>NW_026535858.1:11333750-12050000 GCF_028551555.1 Melozone crissalis
GAACAGCATATCCTGACCTCTTTCTATGTCCTAACTGCTAGGCTCAGATTTTCTTTAAGTTGATAACACTTCACAAAGGCAAATTTCTCAGTGATGGTGTGGTTAGGAGGCACTCCCAGCTTCTCAGTGCCCTTTCTTGCCTGCACACCCTTAGGCAGCTGACAGGCAGCTTGATTTTCATCTTTCAGAGTTCTGTCTGCTGAACAAGCCTCATACAGGCTGATTCAGGAGGATTAAAGGACAAAAACTGAGAGAGCAGGAAAATCTCCAATATAATTAGGAAACACATTTTTTAGTTCCTGCTGTTCTTTCTTATTATTCTTCTTTCCAGTGCATTCACTTAGCTTGCTGCTCTAATTTTGACATTTTTAATTTACCCATTAGCTGTGATTAAGATCATACTGCATTCATGGGGAGTGACTTTGCTTGCCAAGAAGCTTTTCTGAGATAGTGCAGCTCTAACAAGGAGACACACCTCACTGTAGTCAAGTTTAATCTTCCCTAAAATGTTCATTCATAAAAAACTTTGTGTTTAATCCCAGCTCTTTCCTTGCTAATTAAATGCCAGTTATATGTCTATACACATGCAATATAATTATTTAATTACTAGGAACAGGATGCACTAAAAGACTTGCAGTAGAACAACCCAGGAGGGCAGATTTGATGAACAGTTTCCTGTGTAGTTCTTGCTTCCATCATAAAAGAAACTTTACAATTCTTTGATAAGCATGTGATACAAAGGGGTTATGAGATGAGTTTTTCACTCAAAAGGGTAAAAGGAAGAGTAATAATGGGTTATATATGATCCTCTCTCTGGTAACCAGTGATAGGACATGTCGAAATAGAATGGAGCCACATCAGGATAAATTCAGATTGAAAATTAGGAATAGTTTCTTCACTGAGAGGTTGGTCAGTCACTGGAATAAGCTCCCCACAGAAGTGGTCATGACAACAACCAGTGAGAGTTCAGTGGGTTTCTGGACAATGCTTTTAGTGACATGGCTTAATTTCAGGTTGTCCTGAGGTGATCTGTGTTCAACTTGAGATATTCTGTGATTGTATGATAAAAATAGATGATATTCAGATAATACAAAAGCATACCACAAAGAATCTTAGGGAATACATCACACATGTATGGAACAAACTATTTATTCATAGTATAATTAATCACAGAATCAAAATTATGTTGAGAAAGAAGAGACCCACAAGGTCCAACTCCTGGCCCTGCACAGAACCATCAACAAGAGTTCTTACAGAATCAATTATCAAATGAACAATGAAGAACCTCATTAATAACACCATCAAAACTGTCACACAGGGACCTCATTTCCCTCATTTCTCTTGTGCCATGTTCTGTGTGTCCCCCACCTGTGTATCCTATGTTGGCAGCCTCAGCTTGTCCCCAGCAGAGCAGAAGGAATGTAAGAAGTCTCGTGGCCCCTCAAGGTGTTCACCAGCAGCTGTTTGATGTTTTTTGTCTCTTTATCCTCGAGTCTGGATTTGGTTTTGTATATATTTTTTATCATAATTTGCTCCCTTTTCCTGGTATCCTGCTCAAGTGTGGAAGCTGCACCCTCAGTGTGAATTAACATAAAGGGTTATTGTTTTTATTCAGGGACTAGCAGACCTGTACCACATATTAATTCATTTGCAGAATTTAAGATAAAACAGACTAGGGAATTTTCACTTGACGGCTGCTGAGATCTGCTAAAGCCAGCTGTGGCCAAGGCAATCCCAGGCAACTGCAGAGACCATGCACTGTCAAATTAATGAAAAGCTATGCCTTTTTATTTTTATGGTGAAAATTCTGGTTTGTCTGCTGTAAGGACAGTGGTTTCACAGGTGGCCATATGCTCTTGTGCAGTGAAGGCTCATTTATTCCTCCTTGTGGAGAAAGGAGAACATGAACACAATTCTCCCAGAGCAGAGTATTACAGATGTGTACATGTGATAGCACAAAGCTGCACTACTTCAGCACAGCAGGCACCTGAGAGGTCACAGGTGATATCCTTGGTGCCACAAAATGCCTCCTGCCAGCTTTGGTGGGTCTGGTGAGCAAGGGCAAAAAAAAGAGTGGGATATTTTTTATGGAGACTTTAATTTCTTAATTAGACTACTTTCTGAACTTGAAATTGTTTATTTTGCTATTCTTGCCACTGTTCACAGCTTGTGTGCTCTGAGTGGGAAGAGAGGATACAGAGGTTGTCTGAGCTCTTGTGATAATTCAGAATAGCCAAATGTATCATGGCATTTGGACAAAAAATTTGGTGATCACTTACCTGGGACTGTGACTGTGGTGAAAGCTGTAAAACTATTTCTTAAACTGGTGGTGACAGACATTCCTGTGACACAGGTGTGCTCTTTGCTCTTATCTCTGCTTTGCCCTGCCAAAGTGCTGCTATTCCAATGACTCTAAGGAAGGTCCCCTGATTCTTCTGAAATTGAGAGTCATCCCTTTTTGCTTTTTGCAAGATCTTGTGTCATTATAGTCATGAACATGATCCTTGAGATCATGTGTCTGTTTGTTATCTACATATATTGATTATGTCCTAGACTCACAGTCATGATTTTTATCTGATCTGGGGAGCTTGAACTCACATCTGCTGTCTAATGGCTAATGAATGATGGCTCACTAAACTGAAACCATCAGATCTTCTACCAGACACTTTCAAGATACACTAATGGGTTTTCTTCTGTCATCAAGGACACACTCAAGAGCTTATTTTCTAGGCATGTAGCAGAACTTCAGCTGCCTGTTGACTTTAGAATGCAAATATCCTCCTCTGCTGTTTCTGTTTGTCTGTTTCGGCAGGGACCAGAAAATAAATGTCATTTTGTAAAAAACATTTTGTACATCATAGAAGTCTTCCATCAAACACAAAAGCTTTAGCAAGACTTTCTAGTTAAATGTTTGTTATATTCAATACTGAAAAATATCTCTTGCGTTATGTATTTATACACATTATGTAAATGTTGAATGAAAGTGTATAATGTGTGCAAGGCAAATCAGGTGAGTAGGAAAGTTAGAGTTACCTCCAACCCTGATATTTCTCTGCTACTCTGTGTCTTTGCCTTCCTCTCCAGTGTAATTCCTATATTCTTTGCAAAAAGATGAAATTTTTAATATACTGCGCAAAGATAAGATTCATGCTTTTTGTAAAAGTATTTGGCAGTAAATATTTCTGTCATCTGAAGTAATTTCTTTATAAGTGTCTAGGTAAATTGCTGAGTTCAGGCTCCTAAACTAACAAAATAAGTGCACAAAAATAGTGCAAATTGTCCTGGTACAACATACTAAGTGCCTCCAGAAAGAGTGGCATGGGGATTTAAAATTAAGTCAAATTTATTCTTTGTTCTCCTCTGTCACCAAGAGGAGCAAACATGATGTGAGAAATGTGGCAGTTAAATTAAGGAAGAATAGTAGATAATGCTTTTTTATACCCTGAGGCTGTGGTGCTGGATGAAGGGGAAGAGTTTGAAGGAAGAAATAATGAGAGGAAATTATTAAGCAAAGTTTAGATTGGATATCAGGGAACTCATCAAGACAGTGAAATCTGTTACAACCTGGCATTATCTCCCAAAAGAAGATGCTGAAATTTAATTGCTTTGGACATTTTTAACAAGTCCTGTCAAGCTGCATGGCAGAAATGTAGAGAACAATCCTGGGCCTGCAGTGGGATACAGTAGGTGACGTGCTTGGCCTTGCCACTTCTCATTGCTCTGATTTTTTTAACTGTCACCAGGAGTGACAGTAATTACTGCAGCCATTTTTATTGTGGGTGGAGGACCTGTTGTTTAAGAGCTCAGCAGCGTTTCTGCTTCGATCTCAGGTGTGGAAGCTCAGTAGGAATAAACTGATGCTGTGTTTGGGGTGATAGCAGTAAAACCAGCGCTTGGGTCACTTGGATAGCAAAACTTGTTTCAGATGAGCACAGGAGGGGTCAGGGAGAAATTGTCTTCAAACTGCATAAAGTGGAATGTGCGTGTAAAGGTGTAGGAGGTCTCTGCTGCTTGCTTGTGAGATGAGCTGGGGGCTTGGGAGAAAAGGAGGGGAAGGGGAGGATGTCCTCATTTGCCCTGAGGTCCAGCTGTAAGCCTGACCCCAAGTGTTTTACAGCTTTTCTCTTTGCAGCAGGCAACATTAGAGCAGGAAGGCAATACACAACAGCTCTTGTATGGGACTGTTTATTGAAATTAATAAACAAATAGCTGTTAAAGTTTAATTATGCCCTTCTCCTATACCAATCCAGAAAGTTATTCAGGATACAGGACTGTAAACACTATGAAAGTAGGAGAACTGCATAATTAAAGAATTTCCCATTAGTTGCAGTGTGGTTTTTTGCACGGTCACATTTAAATCCTATTAACTGAAATACAGTGTAAACTCATTTGTATTAATGTATGCCTCTGTGTAGGCACATGAAACTGCCAGAGAACAGGTATAAAGAACATTGCAATTTATTGTAGAGATATATGGCACAAGCATCCAAAAGTTAAGGAGCAGGGACCCAAAACTGAGAGGAGAGCAGTTGTTTTTCCAGGAAAGGAAACCAATGGGATTTCAGTAATGAACAGTCCTGGTCTTCAATGGGTCTGTGACGAGATCTCATTTCTTCTTTAACCTGTATATTTCTTTGGCTAGAAGGTCAGTGTTTCCTCTGTTTGTTCCCTGTTGAAGACTGAATTTCAGATGAAAACACATGTGGAAAGTGAGGGAAAGAAGAGGGAGCAGGCTCAAATTGTGAAATATCACAAACCACCAGGAGCGAGGAGCTCCAGTGTGTAATTCACCCGAAGATGGGATGGACAGGCAAACTAAAATGCATTTGTACTCACTGCCCTCTGTTCTTGCAAAATTTCACTGGTGCAAGTCTGCCTGGGGTGCTCTTTTGTGTTCACCATCTCTGTTCCAGGCAGGGTGGTGGCCTGGGAGGTGCCTGGCAGATGTGCAGCATCCTCCTGCCAGGTGATCTGCCTTCCCAGCACGTGCTGCAGGTGAGGAGCCTGTTTGCACACTTGTGCTGAAGGATTGCCCCCAGTGTCCCACAGCAGGATGGATTTACCTGCCCTCCCATGCTCTGGGCACTGCCAGATGTTTGGCAGATTCATTTGCAGTCTCTGTTTCTACGCTTACCAGGAGAGGTCTTTGGATCAGGGGCCATGGTTTTATTATGTGTTTGTAAATCATCTTGCAGGGATGGGTGTCCAGTTCCATTCTGGGACCAACAGAGAGCATTGCATTTCCAAGCATGCCTGTTATTTTTATCCACTGCAAACCAAACCCTTTTCTCACTCTGTGTTGTGGGAGAGATGTTTCTCCTTGTCTTGCATGGAACAGGGTTCACTCCAGTGCTGCCTGTATTTTCACCAGGTGTATTACTGCAGTTTTACCCTTTTGATGTGGTGCTGTTACAATGTTCAACCATTTGCTGATTTAAACATCTGTTATAAACACCTACACACTGACCTGTGGAAAAATTTAGATGTGTCATGGGTCAGATAGATTTCAAAGAGCTCATAGAAATAGTGGCAGAAGGGTGGCAGTGGGTGATAATAACACATTGAGTAAATTACAACAATCAATTTTAATTAAAAGAGACCAAGATGAATCTTCAGAGGGATAAAATGTTACTCAGAAAATGTGGCAATAAATGTAAATATCTTGCTGTGCTCCTGCCTTTGCTTTTGGAGAGGGTGAAAGGGGTGACACACTTCAAAGATTCTGCATCAGTTCAGCTGCATTATTAGAGATGTGCTTAGCAAAGAAATATTGATCCTAATAGCACAGTGAATTTAAGATAAGATCAGACAGTATTAACAAGAATAAAGCATGATGGTCTCTTCCATCCTAGAAAATAGTATCTTGAGATATTCAAAAAAAGAAGATAAATTTACATTTCAACATGTGAAAAATCCAGATGCAGTCTGTGATATACAGTGTGGTGTTTTGTTTGTTTATTTGTTTTTTTAAATTTCTACCTATAAATGACTAATTTCCAGGAAGTTATCTTGAATTTGCAGGGTGTGGCTTTTATTCCATATTGCTGTAGAGCATTTTTCCTCAGTTAACAATCAAACATAGTTGCAGATTACGTAAGGGAGCTTTTTATTAAGATTCAGCCACAATTTATTGTGAAAAATTTATTTAAATATATATATAATATTTAAATATATGTACATTTTTATATATGTACTTCTTATGCAACCACTTGAAATCAGACATAGAGATTTGAGGCATGAAGGTCTTACCTTCTGAAATGGCATGAGTACCAAGGGAGGTTTCACCAACACCAAGAGAAGAATCTCCCCAGTGCCCCTGTTTTTTGGATTGCGCTGCTGTCACTGTGGAGCAATTCTTGAGGTTTTCTTTTTCTTTTTCATCATGGGCTGTGCTGACTTGAAGCTTTGAAAATGGGGATTTGTTTCCATTCTGGAATAGTAGCTCACTCCCCTGCCTATGATTCTGTGATTAGAGATGTTTCTTATCTGGCCACAGAAATGCGGCATTTAATAGTTTTGAGAGCTGTTCTAGTGGAATTCCCAGACAGAGCTGTGCATCATTTGGCTTTTAGCAGGTTTCTGTTATTATTAGAATTGTTATTAGAATTGTCTTAACAGACGCTGAACAATTGCATTCTGGAAACCTTCACGGCAAGAGAAAGTAGAAGCAAGGTCTCATAAACAAACAGAGAAACAATAATGTTTTATTGACTGCTTTGAACTAAAGAGGAACTTTATATTGCATGCTGGCTCCTGCTGAAATATGGATCCTTTGGAAGGTTTGAAACAAGAGGTAGTCTCTAAATAGCAAAGGCTATTTATTGCTCAGAGTCTGTGGTCAGCTGAGACAAAAGGAGAGGTCAGATTAATGGCATCAGACATAGTGGTAAATGGTTTCAATTCCATGGGAAACTTCCTAAGGAATGAGTTGAAAGAGGAACAGAGACTCTGAGGAAATTTAAACTCTAATTCTAAAAGACCAGCTTTTAAAAATATGTATTTTTTGGGATGGCTAAGAGAAACTAACGTGTATAATTTTTTATTTGCCTGTCTGATGGCTTGCAGAAAACCTTAATTAGCATGTATCTATCTAAGAGATTAATACACATTTTTTGCCTGTTTGAGGAAAATAACAATCAGCCATTCTTTCCTCCAATATGTGCAAGAACTCTGTTTTAAAGATAGAAAAGTAATGCACCTAGCTGCTAATAATTATGAAGATTTCAAGGCCACAATAATTGAATATTTTGGAGGGTAAGTACTCTTGTAACTGACTTACACTTATGGTGGTATTGCCCCAAGAACTAACAATTTCAAACTTATAATAAATTATGTAAGATCTAGAAAAGAGACCTTTTTTAAAAGTTTGCTTTAAACTTTACTGTTCTTGGCCTCTGTTTTATGTGATATATAATTAATTATGCTGTTGAATCTCCAGAAGCCAGATAACTGAGTCTGTGGCTTTAGAGATGGGACATTAACTTCCAAGCTACACTTTATGACCCAGTGTCCAAAGCTAATTTTATCCTGTCTGCAGCTGCAGTGAGTAGTTGCTGGTTGCTGCCAGTCAGAATTTCCTGATGAACTGATGGAAACAAAGCCTGCACTTCAGTGCTCTGCTCCCAAACCATCTTCTGGTATGTCTGTGTGTCATGCTTACCTGCTGTGGAGTGCAGAGAAGAAATTGGGATTGGTGGCTGAGATGCTGGCAGCTTTAAGGTGATGATTTAGTCAACCAACTGGGTTTAGGGCAGAAAACTCACTTGCCCCAGTTTCATTATTGGGGGAGTAAAAATAGAGTGTAAAAATGGGAATGGGAAGCTCTTGCTGCTTGATGTGAATTTTCACAGGCAACTGGCTCTGACTCTGATATAATCTGAATTTGTGGAAGAAATAAAAGTGGGAGGTGGGAATATTAATATACATGTATCTTTTTTTTTTTGTAATTGAAGAACCAGTGCGGCAGCATGGCCAAGAGCCCCCTCTGGAATTCCATTTGTATTGCAAGGGGACTTGAGAATCTCTGGTAATATATTGCTGATGTTCCAGTCGATCACCCAACCTGGCTCTCTGCTTTTAAATCTCCCCTCTAATAAACCTGCTTCAGGCTGATCTGAAGAATACAAGGTTATTTCCCCTTTTCTGAGAGGGGAAAGCTCATGGACATTGGTCATCTCCTAGTAGTTATGCCTGGAAATTGTAATTTGCCAGACATTTCCTAACAACATCTCACAAAACTGAGGCTACCAGGTGCCAAGTGAGTGTGGAGTACCTTTGCAAATGAAATCAAGGCTTCTGGCAACTGCTCAATATTGACATGTTTTCTTCACTGAGAATTTTTTTATTATTTGCAGTTGATTAACTGACTTACAATACTTACTCTGTGATGAGCATAGGTGCCCAAGACTTCACTAAATTGTGGTTTAAGGACAAAATTGACCTAAATGGTGGTTCTGAGAAGATCAGATAAGTTGTTAAATATTGGGGATATCTTTTGATTTTGTGCAGATGGTCCATATGCTGAAATGGCAACCCATATACAGACTTAGACGCCTGGTTTTGGAGATTTGCCCTTCATTTTTAAAATGAGGTGGGAGTGGTAAGAGAGGCATGAGGATGTAGAAGAAATGATGAATCATGTGATATTTTGGATTTCCCCTGAAGCTAATTTCAGGGCATAGCTATTTTTAAAAGAAAATGAGCATCCCACCGTGTGTTCAGATGTCTTTTAGGGGAAGCTGATGTTCAAGAATTGAAGCTGGTACTATCTTATTGGAAAAATATGGTCATTCTGTATGCAATTTTCAACATGCTGTTGGTTCTGGAGTGGTCCCATATGGTTACATTTATCTTGGTCATCCCTGGCTGACATTTTTTTCCCTTTTCTGCATCTCCATATTTTATAATTCACCTTATTTTTCTATTATTTGGTGTATTGACTATTTACTTTTGCATCTTTCAAGTATCTCTTCCCCACCTGCCTTGCTGTTCACTTGTGCAGTCGGGAAGGGGTGGTTTCCAGCCACTTTGAGCATGGGGTTAACTCATGGGGAAACTTCTTGCTTCCCTGTTTCAACACAGGAAAAATAAGTGTTCCTGTCCCTGGCAGTCTGGCACAATGACTCACAAGCAGAGGAAACATATTTCCAAAGCTATAGCATGTGTGTAAGAGCTGGGGAGTTTCATTCTACAGCTGATGTACTGCCAGTCTGATTTAAATGAGATTTATATTCCCTGAAGGAGGGATAGCAGCCCAAACCAAAACACAGTAGCAAATGGTAAAAATTGAAAACAGTGGGAATCTTTCCATTGCCTTTGCTAGGCATTGGAACTGGTTTTGGTAACCACAAAAACTAAGAGGCAGAGGCTTTTAGCAGTAGCTCTTCTATCACTGCACAGAAAATGACTTGGGCGTGAGCAGTTCTGCACCTATGTATTTACTCATTTAGTGAAAAGAAATGATGAGTCAAAATATTTTATCGAAATACAGAATGGATTTATAAAATTAGAAGTCAAAGAATCACCTAGATTAGAAACACGTCTTACAAATTTTTTAAATGCTTCCAGGGATTGTGGCTCTGCCACTTCCCTGGTCAGCCCAATTCAATGCTTTACAACCCTTTCTGTGAAAACCTTCTACCCTACAGCAGGTAAAGACTCTCACCCAACTTGCTTTTATCTGCTGAGAGTCCACTTGATTCCCTTTTCCAGGTAATTAAAAAAAATATTAAATTCTACTGGTCCCAATACTAAACCCTGAGGAGCCCCACTAATGGCTGGCCTCCAGCTGGATTAAACTCCGCTCACCAACACTCTCTGGGCCTGGCTGTCCATTCAGTTTTTCTACCCAAATAGTTCCATCTTTTGAAATCCAAGAGTCATTTGTAGAAAGGTTTATATAGGAATGCACAGGAAGATCCCAATGTAAATATTTAGTCATGCAGCTGATATGGAAATGAATGTGCACATTGCTGCCCTAATTTTTATTTTTTATAAGATTAATTATATTTTCAATTTCTCATCACAGCTCCATATTTCTGTGCATAGCTTAAAGTATTATACACTCCAAATCCCATTGCTGTTCCTGTAATGCATCCTTTTCCCTGTTTGCTGACGTTGTGGCAGCCAAAGCTTTGTCTTTCTGCTGTGTTCTTTGCAGAACTTCCTGTCAAACAACAAAAAAAGATCCTTATTTCAAAAGTATCACTTTTTGCATGTAGTGACAGCCCTTGGTGGTGAAACCCAAAGTAACTTCATTTTAGAGATGAGAGAGGGCCTAGTTTTGCAATAGCATTGGTTCCTACTGAGGGCCAGCTGGAGACAAACTATCTTACCCATTCAAAATCTTCCTGTTGGCCTTTTTTTCTGGCTATGTGTCCTTTGGAAACCTGAAGAGCATGTGACATTCATGAACATGTGACAAAAGAATTGTGTTTTACAAGAGATAAGATCAGAATCGCAAAATCACAGAATATTTTGAGTCAGAGGGGATCTACAAGGATCATCGAGTCCAATGAGGTTAAAATGAAAGGTGATACACACATTTGCCTCAATTCAGAGCAAAACTCAGGTTCAGGAATATGTGAGGGTGTATGGGAAATAAGAAAGTGTCCAAAGGAAGGCGATGAGGACGGTGAAGGGCCTTGAGGGGAAGTCATGTGCACACTGATCTCTTCTCTCTGGTGACCCGTGACAGGACTCAAGGGAACAGCCTGGAGTTTTGTCAGGGGAAGTTTAATTTGGGTATCAGGAAAGTGTTCTTCCCCCAGAGGGTGGTTGGGCAGTGGAACAGGCTCCTCAGGGCAGTGGTCACAGCACCAAGCCTGGCAGAGTCCAAGAAGCATTTGGACAATGCTCTCAGGCACACGGTGTGACCATTGAGGATGGTACTGTGCAGGGCCAGGACCAAATTGGGCCTGGAGTTGGATTCAATAATCCTTGTGGGTCCCTTCCAGCTCTGCGTGTTCTGTGATTCAGTGAAATTGTTTCCAAGTATGAATACTGCTGCCAGGAGAGAGAAGAGGGAATAAGCTGCAGGGAAAGGCAGATCTTACCAGTTGCACCAAGCTGGAACTTCACTGCATGGTGAGTTACCCATAGCTGCAGGAGTTTCTTGACTTTGCCCCTGTCCTCCTGTAACATTTATTATTAAATGTGAACTTCCCTGTCCACCCACTCTGTCTTTATCCTAATTGTGGAAGTTAGGGGAGCATTTCTGGGGGGTGGACTAGATGATCTACAGAGGTTTCTTCCAAACCAAACTATTATGTGATTCTATGAAGCAGACTGATGCTTTGTCCATTTGTATCCCTCTAGACAAGAGATCTCTCTGTGCTCCTGTGGTTGTCCTTTATTCTCTCACAGCTGAGCTGTATTTCTGTAATCTGCAAGACCCCCAAAATGAGTTTTTGTGATGTTCACTCAAAGCTGTCACAGGCAATAAGTTGTTCCTTTAGAAGTTTAGGAAGCAGGTACTGATGTGCTGTACAGCTGAATGCTGCTGTTGTGTATTCCACAACTTGAGTTAAAATTGACTCAATTGCAGCTTAATAGGTGTTGAGCAGACTGTATAAATGCAAGTCATTACTGCCTAAATGTTGTGGAGCATTATGGTGAGCAAAGACAAGTGTCAAATAAACCCTTTTATCTCAAGATGGAATAATTCCCTCCTTTAATCCTAAAACAAATGCAATTTGTGAAAAGTCAGACATGAAAGAGACATGTGCTTTGATAGGCTTTATAAGCCAGTATTGGGGTAAATGTGATATCCAGAGAGACATGTCATGCCTGTGGGTTAGAACAAATTCTGTAAATAATTAGTGGGGTAAAGCTCTGACAAATAAATGGTAGGTGCTTAATCTCAGCTCATGTGGATTGTGATTAGACTATCAGTGCCATATCCGTGGTGCTTTTTTTGTTTTTGATTTAATATTACATCATTTTTATCCCAAATCTGGTGATAAGATAAACACAGCTTGTGTCTGGGAAAAGAAAACCAGCATTCTCACATTTCAGTTTACCCTTCCTGACATTAAATACATTCCAGGCACACTTTTCATTTATATTCCAGCATCTGACTTTGAGTAGATGTATTTGCAATAGGAATTTTAAGGGGTACATGCTTATTTTGACATGTAGTGTTAAATGCCTTCAATATGTACCACAGCATTCAATTCCAGTTTGCATATGCTACTGGGTTTGACTTTGAGATTACAGACAATATTCCAGTGGGAGCTGAAAGCTCACACATTGACAGCTTTTCTTCTGGATGTCTCATAGGTATTGCAAAGCTTTTCTTTTCATAGGAAATATAGAGGTTGATGCTATCAGTAATAGTGCTAAAAAGCCTTGCTTGGTGTCTCTCTGTGGACAAAATGCAAGTCCCATTAAGATCAATTAGAAGGTTCTTCCTTCCTGCAAGGAAAGCAGAGCCTTCTGTCTTTGAACTGCACTGGTTGCAAATGTCTTCAGCACACAAAAAGTCTTAGTCATCAGTTGGGAAAATAACAGTGCTGACAGCACCTGGGATTGTTTTGAAATTCACATAAATACTGCCTTAAAAATAACTCATAAAGGTGCACTTAGCTGCAAGCACATTTTAGAGCATTGTTAATTGAGAAAGTGTTGAGGTGCTTTCAAAAGTTTTGGTTTTTTTAGTAAATTCAGGAGAGACGCAGTATTAATAGTAGTGAATTTGCCATGTAGAATGCACAGCTGCTGTGTCAAAGTTCTTCTGTAGCATTATGACTGTTATGAGTATAAAAACCTGTGTGGTTTTGTACTCTGCTTTTTCTCTCTGAGCAGGGTTCTGCCATCCTGTGTTATTCATCATAGGTGATGATAATATCTAATTAATGCCTTTTTTTTCCATGCCTGGAAACTACTGCAGGAAATCTGAATAAACATCAGTGGGCAATATGAGTATATATTGACAGTACCCACCAAGGGTCAGCTTCCATAAAAAGGTGATTGCAGTTAGTTTTGGGGATTTTTGTAGGGTTAACTGTAGTGGAGGTGCTACCTATATCTATCTATCTGTCTGTCTGTCTACCTATATATCTATTTATCTATCTATCTCTAGATGCCAACCATCCCAGAATGAGGGATGTCTGGGAGCACACTCAGAGGTGGAACCGTGAGTGCATGACCATTAGGGATGGAAATATTCCTGTGAAATTAATTCTCCATAGATTTAAAGCCACCTTCACTTTTATTAAATCATGGTTTGGCTCCTGCCTGGTGATTTACCTTGCTGTGTCACTGGGCCTGGTGTAATTCTCTGTCTTAGGCTCAGGTCTGGACTGACTGAGATGCCCAAATTCCCAACCCCAGGGAAGGTGGTGCCTGGACTGGCATTTAAATGCTTCCTGTCTGTCTCTTGTGACTTCCAGGCTTGCTGAGTGGATTGTTTCTGCCAAAACCAACAGGTTTTCTTTCTCCCTTCGTGCTTGCAGAATCCATGGATCTCCTGTAGCAATGGAATACGTGGGCAACTGTATCCTATCTTACATGTGACCCATGCAGGATATTGAAAGTCAGGAAACAATCACATCATTTATTTTTCACGGAGCAATTTCCTTTTAAATTGTATAGAAATGCAGTGGACAGCCTTGTAATTTGTTTATAAAAATACATTTCCTTCATACATCTAGTTTTATTGCTGTCATTAGGAAAGAGAGAAAAATAACTGTATATCCAGATAGATTTAGGTGCAAGTAGTCCATGAACAAAAAGGCAGATTTGAAACAGCTCTAGAATTGCAAGCCATATTAATGCTTTCTAATATGTGTGCATATTAGAAATATGCATTCACTTTTCTGCTGATGTATTTTCCCAGGGGAAATGAACACGTTTTCCCAGTTTGCCCATAGCACTCACACCCTGGCTTTTATTTCATAGTGATGGAGCAAAAAGCCACATAAGGGTTTGCCTGACAAACAGAGATGTGCCTTTCCTTATCTACCTATTATGAGGCAGCCATCAAAATTAAGTTAGGAATGAAAGGAAATAAAATCAATGGTAATGAAGCAAATATTCTGATACATGTTAGCATTTTACTAAATGACAGTGGTAAAATAGTCATTTGGTCATAGCAAAATACTAATTTGTTCTGGACTTACAATTCCAAAAATGCTGTTCTATTAACATTCCATCTTTGCTTCTCTGTGGAAGAAATAACAACTCTATGAGGTGTTATGGATGCCCATTTACATTTAAAATCTGTGAGGTCCACTGGCTCAAACGCTGTCCCAAAGCCCAGAAGCCTGGGTACTATTTCTGTCTCCATTGCTGGCCCTAGGGGCATCTGGCACAAATTACTTCCTCTGAGGTTTTATCTGCAATTTAGATACAAAGAGATGGGAGGTGGTGTT
The DNA here is from genome assembly GCF_028551555.1 of Melozone crissalis. Classification (NCBI taxonomy): domain Eukaryota; kingdom Metazoa; phylum Chordata; class Aves; order Passeriformes; family Passerellidae; genus Melozone; species Melozone crissalis. Next base: position 11,348,123 of record NW_026535858.1, read on the forward strand.
TTTTAAAAGCCCAGGAAAATACCAATGAATCAGAGGTTGTTTCATTAATAAACTTGATGGTGGCAAAAAGTTTTGTTATAATGTTTAATGATACCAGTCTTTGAACACTCTAAAAGTCTATGTAGGTCTCTTTTGAGGCAATACATGGGTAAGGAAACAACAAAGATTTCTCTCCAGTCAGCTGAGAGGTGCAAGCAGTTTTAATAGCTCATTATCAAGCAGATCTACTTAAAACTCACACCTATTTGCCAAGTATTACTGGAAACAAGTATAAAATAATGCTTTGGAGTCATGGGTGCTCACTTTGCTCTTGTATTATAACAGAGCTGTTCAGACTTTGAGACATAATTTTAGAATTCCCATGTGTTGTTGAAAATCCACATAGGATGCATGTTATAAATCTGTGATCTGTAGGTGTAGCCCTTTAGGGTTTAGGGCTAAAACACATTAGCTGCTAGGGGGGAAAGTGAACTTTGCTGTCAGATATCAATTGTCCAGTCTCTAGAAAGCCTTGGGGTTTGTGAGCCAGGATTCCAGTGTCTGTGGTCATGGCAAAAGTAGTGAGATAATCAAATGTAAAATAAAATGCTTAGGCTGGAACACAATCTACAGGACAATAATTGCAAAATGAAAAGGTTTTGCTTAACAAAACCCAGAGGAAGAAGGAAGCTGAAGATGTTGAGACTTGCTACAGAGTCAGGATTATTGCAGATTTGGCCTTAAATGATCTGTGAATTCTGTTTATGAATCTGGAAGTGTATTTAATCTGATATATAAAGAAAACAAACAAACCAAAATAGTTGGTTATTTGTAGCAGTTGGAGAGTAAATGAAATGAAACTGCAATTGTGGGGATTCCTACATTTCCATTTCTGTTACAGCTTTTCATTCTAAGGATCTTTTCCATATGGAGACTCTTTAATAATGATGCCCTATTTTTTGCCTATGAAATAAAATGTAAGGCAAGTGCAGTAGGTAGCTGTGTGCAAATTTATTTTTACCCTTGAAGTGTAGTTACTTTTTAATGAGAACTGTAGAAGCTGATTAATTGTGGTTCCTGCATCTATAATTTAGGCAGGACACATTTGCAAACAGACTGCCCATCAAGCTGAACTCAATCAGGAAATCCTTCTGTTTACAGTAACAGAAGAGTCAACAACATTTAAGCATTTTTCCCAGTACCAAAATTGTGACACAGAGTCAAGGCTGTGTTGGAGGTGCTGAGAGGTTACAGCATCCATGAAAAACCAGTGGGTTGATGCTGCACACCCTGCATTCACCATGAAGGGAGTGTTTCTTCTGGCCACTGTTAGCAGGATGGAGCAATGCTGTTTTGCCTAATACACTGCATTAGAGGCTGATTTGATAGTTTGGTATTTGTCTCAATAGACATTTTTATTTTTGTATGACTTGATATGATTTATAAAGTTTTTCAAGTTGTGAATTATAATTCTGTCTAAGGTGGAAATTTAACATAGGAAATCTCTGAATGAGGGTCTTGCTGGCATTCTAATGTGCTCTCTGTGGCAGTCATGTGTGGCAGCATGCTTGAATAGAGGCAGCTGTTGTAATCTCATGAGCAAATACTGTATACTGTATTTAGATTCTGTTTTTATCTGAGTTGGCGGGTAAGTATAGTTTCTTAAATGGAAGGATTGGCATTAAACACATAGTGCTAGTTCTGGAGGTTTTCCACTTCCCAAATACATGCAAACATGCAAGAAAATTATTCCTTTATCCCTAATGGCTTCTATTCAGGAGTTTATTTTACGGGGTTATTCTGTACAGCAGTAGTTGTAACCAATGGTTCAGTTTTTTCCTTGGCTTTGTTTAAAAACTGATTGGAATTGCATTAATAACACAAGCAAATGTAATGTCCTTCCTCTGGAAGGGAGGTGTGGTGCCAAATTTTCAGCCAGGGCAAGGAGGGCCAGGCTGTACAAGGAGGTGAGTGACTCTTCTGCCTTCCAGCTGCCTGGGAGGAAGAGTTCAGCACATTGCAGCATCAGGGTGCAAGGTGGGTGTTGATCTGCTTTGTGGCTTATTATGCATAATATAATGTTGAACTCCCCGAGAACAAAAGCTGTTTACCCTAAGATAGCTTATTTGGATTTGACAAAAGAGAGCACAAATATGAAAATAGTTACTGTAAAATGATGATAATTTGACTCATGCAATATGCTTTTTAGTTCAGTGGGTTTCTCGTATTGATTTTTCAGCTTGAACATTAATGAATTCCATTTTCAAGCAACATGCACCCTCTGGGATGTTCAGGCTTTCTGAATGTCATTGAATTAAGGCTGTGGGATGCTCACATGATGTGTTTTTTCCTTGGCTGCTGTTGGAGGTTCCAGCTGAGTTTTTGTTCTGCTACACTGTTTCTGCTTCATGGTTGTTGTCTCTTTTGATTTTTTTGGCACATAATCGTATGGCTTGATAATTTTAATTAGAACATTTGATAAATATTCACACTTATTTGTAAATGATTTGCAACATTTTACTAGTGATCAGCTACTCTGTTGGGTATTCTCACATGTGGGCTGAAGAGGCATGGCTTTCCATGGATTTGCAACCACAGCTTTCTGTGGTTTGGAGGTTTTTATACCATCTGTGCAATATTATTTACAACTCCCGGTTCTTTTGAATCATTCACAATCAGCTCTCTTGTATTAGCTCTCAACAGCCTCACCAGAAAACCGTCAGGAGCTGCTTTCTTTACAGAACTGTATTTGATGGCATTTCACTCTGAGCTTGCACCCTATTTTGAACATTTGAGGGTATCCCTGTCGCAGACATCTTTTTATGGAAATCCTTTCTTTGGGATTTTTTCTTCCTGAGAAGCTGAGAGGCTTCAGGAACAAAATATAAACAATGGTTATCTGCTGCTGTGGAATGCAACAGGTGGGTCTGTGATTGGTCTCATGTGGTTGTTTCTAATTAATGGCCAATCACAGCCCAGCTGGCTCAGACAGAGAGTCCAAGCCACAAACCTTTGTTGTCATTCTTTCCTTTTCTATTCTATTCTTAGCCAGCCTTCTGAGATGAAACATCTTCTTCTATTCTTTTAGTATAGTTTTAATGTGATATATATCATAACATAATAAATCAAGCCTTCTGAAACATGGACTTAGATCCTCGTCTCTTCCCTCATCCTAAGACCCCTGTGAACACTGTCACATATCCCCTCAGCCTTCCTCCCAGATGATTATGACTAAATTTATATCTTGTGCTTCCCCAAAACAATGAAATAACTTTGAATTACATTTAAGAGAAACACATATTTCCTTTATTTGAGTATTTGATCCCATAGTCGGTGGTATGGAGAGGAGCTACTCTGGTATGTCATGTACTTATAGGAATTACTCATACTGGCATCCCTTAGGTAGTTTGAGGGGCCAATTTGTGATTAAAATATTGTAAAGCAACACACAGTATTTCTTGTAGTAGTGTTCTTATGTTTCATAACAGCAGTGATTATGGAAATGTGATGCTGACACACTGTTTACAGTAACAAAATTAAAAAGTGTGATCTCCAACTTTTTTCTTGGCTGTGGCAGATAAATTTACAGAAACAAAACAATCTTTGAAGAATAATATGATCAGGAATATGGCCCATGTGTAATTATATATGCACTCTGCATGAATGCAAATGCACTTAAGTGCTGCACAGAATATTGCTTGCAAGAACTGATGTGCAAGTCAGCTGTTTGCTGCGCTGTGAGAGACACAAGGGATGGCTCTGTTCTTCTGAGAATGGTGTCACAGTGGATGACACAGCAGCAGATTAGATCTGTGTCACTAAAAGAAACCTCCATGCAGAGAGAGAAAGCCCGGCTGAATTCTGGAGTGGTTGTTGGGTTGGGAAACTGAGCCATGGGCGAGTTCAGCCTCTTGTCCCAGGCAGCCAGTGACAGGATGAGAGGACACATCTTAAGCTGCACCAAGGTAGTTTGAGGTTGGACATCAGAAAGGAATTGTTCACAGAAGGAGTGACTGGGCATTGAGATGGGCTGCCCAGGGAGATGGTGGAGTCACCGTCCCTGGAGGTGTTTAAGGAAACCCTGAATGCTGCACTCAGTGCCATGGTCTGGTTGTCAAAGTGGTGTTTGGACTTGATGATCTCAAAGGTCTTTTCCAATTTATCTGATCCTGTGATTTTGTGTGTCCTTCTGATTGGCATCAATGCCTAGACTGACTAAACTTTAAGTTAAGACATGCCAGTGCCAGTTTGCTGATATCTGGGCTAACTTTCTTTGTCATAAAATAATGGTTCTTCGTACACTCAGTCATTTGGCACAAAGTCCAAGATTCCCCGTCCTTCCTGTCTACCTGCTCACCTTCTGCCTGCAGCAGTGCCACAGGGCCCAAGGGCCAATATCCCTTAAAAGAAAGGAACTGAAATTCAACTCCTCAAAAAACTTCCTCATAATTTGGCTGTTGTGCCAGGGCCGGGGAATACCTTCCTCTGGAGCTGCTCTGTGTCTGTGTGTTCATGACTGTAAATATCCCTGCGTCTGGTACTACTTATACACCTAAAGCCATGAACTGGTAAAAATAAAGTATATTGCCAGGCCATACTTGCCATGGACTAGATATTTTTCTGTTTCCTGCTTGAAATATCTCAAAGTACCAAGATAGGCTGCTTTTTCAAGTGATCACACTTTCCGTTATTATCACCCACAAGTAAGTCATCAGATCATCAGCTTTTTTATTTATTTTTAAACTTTTATCATTTCTGGCATTTATGATGAATAATGGCAAGCAAATCGTCCTCATTATCAGTTTTCTTGTCTCTTTGGCAACACTTAGAAATATATTCCAGGACATGCTCTCTAAGTAGCAAATGCTTGTTTATTTTTGTGAATGTCACTTGATCAGCTTTTCAGACAGAAAACCAAGCTCATCTATCATTTGCAAATTGCAAGGTATTGAACTATATCCAGGGCCTAATTTGCAGAACCAAACCCCTCTACTAAGCAGCCAGCTGGGCCCAGGGATATCAGTACCCTTCTATAAACTGGGCTTGATTAGCCCCACAGGTCAGTCAGAGAGATCATTTAACTGGTTGTTGCTTGAACTCCTTAATCTCCAAATAAGTTTGGCACCTTTGGGAAAGGCACCCCAGTCAGTCAGGGCTGAGAAATAGGCAGGCACACTGGGAATTCACTCAGACAGCCCATATTGCTCCCAGTGAATGTATGGAGCCATCTGTTATTGAGTTAAATAAAAGCATCACAACACCGTGTCAGTAACGCTGTGTAATATCAACAATTCAACTGAGTCTTCTTTTGTTGTAATAAATCCTGTATTAAAATTATGTAGGTTCTTTAATGTGAGCCCTTATGGTGTTAACTGACAGCTGCCAAGGTAGAAGAGGTTTATTCTGTTCAAATTTATTTACTGTATAGAAATTTTCTCATTAAGAGAAAACACCTGAATTTGATAAGCCTATCCAACAGGAATTTTGTAAGGAGCAGCCTTTTCTTCTGGCTGTGCTGTGTTTTCTGAGAAGAACATAATCTGCTGTGCAAGTCTGTGCCTCTCAGAGGCAATTTATAATTAATATAGTTGCTTAATGGCACATTTCCCTTGACCATAGCATGTTATGCTGCCCAAACATCCTCTTACACTCCAGTGCCCTGCTGAAAGGCCAGTGGCACTTGTCAAACAGGAGAGAGTAAAGATGCTTCCAACAAATATTTAGTCCAGCATCCCTACAGCAGGTCAGGAATACCACCACGCCACCCCAAATCTCATATTCTGCTCATGTGTGAATTGGTAATGTATGGTCTACTGCCACTGTGCCAAAAGTGTGTCTGCTCAGGAGCTATACCTTTAAATTAATTATGAATTATGAAAATTGCTTTAAACTGCAGACAGCCCACTTGGGCTGCCAAGGGATTGGTAAAAAACACACCGAAACTGCTGTTCCTGCAAATTATGTGTCCTGGCATAAAGGTAATTTTTCTGTGAAGAAACGTTTATTGAGTTTGGGGTGGTATCCCTTACAAAGACAAGAGGACCCAAATGAATTGAAAAACAAGTGAAAGCTCCTTGTTAGAACTTGAGCACAGTTGTTGTTTTGTTTATAAAATAATCATGTTTCAATTTTCTCACCTCTCCTGTGCTTTGGTCTGTTGTAATTAAAAGGCTATTGAAAGAGCTTCATAAAGCTTTTTTTTTTCCTGGTAAATTATTTATAGCTTTTAGATTATATGAAGCTATCTGCAAATTAAGCTGAGCTTAGTGGCCATTTTTGTGTCACATATACACACACACAAGCTGTCAAAAAGAAAGGAGGGAGAACAAACACAAAGATTAAAAAATCCAAGTGAAATGAAAAAATTCATGCTAAAAAGGAAGTAATTTTTTAAAAATTATGTGCATTTGAAAAAAAAATTCACTGACCTCAAATAAATTACAAAGCAAATAGGTATAAACTGTTCCATTTGAGTCAAAATACTCTGGGGAGGGAGAGAAGTAGAAATACCAGGAGGGAAAAGCATTCCCATTTTCAGCTGACCAGAAGTTGTGACTTGATTTTCAAACAATAATTTAATTTACCAAATAAAGGGTAGTGTTTCACTAATTCCAAGCTGAAAGTACTAGAAATACTACTAGAAATAAAAGGCTGGATGATATTAATCCATTGTCTTGGAGGTGATATTTAAGATGCAAACCTGGAATAAAACATGCTGTGGCATCTGTGGACACATAAACAGACAGCCCATTGAAAAGTGAGGTTTGAAAAGCAAAATTGAGCTATGATTTGTTTGGGGCTTGGTTTACTACTCTTGGGATGGGGCTAAATCACCCTTAGTTTTGTTTAACATGTTCAGAGAATGGAACAAAGTGAATTTCAGCTTCTGTTGTGATATGTGCACAAGGATGTAGCTAAATCTGTTTCAGGGTCTGTGTTCTGTTTTTATAGCTCTTTAAAATGGATCCCATTATGTTGCTGGGACTTCACTCTTCATGTATGGTTGGGTTAATTGGCTTAAAGTCAAAAGGCAATTCAACGCTCACCTCTGCAGCAGTGCAGAATGGCCAAAGTACTTCTGGGATTTCAATATATGTTCTTAAGGCATTTAAGTGCTTCAGCATTCTCATTTTTACATCAGAGGCAGGGGGAAACAAAATTGTGCATCAGCCAGAAATGGCAGTTTTCTTGTATTTCTCAGTTCATTGAAATAAATATGTAATAAAAAAATCCATCACAATCAGCACTTTCCATTTATGTTTTCAAGCTAAGGGACTAGCTAAAATGCAAACCTACTTGTGCTTATTCCATAAACTGAAATAATGGGCTTAATATAATTTTACTTGTCAATAGTGTAATAGACAACAAAAGTGTTTACTGTATTTTATTACCCTAAAGCTGCTGTCACTACTTTTCAAACTAATCTACAAATCTAACCCTTGTCACAGTCTGCTGTGGGGCTTATTTTCTCCTGTTAGATTCCAAGCTTTCCTGTAGTATTGTGAAACCAGTTTAACATCTGACCTTTTAGCCAGCAGACTGGAGAGTTGCCCTGCTGAGGCTGTGGAGAGGGTTTGATTGCTCTGCTGGGTAGTGCAGTATTTTGGATATGCAGATGTTGCCGACTGAAGTGTATTATCCATCTTGAACACCACTTGAATTTATGCTGAAGCTTTCAAGTTCTATTCTTTGAATAGGTCCCACAGTAATTGAATTCTCATCTTGTGCACAAAAAGAAGTCATACCTTATGTGCAGAGCCGAGAACTCCAGTGATTTTTAAGAATTGGCATGAGAGGGCTTTCAAATAAAAGGACGTCCAGCACCTGCAGCAATATTCTAGCTCCAGGTTCTGCTGGTTTCATATAGAAATTGATTTCTATTACTGACCCAGGAATGACAGGAAAGATGGCAATGTGCTGAGCATTGTTATTGCACCTCCTGGAGATTTGCTGAAATTTTCAGCCCTTCATTCCTCTTACCTGCCAGAGCTGTCTTCCAGGGCTCAGCTCTTTTTGTGGAGTTGCTTAAGTTCCTGTGAGCATGCTGCTAAATGAAAGGAGGCTCTCAAAGGCAAGATGTGGGACCAAAGAGGCAGACAAGGTTACCTAGTATGAGAACAAAGTAAAGAAATATTTCTTCAGATGTTAGTTCAGACCATACCTAGGAAAGACCTTCAGCCTTAAAATACTGAGCCTGGAGATTCCAGCGGACTTTCCCCATACGTTTTGCAATCGCTTCTGTAGGGAAGGCAGGAATACTCAATTTACTGTGAGTTTACTGGGGAGAAATTGCCCCTGTGTCCTGGCAAAACACAGACAATGATTGATTTTTCCCACAATAGGAAAGTGAGGCCTCAGGGACAAACGGAAACTGAAGAATATGAGTTTACAAAAGTCGAGGTGAAATAAGAAACATTATCGTGAAGCAACCAAGGTCTTTGCAGAGTAGTAACGATAACAACTGAGTTCTGGCTATCAGTTTAAAGTTAAGAGCGACTTGCACTGAGGTCTTGCTTTGTTGGATCCCATTCAGCTGAGGAGGACTGGTGGGAGAATTTTGGTATTTCTGTGTTAGTTGAACAGTCATGGGAGTTTTTTGTCCCCTTTCTGATTGCAGTAATTGGTCAAGTGCTGCTGCCAGTGCAGCAGCTGCTGTGGACTTAATAGGAATCTATATTGAGCTCACAAGAGCACGCAGGTCAAGGTTAGGCAGTCACCATTACAGCAGAACCAGGGACTAATTAAAAATATTAAGAAGGTAGAAAGAGAAAAAAAACCCTTGCTTGACCATGAACCCCATTTTCTATGGACTATGTTTAACAGAAAAAAGTAAATAAAATCATCAATTGTCTTGCTGTCAGATGCAGAGAGCCACAACTCCTTGTGAAAGGCAGGTAAGGCCTGGAGTTGCTTGGGTTTTCTGTCTTTGTGTCTGATTAAAAGGAATATTGTATATATATTCATTATATACAATGATATATACTATCTTTGCATATATCATTATATAAAGTATATATATCAAAGACAGCATATATCATTGTATATAATTAATATATATATACAATATTCATTGTATATATATATTCATTATATACAGTGAATGTAGTTGAAGACATGCTCTAGATTATTTGATTCTAATAATGGTTAAAATGTTCATCAGTAATAAACCACTTCCCCATCTAGCACATTAAAAAGGTTGGGGTCCATCCTGAACACTCACAGGAAGTCACAAAATCTTGTTTATAACTACTTGCAATGTTTGCAAAATGGTTTGATTTTCTAATTGTTATTGATGCTCAGTTACCATCCCCTGCATGTGCCCTTCCATCCATAGTTAGAAGCCCATTTTATTCCCATGCATTTCTGTTACCCCAATCTTTGTGGGGGTTTTTAACTTTAAGAAGTATCACTCAAGAAGTTTTGCAGTCATGCAGAATTTACCCTCCAAAAGCAGTCTTGTCATCAGGGAGCACTCCTTCCTACCTCCTAAGGTCTGACTGGCAGAAACATGTTTTCTGATTGGGTTCTGCCAGTGCTGTTTGTGTATGACAAATAGGACGTCAAAAAAGAAGTGTTTCAGGCAAGACAGTGTGATAAATTCTTCTGCAGAAACATAAATGATTTATTATATTGGTATGAATTATTAATAATATTTCATCAGATGGACTTGAAAAGCTTCAGCACGTTATTGTAAACACTGCACCATTTTGAGTGACTCCAGGTAGGATTAAAGGAAAAAGCAAGATAGGAATCAGAGCTGAGTGTAGGAACTCAAGATCTCTGAGGGTCACTGAGGGAAAGAGCTTTCATCAGTGTTATGAGATGAGCAAAAAACCCATCAGAAATTTTTTTTGCAAGTATAAAGTGCTATAAATGTACAAATGCTAGAAAATAAATGTTTTCATTAGAAGAAAAGTTACCAGTTGCATTGTTAGATACAGGAAATATTTCACATAAACTTGGTAATGGTAAACAAAGGACAGGTTGGCAACCCTTTGTTTGAGTTGTCTGAGGCACTGCAGAGACTGGAATTCAGGAAGTTCTTCCTTTTCCTGTTCAAAATCTCAATGGGGATCTCCCACTTGGAAACCATGGTAGTTCACATCACACACTGCATAAAACTCCAGCTGTTGCTTGCAGTGTCTGCCTCTGCCTTTGAGGCAAAGGCCAGAACACCCCAAAAGGTGTTACCCAGCCTGGCAAAGCAGAGCTCCTCTCTCTCTACCCAGAGTCTGCAACAAGCCTCACTTCACTGCTCTTCGCTAGACTGTCTTCAGTGTACATCTTCACCTAAAATGTGGTTAAAATTTAGTCTTTTTTTACTATAAGGGTTGGTCATTTGTTTGGGGAGAACCTTCACCAGGGACTTGCATTTTCTTCAGTGTCCTTGGCACCATCAGGCAGTCCACAGCATCCTCCTCATGCGTGTTAGAGTACATAACATAGCTAATGTTTCCCAAACTTCTTAGCTGAAAAGAGTTGACAATTTTGTGAGTTCCTTTCCAATCTTGCTTCATGTTGATAACATCTTCCCCTACTTGCCTAACCCTCCGTGTCATTTTCCTCTAACCTTTCTCGAGCCTAATGCTTTGATATAATGCATATTTTCCTTTATTTCGTGCCTTGAATAAACAGTTAATTCTTTCAAAGATGCATGGGTCAGCCTATCGTGAAGATAAACTTTCAAGGTCATTGGGAACTTGAAAGCATCACAGATAACAGTTTGGTTTTCTTAGGGGAGGTTTCCCCAAGTCTAAACTAGATTTTCTTCTGTGCTGAAAGCTGAGACACTTGAGGATAGATCAAAAGTTTCCCCCTTCCCTCTCAAGCTATTTCTTTGTCATATTTTTGTTACAACAAAAGCCTGTTGCTGTTTAAAAGGGTTAGAATAATTAGAGGTGTATCTTGGCTGGAGCATAGAGCCAATATTCTGCTTGGTTCTTTGATGAAGTCATGACGGTCAGGTGCAGCATAAAATGATGGTTTTTCAATTAAAACTTATGTTGTTATTTTTTCTTTTTAGGTTTTTATTGTTGGGTGAGGTGCTGGGCAGATTCCCAGTGATAGAAGAATAATTTGGTGCACGAAAACTCTCACAGAGCTTTCAGTCATGAACTTCAAAATATGTTTTTATGCTTTGAAATATTTTTTTTTCCTATACATTTTAGGTTTTGGAGCAGGGCACGACTCTGCTCTTTTTAAAATTTCCAGAATAGGGAAAGGCACTACAGGAAACGATATTTGTTGAGGAAGCGTGATGGTGTGAGTCACTGGCTCATGTACCCTGGGGAATGTTTGTGTGCTGACAAAGATGCATTGACTTAGAGGCTTCCAGTGTAAAAGCTCTAAAGCCTAGGGTGAAACTGGTCTTTTTCTTATGTAGATTCTAAAAAAAAAATAAAAAATATGTAAGACAAGTCACAGATATTTACAAACAAAAAGCATGGAGTTGGATGAGTCAGTTGGCAGAAAATTTGGAAGAAAGGAACTTATGTCCTTGCTAAATTATTTGATTTTGGGGCAGGTGAGTGTGTATGAAACTTTGTGTTTTGACCTTTTAGGGAGCCAAAGCTAAGAACTAAAAACTCAACTATGCCTCTCTGGGTGGATATGCAAGGCTAGGCTATGCTGTTAACTGATCAAGATAAAAATAAAAGCAAACATTCTGTCTGAAATAATAAACCCTCAAAGAGTTAATTTAACATTTTAATTGATTATCAATTTTTCTGGTTTTAATGTTCAGATACTATTAATCACTATTATATCTATTTTCAATGTTGTTTTGTCCATTACATGGCATTTATATAATGCCATGTAATGGAAAGAAAGCTGTTCCATCATTAGGAAGCTTTTTAAAAGTGTAAATACAAAAATTATTCTTAAAAATGTCCCTCCAAAATATCTGACAGCACAAAGAACATGGACATTATAGCGCAGCTGTAAACTAAAATATTTTAAAATAATTTGTACAGGCCTGAAAATAATGCTTTTGCTGTTGACTAATATTTGCATATATTAAAAAAACAATTTTTTTTCCTCTTTAAGTCCAGTTTTATATATTTATCTTATATTTTAAAATATATTTTATATATTTAAAACTGTAGATAGTTCCACAGCTGGGAGTGTTTTGGAATAAGGTATTGAAATATTCCTTTTACAGATGGCCATAAAACACTGTGTCTTCTTAAAGATGACACCCCATTTAAACTTTTCTAAAATCCCTTTCTCTTTTTTTTCAAACAATTTCATGAATTGCAAGCAAATCCATGACCAGTTCAATATCTCCTAAGTCATACTTTCATTTTCTCCAAACCTGTGGGTTTTGATGAACTTTTTGTCTGTGAAATAGTTTTGATCAGCTCTACTTCCTATCCAAGATGGCCATGATTTTATCATGGATCAAAATGAGACTTCAGTCAGGTTCCAGTGCTGTAACCATTGAAAAACAGTTTTCTGAATTGTCCAGTAAGTTTCTTTCCCACTAAACTAAGGTATTTTAGATGTACCAGCCAAAAGAAATAAGGAAATTTTCAAACATGTGAAATCTGAACTGCTTCCTTAGGTATTCAGTGTTTTTTTTTTTGTTTTTTTTTTTTTTTTTTTTGTTTGTTTGTTTTTTTTTGGTTTTTTTTTGGTTTTTTTTGTATTTTAATTGACCACCTTAGAAAGTCAGGGAACAGAATAATACATATTGCTCCCTGCATTTTCTGCAGTGTTGGGCTCTGTGTTGATACATCACACCAATGTGCTTCAGTGCTAAACCAGAGCTTAGCTATTAAAAATGCTTTTAGTTTTTATTTTTGAATAGGATTACTAGCCTGCTTTACTACCCTTTATGGCTATAATGGCTTCTCAGGCAAATTTTAGTGCAAATTAAAATCAAGATGAAATCTACCAATATTCTTTTCAGTACTCCTATAAATGCATTTGTGAGCTGTACTGTGTTGATTTTTCAACACAGCCCTGTTTTTCCATGGGCAGTTTCTTCTCCTGGGTTTGATGATTATAATGATAATAAATGTAATATGCTATTAATATAAGTTTATACACTGGGCCCGATTCTACAGTCCTAAAATTTTATACTTTTGTAAAACCAAGTTTTTTATTATTATTTTACTATTTCATGAATTAACTCATATTTTCTTACATTTTCTGCTTGTTTTGGGGAAAAAGAATAAGAGATAAAAACTTTTAGATAGCTAAAATAGGAAATACATTTGTACACCTATGAATATTGCTGTTTCTGAGAAGCTTTTCTTCTTTTAGGCATTCTGAGACATTACACCCCCTGGGGACAGGGGTTACAAGAACGCTGATGTTGTGCATGAGGAGTATTACAAAATTTAATATAGAATAGTTTCAGCTGGTTCTGTTTATGGTCAAATTAGCCCAATTTTTCTTTTAGTATGTGTTGAGTGGAGAGCTTGGGCTGAACTCAGATCCTGAACAGAAATAAGATCTTGAAATGGGGTAAATACATTTCAAGTGGCAATTTCTACTACTGATCCCATGGAAAATATCTTGAATTAGAAATTGTTTAAAAATTGGGATTCTAATCTGTGTGAGTGTTCTTAGATTAATTTCTAGGTAAATATTAATCATATTCTAAAAGTAGAAAGCTCCAATCTTTGATACCAGAGGAACACAGGGACCTGATAATGCCATTGAAGTTTGCCTGTTCAGCTCTTAGTGAGCATCCACCGGTATTTTCTGTAGGTCTTTTTTTGCTCTTTTCATAAATAGTTTGTTGTGATCTTCCTTTCCTATTCCTTTGGAAACCCTGTAGGTTTCCAGCAGAGTATTTTTATGAGGTGAAGTGTGACCATGTTCACAGGGGTTCTTGGATGAGGGAAGAGATGAGGACCTGACTCCATGCTTCAGAAGGCTTGATTTATTATTTTATGATATATATTACATTAAAACTATACTAAAATAATAGAAGAAAGAATTTCATCAGAAGGCTAGCTAAGAATAGCAAAGAAAGAATGAATAACAAAGGCTTGTGTCTTGGACAGAGTCCGAGCCAGCTGGGCTGTGATTGGCCATTAATTAGAAACAACTCTATGAGACCAATCACAGATGCACCTGTTGCATTCCACAGCAGCAGATAATCAATGTTTACATTTTGTCCCTGAGGCCTCTCCGCTTCTCAGGAGGAAAAATCCTAAAGAAAGGGTTTTTCATAAAAGATGTCTGTGACAGTGAAAGAATTCCAATGTGGAGCCTTCATCTGAACTGCAACTTCCTGCCAAAAGCTGCAGAGATTGGTCTGAGTCCCCAAAGTGTAGGACATAAGGAAATGTTTACTGAAATCCACAGAATTTCTTGATGCAGCTCAAGTTAATAGTGAACACCCTCTGTGTGCGGGCTCTTTGTGCCCACCGTGATCAGAGTAAAATGGCCTGGGCTGCTCTAGAATCCCTGTGGATGTTGAAGGGTGAAGCTGCACTGCAAGACTGGAAATTCTATCTCGTTGTTAAGTAACTGCTTCATGGTTTGATGGCATTTTTAATGACTTTACGGCATAGCTGTGTTAGCTGAGATTGCCTAAATACCAAGAAAAACACTGTTGAAATAGCACTACAGATAGGGAAAGAAAGGAAATGCTATTTCTAGGAACATGGTAGCACATAAGTTATTACAATATCCTGATGAATAGTAGAAGTGGATGAACTGAGTCATAAATTTGGTGAAGATCTGTGCTCTTTCCTCAACAATATTCATCTCCTGGCAGGCATCAGCAGATGCCAGGCTGGCCTGTGACCATCCAGTTCTTCCAGAGGTAACAGACCAAGCAGACAAGAGAAGCCTCAGTCTGTTTCAGACTGTTTTCATCTCCTGTTTCTCTGTCCATCCTTCCAAAGAAATGGGGATTCAGGAAACATCAAGCAGGCTGCAAATCTTCCCATGCTTTTTATATGCCATGTGCTGGAGAGGTAAAGATTTCTTGCTGCATTTCCCCCAAATGTAAACCAGAGAAGACCAACTTCTGCTTCATCTTTATGGGCACATAAAACATTTCAGAGGCTTATACAACATAGAAGGATAAAAAGAAAATTTGCCAGTGTAAATCAAGAAGTGAAGCAGAAAGGTTGCATTTGAACAAAAGTGTGGAAGTTTCCAGGCAAAGCCTCTGACAGTGGACTAATGGGGAGTCTCCATACCCAAAAGAGGACATTTTAATTTTTAATTATTTTTTTTGCAAATAGAAATGAGAAAGGGCTGGACCTGGTGACTGGGTGGATGCATAATTAAAAGATAATATCATTCATAATGGAAGAATAAAATTGAACACTAGATTTTAAAATTACTTTAGTATCAAAGTATTACTTGATACCCCATAGAGATGCACCTGAAATATTGATAACTGAGCTTGCTATGCAGAACAGATGCAATCTACCTCTTTGATAAGTGGAACCAAAACAACATCAGAAGTAGTTATTTTGTACTAAGAGTGAAAAAGTCACTTCTGCTGCCAGCAATTTGACTCAAATACCTATTTTAACCTGGTGGCCAGGTTCCTGCACTGCCAGCTCCTCAGACTATCAGAATGAAACAATTAAAAGGAATTGAAGAAAAAATGAATAATTTAATGGGTTGGTTTTCCTACCCTGAAAATAGGATTAAGTATTGCTCAGTACCTCAGGGCTTGGTGACACTCTGAGTGCTGTCCCTCTGTCTGCTGGTGGCAGTGACAGAAGGACATGAGGTCTCAGAAGAGAGTGTTAGCATCACCTTGGTCTGTGTTGGCATCCCCTTCCTGCAGAGCTCCATGCCCACTCCACAGGCAATCCTGCCCAAGGTGTATGCCTCCCTCTGCAGCAATTTTTGTTTCTAGCCCTCCAGCTCCTGGCTTTAGCTGGCAATTTGTCTT
The DNA here is from genome assembly GCF_028551555.1 of Melozone crissalis. Taxonomy (NCBI): domain Eukaryota; kingdom Metazoa; phylum Chordata; class Aves; order Passeriformes; family Passerellidae; genus Melozone; species Melozone crissalis. The sequence goes on from NW_026535858.1 coordinate 11,363,976, forward strand.
GCCCTTCCCGTGTTGTCCCTGTACATCACACAGCAACTCCAGCTGTGGAGCTGCAAGCCTTCCTCGGAGCACAGGAAAATTAATGGGAGTTTGCTTCAGAGGTTTCTTGCTGCTGTGTCCGTGCACTTGGCAGACAAAAAGCCATTTTCTCCAGCCTCATTAGATGCACATCTTGCTTTCAGATGCTGGTAGGGAGTCTGTGGCTTGCCTGCTCTATTTCCCCGTTTTTTTTGTTTTCCCTGGTGCAAATCCCCCAGTTTTCAGGTCTAATTTGGATCTTTTTATGGCCACTGACTGACACCTATCCCATTCCTTTTGCAAATCAGGAGATTTTCTTGTCCTCCATATTGCAAGCTTCCTGAGACCAATCCTATTTTTTTTCTTAATTTGTTTTCCTTTTGCACCTGTGGGAAAGGGATAATTCCTTCCCTGATTCTGTCTTAGAAAATGGCATAATCTGGGCATGGTACCACGATGTCTCAGCAACTTGTTCCTGTTGTGCTATAAATGTGAATGCAATTTAGGGCGTAATCCTGTCTGACCACAGTTCTGGTTGCAGCTGGTAACTGGTAACTTTTCAGAAAATCTCATTAGCTTGCTGTAGATAGGAAGCTTAATAGATCACAGATGACATATAATTTTAGAGTGTGCTGTCTGAAATCCCTAGCAGTGAATTTTGTGTGTGAGAAAGAGATATCCTTGCTACTGCAGTGCATAGTGCTCCTTTGCTTCAGTGTGTCCAGAACATTTTAGGACAGAAACACATTTTAGCAGATCTGTGGACCAACCTATTCGGAGAATATAAGAAATGAACCTTGAAAGTGCAAAGACTGGATCCAGCCTTTACTCTCAGTTGCCCCAGCCCGTCCCTGAAGGTAATCATTCCCAAATTGATGTGTTCATTTTCTTTCTCAAATCTAATAGACTTTCCCACTCACACAGTTGTTTTGCTCATGACAGCCTCTCCCAGACAATAGCCACTTCCTTCCATCTCCATCTGAGAGGCTCCTTCCCTTGTGCTGGAATTGTCTCCAGGCAGTTTCTCCATCTGCTCTTTCCTCCCTGTAAAGGTTTGCTGGAGGAAACAGAGGTGCTGGAGGGCAGATGCAGTGTAGCTTTTCTTGTTCTATTCTCTTACAGTTTGAAGCAGAAGTCTTTGGGATTTCTATCTTGTATTAAAAACAAACAAACTAGGCTAGGACTCCTCAAAGAGAAAAAAAAAATAATAGTGCCATTCTGAATCTGATTTTCTATTAAGTAGGATGTATTCAAGACATATTGAATGTTAATAATGTTTAACATTGTATCTTCATAGTTTCTGGATTTGTGCAGTAAGATAACATGTATTGTGCAACAGCCTTGCCAATAATTGTAGTAAATAAATATTAAGTGGTGGAAGACGCATTTGCAGAGTTTGTTTTTAGATTGTTTGCTTAAGCAGGTGAGTTCTCTCCACATTTTCAGTCCCAGGAAGAATGATATATTGCAAGCTTTAAAGGCCTTGTCAACTCAAGGTTTGGTAAGAGTCTTTTTATCATGTTTTATCAGGAGCAGGAAGAGTACCCAGGGGATGGGGAAACTGAGCATGTTATACAGTTTCAGCATAAAATGTGAGGGGAGCACCAGTCAGTCATGAGACAGGAGTGAATAAACAGGTATGGAATAAATTGTCCAGCTGGTGCCACTAGCAGAATTTCTAAATCCCTGATCAAGTGTATTTGACCTTGGTGATCCTGGCTAATAGCCAGCAACTAGCTGTTCCTCAGTGTGTGAAGGAGGCTCTTGAAAGCACTGTGGCAGAAAGGTCAGATCCCAACTTCTCTTCCTCCTTTGGAGAAATTCTCCTGCTCCAGAGCCCAGCTCTGAGCCCCTTCTCTCCAGCACATCAGGCCTGGCACTGGGCACAATCACAAGCTCTTGTCTTGTTGCAGGATGTAGTCCTGGTTGACATGAGGGTTTTAATGTCCTCTTGTGTCCTCAAGAAAGGAAGAAGTGCAGGTTACAGGTGGTGGTGTTTTAGAAGACCAATGGATGCAAATGGAAACAGGCTTTTTTCATAATTAACTTGGAAAATTACTCCTTTTTGGTGGGCAGAGAATCTTTAGTGAACAAGGAAGAATGTTACAGTCAGGAAGAAATACAGGCTCTTCTTTCATCTTTATCCTCTTTGGAAAGTGGAAAAGCCACGGAGGGGTTTGGCTGTTTGCTCTGGATCCTCTCCACATTCTTCAGAGTGATTTACAGCAAGAAAGTACAGGTTGAATGTAAATGTGCTGTGACTGTAATCATGAGTCAGAACTTTCCTTGGGTGACAGCAGGTTTGGTCGCCTCTTCCATCTGCTTCAAGACAGATGAAATAACCAAATACTTTTTAAAACCTCCAATAAGTTAATGAACCTGCATGGAATGTGCAGGATCTGCTGGCCCACTGGAGAAACAATAATAAATACACCCCCACTGTGTGTCCCTCAAAATGAGGTGACTTTAGCAAGGCTAGTAATACATTCAGCTTTGGCACATGGATGTCTCACTGAGGTGGCAACCCTCTGTGTCAGCCAGGGACTCACTCTTCTGGGTCCTGGAGGGCTGAGGAGCTCACCACTGTCATAGACATCTTTTATGAAAAATCCTTTCCTTAGGATTTTTCCTCCTGAGAAGCTGGGAGGCCTCAGGAACAAGATGTAAACATTGATTACCTGCTGCTGTGGAATGCAACAGGTAAATCTGTGATTGGCCCATGTTGGATGTTTGTAATTAATGGCCAGTCGCAGTCCAGCTGGCTTGGACAGAGAGCTGAGCCACAAACCTTTGTTATCATTCCTTCCTATTCTATTCTTAGCCAGCCTTCTGATGAAACCTTTTCTTCTATTCTTTTAGTTTAGTTTTAATGTAATATATATCATAAAATAATAAATCAAGCCTTCTGAAACATGGAGTCAGGTCCTCATCCCTTCCCTCATCCAAGAACCCCTGTGAACACAGTCACACACCATAAAGGTTTTGAGAAGAATTATAGGATGAGCCATGCAGACACCATGCCAGCTCTTCTGAAGCCTGCATTTTCTTTCCCCAGGAGGGTTAGGATCATCTGGCATTCCCAGGCAGAAGTGAATCTCTCCCTCTCCAGGAACAAGGGAGAGGAATATTATCTGCAATGAGCCCATGTGTGAGGAAGGAACTGCCAAGCAACACATGAACTCCAAAACTGGGCCGAATGTTTGTAATTTTCCGAGCTTTTGTATAAAAACTATTCACTGAAGAGCACAGTAAGACACTCACAGACTTTAGTGAGTCTTGGAACGAGTCCTTACTTTCCTTCTTTATTTTATTTATTTTTAAATTCTGTAATATTTATTCCAAGGATGCTCAACCAAAACAGCAAAGTTTAATAGCAGCATTTTGTTTCATATGGGCAATTCCACCTGGAGCTCAGTAAATATGATTACTGCTTGCAGCAAGAAACAAAAAAGGAAGCAACTTGCTGACTTTCCTAGGTATTTGTGCTTTTAGAAAAGTAAATATTTTCTGCTTCACAAACATGCTGAATGAAATGCATGTCTCATTTATCACTTAAATAGTAATAACAGAGCCCGCTGCATGCTGCAGGCTGGGTTCTGACAGAGGTGGATTGACAGCGTTTGCTCAGCGGAAGCAATAAACAGATCAATAACTGAACGTAGCCTGTGGGGCTGGAGGTGTGACAAGTCAACCGTGATTTCACAGTCTTGCTGGGACCCTTATTAAACTCATTTGTACATCTGAAAACAGCTGTTGCCTCGTTGGGTTAAAGGTGGCTGCGAGTATTGGTCTGAAGCAGGCTTGAATCTTCTCTGTGCCCCAGAGAACTGTAGCTGCTCTTTTGGAAGCTCAAGCAGCAGTGAAATCTAAAATGTAATTAAGAAAAAAAGACAATGTTTGGTTTTTGTTTCATTCGCTGTAACTGTTGATTTGTCAGTGATGATCTGCGCTTTGTGAGAGAGGAAAGAAGGAAGATCACAGGATGTGCTGAGTTGAAAGGGATGTTTACCTACTCTCCCCTCCTCCTTCTCTCCTGCTACTCCCCACTAAGGGATGGCAACGGACCTCCTGGGGGAAGGAAATAGCTTGTTCCTTCTCCTTGCTTTGCTGGGAGAAGTGATAACAAAAGCTCGCCTTGCCAGCTGAATGCAGGAGCTGGTTGTCAGGAGGAAAAGTTCACTCTTTTTGGAAGTAATGAATCAGGTTCTCACTTTTTCCCTGTTTAGGGTTGCCACAGGAGGTGACCATGCTCATGCCATGGCTGCCATGCTTTGGCAATGTGAATAGTGCATATTATATGGCTCTATGCAGATATATACTGTATGTATCATGTTGTATTGATTAGTAGTCCTGTATTAACGTTTTAATAGCATGGTAAATGCAGTTTTGTAGTTTAAAGGTAACTTTTGTAGTTAAACTAGGAACTATGTACGTGGGATTTTTTTTTAAGAAAGGAATGAGGTACTCACACCAGATAGCAGCCAAAGGACACCTAAATCTTTCAGAGAAAGAGAATTTATTGTTTTTTTATCAGAAGTAGTGAACTTCTTCCTGCCTCGCTCAGCCCTGAAGATGCTGTCAGGGTTCAGAGGAAGAAGTTGACACTGACCAGACAGAATCCTGTGTTTGAATGGAATTTATGCATCATGGCTGAGGTGTATGAATATGCAACAGGCTGTTGCTTTTGAGGGTTAATCCTCTGTTATCCTGTGTCCTTTTTCTGGCTTGTTTTGCCCATTTTTTGTATATATTTCTATATATATACCATTTTATTATCATCAAATTTTTAAATTAAAAAAATTATAACCATTTTATTATCATCAAATTTTTAAATTAAATAAAACAACAAGTGATTGGCATTTTTCACAGGCAAGAAGTGGCCCTAAAATCACAGGCAGATCTTATGAATATTTCCCTTCTCTTCCAGGCTAGAGAAGGAAGAGTGTGTCACCCATCTGGAGGTCAGACAAGGCGACAGACTTCCAGGCTGGAGCACCAGGTGCGTGTTCTGCTTTTCTACCAGACTCTGGGGGCAGGGCTGAGGCTGCTGGTGGGGAAGGAGCCGCATTTCAGGAGAGCTCTGTGTGGGCAGGGTGCTCTTGTGTCTCTTGTGCTTTTTGGGTGGAAGTGCCTTGTCCTTCTGGAAGGGCTGCTGCTGTGTCTGGCACCCCATGTGCTGGAACAAAACATGGGCTGCTCCCAAATGCCTCCCTCCAGCAGGCGGATCAGAAAGGTTGCTGACCTCACTTCCACAGGCTTCTTCCTGGCAGTGACTTTTTTTGAAAAGCGTGAAAAACGCCAATCACTTGTTTTTAAGATTTTAAAAGTTTAATAGTAATAAAGTGGTTATAAAAATAGTAATACAATTAGAGTAATAATAATTTGGACGATTTGGATTAGAACAATATAAGACAATAAAAACAAAGAGTTATGGACAGTCTGGGCACCTCTTTCTGGGCAAAATAAGCCTGAAAAAGGACATATGTTAAACAGAGGATTAACCCTTAAAAGCAACAGCCTGTTGCATACTCATACACCTCATCCTGATGCATAAATTCCATTCAAACACAGGATTCTGTCTGGTCAGTGTCAGCTTCTTCCTCTGAATCCTGACAGCATCTTCATGGCTGAGCAAGGCAGGAAGAGGTTCATTTCTTCTGATAAGAGAGCAATAAATTCTCTTTCTCTGAAAGATTTAGGTGTTCTGTGGCTGCTATCTGATGCAAGTAACTCATTCCTTCCTTAAAAAAATATCCCACATACGTAGTTCCTAGTTTAACTACAAAAGTTACCTTTTAACTTCAAAACTACATTTACCATGCTATTAAAATGTTAATACAGCACTACTAGTCAGTACAACATAATACATATAGTAAATATCTGCATAGAGCTGTATAATATGCATTTTTCACAAAAAGTAACATATGAATCTCTAAGGAAATAATTTGCCAATACTCAATATTTGCTCCTTGCTCTATCTCTATTTAGGCATTGTTTCAGTAAGGGCCATTGTGGGTAGGGTAGAGGCTCATGGGGAGTAAGGCCTTTAGTATCAATCACATCTTCCAATAGAAGAGCTCATTTTGCCTGCTTCTACCCAAGAAAACATAGACTTGAAATGCTTTACACAGGATTGTCACTGTGATATTTTAGAAAAAATCCCTCTGCCAGGATTTTTTCTCCTGGCAAGATGAGAATCCTAAGCTTCTCCATGTTTTCCTTCTCTGGAATGTGATTTGGAGAATTGTTTATCCAGCATGTGAATTGTTTTAACTTAATGACCAATCCCAGCCCAGCTGTGTTGGGACTCTGGTCAGTCACGAGTTTTTATTATCATTCCTTTCTAGCTTTCTGATGTATCCTTTCTCTTTCTTTAGCATAGTTTTAGTACATCAGTGGAATGGAATAGAATGGAATAGAATAGAATAGAATAGACTAGAATAGAATAGAATAGAATAGAAATCAGCCATCTGAGAACTTGGAGTCAATTCTCATCTCTCTCCTCATCCTGGGGAACCCAACAACACTGCAACAATTGGTGACCATACAGGATGGTTTCAACTGTTTTTATTTTTGGGACTATGGGATGACAGACATAGAAAAGCCATGTATGTATGTATTTCCAAAAGCAGGTGACTGGAACATCTCTGGGTTGTGTGCATTGGCAGGAAGGAGCCTTTGCACTGTGGGCAGCTGTTTAATCTCGTGGGATGCCTCCTGCACCCAAGCCATGAGGATTCCAGGAGTTCTTGGAGAAAAGCATGGCTGTTCCCTGCTAGCTGGAGCCACAGTGCCTCAATTACTGCCTTGCTGTCTGTGGCACCTGTGACTCAAGATGATCCAGACCATGCACAGAAAACCACGGTGCCAGTTAAGTGACTAAAGGGAGGTGAGAAGGATCCGACTGCAGGTTTTGCAAAGATGGTTTTATTTTTGCAGAATCTGCTTCAGAGCACACGCAGATACTCTGTCACAAAAGGTTACATTTGCAAAAGCACTTAATTCCATAGGGTTTAGATATTGATTTAGATTGGAGTCACACAGGCATGAACTTTGAAAATATAAAGGAGAAATTAGACTAGGAGTCACACCTCAAAGAAAAATAAATCAAATACAGTGTAATTTGAAGATGACCCAGAAAAGAGAACAGCTGGTTTTGGTTTAAATGAACAAATATTTTTTGAAAGAAAAATAAAATTGAAAGCCATAAAATTTTCCACACCTAAAGTTTGTGTTCAGTGATACATCTCTGTGTAAATATAGAAATAACTTACTTCAGCTGAGATGGAAAGTAAAAGGCAGGAAATGGCAAGGAGGAACAGAAGTTTCACTCTAGTGTTGGAGTCATCAAGTCCATCCTGGGTACACTGGAGAAATAGCACAAAATATCTGATCTCTAGGGTTTTAGTGATTATCTAGACAGGTTTGAATTGACATGTACAAGAGGTTCCGTTGGTTGGTTTAGAATGTGCATGCAACTACAAATAGGAATATATGCAGATCTGCATCTGAATTTCTACATATGTAGAAATAAGATAATGATATACTGTACCCAAAATATTGTTACATCTTACTGATAATCAGATCCTTAATTAATTTAAAAGTATAGTGTAGCTTAGCGCGTAGAAATTAATAAAAGTTCAAAAGAAACATTAAATTAACAAAACTTTGTGTTCTAGGTGATAAATGCATTTTCACTTGTCATTTTATAATGGTAGAACTAAGAGGAGCATCTTAACCAAACAAAGGTATGAAAAAATATTAAACTTTCATCTGTGAAATGAAGGAAGGTGGATGACACAAATAAGTGTGTTCTATACAAAACTGAGAAGGAGATTTTTTATACAGAAGCCTTTAGAGGTCTGCAGTAACTAATGCAATCAATGCTGCAGCATTATTACACATTATTCTGTATATCTGTATTTCTATTGATTTCTGGTAAGTGAATGTTTTTAACTTTACTAAAAATGTAAAAAGCTCACTGAATTTCGCAGAGTTGTTCTCCGTTATATTGACTCTTCTTTTTCTGGATTTAATAAGTGATTTTTTTTCCTACAGTATTTCCAAGTATCTTTCATGAAAGAATTTTCACAATGGTGTTTGCATTGTTTTCTCTTTCCTAAATTATACATTTTGCCTTATAGTGGTAGTTTATATGCTGCTTTTTTTTTTTTTTTAGCATACTGATGGACAATTACAAATAAGAATTAATCTTTTTTTAAGTGGATTTAAATGAAAAAAAAGAGAGTTTATTTCTCTACAGAAACAATCTAAACAACCCATAGAATCATAAATCATGTTTTCTAGATTGCTTCAGCTAGTAGGGTATTTTTACCTTGATTATTTAAAATGGTCACAAACCAGTGGAAATATTGCATTACAAGAAAATATTTTAGTGGGAGAGAAAAAAATAATTGCTGCATACATTGTGTATTGAATCATAATTTGCTCTAGTAATTAGTTTTCAAAATAGAGACAGTAAGATGGATAAACTAACAAAGTAAGATAATTTGTTCCACCAACCCTCACATGATTTTAATTTACAATATGCTTTTGGGAGGAATATTTGGTGAGATGCTATTTCTGAAGGATAATTCAGCAGGACACATATGACAGAGAGAAAAAAAGAAATTTTGTCCTTTAAAATTGATCAATTGTGTGTGGAAGGTTGTTTTATTTTCTTTCACTTAGTATAAACAATCTAAATCTTTTTCTTTCTGTTTTAGTGGGGTGGGAGAAGCATCTGTCACTGAATTTACATGGCAGAGGTTGTAAATCTCTTTCTTGTTTAACCTTTGCCAAACTTCAGTGTCACAGAGGTGAAATGTTCTGTGCTGGAGGTCGCATGGAGGCTCTTCCCAGCATTAGTTGCTAATGAATCAAAAGGATGCCACCAAATGCATTTGCTTGTGCCTTTACATCATCAGACTAAAGACACAGTCCTTGCTTTTGTGTCTTCTTAATATGCAAATTTTGGCATGAGAATTCATCAGCTCTGGTCTGAAGTGTGCTGAACTCTTAACATTTCAAAAGATATTTTTTCTCTTCTTCAGGAAAGAGTTAGTTGAGAACTACTTCATGTAAATCAGTGTGATTCCAGTGGCTTGATAATTAAAACAAAGCTAAGCTACTTCCCTACTTTAATTATTTATACTTTATTATCCATTATAGCTATGAATATTGTGTAATTAACGATGCTTTTCTAATTTTTATCAGCACGGGCATGATATACTGCCCAATATATGTAACCTAATTGGTATGGAGTGAATGTTGCTCCCTTCAAGCACAGGTAGACTTCTTCCTCTGCAACTCATTAAAATACATGGGGAGGCTCCTGACTTTGTATGGGACCTCATTTACCAGGCATCATTAAGAGGAAACCCCACAGGTGTGGTTTAACTCAAAAAGGGGAACTTGTTCCCAGCCCAAAATAATTCCAACCTTCTCCATGCTTGAGGGAGAGCGAACGTGTGTGTGTGTGCATATGAGGAGATGTGAGAGAAGAGGTGAAAGAGAGAGGCCTGCAATTAATTTGAACACAGCTGTTATGGGAAATGCAGCAACTCATTTTTCCTCAACAAACACAAACTTAGAGGCAAGTTATGCAAAAAAACCCCAGTATTAATTATGAAGGCTGCTAAACCAAACACACGCCTCTGACCTTTCTGGTGCCTCCGTATAACAATAAATATTTTATGGCTGTGATTTCCACAGGCCTTCAGAGCAACTCTGGAGGGACTAAACTGAATTATGGATATAATGATGAAGAGTCTGGACTCCATTTTACGTGTCCCCGACCTGTGTATTAGATATTTCACTTTGCTCCCCCTGTACGGAATCAGGCTCCATATGTTATGTTCATTAGCCATTGTAAACCCCTGCTCTATATCTCATGGGCTGAGAGGAAATAAAACAGCAGTTTAGGAAAGAAGTTGGGTGAGAAGAGAAAAATTCTGTTAGGTAGCATGAATCCACTCACTTCTGCAGGATAATTATAAGTATTTGCCTTGCAGGACAATATTTTTGCAGATACATTTAAACATTTAATTAATTAAACTATAAATTAATACACTTATCTCCTACTATTTATTAGCACAATTAAGAGTGTGGAGGGAACAGAAGAAAAAAAGGGAAATAATGGAATTAAGAACAATTTTGTGAGGAAGGATGGTCTAATGGAGACAGGAATCTCTGTTCCACTTCTGCTGCTGAGACTCCAGATAATTACTGAATGACCCCATTTTAAGGTGGATATAGCAATCTTTATTTTCCAGGTATTTGGATTATAAGTGTTTTAGGGTACATTTGTCTCGGGCAAATGCCTGTAAAGCCCAAGACAATTGAAGCCTCTTTCGGGACCCCAACAAGAATCACATGATGATTTTTTCCTTTCCCTCTTCTCTAGCTATTTAGCGGACCTTGCAGAGACATTGTTTCAAAATTTCTATGGCCAGTATAATAGGGAGGAATCAAGTGAATTTACAAAGTTTCTTGTTTAAAAGAAAAAAGGGAAACAATTAATCTGGTGCCTTTTCCTCCTCCTTTGTTGTGGTGTCCGTGCAGAACAGGGCAGTCAAAGAGGCTGGATGTGCCTTTGCTCTCTGTCTGCTCGCTGGGCCAGGTTGGAGTTGATTATTTCCATTTTCACTTCCTTTTGCCAATTTAACAGCTATTTGCCATAGCCAGCTCCACTCCTTGGGTGTTATCTCACCTTCTGGATGTTTTTTGCCACCTATTACACTGCTTTTCTGTTTTTGATTTATGGCTGATGTGACGTTAGAAATGAGAAAGAAGTGTCAAGCTACCAGAAGGAGAGAGACATCCAGAAAGCTGAGTAGTTTTTCTACATCTTCTTGGAAATATCTGTTCCCTTACTTTTCTTTTAAGATGCATTGAATAAAGCTTGGCTTATTCATAGCAGTCTCTTCTGGGGCTTAGTGCTTTTTTTTTTTCTTTTTATTTCCTCTTTTTTTTTTTTTTTAAATAATTTACAAGTACTTGTATTGTTTGTACAGTGTTCAGACATGATGTTGGAGCTGTTGTCCAACTTGTGTAGTTGTGATTGCTGCATTCCCTCGGCTCTGGCATTTTTACCACGATTTAACTTCCCAGGTTTCTGTTCCTTACTTTAATTAAGGCAAGCCAGCCTTGTAGAAGGGAGCTGAATGGCTTTTTGCTTGCATTGAAGGGCAGAAACATGGAAATTTGCAGGAAAGTTGCTCTGATACCCATAATATTTCCAAGACAACTTGAAAGTTTTCTGGAATTTCTTTTAAAAGTTCTGGAGGGAGAAATAAAAAGCACCAGCAAATACTTTCCTATATTAATTTTTTTAAATGCTGGTGACTGTCGCAGACATCTTTTATGAAAAATCCTTTCCTTAGGATTTTTCCTCCTGAGATGCTGAGAGGCCTCAGGAACAAAATATAAACATTGATTATCTGCTGCTGTGGAGTGCAACAGGTGCATCTGTGATTGGCCCATATTGGATGTTTCTAATTAATGGCCAATCACAGTCAGCTGGCTCAGACAGAGAGCCGAGCCACAAACCTTTGTTATCATTCTTTGCTATTCCATTCTTAGCTAGTCTTCTGATGAAACCTTTTCTTCTATTCTTTTGGTATAGTTTTAATGTAATATATATCATAAAATAATAAATCAGCTTTCTGAAACATGGAGTCAGATCTTCATCTCTTCCCTCATCCAAGAACCCCTGTGAACAGGGTCACAGGCGACCCTAAAATGAGTTTTCACACGAGTTGTGAGATTGAATGAGGAACTCCAGTGCTTGTTTAAATGGTGTATTGAAAGCTTTTTTGTTTGCATGGTTAGAGAAATTGAATGAAAGTAGCATCATTTGGCAACACCCTTTATCGTGTTAAAACTCTTGGCTGGCCCCTGAAATGGTGTTTTCATATAATTTTTGAAACCTGCTGAGTATTTACTTCCTGTAAAGTAAGTAAATACTGGCAAATATCTTACAAAGGTATTTGACTAAGCTGTTTGAAACCCTTAAGCATAAATGGGAAATAGAAGCAGAGATGGAGATGATGTAGGGTGATGGGATGATGGAAGAAGCCAAATTATTGATCATAAATGCTGAGGTCAAGACTGGTGCCAGTTCCTTTCCATATCCTCAAGAACAGGGTAAGAATGTCTTTGCCTAAGTGGGAAAAGTAAAAGTTTTTACCCCCTACCATTTAAAGAATAATATTACTTTCCTGGTTTTCTCATACATTTGTTAGTTGGGTTGGTTTTGGATAGACTGCAGAAATCTCTGTGGTTGTACTTGCCAGGCCTGCATGATAGAGCCCAGTAGATATTCCCAGTAGATATCTCCTGCTGAGAGTAAAAAGGATGGAAGAAGAAATTAAAATTACATCTAGTGTATGGTAATTCAAGCCCTGACTGAACAAAGAAATTTATTTCCAGGAATGAGGTTGTATAGTGTGACTTGTGGCTGTAGATTATTTATTTATTCATTTCCTTTGTTTGTTTATGGGGTTGTTTGTTTATTTGGTTGTTGTTGTTTTCAAGAATACTTGATTTTTAAGAGCTGATACGTTATGCTGTTTGCTTTCCTGGCTCTGTAAGCAGTGCTCACAACCAGTGTGCCAATAACTTGTGCAACTGAACTAGAAAATGGGAAGTAACAGTCATAACATCATCTTCAAATTCAATGTCCTGACCAGATGGGCATTACATCTACATAGAGAGTGTGTGGCAGGGTGTGAAAAAAGGTAAGAGTGCAAGTAAGGGTTTTGAAGCTGTGGAAAGGGACATCAGTGTAATTGAAGATGAGTAAAATGTTCAGAGCAGCTTTTGCTGCTCAGTGTTCACCCATGTCTGCCAGACTTGTATTACACATGATTACAATGTAATAACTACACTAAGTGCTCAAAGCACCAAAACCAATCCTGTACGACTCAAGTAAGTGATAATACCTTGATTGATTTCAGAAGAAGCAGTTGTAAGTCCCAGACACTCGTCTCTTTTATTGACTTGAGAATTAATTAATTTATGAGCAGGTTTCACATTTTCACATGGTGTTGCAAAATTAGGGTAGAATTAATTATTTGGTAATCAGTGAATCCTATTAGGTGAAACAATATGGACTTGTTCAGTAGCTTAAACATTATTCAGCATTAGTGTAGCAGTTGTATACTCATTACAATGATGATGCTTTTATTAAATATACCTTCAATTAGTTCTGGTTCAATTTAATCTCTACCTCCTGAAAAAACATTCAATCAAGTGCTGTGACAAGAGCAGAATGATGAATATGCCAAGGCCAGGACTGCTTAATCCTTCAAGGGTATTACACACTCTTCATTAAGGTGAACTTTAGAAATGCTTGCCTTAGGTTCTTCTCTTCCTTGAAACCTCATCTGAAAAGCATTAGAATGTCATCCCTCCTTCTTGCATTAAAATAAATAACATTAATGGTTCAACCATTTATAGTATCTTATTTGGACCCATGACAGATAGTTAGGGGAGAACAGGGCATGCAAAGTCTTTCTGACTTTCTCCTCATTACTTGAAGTACTCCAGGTCCAGCAGCCCAATGAGACCTCTTGCCACTCTAAAAGAGATGACAAACTGAGAAAATCCTGCGTTGAAGCTCAGCTCACTCAGTCTCTGATCAGTCCCTCAGTGCTGGGAATGTCGCAGGCCAGGCCCGGCCCGGTGGGCCTCAGCCGCAGCTGCGGTGCTCTCCTGGGTGTTCAGTCCAGAGCAGTTTCAAGAGGTCCAAAGAAAAGGGAAAAAAAAAAAACCAGTCCAGGGAACTTTGCCTCAGCCAGCTAAAACTAACTAAAAAGCAAAAGAAGAGCTCTGTCGCGCTGTCTGCTCATCCATAAACAACATAATACTGGAAGGGATTTTCCTGGGGTATGGGGCCTGCACCTGGGTGAGAAACTGAGCCCCATCCTGGCAGCCAAGGCTGCCCATGGGAGGGGAGCAGGGGGACATATCCCTCTCTCTGCCCTCACCAAAGACCTCAGCAGCCACCTTAATAAAACCTGCAGAGTGTGGGATGTGTGGCTCATGGCAGGGAATGGGACTTAGGTCCCCCCAGAGCAGCACTGCACCTCCAGTTGCCTTGTATTCAGTGCTGATCTGATAGTGCTATGCTGCCTCTCTTGCCCATATTTAAACCAACGCTATCATTATTAATCAGAGAATTACAATAACTAACAAAAGAGACAATTCCTGTACCCTGGAGGATGAGGTTTTCAGGGAGGCAGTAATGGATATGGAGCCTTTCCCCTTTCAAATCCCAGCAAGGGCAGCTGTGACTGCAGATCATTACCATATGCTATTTTGTCTGTCGTCTTTGTGAAATGAGTAAGTGGACTGGACAGCTTCCATATTAGATAAAATAATATTACAAGCGACATCTCCAGAGCCTCTGTGCCCTAGCTGAAGACAGCACAGAGCAGCATGGGGAAAGTGAGACCTCTTGAGAAAAATTCAGTCCTACACCACATACTTTCTGTGCAGTATCGCTTCTGAATGCCCAGCCTGGAAAGCTGCATTTCATACTCATTTTGAATGCTCAGCCTGTGGACCACTTTAACACAGTTTCTCCTGTGCTCTCAAAACTGATGCAATTTTGTGTGTGTTCCTGATTAAGAGCACTCTGAAAAAGCTGGATGTGGATTTCTTGTGCCCACTTGACTCGCACAGTGACGGTGAGAGACTCTCGGTGACCTGTCACAGTGCCTTTCACAAGCGCCAGCAGCTAATCTGATGACTGTTACCCCATCTGAGTGAAATAATAATAATGAATTCATCCTCTGTTCATTTCAGTTCTGCTGCTGGAGCACAAGGATGAAGAGTTTCTTCAGACACTTCATGTGCACTTGTCCTAGGAGATTGTGTGAGCACAGTGTACTTCAAATTCATTTGCTGTTTTGATTTCTCTGGCAACTAAGAAGGTGCCTTTGATCCCTCTACTGTCACTTTGTTTTTGCATTTTGATGATTTTATCATGAATTCATGTTTAATTCACTCTGCAGTGATGAAGTAAGTGGCAACACTCAAAAGAAGGATACTTTTTACAAAATCAAACCATATTCATTTGAACTTTGTATGAACTACTTCATTCCTTTGAAGTAGAATATATTAATGAGGACAGACATTAAGAAAAAAGATCCTTATATCAAGTCACATTTATTATCTTATCTGAGGTGATAGTGGAGGTAGATCTATCAGACAAAAGATGGAGTGTTCTTTGAATAAACTTTTAGTTGAAACACATGGACAAACAGCTAATTGTCTAGTATTAGCTTTGTGATTTTTTAACCTATTTTATTTCAATTTCTGCTTTTGCATTACATACTCGGTGATACACATAAATTTTATGGACACAGTCACCTGCATAATTACATGCACAAATTCAAAATGCTTTTAGTAGGTTGGTGGGGCAAGGATGCTTCATGGAGCCTGTAGTTTATACAGGCAGTTATAATGGTTTTTAATTTAAGCCTTCTTGTGTAAATGTTTAGGCATCTTTTCTTTTTGTTGTTTTACTTCTCAGTGAATCAGACTGTGACTGAAACAAAGAAACTGCTTGCATTTCTTTCCTTAGGAACTGGAGTGCTCTGCTGGGGTGCTGGCATGTTTATCCTGCTCACCAGGCCAGAGATGCAGTGGGACAAGTGACAAAGGGGACAACTCAAAGATCAGAGCATCAAAGAGCAATGATGGCTTCAGAAGAGAAGTTTGGCAAGTACATAAAGGATTATATTTAATTATACTTAAATTTGATAGTACTAGGATTTTATGCTCTAGGACAAAACTTTCATTCACAGTTGCAGCAATTTGCACTTTTCAGCAGAAATGAGCTTGTTTGATTCTGTTACTCAGCATCAGCTCTGACGGACAAGTGTGGTGCCTGAGCAAAAAAAAAAAGCTGGGAAGAAAGTAGAAGAGGGAGAAAATAAAAACAGGTGGCAAGGGGCCCAGGAACAATAAAAGCCTGAATGAGAACACCTTTATCACTTTTGCAACAGCAGCTTAAAGGCCCAAGGAGAGAAATAGATTTTGTAAATCAGACTAAATATTTTTTACAGGGTGCAGTGTGCAGCTTAAGAACCCAGCTGGGAAAAATAGCTCCTGCAAATCAGTGAAAAAACTGTATTTTACTGGCTGCTGTTTCAGAGCAAGGAGAGCTAGGATAGGGGAAGACCTTTTACAAGGCAAAGAGCAAATATATATGAATTTGTGTTTTGATTTGAGTTTTTGAGGTGGGTTTTTTCGAGTGTCCATAAAAAGGCCCATAAAAAAGATACCAGCATGGCAAAGCCATGTTTACTGGTCCCTATAAAACCTGTAAGCCTTCCTTAGTGTTTTAAAAATCATGTATTGATGTATATTTTACACTGAGTAGTCATTTGTGCATATAAAATGCTTTTATTTTGCAGAGAAATCCTGTTTGGGATTCTAGCCTACAGTAACTTTGGAGAAGCCATTTGAAATACCAGAAAATAAATGAATACATGGGATGGCAACTCTTGTTTTGAAATAAGAAACAGAAGGATTAAGAAATCATTAGTGTTAATCCTCCCAAAGATGAATATGTTTCTTATCAAGGTAATTATGTTAAAAGGAGATCGTAATTGTGGAGTGGCTTCTGCTGCTGAGTTAGGTGATCCTTTCCAGAGGAAGGATCCCTGCCACTGCCAATCCAAGGAAGGTCCTGCCCTGAGGATGGAAGGATGGCACAGGTAGTGGAAGTGCATCTTTAGCAGATAAGAAGGGTTTTCATATCACTAGGAAAGCGAATTGGCTAATAGGTCTGAAGAAGGGCTGAAATAGGAAGGAGACACTTGCAAATCTGAAGAATGCTTTGGTTGTCATTTTTGTTTTTCTTGTCTCATCCTTCTTTCTGAAAGATGGACAGGAGCTGTGTGCAGATTGGGAACAGAATAAGCTGTCAAAGAACATACTGAATCTACCCACTCATTTTTTTATGTTGAATAGAAAAGAAATTGACACTGAAAGATTTTTGTATATTAAAAAAAATTGAAAAATACTCTTAGATTTATTTTTTTTTTTGGCAAAACTGCTTGTTGGGATTTTCCAGTTTGCTTACTCTAGTTTGTTTTGGAACTAATTTGCCTCTTATGCTTGAAAATTTTTGAAAGAAGTGAACTGTCTTACCTCTGCTCCCTGCGACCTAAGTGCTGCAGGAACAGTTGCCATAGCAAATAAAATGATGTATTACCACTGTCAGAGGAAAATGTTGTATTGGCCAAAATGTTTCCTCCTTCTCTGGGACATGTTATTGATGGGAGTCTCCAAGAGTCTGTTGCCAGGGAGAGTTCTGGGAAACCATGTAAATCCTCCTCCTTGCAAAAAGGCAACTTTTTATTTTGCTTTGATATCTGCTGCACTGGATCCTGGACATTTTTCTTTTGATCAGTCTGCTTGTAAGTGTCACCCAAGGCTGATTGGTATGGCTGCTTTTAAAAGAGAGTTTCTCCTAGAGAGTGATTTGTTGATAACCAGTGGTTGCAGCTGTTGTCTTCTTAATGTGTCACTCCTAGAGGGTGTAAGGGAAACAACAGTCAAAAGCACACGTGCTCAAAGGGGCTGTAGTTTCCTAAAATTTGTATTGCACTCAGTGAAACATTTTGCTCCTTAGAGGAAAAAAAAAAAGTACATTTACATCTTCTTTTCCAGCAAAATATCCTGTAGGTGTTAAAGCCACCCTTTAGTCAAAAATTAAGGTAGCCACGTTGTGACAAGGAAATTTTATCCATCTTGTTTAGGAGACAACGAAAATCTTCTGTGCACCTGCAGCAGGTTTGCCAATGTTTTGAGCTGCAACTGTGTGCCAAGTGGATAATAGAAATGTTACTGCTGTGCAAATTGCCCTTGGACATCCTATTCCATGGGTCTCCCCCTGTTCCCTGAGGACTTTTGGTTAGGAGTGTCAGGACTGTGTTAGATCACTGTGGTCAACCAGCAAAGAAGAAAGTTGTTCAGGTTTATTAAACTATCCTTTGAAGGATCAGCCTTCTTTTTAAAAGCTATTATTAGTATTAGTATTAGTAGTATTATTACTGTATAATTAATAATAGCACATAATTATATAGTAAATATATATTAATAATTACATAATTAATAATTAGCAACTATGTATACATATAAATATATAAAATATAGAAAATATTCACAAATATATAGAAATAATAATAATAATAATATCTATGTTAGTGACAGTTTGAACTGAGCCAGAATCCTGAAATAAACCCTTTGTTTAAAAGATAACTTGCCATCCTCTTGAATCTCTAGATAAACATTCCTCTGCCTCCAGCTATGTTATTTCCTTGTAGGGCCTGACATTTCCAAAAAAAGCTGACTTTGACATTGAAGTTTAGATTTAAGTATTAATTAGTGGTAAATATTAGAGTGATATGTATATTGTGTTTTCCAAGCCATAGGAAAATATTACTTAATTTGGACTGTCTTGCTGTGCACTTAAATATTTTAGCGCAGGTTTTGGAATCTGTGGAATTTGATAGTGAGGTGCAAAAGGTGTTAAAAAAATGGAAAAAGAAAAAAACCCCAACAAATCTCATACTAAAACCAGGGTTAGTGGTTACTGCACTTTGGTAGCATCAGTAAAAGTGGCAACAATGCCACTGGTGATCCTTCCTCTGCTGGGTCACCAAAGAGAAGGAGCAGTGTGACACATAGCAAATACTTCCACTTCACTCTCAAACAGAAGGGAGAGGTATGTGGAGGGAGAAGCTGTTTTTCAGAAGAGGCAATAATTGGTTTGCCTCTCATTTCATTCATTTATTGATCCGTGAGACTCCACTTTAACAGTTGTATAATAATAAAATAAGGATTATGGGACTGTTTCATAATTATTTATTAGGTTGTTTTTTAATACAATTGAAAAAATCTTATGAAATGGCAGAGAATATCTATTACAGAAACTTCTAAAACTGTGTAAACAAACATAAGCTCTTACTCATAATACAACTGTTACAGAAATAAAGGGATTCTTGCCTGACTCTAAACATAGTAAGGCTTGCAGAAGTACAATGCACCAGTCAGACGTTGGGTAGTGCTCCTTGAACAAGTGGAAGTTTATATCTTACAGAAGAAATTTATATCCCAGAAAAGTGTTGTATGAACAGAGAGCCCTTCCTGCAAGGACTGACCAGTCCAGGAGAGGAGTCATGCTCACATAATTCCTTTTCTACTTCCAGCGTCAAGAGAGCCACAGCTTGGTTCAAGATGATAAGAAGCTCAGAATAATTCTATATTTCCCAGGCATCTTTTACACAAATTTTTGTTTTATATAGTGCTTTCATTTAATTTTTCTGTTGGAGCTTATAATTGTGTAGGAGGTTATACAGAAACAATTATTTATAAGCCTCACATTATCAACATTGGTTATTGATTTAAAAATGGAAGAAAGGAACTTGTAGCAGGTGTGGGCTGACTTCCACTTTCCACCATACAAGTGCCTTTTCCAAAATTGGATGGAAACAGGAAGGTACATTTCATTTATTTTCTTCCTGTGCTTGTGGCCAGTTTCCAGCTTGTCAACGCAGTGCTCCAAAAAGGACACTGAATCATGACAAAAGCTGTCAGTGCAGCTGGGATTTTCCGTAAAAATTGGGTGAAATAATAAAATTCATATGGTTGTTGTGGCAAAACTGTATTCAAGGTCTCACTTTCTTGAATCAGTGCCCAGTTTGGTTCTCAGAGTTCTGGAAACTTTTTGACTAAAGTCCAGGTTAATAGTTTGCTGAAATCATGGTTGCTTTTGTATGGTAGCCATCAGAATCTGATTGCTGAGGTTTGGCCCAAAGCAGTGTCACATATTCTATGTTTGGGGTCCTTCTGTTGTGTTGGACCAGAGCAGAAAAATGAAAAAGGAAAAATGTAGGTTACTCCATTTACAGCTATTTTAATCTTTTGTTTCCTTTTCTTCAACACAGAAATGGAGCTTCAGACTTGTCTTCTCTGCAGAGCCTGGTAAATATTCCTCTTTTCAGCATGTGGTAGTTCTTGCTGAAGGTAGATTTGAAAGAGTGGAGGCAACTTTATTTATCTTCATAAACAGCAGCTCTCCTATTGCTTGGTGCTCATGCCTAATTTATTAGGAGATTGCAAAGCTTTGACCCGTGGACAGAAAATGATACCTGCCTGGAAGTCACGTAATCCCATCAACCACAGTCTGTGGCAAGGCAAGATCCTTCACATTTGTCTGCAAACATCTGCTCATCATGGGCATTGCTATAATAGAAATAGTGGTTGCAGCTACATCTGAGGAATTCTGTAGGAAAACCAGGCAATTATTTCATTTCTCCTTTTGCCAGGCTCTAGCAGGGCTCAGAGAGATGTAGGGAAACGTTATACTCCACGTGTTAAGATTTTCTCCACTTCCCTCAGCATGTTATCAGCAGAGCAGGGGATGTGGAGGTTGCAGTGTATTCAGGTGTGGCTGTGTTCTGAGGAGAGGGCAACTTCAGAGAGAATATTAAACAGCTCATCTTCCAGTGCTGTCAGTCATGCAAGGCACTGCTCTGTAAGCCAGTCACATCTCGCTGGTGATGCGCATTAATCCACTTTCTGCCTCCAGCATCACCTGGTTTATTTTCTATCCTGGCTTCATACCTTTTTTTGGCAAAACCACAGGGGAAATATATTTCAGTGACAGTGTATGGTAATTTTGCTCTATGCACTCTAGCTCATTACACAATCCTTGTCTTTCGAAAATAGAGAAAGGATTTATGTCTCCTACTATCGTTTCTGCCACACACTGATTCAGTGAAAGAGCTTTGTGGTGGTTGGGAGTAAATTTCATTTTCCCTGCTGTTTCATGAAGTGTGAATCACTTTCTAGCAGATGATGTCACTGCCAATTTACAAGTTTTTCTTCCTCTACTCCTGTGTAGGAGGAATCATAAGTACTCTTTTTGTCATGGTAATGCTGTTAGGTGTAGAAGGTTATTCGATGCAGGAGACA
Source organism: Melozone crissalis (assembly GCF_028551555.1). Taxonomy (NCBI): domain Eukaryota; kingdom Metazoa; phylum Chordata; class Aves; order Passeriformes; family Passerellidae; genus Melozone; species Melozone crissalis. The sequence goes on from NW_026535858.1 coordinate 11,384,991, forward strand.
GCATTCATGCTTCTTTATTTTTGCCAGCACAGAAAAATAGCTGAGTTTGAAAGGTGAGCCACGTTCAGTCTCTCTGGCTAATTGAGAATGAAGGCTCCTTCCAGGTTTGGATCTTGGATACTGTGAAGATTTGTTTTCTGTGGGATCTATGACAGAATTTGAACAGCTAAAAAATGTGTTTGTTGCTTTTCATTTTTGAAACAGAAGTTGACTTATACACTGTGAAGATCTTCTCCAACTAAGAGACCTTTCTCTTCTGTTAAAACAAAACAAAACTGTTTAGAAGATTTTTTTACTGTTAAGAAGATTTTACTGTTTTTTACTGTTTAGAAGATTTTATACATATAAATTTTGATATGTGGGTTCTTGACTCCTTGTTCTTGATGTTTTACTGGGAAGATACGTGTGATTGTGTCTACTTCCACCAGCTTCATCAGCTTCTGAGTAAGAGGAAAATAGGTGGTGAATAGTGAAAACTGCTCTTGTGGAAAGAACAGCTCCTCTCCATAACAGTTTTGTGTGGCAAGAGAAATGAATGTAGATATATATATAAAGTGAAACCTAAAAATATTAATTCACAGCACCTATCTGCTATCTTGGATGTTCTTAGGCGCCTTTTTAACCCCAACAAATAGAGCCACTGAGCTGAACTGTCTCTGTTTTACAGGTGAGGATAGTAAGGAGCAAAATGTCATTATGGCAATTGTGTCCTTCCTAGCCAAGGACCCTTCACAGCAAGGGTCTTCAAGATGACAAACTGTGATCTGTAGCAGGAGGGACAAGCCATCAGGACTAGTTAGGAGGATGGAAAATCAGCATATGCAGGAAAACTGACACTCCAAAAAGGAGCATGTCAGCTGAGAGGCAAGAATATATTGTAGCTACCACTGAGAGAGTAGAGGTCATTCACAGACTATGAGTCTATTAATCTTCAGAGGCAGGTATTAGTCCTTTATGTAATTCACATGTTATAAGAATTCTTATAGAATTCTTCTTTAAGCATATTCTACTACACACATCCTTCCTCAGATGTGTGTGGTGCCTTCATATCAGGTTTGGCATCTAATTTCAATCTGCTCTTTGCAGATTCCTCATGTGTGTCATACAGTCAGTATGTAAGTAGATAAAAGCTACGGATTAGGAAGGATGGGTGGAAATTATTCCTTAAAAACCTGAAATAGAAGTAGGTCTCGTTTGATCTTATCTCTTGCAAAGACCTCAGTCTGAGAGCTGTACCATCCAGGTTTGCTGGTTGGCTCTTAACTAAAATGTAGGTTCTTGAGTGCTTGAAAGTGTGTTTAAAACTGCATCAAAGGCAGGGAAGCCCTGCAGAGAGACCTGGACAAAGGAGAGGACTGGGCAATGACCAGCCTCAGGAAGTTCAACCAGGGGAAGTGCCAGGGTCTGAACCTGGGATGGGGCAACCCTGGTTGTGTGCACAGACTGGGGAATGAGAGGCTGGAAAGCAGTGGCATGGAAAGAGACCTGGGGATTCTGGTCCATGCCAAGTTGAATATGGGTCAGCAGTGCCCTGGCAGCCAGGAGGGACAAACCTGTCCTGGGGAGATCAGGGACAGCAGCAGCTGGGCAAGGGAGGGGATTGTCTCCTCTGCTCTGCACCGGGGCAGCCTCACCTCGAGTGCTGGGGCCAGTTTGGGTGCCACAATATAAAAAAGATATAAAGCTGTAGGGAGTGTCCAAAGGAAGGTGATGAGGGTGATGAAGGGCCTTGAGGGGAAGCCGTGTGAGGAGCAGCTGAGGGCACTTGGTCTGTTCAGCCTGGAGGAGACTGAGGGGAGAGCCCAGTGCAGTTACAGCTCCTTGTGAGGGGGAGAGGAGGGGCAGGCACTGATCTCTGCTCTCTGGTGACCAGGGACAGGACCTGAGAGAGCAGCCTGAAGCTGAATCAGGGGAGATTTAGGTAGGATATGTGGAAAAGGTTCTTCAACCAGAGAGTGACTGGGCACTGGAACAGCTCCCCACGGCAGTGGTCACAGCACCAAGCCTGGTAGACCTCAAGAAGGGTTTGGACAATATTCTCAGGCACTTGGTGTGCTTCTTGGGGGTAGTGCTGTGTTAGAAGGACTTGATGATCCCTTCCAACCCAGCTTATTCTGTGATTCTGTGAAAATATGTCTGTCCCATCAACTCCTCATCCTCTTTAGACAGGTCCAGTTGGGTCACTCCTGGCAGCAGCAGCTGAAGAGCCCGGCCTTGTTGTATTCTTCCTCTCAAGGGACTGAGATCATCACTAATGTCTCTTTATGTTAACAAACAATAACTTTAATATTGCTGTCAGCAGAAGCACTGTACTCTGCAGTGTGTGTGGGCTGGCTGTGTAATTGCCATGGCACATCCTGCCCAGGTACAGCGTGCCCGCTGTGCCCAGGCCCAGGCACCTGCACTGCTGACAGTGCCTGGATCACACAGTGCTATTTCCATGCACCTGGGATTCCTTTCATTGAAAGGCAGATCCTAATTACAGATGTTCATGCCCTACATTTTTTTTTTTTGCTGGCATATTTGACTCACAAGCAGCGGGAGAGAGCTCATGGGCTTTTAATGTCTGATGAACATTCTTGATGCATTTGTAGTCACAGAAGAGTTGAGTTGCTGCCTTTCAACAGCTGTGTGTGGACTTGTGCTGATTTCTAAGCCATATTTGGAAAAAATACCCCAAACTCTCAGTTCTCTGCATCCAACATTTTACTACAGTTTAGGTTGCAGAAAGCACCAGGATTTATTCAAGGCATATTTTGTAGTGGAGAGTTTCTAGTCCAGTACCCCTATAAATTATATGCTCAGCTGTATGACCAAGTCACCATAAAAGTCCATTCCATGACATGATGAGTTGCTCATTTTTGTTTTCCCCATTCTCTTTGCCATTTTACTGGATTTGTAAAACATAAATCCTGACACTGTCAAAGTCTGATGCAGTTACAGGTGCCTGACAGAAGTTTCCTCACTCATCAGCAGTGAGCCATGTTACTCAGAACATTTGGCCACATAATTTCCACCCCCACCCCATGCTCTTGCAGAATAAACACTTTTGCAGATTTTTAACGACATGGTAATTTATAGAAAATCTTTTTTATATTACAGCAACACTATATGCTACCCTTAAAAGAATTCCTGATACCGAAGGACTAGTTAGCACAACCTATTATAGGGCAAGAAAGTTACTGCACTTTCTACTTGTTTCACTATATCTTCAGAACAAGCTAAACTACCAACAGCTTCCCTGTGGGCATCTAGATATATAGAAAGTAGAAAAAAATGGAGGCCCAAGTTAGAGCAGTCTGCAGCTGCAGTTTAAAACATCTGTTTTTCCCAGAAGTGATTTTTTCATCCCCCTACAATTTTATCCAAATTTCTCTGTTTTCTGTGAAGGAGAAATTGCCCTGAGTGCTGCAATGTGGTCCTCTTGTGTGTATGAATTATGATTCAGCCATTAATCACACCTCCTCTAGGACCTCTTTCTGTTCTGGTAGAAAAGGTGAACAGTGCTTGATTACTTATTAATGAGGACATGTACTACGTTGGAAAAACTATTAATAATCCCATGGATAGATTTTTCCATGATGCTCCTCAGTGCAGTGTCTGAATGCCTTATAGATGTCAGTTTTATCTTCAAATTAACCTGGGGAGTAAAGTCATGACAAAGTTTCTGTTTTACAGACTGGGAATTCAGATAGGAGGTTGAGGGCAAGAAGGGCCCACCAGTTGTTGGTTGTTTATTCAACAAATATGAAACACCATTGTGACCGTGGTCACAGGGGTTTTCAGGTGAAGGAAGAGATGAGAATGTTGACTCCATGTTCAGAAGGCTTGATTCATTATTTTGTGATATATATATATTGCATTTTAACTATACTAAAAAGAAATAAAAGGAAAAGGTTTCCTCAGAAGCTAAGCTAAGAATAGAATAGAAAAGAATGATAACAATCCAGCTCTCTCGGACTCTGTCCGAGATAGCTCCGTCCTTGATTGGCCATTAATTATAAACATCCACAATGGCCCAATCAAAAATCCACCTGTTGCATTCCACAGCAGCAGATAACCATTGTTTACATTCTTTTTCTGGGGCCTCAGCTTCCCAGAAGGGAAAATGCTAAAGAAAGGATTTTTAGTGAAAAAGATGTCTGCGACGCACCATCTGTTCATTAAAGTGAGATAATGTTTTTGTTGTTATCTGTTGGGTCTGTGGGTACTCAGCATTTCTGCTAATTAGATCCAGCAATTTTCAGGTGACTACTTAGACATAGAGATAAGTATATTTTCCTTAAGTTCTTTACACATTTAATCACTGCAGGCAAAGATATTTAGGTGCTTTGTAGATCTCAGTGACTTCTCAGCAAACAATTGATTTTAAGTGATTTGCTTGGTCTTGGTATAAATGCTGTAGCAGAAACATGCACAGAATCTGACTCCTTATGGAAGCATTTACCTCAGACCTCTCACATAAATGATTCTCCTCTTAACTGTTGCAGTCCTTTGCTTTCCCTGTGTGGTGTAGATGTGATGAGGAGCTGCATCTTCAACCACTTCATTTGCTGATCTATGCTTTGGGCAGCTCTCCCTATTTCTAGGGAGGGAAATGCTGGGACTGCTGGCCTCCCTGTGTCTTTCAATGCTGTCTCTGTGTCTGGAGGAGGTGGAACTGAGGCTGGCCTTGACCAGGTAGGAGAAACAAGCTGACTGAAGTATATCTGGCATTTTCCAACCTGGCCTTTTATGGCTTTATAAAGTATTTGCAGACTGCTGTGCAGAGACTTTCAGTAAAACTGACTGCCACATAATGTGGAGCAGGGGAGAACATGACAGACAGCACCTTGGCCCAGTGGAGCCTCTAAAAGTACCTTTATGACCAACAAAACCTGAGTTTTCACCATTTCTCATGAAAACCATCTCACTAGTGTTTGCCTTGTGTGTATTACTTTCAAAATGCTAAAAAAGGCACTGTGGCCATACATTTTTTTTTGTCATTTGCATGGACCAGACAAGCCATGACAAAGCTGAGCAGCAGTGGCCTCTCTTTAATGGGAAAAAATGAAAAAAAATTTCTCTGCTGTGGATGCTGGGCTTGCAGACACCAGTCAAGCCCAAAGGTATTTCTAGAAGCAAAAAAAAGAAAAAAGAAAGAAAGGTGTCAATAGAGTTAATGGTACGATGGACTGTGACAGAATAAAGGTAGACAGAAAATAATTTGTGGCAGGACAGCTACAGGAGATACAGGGATAAAATGAGAAGAAACAGCAGGGAAGCACCTGTTAGGTCTTCAGACTGACTCTGTGAGGAAAAGTTAGAAAGTGTTGGGATTGGGGAGGCAAGGTAAAATGTACAGTTTAAGAAATATAAAAGGAAGCGGGGTGGACATAAGATTCTTTGGGAATTTTTTGCAGAAGAAGGCTAAGATCCCAAAAAAACAGCAGGAAGGTGGTTATGGCATACAGATGATACAGTGATAGTGATAGTTCCAAGAGCTTTGTGTATTGTGTTAGCCATACAGAGATTCGTCATGGAAATGCAGGAGACCCTGGACAAGACATGATAATTGTTATTTAGGAATAGACTTCACCCTCAGAGCCTTGGTTCATTCAAAGCAACCTACAGAAAAAAATATTTTTTTTCCTCTTTAAAATGACATTTTAAAACAAACCATGTCATTCTAGTGAAGCCAGACAGATCAGTCAGGCAAAAATATGACAGTGATTAATTTTTTTTTATGGTATGCCTCTCATCAGGCTTGCATGCTACAAATGCATGCAAATAAAGCATCAATTTTGTTTCAGTCTCCCAGATATAAAATGAAGTTCCCATCTGCCATCTTGTACTTTTCTCTGACTTTCATTTAGCCCACTCTTATCCCAGTCTGAACTGAGCATCACTGTCTCCCCATAAGTGAAGGAAGAGAGCTCTTCATGGTTTTCCAATTCCCCATTTGCCAGTAACTTTATGGTATTTATGCTCTTGTTTCTCCTTAGCAGCTCACTTTAGAGGGGCAATATGGGTTTGTCTAACCTTCTAATCCCTTTGGCAGGAAATCTTTAGTTTACTGGAGCCAAAATTGCTGCACATTCCAGGCAGCAATCCATTACACCAGGCTGAAGACCTAAAAAGAGTAGCCCATTGTCACAGACATCTTTTATGAAAAATCCTTTCCTTAGGATTTTTCCTCCTGAGAAGCTGGGAGGCCTCAGGGACAAAATGTAAACATTGATTATCTGCTGCTGTGGAATGCAACAGGTGCATCTGTGATTGGTCTCATGTGCTTGTTTCTAATTAATGGCCAATCACAGCCCAGCTGTCCGGTCAGTCACAATCCTTTGTTATCATTCCTCTTCTATTCTTAGCCAGCCTTCTGATGAAATCCTTTCTTCTATTCTTTTAGTATAGTTTTAATATAACATATATAATAAAATAATAAATCAAGCCTTCTGAAACATGGAGTCAACATTCTCATCTCTTCCCTCATCCTAAGACCCCTGTGAACACCACCACAGCCCATGAACCCATTTTGGCATTGCTAACATATCTTAGAAAGATGCTGAGGTGACAGTGACAGCTGGAGACCCAGCTCAAAGGAGGAAGAAGGAATACTGTAATCATCCACTCAGTAGGCAGAACAGGAAGAGAAGCCTCTCCCTTGGTTTGGCACAGACAGTCCAGGAGATGTGCTGGGCCTCTCTGCAAGGTCTTGGAGGTATCTGCAGGTTTTAATGGTGGCAATGCTGTGACTGTGGGCTCTGTTCTCACACTTGCCTCATGGGGCTTAGCTCCTGCCTGGTGCCTGATGCTCCAGCAGGCATTCCTACTTCAACAGCCCCTGAGTTAAAAACAGGCATCAGATGTTTGTGAGTGACAAATTTCAGTGTTTCAAGAACAGGTGTCTGAATATTTTTGTGGTTTCAGTGTTACCTTGACCACATGGCACTAACATGTAACTTAGAAATGTCCTTATTGGTAAAGAAGCCAGTTCTGAATATTTTCTTTCTAAAAGCACAGCACTGTAATATCCAGACCATTGTCTGATTTTAGTGTGTTTTGTCAAATCAGACGATTGTCTGCTTTTAGTATGTTTTGTACCTCAGGGCCTTATATCGTATACATCTGCATGAGCTGGATGCTTTTCATTACTGAGTACTCCATGAACTGGATATTTTTAGAGGACAACCTGCTGCTCATGCTGGTTTTTTCACGCTCCTTTCTTTAAGTCAATCCTGTTAAATTGTGTTGAGCACAATGGCTATCACTTTATATCTGTAAAATTGGTTATTTTTTTTTTCCTTATGGCAGAGTTTGCTATAAAAGAAAAAGGTGATGGGGGCTGGGGTGAGGGGAAGATGTATTATTCCAAGCCTGAGAAATCTTTGAGTGAGGTTGAGCACAGTGGTGGTGCCTGTAACCTGTGAAAGCACTTTCACCAACAGCTTACCCCCAGTGCCTGTGGAAACAAATCCTATTCAGTATGATATATGAAAGCATAACCCTCTGTAGTAAAGGAATCAATGGAAGCATTCATATAATAGATGACTTTTCAGGATTGTGCAGTCTGCTGCTCAAACATAATTGGCATCCATGTAATAAAATACTGAGCACCCAGGGAAATGTTTGAGATGTTTATGAGTCATCACATGGTTTATTGTAGGAGACTGGCACAGAGCTGTGTAAAGCAGAACAGGCTAACTAGCACCTGAGTTAGCATTACAGTTTTTAACACCGTGATAAAGAAACAAACACAATTTAGACTTATGTGTATTTAACTAATGTATCATCCAAGTGAGTTATTAGGGGTCTGGTGGGTACAATAGAACATCAGGTTGGCAAGCCAGTGTTTTTACATGGAATCCTTTGGCTGTTGCTCCAAGATGCAGATGAGAAATCCAGGCTTTAAACTGCAGTGTTGCTGACAGGCAGCACCAAGGCACAGTGCCTTTGTACATTGCAGGCTTCTCTGAATGGAGCCTGTCTTTTTCTCTATGCCTACATAATGTTTAGCACAGCTGGGAGTCCTTATCTCAGCCAAAGGCCTCTCTAGATGCCACTGTAAAGGAAACAATAATATATTTGTCAGCTGCATGCATTAAGCACGTTAATAATTTCCCTATTCATAAAAAGGACCTGCTTGCCTGGCATTTGAGCAGACTTGCAGCCTCTTGATCTTACCCTGCAGTCCTTGGGCTCTGTCTGTTCAGAGAACTATGCTAAAATAAATCTTCCAGAGCTCTCTAATATCATGACAACACCTAAGAAGCAAGTTTAAAGGCAGCTCTGGTCTGACAACATACTGCAGTCTGCAATGTAGACACATTAATGTTAACTGTTGTGCTTGCCCTGAGAGATGCTTCTCACACACAGATTAAGAAACTGTGTGTGCTGAACTGCCAGAGCTCTCCTCTTGCTTCAGCTTGGCTCACTGACTTTTAATTTAAATCACCTTTCATTCAACTGATTTTTTTTTTTTTGAGTGAAGCAAGAGGAAGCAAATGAGTCCAGCTCCCCTCTGCAATAGAAACTGAGTGGGTGCAATGCTCTCCAGCAAAAAGCAGCAGCCAGATGTTTTGTTTTGCTGAATAACAAAGCTCAGAACATCTGTGTCCACACCACCCTTGCAGTGGGTACCAATTCTTTTCATTCTTAAAGCTTTCTGTTCCACCACAGCAAATGGGAAAAAGGAAATGGTGCTCTGCCTTTTGGTTGTTGCATTAGCACTTTCTACTTTTTTCTTTTTTGTCTTCATCGCTCTCCTCTCATTCCTGTTTTGATTGTGGGATGGGTCAATTTATATCAGAGCTTTGAACCTTCAATTTCACTAGAAAGATCTCTCTCATTTAGTGATGGTCCTGTAAAATAGGCTTTGTTTCATTGTCTTTATATTTCTGTATTATGGGGTTATTCTGGGGATGTGGGTAGGTGCCTGCATGACAAGGGGAGAGACTGAGAGGGAGACATTGATCAGGATTTCCCTCATTCTTAACTGAAACTCTCTAACATGTGATTTTGGACAGTTGAGCCAAGTTTTCAAAGTGAGTAAACACAAGTGGAATTCTTGAGAATCAGGAAAAAAATTTGATTTAGGGGATTAGTATGGTTCCTGCCCTCTGAGATGTGAAATCTAGAACTGATATTACAGAACTAGAGATGTAGAAATGGGGGGAAAACCCTCATGATTTAAAAAAAAGAAATTATCATCCATCCATGGAAAATGGATGCAGCGTGGAAGGGTGGTAGCTGTGGTGCCCAGCTGCACAAGGATGTGGAGGGGTACAGGAGAGCAGATGGAGGCAGATTCCCCAAGGTATGACTGCTGTGCTTTATGTCACTGCTGAGGCACAATGAGACTCAGGAACAGGATAAAGGAGATAAAAATGTGCCACAGCTTAAATCAATCTGAATCTGGGCCTTTGCTGCGGTCCAGGTAGACACTCTGCTGGGATACAACTCCTCTAAACCTCACTGACCTCACAGACCTAAGCATTGCATCAAGACTTAAATTACACTAAGTTAAATTTAATAATTAAATTTAGGGCCACACCAGGCTTTCTGGGCAAGGTTTATAGTTCTGTCTTGGTAGGTAGACTCTGCAGTCAGCTTCCTGGAGTTGAGGATTTGCCAAATCTTGCCCAATCTGAATGACATGAATCTGTAACTTTTCTTTCGGTTCTCTGATAAGGAGTTGGAAGCTCCATTCACTTAACACTACATCCCTTCAGCTCTTCCAACCTCCAGGCTACAGGAAATTCATGTGAAAAGATCCCAGCACAATTTCTTTTGGGACTTCCTAATTTTCTCTAGTGTGGAATGTGTTCTAAGAATAGGTAGTTTATAGCATATATTCAATATATTCCCCCATATTCCTTTGGGGGAAAATTTAAAATGAGAAGCAGCATAAGAAAAGTGGAAATAAAGTGGAAATAAAAATATTTTGAATCTCAGCAGAAAGTCAGTGCGGATTTGATCCCAAGATGATTTTGTATATTATGGCCATTCTTATTTACTCAGGGATGATTTGTGTGGAGTTAAGAAAATGAAGGTTTGAAACTTAGTTTTTTCTTAAGTGGCTGCATAAAATGGGGATTAATCTAAAAGTCAGAATAGGGCCCTGACTGATATCCTTTACATTTTAGACTTGGAAGAGAATGAAGAAATGTATATTCATTATTTGACTTTTGTAGTAAAAATGAAAGTAGGATGAAGATATTTTCTCTCAATAGTCTTTAACAAAGGTTGTTTTCCCAGTGATATTAGAACTATATTATTTATTTTATGGTGTTAATTTCATGGCCATGTGTGGTGCAGTTTTTAACTGTGATAGCAATGTGGCTGTATGCTAATAAACACCTTTAAAGCATGAGTGAAAATATGTAATACCTGTTGCAGTGTACTTAGCTGTAGAAAAGTGAATGTTAAAATAATTACTCAATCAAAGAGATTTTTTTAAGGAAGTGACAAATTGCAGTTGTTTTTTTCTCCACCATTTGCTTTCCCAGCCTAGAAGGTGGTCAATGAATAGCACACTTTCCCTCTGGATTGTAAGGATGAGAATTTTGCAAATTGCACAAATTACTTAGTAAAAAGGCAATGGCTGTATTTTTGAAACGGCTAAAAAGTTCTTTATGGATTGTTAAAACCTTGACAAAAATTACCATTGCAGACTTCATTTCTTTTAAGGGGGATGACACAGCAGAACCTTGCTTTTCTAGCAAGCAGATTGCCTGTCAAATCTTGCTACAAATTTAGTTTAAAAAGTACCAAATAACCCTTTTCTCCTATTGTTTAATTCATTAGCCAACCAATGGGAAGGATTCAGGTATGGGTCTCTATCAGAGAGATAGATTTCCTAATATCACATTTTGTTCTAAGCCCCTGGGCAATGTAAAATCTGAATTTTCTCTATCACTACTATTATGAAGAGATTGTAAAATATAAACTGATGGGTTGAGACCCAGTCCTGTCCCCTGAACAGAAAGGGCAGAGCCAGCAGCAAACAGCAGAGTGAACCCTGCAACCTTGAACATCTCTCTGCTGCCATTGTCACACTTCTGGTGCAGGGGTAAAGCCAGGTCTGAGAGCAGCACTGGGGGCTGGAACTGGGAAGGGGTTCCAGATCTGTGGATAAGTTCATGTTTGTCCTTTTGCACATTAAGAAAATGAATACAGGGTGAGGAGGAGCTGTCAGGGACCCTAAGCTGATCTGGTTTTCTACAAGCTTAGAGGGGCTTTGTTTCTGAGTAGTTGAGAGTGGCATGCCCTCAAAGTCACCAATTGCCAAGTCACAGGCCTACAAGTGGCTGGGATTAGCTTTGAGTCAGCGTTTCCCTGGATGCCACAACTCAGTGAAACCAAAAGTTGTTGGCTCTGCTTCCCTCAGGGATGTTCCCTCTGTGGCACAAAGGTCCTCAGTGATGGGGAACAATGCTTTTTGCTGCTTGGCACTAAGAGGTTGTCTTGTGCATAGTCCTTGATAGTCTCCTTCCTGCCAGCTGTGGTAGGTTTTGTGTTTTCAAAAGAGGGATTTGTTCTTTTGACTGATTTTTCAGTGTGTAGCTTCTCCTCATTGCTCCTTCCACAGCTTATTGCTAATCCTCACATATTCAAACCTTGGCTTCCTTGGGGGAAGGATGACATGTAGCTCTTTTATTTTTCTGGGAGTATTTTATTGCTTCTATAACTTGCTGCATTCTAGACAATTCAGTTGCTGTGCAATTATATATCTTGCATTTCTGTTAGCATTCCCCTCAAATATGCCTGCAAAACCCTGTCTTCCATGCAGCCAAGTTCTCCCTGCATGCAACCAAAGCAAGGGAAGCACTGTGAGACATATGCAAAAATCCTCTTCTGGTTATAGAAAATTTCTGCAAATGCTGTTGTCACTGATCTTGGGGTCCAATCATATACCAGAGTGATTTGTTGCTGCCAAAATGAGAGTAAAATGTCATTTCTGGTGACTCTTTTTATTTCTTTTAATAACTCAGTCTACTGTATGAGAAAGTCTTACAAAACTTAATTTTGACTCAAGCCTCAGTTCAAGAGCACCTTTTAATTGGTTTCTCTGGGACTTCAAAATTATTTCCTGCAGTTAATTGTTGAAGTGGGGAAAAATACTATAGGATTTCATGGATGCCTAATGGACATGTTCTAGAAAGTCAGACATGAATAATCCCCCAGCTTGTGCCATTCTCTAATATTCCTTTATGCATTTTATTTGCACTTTTTCTACTTCCTCATCTTGTAAATTTCTTTTTTTTACCCCTATGTCTGGATGCAGCATTTCCACATGGGGTCAAACATAAACCAGGCAGCCTCTACTTTCCAAAGACTTTCTGGTATTCTGGTTAAAACAATTGGAGAAGGGTTCTGCACACTACACTGAGGCAGCTTTCCACAGACCATCAGGAAGAGCTCCAGGAGAGCCACTGAAGGAGTGTGGATCAGCTTGAAAATCTCTTGGAAATTATCAGTGGATATGGTGTCTAGGTTCTTCTCCATCTTAAACAGTTGCAATGCCATTAAAAGTCAGTTTGCTTCGCAGCAGAAGTGGTTGTGTTTCAGAAATGAGAGGAACAATCGCTGTGTGCAGTTGGCAGATGAGTTTCTAATGTGCTTGGGGATTCTTTTCCATGCTGTAAATTCAAATTACATCTCATCATGAGCCTAGTTAAAGAACAGAATGTGTCACAGTAGAGAAAAGGAAAACCAGGGACAGATTGTGATCCTGTTGGCAATTATGGAAGTCTAGACTACTTCACTGTCATTTCCTATCCCAGGATGAATGAAAGCAGGGTAGGGGGTCTACTGGGGAAGAAAGCAAACAAACAAACTTCTTATACTCATATTGGACAATTTATGAGAGAGCAGTTCTTGTGTTTCAAGTGATTTAAGCACTAGGAGCAAAGCAAATATGTAAACATAAATATTGCAAACAAATCAAAAATGTAGCAGTTTATTTTAATTTTTGGCTTTGTCAAGGTTTCTTTTCATTGAATCACAGATTGCTTTGGATTGGAAGGGACCTTGGAAGGAAATGGGTTTGCCCCATTCCAGGTGCAGCACCTACTCTTGGTCTTAATAAACCTCATGAGATTCTCATGGGAAAAGGAGCTTGTCCAGGTTCTGGTGATACCTAAGCCCCCAGGCAGGGAGTCAGGAAGGGAATTTACTTGTCTTGTATCACTGGCTACGCTTGATGACCAAGGCAAAATGTAAAATTTATTACTTTTTAATATAAAATTTAACGCATGTTCCTGGAACACTGTCATGAAATAGAAACTAAATTCATATTCCAAATAATAATCAGTGATGTAGAGACCTGAAGAAATGTCAGAAATGAAATCTAACTAAATCCTTGGGGTGTATCAAAAATTGTAGAGAGCACATGTTCCCTACAGCTTCTCCATAATTTTTTAATCTTTCATTAATCATGTCTGACTTTATTATTATCATCTTTGTGCAAACCCTGGTGTGTTCATATGTGAAACAGACTTTTGTGTAGCAGATTGTATTATTTGCTATGCATGGAATTATGAGTTTGTTTGTTTGTGTCATCCTGGGAATGAGTATGTCACTTCTCCTGGGCATTTGGTGGCATAAAGCCACTAAAATGCACCAGCAATGACCCCTGGTGCTTTACAAAAGGAAGCGATAAAAACTATCTTGTCGTGTTTAAGTGGCAGGGGAATTTAGGTGTGTTATCCAGAATGCAATTATTCAGCTTGGAGCACAGCCAAGGCAGTGAGACTAACAATGTGTTTAATCTTATGAAAAGATGGCATGGGATCTTTAATGACCATGTTTTGTCCGTATCTCGGATTTATGATGTCTCTCAGAGACAGTTCTTGTGGTGTTGTGCTCAAAAGACATAATTAGAAGATCCGTAACTCTGCTGAGCTTTGTTTCAACCGGCCTTTTTCAGAGAGATGTGCATTTATTCAGTTTTACTTCTAATCTGTTCGGTGCAGCCCTGTGAAGTCGGGGAGCCAGCCCTGGGAGGAAGCAGCTGGTCCGACCCCATGTCATCCATTGATGGGGAAGCTGTTTCCCTGACAACGGCAGGACAAGAAACCAGACAGAGGCTCTTTTCCAGTTCATGTTTCTTTTTCACTCGCTGTTACAGGCACTCATTAGCTTCTGAAGAAGAATCAGATAGCCCCTATCAAACCAAACTAAAGCCAAGTGGAACGGTGGAAATGTCACCACGTTTTCAAGATTTTTGAGGCCGTGAGCTTCTGTGAAGCCTGCTGTTGTCAACATTCATTTTCTATTTAAAAGTATTAACAAACTAGGAATTTTTTTTCCCCATTTGGGAATTATTCATGGCGCTGTATCAAAACAAAGAAGCGAGGTAAAAGAGTAAAAATTGCTGCACTAGCTTGGATTCATGCTTTGTGCAGGATGCCTTTGTCTGTGTAAAAATGCAGCTGAAGGGAGGGTTTGTGACTCAATTAGGGCTGCGGAGCTGGTGGACATGGTGAAATTCACATCTGCCTTTTTCTTCAAACTCCTGACATTTTGGACTTCCTCAGGAAAAAGAGAAGCTGAGAGACAAGAGAAGGAGGTGACAGCCAGGTTGGCACAGGAGGCTGACAGAAAAGGCATGCTGGTGTTTTGATGCCTGTGCAAATAAGACCCAAGAGTTTGAGTCCACTGTGCCTCCTGTAAACTCTCACCTGGGATACTGTCATTTCTTTGACGTTTTGCAAATGTTTTTTTTCCTTGAATATCTAGTGAAAAAGACTGCATGAGTTGAAGGGCAATAGTAAAGATTCCAGAACTTTTTAACATTGGGTAAGGGATCCTGGATTTATTTGGCTCGGTGTAAGAAAAGCTTGATTTCTTGTTCTCTTATGTTAAAGTTAATAAATACATCTTGTACAATATGTGACACCAAAACAGTGAACTCAGGAATTACTAAAACAGTAATTCCACAGAATATAAACCAGTACAAAATACTTGAGTAATTTAATACATTAATTAAGAACATTTTTTTTTCTTTTTCCTACAAGGATGGCATTGCCAGAAAATTTCTGTGAGGCTTTGAAGACTCCCTCCGTGTGATCCTCCTGAGGGATTCATGTAGCAGAGGTTGTTGTGAGAGGAGCCTGGTCCAATCCTCCAGATCCAGTATGTCCGGTGTGAGTGTGATCAATGCACTTCTAAAATACAGGCTGGATTTCTGCCAGGTCCTGAGGTAGCTTAAAATTCTGGGCAGACTAAAATGCTGCTGACTGACTAAGTAGCATGAAATGCAGGGAATATACAGAGATATCCAAAAACTGAGTCTTAACCATCCTAAAGAATTCATTCATAAATTGAACAAACAAGTTGTATCTATGAATAGGCAGCATAAAGCTGTCATTTTTATAAAATAACTTTATTTTTTTTTCAAAGCTTTGTGCCTTTAAACGTTATTGTGGTTACAAGCTATAAAATTTAATAATGACCTTCATGTTGTTGTAGGCAATGCAAACACAAGATATTTTAATGTCTCAACAGTTACTGCTCTTGCAGATGCTCTGAGCAGACTACTAATCTTTGGTCTTTGGAGATGGATAAAGCCTGGGCTACAACATTTATTTATTATTTTTTCCTAGGAAGTGTTAAGGCAGTGCTATGGGTGTATATGAGAGGCTGCCTTGTCTTGGACTGCAACATGGAAAATTTTTATGCAACATCAGGCTCAATTCATGTGAAACTAAAGCTCTTAAAGCCAGCATGCACTGATCTCCTTCAGGAAAGGTAGCATCCATCCTTCTGCCCAACATGTAATTTTGCTGCAGTGTCATTTCATGAGCAGGCATTTTTCAAATGTGCTTTTGGTTGGCAGAGGCTTGATAACAAAGGATAAATACCAATTAGGTGTATTCAGCTGAGGGGCTGTCTGCCCATGTGGGGTCAGAGAGGGCCATGTTGTGAGGAGGTGGTTGATGTTCACTGCAGCAGCTCAAGTCTGTAAAAGCAGCATTTAAACAAGGGAGAAAAGAAAATTGAGGAAGCTGATGGTCAAAGTCTGAGCAGCAGCATGTTAAACAAACATTAACCTTTTATTCTCATGGCTGTGGCTTTTTTTTTTCTGTGTAGTATAAGGCCTTCTCCATAGTCTGCTACTTTGCTTTTGTTTTTGTTTAAAATATAGCATTTAAACACATACTTACCTGGGTGATTGGATAACACATTCTTCCCTCTCATGCCCAGATAATGTTTATCCTTTTACTTCCAGCAGTATTTGTACAGATGCAGAGACAAGTCTGATGTTGTTTTTTTTCCTAAGCTCTCCATAGGGTTTCCCAAAATAAAAACTACAAATGTATTTGATTTCCTCTTCAGCACCCTTATGCCTGACTTGCAAACTGTGCCACCAAATTAATTGTGATCGATAAAACCCTTCATAAAAATGCAAACAAAATGTGTTACTTGAAAGGCTTCCAAATTCTGTGCTCTAATTTTACTTGAGAAATGCACAGTAGACTATATTATTATTATTATTATTATTATTATTATTATTATTATTATTATTATTAAACTGTTAGGCAGTGATCAAAATGAATGTCTGAATGCAACAGAACCATGAGACTGAAGAAGGTGAAAATATGGAATTGTGCATCCATATTCAGTGGGGTTTTGGTGACAGAGGAAACCACTCTATTTGCAGGGATAGCGAGGCTGGTAAGTCATAGATCATGTCTGTCTTCTTCTTTCTCACAAAAGACTATTAACAAAACTTTAAAAATCTTCAGCATAGCTTTTGGAAGAGGGTCAAAACTCAATCCTCATGGCCAAAACCTGTTTCAGGGCTGGAAGAGATGCACTCTCTGATCATCAGGTTCATCATATCTGATCAGCTGAGTTAGTTGAGGCCAGATGAGGAATGCTGGTGGAACACGAACATCCTCTTGATGTCCATGACACCTCTGGATGTCCCCTGCAATTCACAAATTGTCCCCTGCCTGCTCTAGAAATCTGACCTGTGGTTTCACAAGTCATGGTAATGCCAGATGAGGACAAAGAATCACAGCTTGTAAGCAAAAATCCACTACAGGGACCCTCTCAATCCCATCTTTTTGCTGGTTTTGGAATAAATAGGAGCAAATCTGCAGCAAAAAATTCAACGATTCAATTTAAATAGGGATCTGTCCACCAAACACCTACCTCAAGTATAATCAAAGCTAAAAATTTAAACCAGAACTGACTCAGCAAGCTATGGTGAATGTTGCCACAGCAGATATTAAATTTTACCCTCTATCAACTACAGAGATGTAAAAAATTGAAAAGCAACACTGTCTAAAGTTGAATAAAATTCCAGTTCTCTGTGAAAAGGATTCAGTTGTCCCTTCCTTACACGCTTTTTTCCTGCTACAGAGCAGCATTTACAGGATAGCTGCTCATTACATGTGCACTTATCCTGCAGTGCAAGTTAAACAGCCCCTCTGATTTCAGGAGCCCTCTGGGCACTCAGCTCCTGCTTCAGCTGCTTGAAGTCTGTGTCAGAACGGTGGCTGAGAGATGAAAGAGCTGCCCTCCAGTGAGTGAGGCAATGATGTGTAATAAGCTGCAATTTGCCTAAATGCAATTGTACCTGATCAGCTTCACGGTGCAGCTCATGGGAGGAGACCAGGCTGGAGCAGCACAGGAAACCTGAATTGCTCCAGCCCCACCCCAAGGGCTGGAGTCACCCATACCAAACCTGGATTGTCAGGTCAGAAACCTTCACTGGGACATCAGCAGTGCAGGAATAGTGTTGGGAGATGATACAGACTGCCCTTGCTAGAGATTTATGTGCAGGCAAGCTTGAGGGAAAGGAGGAATCTCGCATTTCCTTGTGGGAGGTGTTGAGCTAGAAAGAAGTTGAGCTTGGATTAACAAGTTCCCAGTGGGTGGAGGTGCACAGCACCTGCAGCTCTGTTAGCTTCAATTTGAAGCTCAGCTTTTTGGAAGCTCTCCATGCTATGTCACTTCCTTGGAGACGGCATTTTGAAAAGTAAAGGCTCAAGCACCAGAAGAAATGGGAACAGGGATGGAGTTTTTGTGCTGGATTTGAGGAAAGCTTTTCTAATGAATTTGGATGTAGGTGGAGTTTTTGGTAGTTCTGGAAGTTATTTATGGTACCTAACTGAAAATGTAAAGAAAACCTCAGCACAGAGGTGTTTTAATTGAAATGCAAAGTTTATTGCTTGAAATAAGACTGATATAAAAAGAAAAAAGAAAGATAAATCCCTCGTAGAGTGTTGTCTCATCCGCTGAGACACTTGTGATCCATGGGCTCTTTGATTCAATTCACATGAGGCAGAGATACTGTCTAATTACTGAGAAATTAATTTGAAAACGAAAACTCAGACCCTTTTTGTATGCACTAAACACCCATCCTGTCCTGCACAAATTAGCAAACTGTGTGTGTTCCTTTTGAGTCCCCATAGGATAATTTACACATACACATGAAATTATCCATTTTGTTCATGTTTCCAACACCTTCAAAAAACCCAGAAATGAAAACATAGCATCTACCCATATTTTAGGAGGTGGGTATAGAGGGAGGTATTTGAGAACCCTTTTTAAGCATCCAGTAGTTATTGATGTTAATTTTCTACAGCATGTCTACTGCCCCAGCCATAAGCTTACCTAAGCTCCCCAGGGAGCTTTGTGCCTCATTTCTGGCACATATATATTTATTTATATAAATGCTGTATCTTCACACACAATCTGAATACTTCATACATTACCTCAGCCTGTTTTAATTGCATTTTTATCTGCTAAACCCTTGCATGTTACAAACCAGGCAAGGGGAGGATCCCTCAAGGTCATCTGGTCAGATCCTCTCTCCATTATAAAGGATTATTTAATATACTGTATTTTCTAGGGCTGGTGCCAGGCTTCTTTTGAACATCTCAAATAATGAGGTTTCTACTGCCTAGCAGGAAAGATTATTTCACATGGTAACAGACCTTGTGAGTGGAAATTTTTTGTTATTTATTTCCTAAAGCTCTTTATCACCTTTCAAATGCTTTAGTGAGATTTATACTCTTTGATAACTGTCTTGAAAAACCCATAATGAAGCCCCATCTAGAAGAAATGCATGAACTTCAGGAAGATGAGGACAGGTAATTTTAGAAATTCGAATGAAGATAGAAGGATAAGGCTGAACATAATGCATATTATCTATCCATGTATTCAACTAAAGGGAAAAAAAAAGGCAGAAAAATTTACTTCTGCTTCTGGCATAGAAATACTCTCCACCTTCCCCTTATTTTTGATCACAACTAAAAGTGGATACTTTATCTGCTCAGAACTGGCTATGATATTTAGCCACATTTAAAAAAAACACAACAAACCACACCTTCCTTTCAAGTTCTTGAGATCTATGAATCTTTATGAAATCCTTTGGATTTAATAAGATTATATATGCTAATAGGCACATAGTTATTTGAGGCTATTCCAGGGGATTCTTCTGCATCCTTAAGCTAGCTTGAGCTGGCTTAAGAAACTTGAAACTTTTTTAGGAGGTAGAGGACTATTCTTATTTAAAACCAGCCTTCCCTAGAGAAATATAAATGCACATTCATCCATTGCTTTTCATAGTGTTGGGGATATTGTACTGAGACAGCTGAGAGCACGAGAGGGTCACAAAATTATATCCTAGTGATAAAATTTTTCAAGAGCTTTATACAAAATACAGTTTTTAGCATTAATTCTGTGATGAATTAATAGCTATTATGTGGCCAGTTTGTATGTGTTGTTGGCATAATTGGAAAGAAAGAGACTGAGCTGAATTTAAATGAGAAATTTGAAAATGTGGTATCATTTAGGCTGCAATGTCCCCAGCTGTGTCCCATTTACCTTCCATAGGTTTGTGCTGGTTTGTATTTGGCACAAACCCATCAGCTTTAAAGAATTAGGGACAAGAACTGGGGAAATGCACAGTAAAGAAACAGGGCTTGAAGTGATGTTTCAACTGGGTTTACCTGCCAGAAGTGGGAAAATAATTTTGCTTGCTTTACAACACACTTACTGTAGATTAGACCAGAAATACAAATACCCTAGAGGGGGGATATAAAAGGCAGAGCTGCCAAAATAGTCGGTGAAAGATGAGTTTTATGTGGCCTGTGCTGCAATGGGAAGTGGGAAGGGAAACATGAAAATTGTGTGCGTAGGGGAAAACAAGGAAGCAAGGTGGGATGTTTGAACCCATTGAGCAGCACAGCAAGTGGAAACTTAGGAAAAAGCAATGACAAAATCTGTCGGCAAGGAGAAGGGAACAGAAGGCCAGGCAAGGGGGGAGGCCTGTGTTTAGCCCATCTTTGCTTAAAGGCTGGTGTCATTTGCCTGAAAGTGTCGTGTGTTCTGCAGTTGATCTCATTCTTAGGACTTAAACCCCCTGTGTGTGAGGTGAGGTTAGATTCCTAATGGTGCCCTCTTCTGCAGCTTTCCTTCATTTCAGTACAGTGGGTCGCCTATAACCACAGGAGACCTTGAGGTGAAACCTCTGGAGCCTTTGACCATTACTTTGGCCAGACTAAGTGATGCTAGAAAGGCAGGTTTCTGCTGTTTGGAGCAGTTCATGAAGCAGTTCTAATACCTTCATTCACATTGTATAAATTATTTATTTGTCTTCCATTGTCACCTTCTACAGATATGCTAGCAAGCAAATTAATTTGCAGACTATTCATAGAAATAATTGAAGAGCATATTGAGAACTCTTCCTTTTATTTTTGGATATACACTAAATATTTGTAGCTAAGACCTACACTCTGCATAATATAAAAAGGTTGTTTTATTTACTGAGTAGATTTAGATCACCTTGAATGAGGAATTACAAGTGTGTGAGAAATTTATTTGTTATTTTCAGATAAAATACGGAGTATTTTGTAAGAGGTTAATGTTAAAAATGTGAAACACTTGAAAAAAATTGTGAGTAAAGGAGATGCCATATTTGCTGATCTATTTATTTAAGGTTTTTTTACCCACAAAAGACTAAGGCAGAAGGACATAATGAATTATGAAATATATTCCTCTTCATCTTAAGAAAAAGCTAAATATGTTCTACTCCTAAATGCAACACTGCTGGTTGACATTTTTATTCTGAGGGTGGGAAGTCAAGAGAATACATTATTTATTGAAGTGGTACTTGTTTATCCTGGAAATTATGGTGTTACATATATTTATATACTTGTGTATATATATCTATATACATATTTATGACTGCAAATAAATGTAGACATATTGCTTTTTACCTCATGACAAAAATATGTAAAAATGTTGGGTATTCATCATTGTGAAGAAGGGAGAAAAGTCTTTCCATGAGATTTGCTGTCACTGAAAATAAGTTTTCAAACAGTGTCAGAACAATAAAAAATATCAGTTACAGTGCTTATAGATAGGAATATTGACCTATTGAAAAAATTGGAAATTTCAGAGAACTGATGAATCCTTGAACAAGAATATCAGGGAAGTGTTACCAAGCAAATGAAGATGAGTAATGTCAGATAATGATGGTTAAGTGCTTGATACAGAAACAAAGCTGAACAGAGTTGTATGGAGATTTTAAGTGGACATGGACAAATCAAGAACAATTAGAAGTGATGAATTTTTGAGTAGACAAGAAGCAAGTCAGAATAAGTGATGTCAGATGATTATTATGCATCAAAGAAAGAGAAAAAAATGTTTTATTTCCTAGAGAGTTTACTTACACTGGATTCCTGAGTAAAGCCTTTTCTGTATGGGTTTGCATGTCTCAAGTTTAGAGCAATTGTCTGACAATAAGATGCTATCAAAACCTTCTGGTAATACTTTTTTTTTAATACTGCAAATGTCTGCCATATTTTCCTGGTATCTGACCAGCTCCTTGGATTTGGTTACATTTGTGACCCTTGCAGTGAGCTCCTCATTTAAAGAACAGTGTCAGGCTGTGAGTGTTAAAAGAAGCAGAAGGGCTTATTAATGCTCCTACATTACAGTCAGGCTTTTATAAATATGAATGCTCTAGGTTTTCCTGCTTGTCTGTTTCTCCCTTGCTGTTGAATGCTAAATTGAATTTACATTGTATTTTTCTCCCACAACAAACAGAAAACGCACTCTCTTGTTTTATTCAGTAATCTTAAGGATTGTTGTGTATAACATTCCTATCTTTTGTACTTGGATCAAGTTTTGAGTTTTACTGATGATAAGGGGCCCAAGAGAGAGGCAGCTGGAGGGATCAAACCCCACTTATTTGAGCAGAGCTTCAGTCACACCATCTTTAGCCAGAAAACCTCAAGAGACAGCTTAATTGTGCTCCCTCAATTTTGGTGGGTTTGGGCTCTTTCTCCCCACATGTTGGTGTGATATTCTCTCTGTAGCATCTACTTTGGTGATGGCAATTAATATTGCCTACCTATTTTAATTAAAATGAAGCGTTTTTTACTTTAAAGCAAAACACTATGCAGCACTTGCATAGTGTGTTGTGGTAATACTAAAAATACAGGCACATTTTTCTGTATTTACACTGTCCTAGCCTTTCCCTCTTTCCTTATATTGTTAGCCACTATAGATTTAATGTCTGATTTACCCTTCTGGTTTTTCTCTTCCCTGCACAGTCACACCCAGTGCCTAAAAGTGACTGCAGCATTGTGCCATTCTAATCAGGAACATCTCTATTTTTTCTTTACTCTCCCTCCCAAAAACATGGGCGGCCTGCACCAGTTCTGGGACTATATTGTCCTGGTCCCTGGTGGTGATGGCCACAGCAAGTTGGGGAACCATCTCTGAATCCTTCCTTGTCTGTCCTTGGCTGAGTGCAAGGCCCCAACAAACTCACTCTATGAGGCTTTCAAAAGGGCTTATGGTTGCTCATGAACTCTGAGTTAGAAGGCAGGGAGAAATATTGACAAGATCTTTTCAAGAGCTCAAAACAACAAAACCAACTTTACTGGCAAGTTTAGAAAATCAGAGTAATTTGGCAGAAGCAGCATTCAGTCAGCACAAAACACTTCTCAAAGCATTAGCTTGGTCCACCTCACTTCAAAATCTCAACCAGTTCAATTTTAATTTACACAAGAATTCCAAGAAGAGGGAATTAAAAGAAGAAGAAAAACAGAGGAGATACAGAGGACACATACAGCTACCAACAGCTGGGTTTCAATGATTTTCAGCTCCAAGAAATTCCAAGAGGAGGTTGGATTAAGATGTGCTCGCCATGTATTTTGCCTTAAACACCCCTTGGCCTTTGTGGGCCATTCCACCAGCTGGGACTTCTGGTCATTTGGCCACTCAGGAGCTGGGTTAGGGGCTCCAGAGGCAGGTATGGAATATTGCCCCTGCTGTGGCAGGGATTGGCACCAATGCTGGCCCGGGATACAGGCTCTAGGGATGGGTGGTGTGCTCCTCCAAAGCAAGGCCCAAACTCTCCCTTCCCCCCCACTCATTTACCCCAAAATGTCTCCAGACATCAACCTTTCCAATCCCCCACACTGAGTCTCATGCAGGTGATCATTTTCCACCAAATTTCCACTCCAAGTGACTCAGTTTCATCAGACTGGGCTGTTTTCCTCCACGGTCTCCAGTCAGATGCCACAGAAGCCATGGGCAGGGTGTAGCTCACACAGGTTCCTTAGGATGTTTCTAGCCAGATTTGTATTTTTCCATATCATTCTGCTTTCTGGAGCTTCATATCTGTTCGTGACAAGAAGCAAAAGGAAAACGTTTTACCAAAAGTGTCTCTTTCCTCTCTTAGAAGGTTAGGTCCTCCTACATTAAGAGCACTCCTGAAAGAGCCAGGACAGTGGGAAGAAATTGGTGTTGATTTAATTAGCAGTGGCATTTAATTATCCCTTTGGTTAGGTATTTATTTATGTGTTTGTACAAGAGCTATAATTTCATCTAAGTTTAAGCAGGAGTAGTTTAACCTCATAATGTTATGATGTCAGAACATTAACAAGCCAGGAAATTTTCAAAAGCGCTTATCAGATTAACTGGCTATTCTAAGACACAGATACCAATTACCATTATGGCTGTCAGGTACTGTCATATGTTGAAATATAGCAGCCAGAACGAAGAATATTATTATCTACTATGAAAAACTAGGCTTGGAATTCCACGCCCAAAGCTGCCTTTTGATGTACCCTTATTCTGTGTAGCTGAAAACCTACAGAAAGTTATTTTGTAAACTTTTACTTTTGTAAACTTTTAACTTTTAGAAGTATTACGTAAAAAAACCAACTGCCTTCTGTATAATTAGTGGAGGAAAATATGGGAATATTTGGGTTAAATTCCCAGGAATTCTGAATTATAAAAAAATCCTTGATAGTACTGCAGCTGAAAATTCTCCGAAAGATCCAAATGTGTTTTCCAGTCTGAGGAACAATACTGTACATGTGATATGACAAAGTTTTTCATCATTGTCTTAACTCCTACCAAATTCAGCTCACTTCCCATAGTTTCTTGCTATCTAATGACTGCCTTACAGAGTGCATAGTTTTGAATGTTGCAAAATGGCCTTTTTTTCCCAAGTTTTTGTGTGTTTTTCCTTTGAAAGCAAGGATTTTTATATGGTGTGTTTGGGGACTCCCAGTACAGCATGAACTGGTTCCAGGGCACATTCAGTGTGAATGCTTTTTTCTTTCTTGTTCACGATTGTAAGTAGAAAAATGTGTTTCTTATATATTGGTCTTCCTATTTTTAGCAGCTTGGGAAAGAGAAAATTATTAGCTGATATTTTGGTTAAAAAAACCACCAGTGATGTTCATTTGCAATATTTTAGTACCATCACAGGATTTTTTTTTAAGTCAGTTTGAGGTTTGGTGCAATGAAATTATGCAACACTTTTCTTCCTAATGCCACTATGTGCCATCAACCTGCCACTGAAACTTAAATCTGAATATCCTTCAGCTCAACACTTAAGACAGGTTTGTGAATAGAAACTGAGCTACTTGTTAGGAATATTGCTCATCACTGTTTTCTGGGTTTTATGTTCCTTCTGTCTTCTTTTTGTGTATTCTGTCTGTCTCTTCCTAGATATTTTGGGCCATAAAGCAGCTAATGTAGGAAAGTTAAGTATAAAAAAGGAGGCAATGTCTAAGTTTATGAACTTTTAGTAATTATGTGAGATTTGATAGGTACATAAAGGTCTGCAGTTATGAAAGGTATTTATAAATAGCAAAATGAAGTGCATATATGTGCTACTGAATCCACAGAAATGTTGAATTATACTCTAGCTGGTACAATTTCACTTTCTTTGGTCTGTAGCATAAAGAACCTTGGCCTGATGCATTGTGGGTTTCCTGAGTAGCTTTTTTCCCATACCCTGTTCTTGCAGTTCCTGACACTCCACCTCCCTGACAATTGTAAAAAGAAGTGAAATTTAATCAATTATCACTTTAGATATCATCAGAAAAGAAAATGGAATTGAAGCAGCCCCAGGCCCCTCAAGTGCCTCATAATATCAAAACATTATACTTGAGAAAAAAAGGACTTATTTCCATATTAGCCATCTGATAGTGTATGAAGAAAAAGAGGAAATAAGGTGTCCAACTAGCAGCTTGGGAAAGAGAAAATTATTAGCTGATATTTTGGTTAAAAAAACCACCAATGATGTTCATTTGCAATATTTTAGTACAATCACAGGATTTTTTTTTTAAGTCAGATTAAGGGAGATTAACCAGTTTTCTTAGGATGCTCATGGGGTAGAAAGGCTGATCTGCTGCCAAAGGGATGGAAGGTTTCTGTTCAAGCAGGGGAAAAAAATGGCTCTAATTCTGATGGATGGGTATGAATTTTGAAGAACTGAATTTAACTGGCTACACACAGTGTTGGGCTTTGGATGTACTGAGAGTTTCAAGCTGAACTTTTTGGCCAGTGACAATTACACTGTTGTTAAACTGTGCTTGCCTTACACTGCAAAGTGCCAAAAAGAAAAGTGATTCCTACAGCTCTGTCATGTTGTTTGTCTACCTGAATGAAGCTAATGAGGTCTTAATACTGCACTGGTTACTCAGGCAAGGTTTTAATTAATAGTTGTCAGGTCCTTAGTGCCTCATGCACCTTCTTCCCTCTGTGGTGCTTCCCTTTAGCTTCCAATTTCAAAATTGATTATGTTGAGTCCCTTAATTTTGTTACAATAAAACATTTGCTATTAAGATAAATGGAAGATATCTTTTGCTTGTAATCTTATGTTTTGGGACATGCTTATTATTTCAGGCCCTTTGAAATAGCAAGCAATATCTCAAAAGCTTTTTCTCAAGTTTTGAGAAGGCAAAAAAAATACAGTCAAGAAGCTGCCTTTTTTTTTTTTTTAATTTATTTTGTGTGTGTTCTTTTCCTCTGGTGCTAACCAGTTATTAGTTCAAACTCATGTCTGCTAAACCCTGTAGAATAAAATTTTTTGAAGTAGCATCTGTCTCTTCTAACAACTTGTGTGGATTGCTGTGGGAATGAAATTCCTCTTGACTTGCCTCCAGTTCCAGAAGTGTTTGTGTGTTATCTATTAAGAATGAGTCTGCAAAAGATCTATATGCAAGCCTTTGTATGATAGACAAGATGGGTTTACCTGAGGCACACTCTGCTCATACTATAAGCAAATCAATGCTGTGCCCTTGGACTCAGCCAAGTTCCCAGAATAGAGCTCTTTTATAAACTCATAAATTGCAGAAAAGCACTGCATCAATTTTTTTTAATGCACTAGAATTTTGTTTTGTTCTGCATATCAAAATGAAGCTGCCTTATAATGATGCTAGCCTAAAGTTTCTGGTGAAGTTTTTTCACCCATATTCAGCTACTTCATTGGCAGGATAACTTCAGATTTTGATGGCCTTTATATTACTGCCTTGTTTTCTTTTCATCTCCTAGAGCGGCTGGAATCCATCTTTGTGAAACTTCACCAGCATCTATGGAATTTCACAGCTAAAAATATCTTCTGATGATTAAGGAAATATTATTGCACATTATATATGATTGGAAACATCAAAGGAACTTCTGTTTTTTGAGATTAGCTGTGATATTTCTCTCTGTATTTGGCATACAAGCAAAACAATTGGTTCCTAAATAGAGTAGTTGCTTTCAAGTAGCTCAGCCATTGGTGCTTATACTGTCTGGGAGAGGTAGAGGAGCCCAGGAAATGTGAATTCCAGGATTTGGTATGAACATGGGATCTTTTAGCAGGTAACTTTAGAGGGTAGCAGTTATTTTCTGTGCTATTGCAGCTCTAATAGCTGAGACTGTATGAGAATCTTTCCTTTCCAGGCTCTCCAAGGCTCGCTTCCTACAGAAATTGGAAGAAGCAGGACAGTCACAGATGGTTCCAGCTGATGGCTCAGCAAAGCCCTGAATCCATGCCTGCTGAGTGCTGGGGAAGCAGCTCCTCAGCTTTCTGTCATGTCCAGCCAGATTTTGTGAGTTTGTGTCTGGCTGTGCAAGGAAGCCGTGCCTGGCTACTGGACCTGAACCATACAGCAGATAGGAGATGACCTCATGTAATTTTCTTCCTGCCCCAGCTGTGTTCTCACAGTGGTGGTTTCAGTCAATTTGGTGGGTGAGTTCAGCTGTTGCATTCTTTGAGTGTGCTAGTGTTTTTCTAATCTCTGTGTGTGGCCACAGTGTTTCGAGGCAAGTCCTTAATTACGTGTTGTTTTTCAATTCAGCACCTAAAGTGCTCACCAGATAGTATTTGAAAAATTGATTATCTTTGCAGCTAGGCTGTAAGATTTTTTTTTTAGGTCTTCTAAAAGGGGAGTTTGTTCATTTACTTGCACTCTGTGTAGCACAATTAAACACTGTTGACATGCTTGGGTTTGTGTGTGGTACTGACCAACAGAATTATTATTTCTGGGTACCAAGGCAGGGCTTCAGCTGGCAGATCTATGGGCAGTCCTCACAATGAGGGCATTCCCTGTGGTTTCTTAATAGTGTTACTGAGAGTCTGTTTGTCAGCCTTTCTGTTCTCTGGGTAAATGTATGAATTACTGTGCTTTAATTGCTTCCTACAGGTATTTGCAACTAAAAACTTATTACTGCATGTTGTCTCTCCAATCAGGAAACAGAAGGTAAACCAATCAAGCTGTTCTGGGGCTTGGGATACAGCAGAGGTGATGTAATCACTCTTTCTTCCCCTCTCTGGAGGAGGAAAATTCTTATGGAGGACAGTTTCTAGATGTACCATCTGGTCTTTTGCACACAGAAATCTCCTGACCTGGAATAAGGCAGAACATGTTGTCAAATAAACAGGGTGTCAGAATAGACTGTGTTCCCATCCAAGTCAATGCTTAGTTGTGTGCCAAAGCTACTGCTGGGGCCAGAGTGAAGATTTGAGCCTCACAAGCCCATTTGATGGTTAGGTGCTTCTGTTGGGAAGGTTGTTTACCTCAATTTCTGCTCTGCTGGGGTGGCTTTGGAGTAGACAAACCACATCAGTTCCTGTGAGATGAAGATTTGTTCCCTTCATATCAAGAAGGAAAGGGAATTATTTTTATTTATGCATTGTGGATGTTATCACAACTGTCTTTTTTTGTTTATATCACTTCTCTGAAACTTTATCTTGGCAGAAGTCCTTGCATCTGGTGGAATGACACTGTTGAGTGCTACCTCTTGGGCTACTGTTAATATTGCTCTGTGATTTTTCCAGGACTATCAGGGCTGTTAAACCTGTGCAGCAGGATTTCTGGCTGCACAGAGCCATCTCTGACAGCTTTATTGTTTTTTTCCCCCCACTGGATGATTCCTCTCTTCCCAGAAAAAGTGACAGAACTGACAACATTAATCCTGCCACCATTTGTTTATTATGTGCCCAAAGCCTCTAAATTATGATCTCCTGATGGATGGAAAGCATCTCAAGTTTATTTTTGTACCTCCACAATTATTAGCACTATCTGGGGGATGAAAATGAGAAAGAAAGTTCTAGTGAGTACTTTTGTTAGACTGAGTATGTTTGTGGGCATTCCTTGACACCATTCTTATGTCCAGTCACCACAGTTATTGGGGTTGTGCCTGGCAGACTGTTCTTCCCCATTCCCAAACATGCAGTGTTGGGAGTGGATTAATTTGGGATTGGCAGATGTCCACCTGAACCACAGACCACTTGGTGTCTAGGAGAGATGGTTAAGCAGTAAAACATTTTGTTTGCTGAGGGTTTAGGTTTTATTTCCCCAGTTAAAGTTGCTTTGTTTGAGTCATTTGTTTTGCAGTTAGTTGATATCGTACTTCCTTACTTCTCATTTTAGGAAGGAAATAAAATGCCATATTTGAGGAGTAGGGTATAACCAGTCCTTCTCACATCTACCTTCTCCTTCTCATGTGTCATATAAGAGAGGAGGAGTTCAGGTAACATCTTTGCTTTTGGCTCAAGCCCTGGAAGTCCCTGGAGCAGCCTCTTCCCAGGCAGCCTCCTGCGGGTCTGATGCACTCTGCCAGCCTGGACTACTGTGAGCTCTGGGGCTGTGCCTTCTGAATCACACTGAAAAATGTCTCATATTCAGCCCTGCATGCTGCTGAGAGCTAAAAGAAGACTCTGCATCCTCACTTCCCCAACAATTTTTCGCTATTAATGAGTTTAACACCTCCACTTAATACAGCCTTGTTTGGCTGCCGTTAGAGATGTGACATCAGTTCAGAGTTAAGAACTCTCAAATTATTTTGTCTGTCTTGCAGGTTAACTGCTTGATTAGAGATAGAAATTGTAGGTCCAGTTGAATCATCAAGCTAATTAATTGAATTAATTCATCAAGATAAGCTGTGCCAAAATATTTTGCTGCAAACTTGGTACTGTGATGAAAATACGATTTATGTAACATTTCATGAAACCCTGATTTTTCAAACATTAGAAATAATGAAAATGCAAGTAATAATCCACCAAAGAATAGATAGATTTTAAAACAGATTTAAGCAGATTTGTGGCTGTGCCAAAAGTCCAGAAAAATACTAGCTCTTTTCTATTCTTTTACTGTCTCTACTAAAAAACAAAGTGAAGGGAGAATCCGGTGGGTAATTTACTTAGGGGAAAAAACAGTGATGGAGATTTCTACCTATGAAAAGGAAAAGAAAAAAAGAAAGCTTTCAGATTTGATCAATCTGTTTAATCTAACCTCAAACTGGAATATTTCATTTTCCTTAGTAAAGAGCAACTTTTTTCTTTTTGCTTCTTAAATAAGATATCTTTGATTTTTGAATGCTCAAAGACAGAAAAAATAATGTGTTTCATTTTTACATCTATTTAAAAACTGATTTTTGTATTTTTTTATCCTTTTATTTTCTCTTTGGCCTATAGATATCCTTAATCTTCAACCATTCATGTGTGTATGAAAATACTTCACTCAAGCATTTGTGGTTGCTTCAGTGATTTTTAGTAGCCTTGGAAATTTATTCTTTTTAAGCTAGTATTAATATTTTTCAGTCAATCTACATTTATTGTGACTGGAGAAAAATGTAAACTGAAATTTTACTACCTTTCATAGGAAACACCAACATTTGAAGATTAATTTTAAATCAGGGAGAACAACTGCAGTAAAAGTGGTGGCAAACTTGGTGGCTAAACCCACTTGGCCCAACTGGGATCTAAGCAGGGTTTTATCATTCGGTAGACCAAGACCTAGCAGAGCTAAATTATGCCAAGTAATGTTCCAATGAGACTCTTGTTGTGTGCTTTTTATCAATAACAAAGGTATTGAGAGGGGGTTTTGTTTTTAAATGAAGATTAAGTTCATTTCTTCCTCAAGGAAGGATCTTCCCTCCCTTATGATTACAGCAAGGGATGCACAGTCTTCCAGTCCTGTGAACATAAGGTCTCTTTGAACAGGGATGAGTGATTTTTTCCTACCTCTCTTTTCTGCAGCCTTTTTTATACCATTTTGCTTCATTGTAAATCTGAAGAAAGTGGTTTTCTTCATGAAATATTGGGTTTTAAGGAGGGAGATTATACATATTGCTTTGTTAGCCTTGATAGCAATCTTTATTGTTGCAAGATAAAGCAATCATGCTCTCAGATGAAAACACACCTGGAGATCCAGAGCTTTTACTCCTGGCTCTGGAGCCACAAGATGCAAGGCCTCTTTATATCCAGTGCTGAAGGGAGGAGTGTTATCAACATACAAACCTCTCTTTTTTGTTTTCTGTGTATTTCTACCATCTGCAGCAATGAGAGGTTTTCATACTGTGTTTTTTAAACAAGGAGAAAATGAACACAAGTAACTGCAGAAGTGTTAATAACATTTAGAATAAGTTTTCACATATTGGAATAGCTTTTTTTTTTTTTTTTAATCTCCGCCCTGGGCGCTCTGTCCCACTCAGGCTGTGGAAAGCAGTCAGGAGAGCTGAGCTGCAGATGTCTACTTGGCATCAGAGAGATGGACCGGCTCCACCATCCCTCCCTGCCTCTCCACACAGGGAGCCTTTGGAAGCATAGGCAGGAGAGAAGTGCCTGCTCCAATGTGGCATTTCCAGTAAGTGGCAGAAGCTGGAAGAATTCTTCAGGCTCCTCTTGAAACAGATGCGATCAGACCAAGAGCAGCTTTGCTGAAATAACTGGTTTCTTCATGAGCCAATTCTTCACTGAAAGGATTTTGGCATAGAAGTGCATACTAGCTGTAATCTTTCTACTGATATAACACTGTTCCTTTCATGTTCCAATAAAAATTACCCTTGCCTAGTACATATGTACAATGTTAAGTTCTTTGGAGCAAAACCCAATCTTTATCATCATCCTGTTTAGAGCTCAGAAGTGAGATTGTAGAAATCCTGCACACTGAGCACCAGCAAATGCTCCTGTTCAGATGTGGATGTGAACAAACTTCTCAGGAGGTACCTACTTATTAAAAACCAGCTCAGTGTAAGTGCATTATTTATTGTGAACATTTAAGGTAATCCCAGGACTCAGTGTGGTTCTGTAATAAGAGGTTGCTGCATGCCATAGCTGATTTACTGTGTTTTTTCCCAGTTAACTGGGAAGGTGCAATTCTGGTGGAAAAGCTGTCCTCTAGGTCATTTATAGCAAAGAGAATGTGTTGATACTGGGTGTTGTGAAGCCATCTGAGTTCAAAGGTGCTCATTTTGACAGAAAAGATAAAAGTAAATACCATCATTTACTGATGAAACAAAATGCCCTTTTGTTTGGCGGAATGCCAAGAAGAATTTTTAGATCGCCTAATGAAAAATATCGTGATATTTTAACTTTTCTTCTTGTTTCTCCTTTTAAAATTATGGCTTTTTAAACACAGGCAGGTAAATATAATATTTTCTTCAAAGACATTTTTCTCTTCTTGAGACAATTTGCTTAACCAATTTCCAACTTTTGTTAGAGTAGAGTAGAGTATCTGCAAGTATTTTATTTTTTTTTTAATTAACTAAATTTCTGCTATGGAATTAAAACTCATAGTAAATGCGACACACCTGGGAGAAAATATTTTCAGCATAAAGCTGCCTAAGTTTCCAGCTTATACTGTACTAATTGCTTGTACAAGAACAATGCTTTTTTTTTTCTTGAGAGAGCAAATCATAGTAATGGGAAGAATCATAACTATGGGAATTTCAGGTGAAAAAAAGATTTAAAAAACTGTTTAACTGTTTTCAAAAGAGTGTTTATATTTCATATTAATTATTTTTCCCCAAAACCCTGCTTTTTTTTTTTTTTTTTTTTTTTGCCCTTGAATCAGCAGCAGTGGGACCACCCAAGAAAGAGTTTGAATCAGAGTCTCGTCAGTGAGTCAATCAAACTACTGCAAGTCTCACAAGCAGAGGATCCAGCCCAGAGTGCTCAGCTGCTGTAGCAGCTTTCCCAAGGGTACAGACACTGGGATTATCTGCTGCTGTTTGCTGTGCTGCTGCTGCTGGCTCACTCCCACCAGTGCCTGCAGCTCCAAGAGGAGTCAGTGCTGTTCACATGGGGGTTTGTGCCAGAATAAAACTGCCCCTGCCACGATTCTCCTCATTCCCTCAGTGGGAAGAGGACTGGCCCATCTGGTAAGGACCATTCTTAACATTTAGAATACCTCACTGATTTACAATGCTGCAAGAAACATTGAGGAGGTATGAAACTCTGAGGATGTGAAATCATTGCACTATAATGATAAGAGAACTGTTGTGATATGTAATAGAACAAATGGTGACCCTGATGTGATTTGGGCCCCATGGATTTAAATACTAAACTATAATGGTGTTAGAACTCTTGCTATATAAGACAACACTGTTATGTAGAAAAAAGATTTTCAAGGGATTTTCCTCCAAATATTGCAGAAAGATACTGAAAGGAGGTAAAATTCTAGCAGATATTGTTTAATATGGAGTTAATCCTGCTGCCTGTGAGCTTTGCTGATAGTCTGCCATGGGCAGGACAGGAAGCTGCTGGTTGCCATTTGTTTTTGTATAACACAAATAATGCTATAGGCCACCATCAGGACTCCCCTTAGACATCTCTTTTTCAGGTTGTAGACCACACTTAATTTATTCTACCCTCATGTGGAAGTTGTCCTGTGTTTACCCTACTCTTGTTGCTCTGTTAATGAAAATTTTCCAGTTCTGCTATAAAGTTCTGGAAAGGGGGGTCACAACTGCCTGAATTATTCAAAATACTGGTATTTCCTGGGTATATACAACAACAGAATTATGTTCTCTCTTTTTTTTTTCCTCTTTTCTTTTTCTAGCAATATATATTATTTGCTTTATTGATTGCCTCCCAGTAGAAGTGAAAGAAATGGGTGTGCTTACTCTAAGGCACAGCAAGAGTAAGTATAATTGATGTCTAATGTCTCCAACATCCTTGGAGAAATCTTTTCTTCACTTCAAACATGAATAATGTAGTTTTTCTTCTCTTATCAAAGACAGATTTGGGTAGAGTTAACTTACTCTGTTTACTTTGGAATGGGGAGAGTTTTAGAGAGCATTTCAGGAGGTGCTCTTCAGTTTGAGCATAAGCACTATTTGAAAATGATTTTATTTTTTCCTGGAGACTGCTGGTCATTTATTTCTTGCTTTCAGGGATGGCAGATGAGGCATCAGAGAAATGCTGCTGCATTAGGTACTGCATTTCCTGCTTTTGTTCCTCCTGGCACCATCAAAGAGCATATCTCCTTTTTTTGCATTTTCAAAGCAAAATTTTGCTAAACAAAGTGCCATGGGGGTATCTCAGCCCAGCCAGTCCTCTCTCACTCGTAAACACTGCAGGGCTTTGTTACAGGGCTTTGTTACAGACATCTTTTATGAATCCTTTCCTTAGGATTTTTCCTCCTGAGAAGCTGGGAGGCCTCAGGAGCAAAATGTAAACATTGATTATCTGCTGCCGTGGAATGCAACAGGTGGATCTTTGATTGGCCCATATTGGTTGTTTATAATTAATGGCCAATCACAGTGAACTGGCTTG
This sequence comes from Melozone crissalis, assembly GCF_028551555.1. Lineage (NCBI taxonomy): Eukaryota > Metazoa > Chordata > Aves > Passeriformes > Passerellidae > Melozone > Melozone crissalis. Next base: position 11,419,291 of record NW_026535858.1, read on the forward strand.
GACAGAGAGCTGAGCCACAAACCTTTGTTATCATTCTGAAAGCCTTCTGAAACATGGAGTCAGATCCTCGTCTCTTCTCTCATCCTGGGACCCCTGTGAACATGGTCACAGAGCTTTTCACCTCTGTGCTCTGGAGATGACTGGTTTTATGCCATCCCTGCTCCAAGTGGAAGCTGGAATATCAGGAGCCCATCCACCACTGCTCAATTGATGCACATGCAAGTTTGGGCAGTTTTAGAAAACTGCTGGCAGCAGATGCTTGGCTGATGTGGAGCATCTTCAGCGATCCTGTGAAACTCTGCACCAGCTGAGGATCTGCTCCTGGTTGTGCATCAGGGACTAAAACTGCACTGAAAGCAGTTGAACTTGCCCCAGTGATCATTTAGAAGTCTTGATCCTTTCAGGCTTGTGTTTTCCAGGCCTTGCAGTGACAAGTTCTGGTTGTTTCGTTTGCTTAATCAAAACAAATCATCAGATGGAAAACATTGCACCCACATAAACGAGGACTTGCTTCATGGCTCATACCTCAAAAAAAAACGAACCTACAAAATTAGCCATGCTAAAGGGCCTAAGAAATGTATCAGCTTTCTCCATAAGCAGTATATCCTTCTAGCCAGTGCATTAACATGGGCTCTATGAACAAAAATCTGTTTTTCTAAGTGACTCGAGCACCTTGCTGCTGTTTTGTATGTAAGACAAAATGGTGCACAGCAGTTTCTAATAGTCTGTTGTAAGAACATCTTATGAAATGTCTGTGCCTCTGGTTTTGTCAGATCACATTAATTAGCAATGAAAATCACCCTCAAAAAGATCTATGCAAATGCTTTGTTCTGACTACCACTTGTGGTACTTGTGGGATTCCTTGCTTTAATCTTGGGATTTATAGCCCTTCATGTTTAGGTATATTTTTTACTGAAATTTTCAATGGATGCTTTCCCTGTGAAGGAATGTCAGAAAACCATGAATGAATCTTAGGTGGTTACATTTCTTTACAACAGCAGTAGGAAGAGTGATACCAATAATTCTGAGCTGAAAATAAACCCCCAGTTACATGGGACTTTCCACTTTTTCATGATTACCTTTTACCACATGGTTGTCATGCATACATGTGACAAATTGCTGGGTTCTGAAGGTTTTTTAAAACCTTTAAAAACTATTTAAAAATAGTATTTTTAAAAATTTTATTTTATTTTTAAAATTTATTTCAAAGGTTTCATTATTTTAAATGCATGTGTTTCTGAATGGCTCATTCAGGAAAGAAAGAAAACCACTCAGCTTCACAGAGCACTTAGTTATTATGCACTCTGAATTTACAGTTCATAGCAAATAGATGATCTACTTACAGGAGAAACATTCTCAAGAGTCCTGTAAGTAATGAAGTGGAGGAACCGTGTGTGCTCATAAATAGAAAAATAGGTAAAATCTACTGAACAGAAATCATTAACATTTCTGTTCACAAAGATAAACTAGAAGGAAAATCAATAGACAGGATAGTTGTAGTAAAATATTGTTCTAAACTATCTATCAGGTAATAGTTTCCATGGCAGTTTTATGAGCCTCTTCTGGGAAGCTTGAAGCTCGGGTGTGTTTTATTTTGTTTTTAAAAAAGGATAAAATCCCATCAAAAAGGAAGGGACAAGACACCATGGGGATGTTTAATATCCATCAGAACCACTGGAAAATGAGTAATTTGCATTCAGGGGGTGTGGAGCATCTGTGTTTTATGGCTCAGAGAGAGTTGGAGGATCATGGGCTGGCAGGGGCATGCAGGCTGAAGCTGAAAGCCTCTTAAACAGTGCTAACACTGAAGACATCAAACTGGGAAGTGGAAGGACATGTAATGCACTCCCTTCTAACAATACTTAAGGAATGCAGGAGGTATTCCTTTCCCAGATGCAATTTCTAAATATAAAGATTCAAAGTGTCTTGATATTGAGGTGTAATACCCTCACAGAGTTAAAGGTGGTTGAATAGGAGCAGATAAATTGTAAGGCTGAAGAACTGCAGGTGTCTTGGTGGAAACCTTGTAACTGCAAGTTATATCTGATTTTATGCTGCTGTACAGCTGCTAATTCAATCTCCAGAATCCCACCTATGATTCTGTAATTACTGCAGCTCTCTGGTTCCAAATACCCCAAATATCCCTCAGGATGCCTCTGCTGTAGCATTTTCTCTTCCACTGAAGCTCTGAAGAGCTGGAAATCTCAAGACACTAAAAATATTAATAAACACTCAGAAAAAAGGCTTGTAACTCAATACTAATGCCTCCCTCCTCCCCCCCGCCCAGTGTCTGAGCTTTGTCAAAGGGTACTGAATAAAATCTGTAACTTGGTTTTATTTGGTAACTTGCAGTTCCACTCTCCAAGGGACTTATTTAAGCTAACAGGAGGACTAACCTGGCTTCTGGAATTGCCCAATGTAGCTTTCACTGCAGATTGTCCAAAGGGTTTGTCAGCACCATCAGTTTATTAGGATTTTGTCTTTTTCATAAAAGCCTTTTGTCTTGAGACTGTCAGACTGACATCCGTCTACTGGAAAAAACAGGTAAAATTAAAACAAGAGAGAAGCTCCTGGCTACAAAGCTGAAAAGGTTGTTACAAAAGGAAGGCATAAAGTAGGGAAATGAAAAGTGTAAAATGCAGCTGAAAGCAATCTTTTATCCATAGCACCACAGAAGATTGTGACTGATCTTAGGTTCCGTAGCTGAGGGCTGATGCACCGAGCTGGTCAGCGAGCTGCCTTTGGGAGCAGGTGTGTGGAATGACTTTGGGAAGGAAACAGCTCAGTCCTGCTCCTCCTGGGCACTTGGTCTCACACAGGTCTCTAGGAGTCTCTTCCTATCCAAAAAAGAAAATTGCTTTGTTAATGAAAATTTCTACTTGTATTTGCCCCATTTCTTTTCTCTAATCTTCTGATTTATTAAATTCCCCTGTACTAGAGAGACTTATCAAAATATGCATTGCCATTTTAGTCCTCATTTAGCATGTTTCCTTGGGCCCAAAGTATTTTTGTACTCCACACATTTTTGCTGTTTGAATGACCTTATTTTAAATTTATTAGGTTTTCTATTTCTTTCTTAGCTGACAAAGTGTTATGACCCAGCCCTGAAGGTGAAGGTAGCTGAGAACTACAGAGATGAATGACTGGAGTTGCCACATGGCAAATCTCTTGGATAACTGGTCTGGGACATGCAGAGACTGTGTGAGGTGCTTTCAAAATCAAAACACCAAAGAGAAAAATCTGGAGAAGACATCATGAAGCAGCAAACTAGAGGGTCTTTATTGAAATAGGCAAATGAACATAATTCTAAACTTTCTGAAGAATCAATGGTTGCTCTAACAGTAAGCAAGGATGAGTCTTTTCCTCACCAGTTTTCTGTTTTAAAGGATTGAGAGAAGGCTAACTGTAAGTACCAGACTCTACTGGTTGTTTTTTTTCTTCTCACTTTACTGTGAAATTATGCTGAAGCTAATTGCCTCTCTGAGGCTAATTGCCTCTACTGCATGTGGTTAAAAAAGATTCATCTTGGGTTTAGCTCATGCTTTCTATAATTCCTTTAACACAGACTTCTCATCCAATTCTTCAGTGCTCTTTCTCTACGGAAATAGACAAAAACAACCCCAAAATAATTTGTCTACAGCCTATTTGAGTTTCTTAGGGTATCAACCAGTCTTTGGAGGTGCTCCTTTGCTGCTTTGGAGAGGTTAAGAACAATGGTCCCAACATGATATATTGTGCTGTGATCTGTTTCATGTGCCTCAGAAAATACAGGTGGAAAGTAGACAGCTCAGAAAACTTGTCTCTGAAATAAAGATTCAGCTTTTCAGAGTGAAACTCCAGCTCCTCAATTCATCAAACATATATTTTGTGTAGGCCAGTGTCATACGAATTTTAGATGGTTTGTTGCTGCATTTTGGACTATTTTGCCATGACCAGTTACATTGGAATTCTGTTAGGATTAGTCACACAACCTCTCCCAGTAGAAAAATAGTCCTACTGAAGCCTTTTACCAGCACTCTTCCAGTTCACATGAGCTACCTGACTGCAGAACTGTGACCTGTGTTTCTGTGAGCAATACATTTCTGTTTGCTTTTGTCAGGCTTTTAATTTTTTTTGTTTGCAGGCAGATGTTTGAGAGACATTGATGTGACAGCTTCGAAGTGAAAGATATTGTTGTTTTTTTCCCCCTGTCCCTTGTAAATGTCCCGATCTCCCTGTTTATTTGAAGGCATGAGGCAAATTTCAAAGGAGCAGCCAGCAGGGAAATGCTGCATTTTTCATCTGGGTGATACATATAGAAAGTGAGAGACTGCTGAGTCAGGCACACTTGGCTGTTTGTTGCTGCCTAAAATCATTAGCAATATGAGATTATACAAAGCACCCGCTGAAAGTTCAGAAGATCTTTTGTGCAACCTTGGAGAATGTTATTAAAGTTAGACTTGTAGTCTGTATCCTACACAAAAATATAAACAGTTTCCTTTTCTGAGTGCTTTTATGGCTTGACTAACAAAGGTGGAAAGGCAGCGTGATATTCCATGGCTTGCCATGAGCCTTTCAGATTGCCCAACATGATCTTTGAAACACATGGTGAAAAGGAGGAGAGGAATCATTCCTGTTGTTGTTACACAGAGAGGCAGAGAGCAGTCACATCCTTTATTGCTTTTAAATCCACTTTGTTCATCTTGGTGGGTGTGGGAGGCAGTGCTCAACCAACACTACAGCTTTGAAGTGCTTTGCTGCCTGGGGTACTCAGATGTGCTATCCTGAGCATCAAGGTCCTCTGTGTAATACAATGGGAGAGCTAGGTACATGAAGAGTCAGTGCTTTAGAAGCTTAATTTCACCAGCAAGAAGTGTTGGACTGGGGGATATGGCTGAAGCTCTGCTCCTTTCAGAAGCAAAGTTGTCAGGTTGTACTGCAGGAGAGCATCTATCTCCATGCTGCTTTACTTCAGGTATGAGAGTAGAGAAAAATACCCAATGAAACACTGATGCAAAAGTAAGAAATGCTCATAAAACCTTTTATTCATTTCCCCCAAAGTTAGAGCATTTCCTTCAATTTTGCTCTAGCTGTCTGTTGCTCTGCAGTGCCAGGTTCATGAGTCACACCAGCCTGAAGGTTTTTCATTCTGCTTTAAATTTAAGTAGTTAATAATTTATTGGGCTAGAGTGGAAAAAAATACGACTGCAGCCTAATGACTTGGGGGTCTCTCTGGGAGAAGTATGAAGTGGGTTTCTGCCTGCACTCCACTATGTACTTAGCATTATGCATTCATTGAAACAAGCTCTTGCTGGGTCAGCTCCTCCCAAGGTGACTACTGAGATCACCAGGATGTGGCTATGCATGCTTGTGTTTATCCACTACTTCTCTCCAAACTACACTCCTCATGGAAAGTGCAACAGTTGATAGTGTAAAGCTCATCAAACTGCTGCTTTTGAAATTTTACATGGCCTGGTAGTCTGAGTCTTTCTTTTGGTGGTAGAAGGTACAGGTTCCCAGCAAGAGGAAGGATGGAGATTTGCTGTTTGTATTTTGTGAATGAATGGGGAAGACACTTGTTCCTCAGTTTACTTTGCAACCCAACTGAATGTTTGTACTCTGAAAACCTGAATTGTCATGGAGGAAAGGGAAACTGCGCCAGTTAGTCGTAGTGGTTCATTTGGAAACAGCCCATCTTAAAGCCTAGCCTTAATTTCTCAAGAGCTAATTGGTCTCAAATATTATTACTAACTTTACCCCTTTGTGGATGGCCAAAATAAATGGTAGTGTTTATGATACCATTGAAATCATCATGTAGTTAAAATGATAAAAAATATATTCCTCCTTATTTTCAAATCCGACTCTTTCAAGAGAAATTAAAATATTTTGTGCCGTGAGATTGTAAAAGTTTTCGACTACTATGTCCAAAATGAAGCAGGAAACAAATATTTTAAATTACTTTCTTGTGCATTTTAGGAGTGTTGCTTTAAGTCTTGCTTTTCTGTGAAATGGCAGCCCTGAGCAGAAGGCTGTGCATTCGCTTGCTGTTGGCATGTTTCAGCCGCGTCCTTCCACCTCCTGCAGTTGCCAAAAACAATCAAAAATGCCATGGATGCAGTCCCAGGAGGGTTCTTCAGAGGAAAGGGACTTCCTGTGGCGAAGAATCAAGGCTTTTATCCTGCTGTCTGCTCTGGCTGTGGGAGGTGTTTGGAGAAGGAAAGGTCTGCAGCCCAAGCGCGTGCGAGGCCTGCCAGTCCCGCTGCTGGAGCAGGCTGGCGGAGCGGGGAGCGCTCAGGTGTGAGCTGGAGCAGCTCCTCAGTGCCTCCTGCTTTGTGCCAGGCCTTGGGACAGTTCCCAGCCATTCCCAGAAGGCAAACAGGCTGAATTCCGTTGAGTTTGGCACGGCATCATGACGGCTGCATTTGAGAGCGCTTTCAGTGCTCAATAGCAATTTTCTGGTGCTGTGAGCCTGACGCTGCCTTACCTTGCACATTCCATTGTCCTGGCTCCTGCTGAAGTGCCCTGTCACTCCTGGCAGAGACTGTGCATGCATTTGTAATCGCTGTGTGTGTCAAACACTTTTGAAAGACTTTCAGTCTTTGTGTACTCCAGTCTGAATCAGATTTTGGATGGTCAGGAGTGTAATGTAAGCAAGCATTTGTTACTAGGAATGATGGAGGTGCTAAACAGAGAAAATGGGAAAAAATTTCCATGCCTAGAAAAACAAGGTAAGAGTATCATGAGACAAGCCTGGAAGAGAAAACAGTGAAGGATAAGGCCAAAGAAAACCCAAAATAACACAATACCACCACCTAGAAAACAAGCAAACAAAAATCAAACCCTGAAAACCCAAAGTTTAGGAGAAAAGGAATACATGGCAAGCTAAAGTGATTTTATTTTTTTTTCCCCTTTGTACCTAGAGAGTGCTTTTTCAATGCTCACTAAAGAAGTTGGTACAGGCTCATTGTGCAGTCTTTGAGCTCCTTCTGGAACACAGGGCTTCAGTTCAAGTCAGTCACTCATGTCAAATATATCACTTAAATTTGGAAGGTAGCATATCACTGCTAAAATCAGGAAATGTGTTTTAAAGAGGTTTTGGGCTTAATTAGAGATTAGAAAGTTCCTCCTAAATGTTTTCTTTTGTATAGACACATAAGAATCTTCTGTATATTTGTTTTAGCACATTATTTAACCAATAAATTCTTGTCTGTGGGATTGTACAATTGAGAAGATATTCCAGGAACTGGCACAGCATGTCTGATGGAAATAGTCATATTTCAATATCCTGACTTTGTGTCTGAGGGAATTTACTTTCTTCTGCCTCTCCTCTAGTTAAAAGTGATCCTTTTCCTTCTAGATCCAATGAGGAAATGTCTGACAAAAGTCTGATAATCTCCTTTCCAAACATTGCATCATCTCACATTCTTTGTATAAGGTATCCTCTTAAAACTTTGAAGTATCCAAGAACTATTCCTTTCTCATTTTACAGATGGGCAATTGAAGCAGAAGTAAGAACTAGGAGCTAGTGTCTACAGAGCCAGATTCCCAGCTTGGAAGCCACCCAGTCAATCTTTTTTTTTTTTTCAAGAAATGGAGAAGAGAGATGCTTCAAATTACCTTAGCATGTTGATGTCACCTTGCCAGTAAAAGCTTTTTTCCCTATGAGGTAGTTTTAGAGATAAAAAGTACAAAAATCGGAGGCAGGGGGAGGCATAGACTAGCCAAAGTTTTTTTAAATATAATGGAATTCTAGCTGGAATGGTCTTAAATTTATTGTTCACTGAAAAGAAATGTGCTTATCAGTGCTTATTAGATTGTTAAGTCAGGTTTTTTGGGTCATTCTCATTTATATGGAATTATCCAGGGTACAGAAAAACAGATATTAATGGGCTGTGAGGGTCACTGTTATTCTGCTCTGAATGCCAAGTTGTGCTGGATCCTTTTCATTCCTCCTGCACTTACACAGCTGTGAGTTATCTAGATTTCTATTTTCTACTGTCTTTTCCCAGCTGATCCTCTTAAACATACAGTTGTTTATTTCCTTTCAAGTACAGAATAAATGTCAATTAATTTATGGTCTGTTTTGTGACTGACCCTTGAATCTCTGGGGCGTAAAATCCAGGTAGCTCTGCCAGTTGTGCTCATCTGAAAATGGAGATTCTGCCTTATAATATTTAGCTGCTTTACACTGGCCAACTTTGAATCCAATGAAAGGGTCTGCATGAGAACAGAGCCCAGTGAGTACAGCAGAACAGGGGGGTTTAAGGACATTTGTCACCATTACCTTTGTAGTCTCTTCCAGTAAACTGAGAATTCCTTTCAGTCACATTCCTGCTGTTTTCCCAGTGTCCACTTTCATTCTGAGATGAAAAGAATCCAATTTGATTTTCTCTCTCAGATCTACATATTGTCACTGCTCTGCCCTTATTGTACTTTTTACCAGCTCATTCTTGCTAATATGCTCGTACAAAATTTCTCATAAATGTTTAATTCCTAACAATAGAGTACCGGAATAATTTCCATGGTACAGAAATGTTCTGCTGACCAACTTACCGGAGTAAAAATGCTAATATGACCCTTGGGTCAGTCACACAGCCGTCTTTAATGTAAATTTAATACGGTGATTCCCCAGGAGATGGAAGATGGCGGGCTTAGCAGAGCTGCACTGAATCAAAGTATCAGTATTTAGCAGCCCCTGGTTACCAGGCTACTGCTCACCTCTGAGACCAGGGGAAGATCATCACAGAAATGCATTTTAAACCTACCCATCAAATGTACAACTGGATATGTTGTATGAAGAAAGCTTTTTGCAGATTTGATGAGAGGTTGAAAAATAATAAAGGACAGGGTAGGAGGAGGCAGGGGCAAAAGACAGAAGATACTGGGTTCCAGTGTCCCATTCTTTTCTCCAATTGTTTCTGTGTAGAAGAACCACAAAAAAAACCCCCAACCTATACACTTGATATCAAATAAAACATCATATTTTTCATAAGCTGAATAGATGCCTTGGAAAGCAGCCAACAAGGGAATTTTCCACTTGTGCTGCCTTTGCAGGCTCTTTCAAACCTACTGTTAAGCAGCAGGGGCACATACGCACTTCACTCCCTTTTCTATTATGCAGCTATGACACATTAAGCTCCTTGGAATGGTATTCATATTTTATCAGCTCTCCTAACGTCAGTTCTTTATTTATAACTTGCTCTTTTTTCCCTTTTTTTTTTCTTCTTTTTTTCTGTTCCTTTCCAGCCTGTATATCTAGACTTAGTAAAGAAAGAGACCAAAGAAGTTGAAGGAAAAAAAAACCCACCCCAAACCCCTCTGTGAATTTAATCATACCTTTGAGGTGAAATGTGTGTTTTCACTCAGTGTTTAAGAACTCAGCTGATCATTATTTTCTCTTTTCACACGCAGCTTGCCATGGCACCCTCTACAGGTCATATCTGATTTGCTTACATTTAATATAGCACTTTTATTTGAAGAATAGCAGATTTTATTCCCTAAAGTATCATATTGAATCTGTACCTGCAATCTGCCAAACTGCTGAGTTTTCTGCACAGGAAAGCACTGAGGGTCTGGGCAGGCTTGTGCTGATTTGTAAATCAGGCTTGACAAAGGCTTTAGCAAACAATGCTTATATATTGGCAGTCTTGTTTTTAAAGGCTCATGTTTTGTGCTACTGAGAAAAGACCTGATTAATTTATATGTAGATTGCTATCTCATCCTGTTGAAAGTAAGCTGTAATACCAACAGGAGCTGAATTTGCTACCATGACTCCAATAACCTGACCAACTAGTCAAATTTAAAGACCCTGCAAGAACATTTTGTGTAGGTGGAGGAACTGGCAAGACTTCTGGTACAATTTCAGCATGTTTGTTTTTTAAATAAGCCCTGGTTTTTTTCAGAATACAACAGAAACAGCCATCAGATATTTTTCCTATTCTGAAATACTATGTTTGCTACTCCAGGAAGACCTGTCCTCAGTAAGCCTTTATCTCTCTCTTTCTTTCTTTTTCACTCCTGCCTCTTACTTCCATCAAATATTTCGGCATTTTTTAACCCATGCTTCTACAAATAGGAAAACTTTTCTCCCTGGCCCCCACAGGCCAGCCCTGCCTTGACCTGAGCCATGGCCAGTGAGCCCCAGCCAGAAGTGGCTTTTGGATGCTGGACAAGTGTAAACAGCTCCCAGCACAAGTGCCTTGTGTGTGACTGTAGCCAAAGCATTACCAGCAAGGGGTAGATGAAATAATGTCTGCACACACCCATGGATACCAGCAGAGGATTGGGGTTTTATTGGCAAGGCTGTGTCATGGGAAAGGCGGGCAGTGGGGGGAGTTGAAAATGCTTTCTTTGCTTTGTGAGCAGGATTTGGATGTTTGCATTATTTGGAAATCTTGGATGTCAGGAGAAAAGGCAGCATCTCAAAGCTGGGAAAAGACACAGAACAGAAAAAGGGATGCTAAAAATCTCAACCCTTCCTATTTGGAGGACACTGCCAAAGGAAAAGTTGTGGAATGTTGGTTAGCTCTGAGTGGATGAAGCATGAATTGTGTTACATCAATGTCCAGCGGCCAGACAGCACACTTGTCTTTCCACCCCTCTCTGTGGGGCAGAACTGCTGTTCTTGGGGAAGAAAACTGGAGTGAACTGTGATGGCAGCACAGCAGGGCCCTTCTTATGTATTCCCTCAATTTAGCACAGGCATAAACCTAAGGGCTGTGACTCACTGTCTGATGCTTCCTTGAAAAAAGAAAAAAAAATAGAGATAAAATGAACAAGGTGAAAAATCCCTTGCCTACTGCAAAGATAATCTAAAAAAACAGTATTTTAGTAGGACTTTTGTTTCACTTTCCTTCTTTGATACAATATAATCCATCAAAGATTTCAAGAAGTTTTGAATAGGAAAAAAAGAAACATGTTTTAATCTGGTGAATCTGTAGAGAGTCATTGGCTGTAGAATAGCATTGCAGCATGCAAGTGTAGTGCAAAAATATACAACTTTAATTCCATGGTCAAAAATATAATGCTCTTCCAGTATAGTCTATCAAAAATATTTCTTTGAGATCTCTGCTCTGAATGAGATCCCTCAGGGCTGGGCATTTCTCAAAGCCTTTTGCATCTGCCAAATGGGCTGCTAACATTTTCTCACAAAAATGTTGCTGCAAGAAGAAGGAGAATTAAAGCCTCAAGCTTAGAGAAATGAAAGGAAACCTGGCTTCACTTCAAGGCAGAGTTTTGATCTCGGGTATCATTTTTGATCTAATGTATCATTAGATCTGTTGATTTAGTTAAAACTTACTGGTGTATTTCTCAGCTTTCAATTCAGTATTCTTGGACTCAGAGGTTTAGGAAAGAGTTGTGAGAAGGGAATTTGAAGGATATTAACTCATTTAGGTGTAAAGGTTCATAACCTCCTACAGTAATCCTTTCTTTGTATCCATGCCAGACAGTTTCAGCTGTACACAGCAAGCAAAACTGAATTTGACTCAGAACTGAGGAGGATACCACATTCTTGGTGAGAATTCTAAAGTGCACTTGTGCCTGTGTTGGTTTTGGTTTTTGTTGGGGTTTTTTTTTGGTGTTTTTTTTAAACTATTAATTTTTTACAGATTAACCACTTCTATACCTTTTGATTCATGAAAAGGTAAAAGAAAAAATTAAAAATCTAACATTGTGTACAGTGTGAACCTGTCAGAACAGACAAAACCAAAGGGATAAAACGTGCAGATAAAACAAGAAACCATGACTGCTGTGTCAGAATTCACCACAACAGAATAAGAATAAGCTGAAATTCCCTTTAACTTCTCAAAGTGTCTGATGAGCGCTGCCATGTTTACATATGTGTGAGAGTAATTTCAGAGAGGAGCTGACCACTCAGGTGGTTCTGCACCAATTTTTCACCATCTTATGTCCTGTGGATTATGAGAATCCACTGGGAATAGCAAAATTTCAAAGGAAGAATGCCATAACCAATGTAAATCCATGAATATTCTTCTGAAGTCTGTTGAATTTCTCCCATTTTTCATTGGTATAGCTTGGAACAGAACTTGGCACTTTCTTGGTTTTGCTAGGAAATATAAAATGTCAAGTAGCAATGCAAAAAAATGTCTAAGTCTGTAGGAACATTGGTTTTTTGACGACAACTTTTTTTCTTTTCAGTGAATTTTGGTAAGGTTTTAGCCAAAATTGTTAAAGTAGTCTGCAGAAATAGAGAAGGAAATATGGATCTGAGCTACTGGCTTCTTTAATATGGGATCAAGCTTCTTTAAAGTCACTCTAATTTGGATGTTGAGATCACAACACTTATTTGAAGACAATGAGAGTTGTAAATTTGGTAAAAATGCTTTAATTCAAGGATATCTTTTTGTAAAATAAAATGATATTTCAGACATAAGTATCTTGATCAACCATTTTGCTTCTGCATTTTAGGCATAGAATGAGTCATAAAGAGCTTTGATTTTGGGGCCAGCTAAAGCAATCATTGTGTGTAATTCCCCCTGTTTTACACGTGCATTCTGATTAACATGTCTGAAATGTCTGAGCTGAAGTGACCTGGAGTGAGCCTAGTTGTGAGTTTAAGAAATTGATGGATAAAATTGCATGAAAAACAAAAGTTAATTCTTGAATACAAATACTTGATTTTTTAAACTATTTTTATGTGTAAGAGATACAGCTTATACACTTTTAGCTTGAAGTCTTCTCTGGGAAGTGGAAGCAGAATCCATGAAGTATTTCTTTAAGTTTAAAACAAGATTTAAATAATTTTAAAAGGTTTACAGATTTGAAAGCTATGTTATATAGGACAATTATAGAGCTCATTAATACAGATGGAATTGGTTTCAAGCTGCAAGACTGAAGCCTGAGGCTTTGTTTCAAATTACCTTAAATGTGGGTTTAAGCTGACAGCAAAAAATGTGCCTAACTTTCTTTGGCAAGGAGGGAGCAAGCAGTCATGTTGCAGAAAGCAACTGTGCATAAAACATAGCAGGGATTTTGTTTTGGTGCCTGAATTATGCTACACTGATCTAAATGCTTCCCCCCTGTAATGGAAACAGTGCCTTGTGCAAGCCTATCATTTCCCACAGGCAGTAATTATAACTGAGAGAAAAATGAGTTGATAAAAAAAAACCAAACCAGCAGTATCTTTCTGATTTGCATATTGTTTATTTTCTTTTGCTTCTCCTCTTTACCACCTGGTTGGTGGACAGCTTGTCCAGAAGAGGACACTGAGAGTTTAAAAAAATAAAATTAAGAGGATTGGTGGTGTCAGCTGGCTTGTGCTTTAATGAGAAATTTTTAAAAATCAGAATCCCAGTGTATGGCAAACATGTAAACCAAAAGGAGGGAGAAGAGGAAGAAAATAACTTAAGTGGGACTCTGTGCTGTTATGGCAAGACTGGGTCATGGGAATCATCCTTTTAAATCAAGATTGGCAATGTCTGTGCTGCACTGCAGAAATAATCATATTGGGAACACAAAACTGATCCCTGAACAGAGAGACCAAGAAAGGAAGCAGAGGGACAATAAGGACAGGAATCGGAAGCTTGGAAATGAAAAACTTTGAAGGGTGTATCTTTGAGGAGACAGAAACCAACAGAGTTGAAACCCAACAGAGAGTTCAAGAAAGGTGAACACTGAAGCAGGAAGCTGGGGAGTATTTTAATGGAAAAAGTGAGCAAATTAATTTCATTTTGAATGAACATTCACTTTAAAGAAATCTGTTGATAAACAGCAGTCATTTTTAGCAGGTTCAGGCAGGGGTTTTGGAGGTCTAGCTGAGGCATTAAAGTGTTCAAGTAGAAATAGTGAAAGACTGAACACTCGCCTCTCAAAAGCAGTACATAAATCCTTCTTGGTGGCTAACTGGCGTAGCACAAAACAGAAAATCACTAATTTAATTTTCTCTATAACATAGATGATCTGACATTGGCTTCAATTATGTGTGTTCAAGACCAATAAGAGCACTTGCTTTGCTACTCTTATACCCTTTGATTTAATAAAATGCCTTATATGTGTTTACCTACCAAGCTAAGCCTTTATAATGAAATCAACTTCTTATATGAAATGAAATCATATCTAATTAGTAATTGAGGTTAGTTTAGTATCACATCAGCTTCATGTTGGGCCAAGAATGTGTCAATATGATTCAGTACACATTTTCCCTTGCAAGAAAGAAAAAATGGACCTTTTATTTGCCTGGGAACAAAAGCCTTTTTTTTTTTTTTGCCTGATGGTACCACTAGGAAATTGTTTAGGGTAATTTATGATGTTTTTCTGCATAATCCAAAATGTTTAAAAAATGTACCAATAGTTTTCTGTGGTTAAGACAAGTAGTTAAACCTTAACCAAGATGTTATTTTATAAAATATGTGTCCATTTAATTTTTTTCTCAGTTTTGACCTAAAAGCATGTTGGCTTTTCCAACTGCAGACTTGCCACACTTTTGTACCTCAGTTTCAAAAATGTAGCAGTTGGAATAAAGTTTTGAGAGTTAGTTATACTGTAAACGCTGGATGGTAAGTTATGTTATTGTTCTGGGATAATCTAAACCAGTTAACAAAATAAGGATATTTATTAGGGAGTCTGTGATCATAAACCAGGAAACACATTCATATGCTTTGGAGAAAAGCATTTTTCAAGCAGGTAAAAATCTCTTTGAAGATTTTTCAAATCCGATAAAATGCCACCTTTTTTTTTATTAACTTTATGATAGTCTTTACCTTGAAACCTGTGCAGATATTCTTATTGCAGATATTATTCTCATGAGACAATGAGCAAAGCTGGATGCCCTTCTAGAAAATAAGACCTTTTGGGTCACTGCAGTGGTTGCCATGAACAGTATAAAAACCACATTTTCTGAGATTTTGACTGCCTTCTTTTTATGATACACTTCACAAAGAAATTATTATTATTATTATTATTATTATTATTATTATTATTATTATTATTATTATTATAGTATTGCTTTCTCATCTGCTGAGAACTATTGCAGATTCAGTACAAGGACTTAAGAACTTTTTATTAGAATGGGAGACCTTCGCACCTCCAAGATGGATGGTGCACCCTCATCGTCGTCAGCTTGTAGCACCACCACATTTTCCTCTCTGTAGCTGCCACTAAATGATCTCCCAAACTGCAGTGGTAATCCTATTTATTGATTATTGTGGAGAAACTGGCTGAATATAATTCCTTTTCTGGTTGAATATAATTCATTCCATTTCTAGGATGGAGGGTCAAGCTCATTTCCTTTTTTTGAGGTACTCAGAATCTCTGTATTGATGGTGCTTTTCAATTATGGATCAGCAGGAATTTAATTAGAATTCTCAAGGCTTTCTGTAGGTCACTAGAGGAAATTTGGGATAAGATATTGGAAACTGCTCTGGGTGGAGAAATCTGAACTTTCCTTAACAGCTTCAGAGTAACATTAGGCTCTACTTTCTTCATTCTGACATCTTGCAAGCATCTAGGAATTCAGTCTCCAGCACCTTTCAGGCTTGTAGAAGCTGCTTTGGAACTTGCACTCCAGAAATTACAGCTCTTGGTAAATATTAGCAGCATTATAACATTTAAACAAGGGGTGATTCCCATTCATTGAAGAATGAGAAGAGCCTCTACAGCTTTTTGATATGACACCTTCTTTGTGACCATGAAGCTGCAGCTTGCACTTGAGTTAATTTTAAAATAGAGAGGATTGATACATCAATCTTTCCATCTTTTATACTTTTTTTACACTATAATCTGCATTAATTTCCTGAACATTTTGCTGTGGATGAATCCTAATTCTTCATCTTCTTCCAAGACCTACCATCTGCTTCAGAATGCATATCAAAGCATGGAATATCTTGGATATAAAATTATGTCATTTTGAGGACTTGCTGAGACACTCTTTGAAGTTATTTTACTCTTTCATTAAAAAAGAAAAAAATAAATCCTGCATTGTGTCCTTATAGAAATGCACCCAGCCCTACTGCACCCAGATATAAAGGAATGAGCTCAAGTTGTGATGGATTTTTAAAGGTTCATTTTTTCAAAGGAAAATTCCTGGTGTTGTAAATGGGCTTCAGCAAACTTAATCTCTTTAATCATATGGCTATCAATAGTCCTCAACTGCTCAGAGATTCTGAAAACTGGTCTTTATTGTTGTTTTTCGCTGTGGTGTTTTCAGCAGAGACATAACCACATGTGATAGAAAGCGGCATCCTGAAAATAAAAGGAAGGGTGAAAGGAGCCTGCTGTTAATAACTACTATGTAAACTGAATTATGACTTTTAAAACCAGCTATTTTCTGTGTAAGCCATCTTTCCTTGAAAATTATAGTGGAACATGTCAATTTGTTTCATGGTGATTCAGTAACAGAGCTCATCAAACGATGTGTGCTGGAGACAGAGGGAAATAGAGAGAAGTGTTGCTGATAATGATAAAATGAGCCACAGTAAAAGAAAAGCTGGCCTGTCTGCCTTCCACTGAAGTTGAGTGATCTGAAAGTAGAAACCAGGAAAAAGAAAAAAGTGAGATTCATTAAGAGCATTTGTCCTAACCGTGGTATGGTGCACAGAAATGCAACCACAGGAAAAGATCTGTGGGAACAACATGAGAGAGAAGACACTGAGAAGGAATGAACATAAAGATTGCTTGGGATTAATGCAAGGGAGAGCAGAAATTTACTAAGGAAAAAAAGTATGAAGCAAGATCCCAAGTGTTGCTTTTACAGGGTGTCTTTTTGCTGAACCTCTGTGTCTTCCAGTGGAGGCAATGATACAAATTCTGGTGTAGTGAAAGAGTTTGCTCTCCAAAGACAGCTTCCTCTAATACTGATGTGAAAAGACATTTCCCACATTAAGGGAAGAGTGGAGGAAATAGAACATAAGGAGTTTACTATTTTTGTGTCTGTCTATCTATATTTGTTCCATTCATATATATGCATGAAAGTGGAGTGCAAAGATGTAATGTGTGATTATTCCAGATGAAGCTTAAAACAAATATAGACTTTCCAAGATCTATGGTAATCTACATTTTGAAAGTGCATGGAAACCTTTCAGGAGAAATTGATCTATTTCTCCTGTCACTGTATTTGACTGAAATATAATTGGAATGAAGTGTTCTAAGAAAAGAAATGAACATGGACAAGGGAGATGCTGCAAGAGCCAAAAATGTAGCAGAAAATCAGCATCTGAGTCTGTGCAGAATAGCAGGGTGGGTACAAATGGCTAAAGAAAGAGTCAAAGGAATCCTGTCTCTCTAGGAAAATAAGTCAAGTCCTATAAAGAGCTGTTTATTTAGGTATTAGCAGCCCTTAAGAAGGATTATAAGACAGGTTTTACCGCAGTTTTCTTGGGTTAAGGGGCAGGAGAGTGGAGAAATGACTGGGGAGCTGTGCGCATATGAAAAGAAAAAAGGGGTCAATTTTCTACCCAGCTCTAAGGAAGGGTTAGAAGCAATTTTTACTTCAGGAGAAAAAGTCATTGGTCATGCTGGGCAACACTTTTAAAAGGAAATTTCTGCTAGCATCACATATAGCCACTGGTTTTGCAAAAGATTTGAATCAACTGGTCACAATATTCTTGGAGGTTTCTTGTGGAGGTGTTGTGACTTGTCTTTTTATTTAAGACAAGGTCTGTGAATCCTGGTTTTATTTTCTTTCTCTCCTGTCAAAAATACAAATCTTTTGCTTTTGTACCTGTGCACTATGCTTGAGATAAGTGAGGTTGTCTCCAGAGTGCTACTGGATCCCAGGAGAGGTGATGTGTCCTTGGCCTGCATATTTAAGAGCCATTTCTGCTGGAATACAAAATGTCAGAATTTCTGATTTTTTGGCGGCCTCAGAGTCAACTGTGTGTATTTCTCATGCCTGAGCAGAAATCCCCTAGACAACAAAGTATTCTGCAGGGTAAGCAGAGGCCTCAGCAGCTGCACAAAGAGGCTGAAACCCATGCTCTTATGGGGCCCTGTAAAACAGTACTCAGCCAGTAGCTGTATTCTGATTTAATTGCTCTTATTTACAGATCAGAGAGTACCACAGCATGCAAATTAGGGCACTTTTGGCTCCCTGCTGGTGATTGTGCTCCTTCCTTTCAAATGCTTTCCAGAGCACATACTCTCCATTTCTACATATTTAGCTCTACATTTCTACATTTTAATTTACATTTTCAGGAAGGAAAATTAAATCTTGAAAATGGAAAATAAAGCATTACAAACACTCTGGAAAGTAGATAGGATCAAATAAAATGCAATTGAAAAAAAATCAGAAAATTTGGAAAAGGAGTGACAGCAAGCAAATGGACCAGGATGAAATGAGTTGCGATGAAAAGGACCAAATCTTGCCTAAATTAACCTCACTGCAGTTGCAATATCTGATGAAAATATCAAAGAAGAAGAAAGAAAATGCTGTAGAAGAATTGAAAGAAATAACCTGCCTAATTAAAATTAAAAAAAAAAATCTTCACTGAAGGGAAAGTAATCAAAAAGCATAGGATGGAATGAAGTGCAGGGATATGGGCCAAAGCTTATTCTATGAAAACAATCTAATAATTTTCACTTCTGAGTGATGACAGGAAGGGGATGGTTACTGGCACAATGCCATCCTCAGATCTTGCCTAACCAGATCTATGCCAGGCTGCATTTAGCTCACCTTCTTTCTCAAGGATAAAATAATAGCAAGCTATTACAGCCAGGCTTCCCAGTTGCTTTCTGAGTTTTTAGGACTGCGTTTTCAGCTGGAAAACATAGCAGTTAAACAGCTGTCATTTTGAGGGATTATTCTTGATTAGCAGGAGCTGGCCATTAAGTATTTTCAGAGGGCATTACTATCTGTTCTCATCAGAATGAAGAAGGTAGATTTTTGTAAGGGGAAAAGAGGAGAGAGGAAAAAATCATCTGCATGATGTCCACCAGGGTAGGTCCATCCAGATATTTTTGGGTTAAGACAAGTTAACCCATCCAGATATTTTTGGGTTAAGATAAAACAGTGCTGGTAGGAGCTTGAGGAATGTTTTTTCCAGAATGAAATTCCAAGGTGAATTTAAAAACAATTTGTGATTTGGGAAGCTTTTAAAAATACCTTGCGTTGCTCTGACTTTTGATTGGTATCGTTCCCAATCTGTGCCTTGGGATTATACTAAATTTGTTACAAAGGTGGTACAGGGATTCTTGTCCACCTTACTGGGAATGTGCTTAGTTGATTTGTCTTGGAAACAAAATGCTTCCTTAGAAGTTGTTTTTGCCTAAAATTTTTCTTGTTCTGATCAGAACAGCTTCCCAAATGCAAGGATAGTTAAAAAACCCAAACCCACAAAAAAATCAACAAAACATGGACAAAACTAGCTCTGTAATCTGTCTGACCTTATCAATGTAAACTCTGTTGACAGGTCTCATCCATGGGTACATGCAGTTTTCCCAGCAGGCATCAGCTCTTCTTAGGTCAGCCTCTGTCTTTGTGAACAGCATGTTTGAGCTGCAAGGATGTCTCCCCATAATGGAGAAAGAGTTCTCAAAGCCCCAGTCTTACCTTCTTCTAATTACAGAAAATGTAATTTTAAATTTGCGTCTGTTTAAGAATAACAAAATAGCAAATGTTTTGGGGGCAAAATGATGTACTTTTATGTGAATCTTCTGGGTCTGCTTCATAATGTATTTCTCTTGCCTGCAAGATGGAAGAGAAATGCTAATGTATTCTGTGTACTGTTATTTTGAACCTGCTGTTATAAATTTATATGAATATTGATGCCGCATGAATTTGTACTGGGACATAACAGGAAACTTTCCATAAATTTAATGAATACCATAGGCAGGAGCAAGGAAAATCTTTACCTGAAAAGATACACACTGCAGACAGGGCTGTTAATTCAAATGCTGAAGAGAAACATAGGCAGCCTGCCCATCCCAAGTGTTCATGAGTTACCACCTCCACATTAATGGCTGTGCCTCGTGTGTATTCATGCTGAAATTGATACCAGGTAGCCAGGTGACTGCAGAATATTTCTCTTTGGCAGCAAGAATAAAGAAACAATTAAATTAATCCAGATGGACCCTCCTCCCTCCTCAACATAAGCCATATCATCAGAGTAAAAGGCTCAATTAATTAGTTCCATGACTTCTCAATAGATCATGCTCATGCCATCATCCCACAAGCAGAGAACAGCACCTGCAGCACTGTCAGATTACAGACAGAGATGGTTTTTCTCATAGGAAAAACTGTGTGCCTCTATCTTTCCAGTATTCCTACTCTTATTTTTTTCTGGTGAAGTGAGGCATAAAGCTACTGGAGTGACTTTCTCAGGATTACCCAGGAAACAAGCAGCATAGCAAAGACACTGCAACATCTAACTTACAGGTGATTATCTAATTGAACTGGCAAAACATACTTTCAATCTTTAAGAAAGGTCATTTTGATATCTACAATGATATCTAAGAAGATTTGTCTTCAAAGACAAGTAAAATGATGACATATTAAGCTGTTTGACAGAAAGTGGTAGCAAGGCAGCATGAGAGTGATATGTCTAACCAGAGCAGATGCCCTAGTCTGATGCTTCCCTATCACCTCATCACTTCCTCTGGGACTAAGCATTTATTTTATTTGATGGGATTTGAATCAGTCTGAATTGCCATGTGCTGTTTTCTTTATGCAAATTCTTAGGCAAGGACTTTTTTTTTGCAAACTGATGCTGTCTAGTTTTTATGTGAAGCATTTCCACCCAGTCATTACCCATAAGAACATTCAGTCACTTTCTAGAACTTGTCTGGCATTCCAACACACCATTTATACTCACTTTACATATTTCCAGATATTTTTATTGCTATTAATCAGTTCAAAGGCGCTTTGATCCAAGAAATCTGCAAGCATCTACCTACAAATTAGGTGATCTGCATGCCTTACCATTCAAAAGCTGTAGATTTTCCTGCCTGTAAGAGTCAGGAACAACAAAATATCAGTGAGTTATAACAATCCAGAACCTCTGAAATCTCCTTTTCTGGTTACCTGAATCAAACTGAACTTTTTAAAACCATTGTTAGCAGGCACTTAAAAAATTAAATTGAGTAAGGGGTGAGTGTGTGATGACAGAGAGGGAGAAAGTATAAAAGCTTTTGCTGCATGCTCTTTTTTATTTTGTCTTCCTCTGAACATAAACTGAAGCAAGATGCTTTCCCAAGGCTATAATAAACCAAAATAGTCTCTAATACAATAGGATTGGTCAACATTAAAAATAAGGATATTTTCCTTCTCTTTTAACATCATGCTGTTAATTTGTATTTTCTTAAGAGTGTTTTTTGATCTCTTTTTTCAGTGCGACATTTTTACTTGGAGCTTGAGATTTAATAAGTAATTCTAATGCCAAGTTGAAAAAGAAACATGGTGTTATGATGGATAGACTCATAGAGGGGAAGGTTTAAAGGATATCTTTTGGTTCCTTGGTGGGTTTTGGACTGTATTTTTTTATAGGGACTAACCTATGAAGGATATCTCAAAAATATTCAGTCTCTTAGTAAGGCCTGTAATAATGTTTCAGATTTTGGTGTGTCAAATAAATGCATTAATGTTAGAACAGTGTCAAGAAATTGCACAAACCACTGTTCTTGTAACATCTATAGATAGCAGGAAGGGCTATGTCCTAAGGAAAGTAAATTTTTGTCTTTACTAGCCAAGCATCTACTCTGCCATGCTGAAAAAATTATTTGTTGTGTTGCAGTACCAAGCAAAGGCAAAACTTTCAGCAGTCAGGAAAAGACTATGCCTCTGTTTTGTGGAATGTCAGACCAGACTGATGACCTCTTCTGGTTTAAATATGTGTGACTTTGATCTGTGCCTTAACCTTGCAGCTTTTATTTCAAAAGCCTGATTTGAGTCCAGAGATGTCTCCTAGCCCAGGGCTGTTTGCCTGAGGATGTTCTGTCTCTAGATACTTTTTGTCCCTAGATACTTCTGTTTGTTTCTCGGGGGAAGTGGATGTTGGAGATGTTGGATGTGGGTCACACTGCTAGATGTATTTCACAAAAGCATAGTTTCTGGAAGATCAGTCAGTAATCTGCCTCAAAATATTGTATCCTCTTGCCTGGTTCCCATGAAGCTCAAATCTCCCACTCTTCTGCTCGCCACACTCTGCTTAAATGAGGAGATGCTATGTTTGGTTTGGCTTTCTGATCACTGCAGATGTGTGACTTTAAAGCAATTATTTTCAGTTAGATCACTCCTCAGTTCTGCAGGGCTGCTGATGTTTTATAGTATTGTGATTCCTCAGGATTCTGGGTTGTGGTTGTCACCAACATCTCTACAAGAAAGCTGAAGTGCTGTGGTTCTGCACTGCCCTGAGATCACAACTGGATTTTGGCAACCAAAGGGAATTAAATTCCAAGAGGAATCTAAGAGCCCAACAGAAGACAAAGCTAGAGTGTTGAGGAAGCAGCACCAACCATAATGAAACTCAGGGAATTTTGAAATAGATGGAAAAATTATAAGCAGTGGTTCTTAAAAAAAAACTTTAACAGGTTCCATCTACTTCAGTAGCATTTAGCATTCAACATTTCCTCTGTCCTTGACAAAAGTCTATCTGAATGGTGCTTAAGAAATAAAAATTATTGATGCTTTTGGTTTTAACGTTTTAGAGAACAAAGCAGTCTTCAGGACCACATCATGGACAATGAAACAAAAGCAAGCTCATGTTTTCTGTGCTTGGTAGTTGGTTTTGGGTTGTGTGATTTCTACCCCACTGATATTTTTTAGATTTTTTTTTAAATAAGTGTATGGGAAGGGAAATTTATCAACTCAGGTCATGCTTCAGTCTTATTTGCTCAAATTATAGGTGCATCCATTTGGCTTCTAAGGCAAATTCCTAAATCTTGGAAGAGTTCTTGGTATATTGTGTAGCATTTTAGGTTTTGCTCCACATCCTATCCCATCCTACTACCTTGCTGGATGAGACAGTGTTCTTGCCATTTCCACCTTGAAAATAACACCCTCCCCTTTCAGTGCAGATTGTTTTATGTCACTTTAATTCATTTAATGTAGTTTTAAATAATTTATGGTTACTGAGCTATTAAACTAAAGTGATTACTTCAAATGACATTGCTCTGCGACACTGTTACAGAGGGAAGCAGTTCAGTGGAGGAATCCTCATACTATTATCACTCCAATTTTATTTGAACAATGCAATAATTATTTGAATTAAATGGTTAATTAGCTACAGAGTACATCTTATTAAATCACAACAAATAATCCAGGCTTGAGGACTGGAAGCTGGGTTAAATTCCCAGGAGAAAAGTGTGTCTCTTGTACCATACTGCCTCTGTGTGTGGAAGAAGCCAATGCAAAAAACCAGATTTCAGTTGTCTCTGAGAACAGATGCCTGATGCTGTATTTCTTCTCCTTTACACTAAATTTAGAATAAGAGATATAATAAAATTTAAGTATAGATTCTTTCCCAATTTAGGCACTGTATTTCCATTGACTCAATATTCTATAATGGAAGGTAAGTCAGAGCAAAATTCCTTTTAAATGGGTTTTAATGAAATAAATTATATTTATTCAGTAATCTTGAAATAGTTCAAGCCATTTCTGAGAGTTGGAAGAGGAGATGTCTATGAGACATTTGTCATGACCAGTCATGATCAGGACATCAGAAATGAATTTAAAGAAGAGTCTTCCTAGCCTCAAGGGCATGAAATAAATAGAAAATAGTGTTCCTGTCAAATATTTGGTAGGCAAACTAGGCAAAGAAGTCTTCAAGATCTTACAAGTAAAAAATTCACCAGATGGCAAATACATAGTATTTTTGTTTGTGGTGTTTGCTTCTTTTGTTTGTATGATGGTTTGTTTGTTTGGGACTTGTTTATTGGTGTTTTGTTTGTTTCTTTATTTGTTTTTAATGATGTTAGGCCACATATAAGAAACAATTTTCCATTTCCTTATTTGGGTGAATGTTAATTCCATACCAGGAAAGCTCACTTTGATCAGTTGCATGTTGGATTGAGTTTTACAACCTATTTGTCTATGGATTTGGGTATTTTCTGTTGTCAATTCATTTGTTTTTACCATTTTTACACTTATATAATTTCAGGGTTTCTATTGTTTGTGCTATTTATTTGGCTTTTCCTGTGGATTGTGACAACCTATTTGAAAAGAGCAGGCTAAGAAATGAAGAGAAACTTAATATCACCCCTAAAAATCTGAGACACTTCCTACAAGAGGTGGGCTCTCTTTGAAGCATAATCCTGCAGGACTTCAGGTCATTTGGATTTCTCTGGTTTTCTTGACTCTGGTTAGTTCTAAGACTTTATATACAGAAAAGAACTTGGGCTGTTGTTGTGGTTGCTTACCTCCTTCTGGCAGTCGCAATGGTTTGCTGCCCTTGTGATTCATAATGGTTTCCCATCTGCTGCTCGCTTCTGTTCAAGATGCTGTGCATTTTTAATCTCTGAATTGTTAGGTCTGGGTTGGTCTGGGGACACACACAGCTCCTAAAGACAGGATTCTCCTCCTGCCATTTCTCCCAGAGGGAGGGGTCCATTCTGAGAAAACAGCATCCACAGTGCATGGAAAGGGGTGCTATGGACAATGAAACTATTTTTGAGGAAGAAAATTTAGGTTTTGTTGTCAGAACTGACCCGCTGTTATTCCATTTCTGTCTTCAAGAAGTGCATTTGCAGAGTGGGCAGCATTCCTTCTGCTGGCTAGGTTGCCTTTAACACTTCCTTTAAAATTATAAACTGGCATCAAAACTGCATCTGCTGGAGGGATGTGTGGTACCCAGGCAAAATAAAATGCTCATGCAATTTATTTTGACCATTCTAGAAAGTAGCTACAGGTCTTAAATCCTTCCTTTTTGGGGATGCTTGGTCTCAATAATTTAAAAAATATATCATTTACAATGAGAAGAAAATGTTCTGCCACTGTGTTTGAAATTGTATTAATTTTAACTGTCTAGATTGAAAATATTCATTTATTTGTAGTACTTCTACCACTTGATCTGACACAGAAATGCAGTTTTTTCCTCTATAACTTGAGTCAGGTAGCAATTAAGAAAATGAGAGGTTATTTCTGATTCTGATTCCTCCTTTCAGGAAAGAAGATTTGCATATATTTGTGTTTACATACATATATACACAAATACACAAATGCAAATATTGTGCTCATTCCCCAAAGACATAATTAACTCCTGAGGAATCACAACAGCCTTTCCTGACTTTGCAGAAAATCACCTTAAGTCATGGGCAAAAGGCTTCGAAGTGATCAGTTAGGTGAATGGCAGTACAGAATATAATTTGGGAAAAAAAAAAGAAAAGCAACAGACCCAGCTCTCTTCATGAAATAGTTAATCATGGAACCATAGGCTAGTGCAGATAAGAAATGACCATATTAAATATTTCTGCCTAAAATTTGCTGCTAGGTTAATTTGCTGGCTCTAGCTACAGCCCATACACAATTTTGTTGGGCTCAGTTCTGATCTCAGCTTCATGCTCATTTTGCTGAGACCATTATTTATTTCTTCATGGAATCCTTCGTGGTTATGTGATTTAGACCAGCCAGGATTGTAGTTTTCTTCTCGTATGAGAGCCAACAGATAACAAGAAAAAAAAGAGCTTCAATATCTTACACAGATTGTTCAGCATCTCTAGGCAGGATTGAGACAGGAGAAGAGGAAAAGAAGGGACAGATTTTCTACTTTCAATTCTTTATCCTTGCTTATCCAATGCAAGTTCTAACATCCAGGGACGCTTAAAAGAGAGTCAGCAAGATTTTGGGGCTCTTGGAATTATTGAAACAATCTTTGTATTATTGAATATTTATTTCTATGGATCAAGACATGCATGCTTGGGCCAAATTCTGCCACTCTGAAAGCTTAAATTCATGCCACATGTCAAATATAAAAACTTTTGAAAACGTGCAGATTATTGGTGGGTTTTGTTGGTTAGATTTTTTTTTAATATTATCACAGAGTAAAGAATTTTCATAGTCAAGCCATGCTGAAAATCTGAATGTGTCCCTAATGAACGCTTTACTTGTATTGCAAAATGGATGCTCAGTAAAAACATGGAAATATAATGAGGATATTTTTTTATTAAAAAAATAAAATCGTAATCTATGGCTGCAACCATCTGATGTGAACACCTCCCTGAAAGTTTCTTTCTGTTTTCAAAATATTTTAATGATCTTCCTGAGAAAAATAATAAATCATATCTGACAAGCCACTTAAGAACTTACTCTAAAATATTATTAGTTCATTAGATGGTTGCCTGTGCTTAAAAAACTAACAAAAAAAAAGAAGAATCCCATTCGAATCTTCCAAGTTGGGTGATTTGAAACAGATTCAGAGATCACAGTAAGTCAATTGATCTCAGTGGAGCAAACATTATTCTTTCATTCATCACGTTCTGCGCCAACACATTTCCGAACTCATGGAATTCTGCAGATTCCAAATGATGGCTGTATCTTCTCCTGTCTGTAATTTGAGCGAGATGAAGAGCCTGTTTGATCCTTGGAAATGGCATTTTGGGCATGCTGCTCAGTGATAACAAGCACCCTCTTAAGAACAGCTTCATTTTGCTCCCTTCAGGTGTTGGCAAGGGCTGGGGGTGACACAGTGGCTGGGATGGATCATTGAGCTGATCAGATATGGCAATCCCTGCATTTTCTGTGCTCCTGAGGATGACAAGGTTTTAAGCAAGCATAAACATTTCACAGCTGCCTGGTAGAAATCTGTTTTATTGGTTAAGGGGTTGGGGAAGAAGGCACATTCCCAGAGGTTGTGGGGAGAAGTCTATAGCATGGATGCATAAGATGATGATGGATTTATATTTAAGTGACAGCTTGCAACAGCTCACTGAGGAGCAGGGCTCAGAGATTTCTATTACTTTGCAAAAATATACCAATATATGTGTTGCTTCTGGTTTTCACAGGGGTTGCCATTTTAGAGGGGAGCAAGATGTTTAGGATTTTTACCCCAGGAATATGAGAATGTTTTCTGTTTATTCCTACTTTATGATGTGGAACCTGAAAGGAACCTGAAAATGGCAAAGGCAGGTGCAATATCTTATAGGAACAGGTAAATCTGACCAAAAAAAATGCTAATGATTTTAGATTTTTTTAGCATATTCAAGTCAATAACATTTAATTAGAAAAATTACTGTAAGAGAGTGTTTTCCTTTGGCATTCTGAAAAAAGTATAGCTAAAGGGGAAATTAAATTGTGGCATCTAATAAGGAGAGAAGTGCCTAAAACCCATTGAACGTCATGGGAAATAAGGTGTTTAACTCCATTAGACCCTTTCATAAATCTGCACAGTCACCTGTAATCATCTTAAAAGCTTACATATTCCTTGCAAATTTGGCTTCCAGGCTGCAGCTCAGAAAAACACCCCAGTTGTAGGTAGCCCCATAGCACATAATTGAAGCTCTTCAGAGCATTGATTTGCATCATCATCATCATGTGTGTTCCCCTTTCCCAGCCTTAAAAAGAGCCTCTGACAGTGATTTTGGTCAGAAAGTCTTTTATTTCTGTGTCTGAAAGCTTTGTGAGCCTCAGTGAGCTGGTGCTAATGAAACTTGCATAAGGAAACACAGAGATGGTTTGATTCTTTTCCCTCTAATGCTGTTTTGGAACATCCTTACAAACCTCATCGCTTTAGCTGCGATCTCTTTTCCCCAGAAAGAAGCTTGCTTTGAAATGAGAGGGGTGAAACAAGAACCTTTTGATGGATTAAGCTATAAATACAAGTGATAGAAGGACTTTAAGCAAAAATCCTGTTAACTACCCTTTAAATCTAATCTTGGCACTTGTGGAGTCAGAAATTCAGAGAGAAGAGTGTTCAGAGCTGGAGGGGACACAAAAACAAAATAACAGTGACAGTGCCCTGGTGTGGGAAGCGAGGAGCCCCCTGGCACCGGGGCTGGCTGAGCCCTGGAGAGGGGAGCATCCCTCTGCCAGCTCCTGGAAAGAGCCACATGCACCACCAAGGGCCCCTCTGTCGACCAAAAATCAGGTTTTTGAGATGCACTTTTATTTGAATTTCCCAATGACTGTGTTTTCTAAGGGACTCTTAAAGAAAAGCTTGCTACCTCCTGGCTTTCCAGTGATGTTCATGTCCCTTGGGGCTGTTTGAAGAGCTTGATTGGGGTCATATGGTGTGCTCACAGATGTGGTATGTTCATTCAGCACCCTGCATGCATTTGAAGTCAATTTCCGTGCATGCCTGTGTGTATAAATATATGTAAAGACATCTAAAAATTATATGAATATATTTATAGAAAATTAAACCACTCTATTTTCTCATTTTGACATGCTGCCCTGAGGTACCTCTGTTGTGACATGGTGTTAACCTTCATGTCACTATTGCTTTTCATCTTTTGCATTCTGTCTGCATCCCAGCCAAACTGGAAGGAAGCACTCAGTCTTTGTGGTACCATGTAGCCTAGACTTTTGTGAAGTGACATTTTATATGTGCCATTTTATTTTCAAATTTCCTGGAAGTTGTTTCAGCTTCTGCATTTCACTGTTGTCACCACTTCTGTCAAATGAAATGCATTGAATATGTCTGTCTGTGGTCACATGTTAAAGTTTTGTAAAGGGTGTTGTTCCTCTGACCCTTGAAACATTTCAGTATCTCCTCTAACCTATTTCCAGTGTGGATACATAAGACAATGATGGATTTTACACTCTGTGGGTGTGTAATAAACAGAAAGAAAAAAAAAATCCAAAATTAAAATCCAATGTCTCCAATGTCTTGGGCTTTGTTAATGCTCCCAAAGGAGCAATGATAAAGGGTAGGTTTTCACATGACCTGGTTCTGACCTGGCAGCCTCTCACCTGCACGCTCCTTGTGTTTCCCATCTGGCATGAAGTGGTAATGACAGCCTATAAATGAGTGTTAATCTAGTTTTGTTTTAATGGGTTGTTTGTTTTCCATTTCACCAAAGGTTTCCTGAGTGCTGATGTTTGCCTGGTAGGAGTTTGGGGCAGTGGTGCTGGTGGAGCTCTGGATACATCACATGGATGTCCACAGGTATTTCCTGTGAGGCTCAGAAAGGGGAATTCATGCTCCCCAAACTGCAGAGAGCCCCTGGGACCACAGGCTCTGCTGGCTGTGGCACTTTGGTGGCCTTGAGCACAGACTTACACTGGCAGAAATCCTTCGCCTTCTTCCCAGCAGCATTCTGACCCTTCCTAGGTCAAACACACCTTTGGAAGAAGTGACCACTTGCTGTCCTGGAGTGATTCCATGTCCCAGTGTTCCTTTGCTTTGCTCAGCAGCAGCTGAAAGCCCCAGACTCCATTATTTCAACTGTTTCTGCAAAACTGTGCCTGCAATGTAAGTGTTACTGTATGAACTGCATGTGAATCCTTAATGCCTAATTGAGATGTTATTTGAATGAGTTCCCACATCTCTTCATTCCATTTTAATTAAAATCAATGAAGATATTGATTAAAAGACCAAAATCTAATATTTTTTTTTTAATATAAAGCTGTAGATGAAGATTGTCTTTTTGTTTGTCTCCAAAAAAGCTTTAGAAAGCATCATTGCTGCAAAAAAAAGCTAGTTATTTGTTAATTTAATAATTGGATATTTTTTTTTTAATATTAACACACATCTGTATTTCAATGGAATTGTAGTTTGTGTTTGCACTGCTGCAGATCTCAAGAGCACAAAGTCTATTAGCATGTGTTGAGTAGATTTTTTTTTTTGATAATTTCCTAACTGGTGTTAGGAACTTCTAGTCATTGAACAGGTAATGAATCCAGAGAAACCTTTCAAAATCCTTTTCTGGCTTATCATTACCTTTCCAAAGCAGCACAATTACACACTAGGTTAATAAAAATAAGAAAAACACATAAACAAACAGATAATGAGAAAGAGTTCTCCTCTCCTTCCACCCACATCATAATACTGGTGTCTCCATAGGAAATTTTTATGAATGTTTCTGATGTCTCTGTTTTGAAGCGCCCAGAATCATCTTTCAACATTTCTTCTTTTTTCCTTCCTACCTCTTCCCACCTGCCACTGCTCACCACAGTGTCAGAATCAGATGATTCCCTCAAATCGTACTCCGAGGGGGTTTTACCTGTTCCTTCAGTTTCCTCCCCTCTCAAGCATTTTGAGAGCTCTTGCCTTTCTCTCAGCACTGCCTAAAATCATGCTCTTGTGGTATCTTCTGCTAAGAAAACTTTCCTATCTCCCACCTCAGCCTCAGATCACTGTTTTCCTCCTTCCTAT
This sequence comes from Melozone crissalis, assembly GCF_028551555.1. Classification (NCBI taxonomy): domain Eukaryota; kingdom Metazoa; phylum Chordata; class Aves; order Passeriformes; family Passerellidae; genus Melozone; species Melozone crissalis. Next base: position 11,449,467 of record NW_026535858.1, read on the forward strand.
CCTTTTGTTTGTCTCCCAAACCCCCCTGCTGCAGCAGCTTCTCCTGCATCTGTCTTCTCAAGCCTTTATTGTCTGCCTTCTGCCCTTTCCCTACCTCAGAAGCAGAAAGAAGCAAGGCTCCTAATAAGCCATCCCTTGATCAATTTAATGTGTGTGCCTCCAGCTTGTTCTTCTTGATTTGGCTGCTGCCCTTGACAAAGATAATCACTCTCACCTCCTCTGCTCTCTCTCTTCTCCTGCCTTGTGTGATTGTATGATATCCTGATGACACATTGTTGACTGGCCACCTACAAATCTGGAGCATCAAGTAGTCAAAAGGACAAATAGTTCTGACACCTGCAAGTGAAAAAAAAAAAAACCAAACTATTTCTGTGATCTTTAAGAGAATGCTTAAAATCCTTGCTATATTCAGCTGAAGTTCCGTGTGCAAATGCTTCTCAGCTGAAATAATTGCAAAGAAGATTCTGATATCCTTACTGTGAATAGTACAATTGCTCCAGCTTGCTCCACTGGGAATTTTCATTGAAATTAATGGAACTCTTCCTGCAGCAAGCAACAGAAAGTACTGGAACAGAGTAAAAATAAAAATTCTATGAAATCTTGACTACTGTTTAATTAGAAGTTTTACTGCAGGATTTGACAATGTTTTTCTCTCTTGGTGTTCAGAACAGATACTGGAAGCAACAATATTAATTCTTAAATGGCTGAACTGAAATTCTTTCAGGTAATTCTTCTTTTCTTCCTTGGGTTGTAAGAAACAGATATTGTCTTTCTTATTTTAAATAGTCAACTTTTCCAAGTAGGGAATTTATCCCACTTATTATTCATAAAGTTTCATCCAAGTGGAGAGTTTTGTATTAGTAGTAGATGATTATCATCAAGGAATTCATTATGTGCAGACAACGTACAACTGGTTTTACCATTTCCATGAAGACTATCATAAGATATTTGTCACCATTTAAAAGCTTTCCCTTCTGTGTTTGAAATATGGGTGGCTTGCAGTGATTAAACTGATGGAAAGCAAACAGGCAAGGTAGATAATATGGTTATAACAATGTTTTGGGGATTTACACAGTTTGAAATGAAAGCATGGCTGCAAATGCCTGTAGAGATGACACAATTACATACCTGTTAAAATTATAGAACCAAGAGTTCTCTAAGGTTTGCTGATGATTAAGCTAGGGTAGCATTTCTGTCTGCAAGAGATGAAGCTCATCCCATTTGAAGTGTGTATCACAGCCCCCTGATTTAATATAATGTTCACAGAAGTCAGAGCTTGCAGCATATCTCATCTAGAGTAAACTACAACACCAGAAAAAGCCCCAAGTAGACATATTTGTGCTCTGCATTTTATGTGAAATTCAGAGTCAGTCTTCCTTCAAGGTTTAATGTAGTCTGTTATTTCCCTCAAGGTTTTTCCATTCTCTTCCAGCTTTATTAGGTTTAACTGTACCTCTATTGTTATTTTTCTTATTTAAGTGTATTAAACCCCTTTCAAAGTAACCTTAAGGTATCAATAAAATACATTTTGCATATTTTCTTTTAAAACTTTGTTTGGACTAAACAAACATTTTCATTTGGCTCTATCCTTTTGAAGAACCTAACTAACATCTAACTGAGGCACACAAAATCCACTGTTTTTTAATCAAAATTCTGCTGTATAAGAACTAAAACTGTGCAGTTTTCCCAGTGTCCAGGAAAGGGATGGTGTGTGTAGGGGTTTATTTGTGTGTAGGTATGGAAGGAGGTTTGTGTGCTCATGCACTTTTCCAAGGATATTTAAAGGATTAAACTCCTTCACCCTCTAAGGGTGCTTGAGGAAACTCAGGCACGAGAAGATGAAGTGAAGCACGCTGTTTATTGAATGTGCTTCATCTCAGTCTTGCAGCAAGTCTTCATGTCATAGAAAACATTAGTCATTGTTTGCTGAAAACAGGGCTGAAGCTCAGTTAAAAGACTTTTCAGTCTTCTGTCACTGTGAGCAGGATATTATCCCTGCTCCTTCCATTGTCTGCACAATCCAAGACTGCCTTTCTTTTTTTTTTTTTTTTCCTTCTATGCCATTTTTCTATGCTTGCTTCATATGCAGTCACTAAAATATAGTAAATTCTATTAAAATGAAGTAGCCAGATTTAATCTGTATTCCCTTCCTCTTTGCTAGGGATTTATTTCTTCATTCATTGAGAAAGATGCTCTGCAACAGAGTATATTTGACAATACATAACTCACAGTGCTCATTGTCATCTCTGAATTACTTCTTTGTTTTGATGTAAGGGAACCATGCAAAAGGAAAACAAAGAAGAAATATTCCCTCACTGACTATACCAGATATACACAGAGCCTGCCTGAGTTTGGGTGGAGGTTTACAGATACATTATTTGATTATATCCTGAACTTCATATTTTTGATCATCCAATAAAACAACCGCCCCCCCGATGTTTTTCATTTTTATTTTGAGTGCAAAGAGTAGGTCAGATGCTGCTATTCTATCATGGTTTCTTTACCCAGCTTTTCACAGTTATTCTAAGCCTCTTTCACTACTGCAATATCATGAAATGATATTTCTTTCTTTCTTGATTCATTCTTTCATGGAAGATTTATGTACATAATAAATTTTGGGTTACTTTTAATACTGAAGGAGTGAATGTGTTCTACTTTTTCTCTAAAAGTCTGCTTTGTATTTTGGGGCACTGAAGCAGAAATTATTTAAGGCTGAGGGTGGTTTTAAATTCAAGTGTGAGTTCATTGCAGTTTTGAAGATACCCCAGAGAAGATTCATGTCTTGCTTGGATGAGCAACATATTTGCATCAAGACCAAGAAACAGAGTTATGAACTATGGGTCCTTATTCTGGCAATTTTTTAATCATCACCTCCTTGCTTTACCAAGATGCCATCAGTAAACTGCAATTTGGAAAGCAGCATACAGCTTTGCTTTGAAATTTTGAAATTTGAATATTCCCAGGCTTTGAAGCTGAATCCAAGAGAAGAGGAGTCCACAAGACCAGCAGATTTGGAAATCTGTTCCTCTGTCACTCTGGCAGCATCTCAGAAAGCTGTTACTGAACCTTGCTCTTCTGACAGCTTAAAGCACCCTTCTGATTTTCTGCCTAAATGTAAGAGCAGCCAGCTCAAACCAAGTTGTTCTTTGCCAGCATTGACCCCTGCAGCTGGTTAGCCTCAACCCGTTTCATTATTTCTGCTTTCAAGGTCATTTAGGTTTTCGAATGGTATCATCTGTTTTGATGGCACCATTCAGCTTCATGCCCTCAGCAGGTCTTAAGGAGCCCACACCGATGTTCTGTGGCAAAGTTGTTAATGAAAATAGTAGATTGAACTGATCTGGAGAGCCTCTCTGAGTGGCTCCACTGGTAATCTGCTACAGCTGTTATGAATACAAATGTTAAAGGGTTTTTAGGTTCTTTAGCCATTTTGCAGTTCTTTCTTGCAAGAAAAATCACACTATGCTCAGAGGTGTTATGAAGATTAAATGCATTGAACATAGGGATTCATATTTCCTAGAAAATCTCTAATTATTGATCTTACACAGAACAGGACCAGGACAGCACAACTGCACAGTTAGGGTTGGTTATGTTTTACATTTTCTTGTCCATCAAACCAGGTTCTCCTCTCTTTGTCTTATGGCCTCTATAATGCGATAATAAATTATTTTAATTTTAAGACCCAAAGAGATTTGTCTAATGAGGTTGCTGGCAGAAATTACACATTTATCTATAAATTAATCTATGGAATGTCACTGAGCAACTAAAAAAAAGTGTTCTTACAAACAGGAAAGGAGATATTTCTGTTTCCCTAATTGGAAACTGAGGCATAAAGACATGAAAAGCCATTTTAATTGAATACAGCAGTTCCAAATCTCTTCTAAGATGATGGACTTTTCAGCAGAAAAATCCTAAGTGTACAAATATAATTGGCCAATGATGCTCACTTTTCAATAACTGAATTATGAAGATTTATAGTGTCACAAAATACAGCTCTGGCATTAACAGAGTTACTAATCAAATTCCCTTAAATACATCTTGCAAAATAACTTGTTTGTACAAAATTCAAAAGGATAAAAAAAAATTTGTAAACCTTGAAGGGTAAATCACCACAATTTATTTACTTGACTGACCTTGAGAACAAATCCTCCAAAAGAAGTCAGTTAAGACTCTTTCACAGCTGTTTGTTTTTTGCCATTTCTTATGAGGCTACCAAGATGAAGTTATTTTGATTATTGCTAAGAGCTTGTATACAACCACCACTAATTTTCCAAAGATAAGAGATTTCACAAGGTAATAATTTACAGTAATTTTCAACTGGATTCTCAGAATCTTTAATGGTTTTGAGTTCATCTAAACCACAGTGTCTTTATTCTTATTCAAGTTTCTAACCCACCTACATTTTTCACCCCCTTTCCTCCTTAAAGTCAGGAAATTAGGAAAACTTATTGAAACTTATAATTTGCAATTTGTGCATATAGTTTCCTGTGTGTCCTTTCCCAGCTGTCATTTCTTTTGCCTTTTTCATAGCACCAATCTTTATCTTAAAGTGAAATTAATTTATTCCTTCATCTCTTTTTATGAATCTTGGCTTTTCCTCATCTTAGATAATTTCTTCCTCTCTGGCTCCATTTACTCAATGAAATTTCAAGCCTCTTTACTGATGTACTTTTGTCTCTGAGCTATTGAATAAATAATCTTTAGATTTGTCACTTGTGTGCTCCATTATAATCATCTATCATTTAGTATATTGTTCCATGGGGTTTTATTTCTTTGGTTTTTATTTTGATTTCCCTGCTGTTTTGCTTGAAGCTTTACAATTAGGGGTCACCAAAAGTATCTAATTCCTACCAGTCTTTGGCTTTATCTTTATTGCTCTAAGCAGGATTACAAGCTGATTAAGACACCTGAAGTAGTATCTTGAGATATGGGAAATACTCAAAACTCTCCATTAACATTTGCAGTTTTTTGTTAAATGTAAAGTAATTATGAGTTCCATTGTGTCATGCAGGTAGTCATTAGAGTTGAGTGTGACTTTGGGAAATAAGAGAGCAGATCAGAGCAAGGCTTTAAGCTGTATACATCTATTTGCATACAATAACTATAAAGACAGTCAAGAGACCCAAATGTTTCCTGGTGCAAGTAATCTTCTATTATTGTTGCCCTTCTACTATTTTTGGGATGCAAGATCATTATTAGCATATAAATGTAGCAAGACAATGTTGTATTCCTTTCCAGTGAAGATTTTTTTAATAACTGCCCTATTCCAAATAACAGAACAATAAACATTAATAGTGGTGACATTAATACAGCTTTTAAAATGTGCTGATCTTGTCCTTTCAGTTTTCCAGAAGATGAGTGTTGCTGTGTGAGGCACCTTTTTGAGACTGAGAAAGCCTTTGGAACATGCTCAGGAGCTCCCATGGGCCCTGGCCTTGCTTCTCATGGAAACAGAGATGTCAGGAGATGAAATGTGCTCAAGGCTCCCCCCCAAGCCTTGATTCTGTCTATAACAGCTTTAAACTGGATCAGATTAAGAGAACCTCAGAGAAGATAAGGGCTGAAGCCCAAGAAGCACTTGAGGGAAGATGAAGGTGGTGCTGCTGTCTGATTGTCTCAGGCCTGAGGGCAGGTAAATAAATCTGGGGGAGAAAAATGTATTACTGATGATAGACATGAAGAAAGCAGAATTTATGGGCCACCAGGAAAGCCAACTCAGCAACGGTGCTGAAATCAGCTCTGACTGGAGAAAGGATAGATCCTGACCGGGGCAGATCCTGACCTCCAACTCAAAAGAAGAGAAAGACTGCACATGGGAATAATTAGCATTAGAAATGAAGGAATCACTCATTAACTAGTGGAATAGGAGAACTCTGTAGCTAATAAGCTTGAATTCCTTTGTTTGCTAAAATGCATAAATAATGAAGAGTTTTGTATGACCTCGGAACCATCACAAATAAACCCAACTTGAAGAAAGACCAACAGGACTCCACTGGATCCTCACCTATCTTCTATTTAATCTTCCTCTTTTTTTTTTCCTCCACACCCCTCTTTTCTACTTCTTTCAAACTCTGTCCCTCACATTCATTTCCTGTTAAACAAAACTCCAGCTATTGACTTTGGCAGATGGTCTCGCTTGCACCTTAATTCGGGCAGAGCCATCTCCTGTAATGGGATCATAACAGGGTCTCAGAGCCAGGCACTGCTTTCCTAAAAGGCTGTGCTCACAACACATCTGTTACTCCATCCATCCCCAACCAACCATGTAAAGCTTGCTTTGCTCTCATCTTCCTCGAGAACTTTGAAGCTCTGTTTCATTCTTCTGATCTGGCTGTCTGATGCTCTGCTTTCCCCCCAGAGAATAAGCATTTCATGTGCCAGTGGGAGTGATAGGTTTAGCCACAGGGAATGCTGTGTGCAGACAGTACATTTCCTGCAGTTTCCACTGACATCTATCACATTTCTTCTCCCTGCACACAGTGTTTATTCCAGTGGGTCCTTACCACAGGGTTTTGTCAGCTTGCAGAGCTGTTTTTACGGTGCTGCACATCCGAGCGTCACTTCTCACCCAGGATTGCAGTGGAACTGAGTTTTCCATAAATATCTCAGGGCACAGGAAAAGGCTGGAACGTAGCAAAGAGAACATCTGCTAAAATGGAATGTTTGTGCCACATGCTCTATGGTCTGTTGTTTCTCTATGCATTGTATTAAATTTTGTTAGCCGGGTTTCTGACCACTAATATTTAAGGATTTCTCTAGCTTTTTGCATCTTTGCATCTCTGAACAGAAATCAGGCAGCAGATGACTTGCATTTTGACTTCAGAACAGTAAAAAATCACAGTGAATAAACCTTTCATCCTATATTTTGCAAAATACAAGCAAGAAAAGAGAATGCACATAGTGATCACTTTACACATGCCTTGACTTTGCAGAAATTATTTATCAGGGAGATTTGGCTTACCTAAAACATGCCACCTTCCATGAAAAATAAAATAAATAAGCTACTTATAGGCCCTTAGGTACTATCACAGGGTGGCATTTTAGCCACCCTGCTTAGTTTTGTTTAGTTGCAGAGACTTGTGGGTTGCAAGGAAACACATTTATTTTATATTCTCTTAATGCACATAAACTAAGTTAAAAATCCACTCCTGTTTTTCAGCTTTTGTTACATAGTGGGGGGAATCCCATTTGTTTGACCCATTTGTTTGATATTTCCTGCCTGTTCTTCCCAGCTTTTCCTAAAGTTCATGCAAACTGCTACTTTCCAGGCAGGTATATTTTAAATAATTTTTAGAATTTTTTTTTTTCTTTTTAAACATGAACCTGGAAGCACAGAAGCTGCATTGATTTTGGTGTGATAAATTAGAAATCTTGTGTGTAATAAGACCAAATAGGAAAAATTCTATCCACAAAACCTCATCAAGTTCAACTATGTTGATGTAGGTATGCATCAGCAATTATTGTCATAGCTGGACACAGACTGCTGACAGCAGAAAGCAAAATTAAGACTTTCCCTTTGCTTCCCCAAGTGTCCCAAATTCTTCATTTTTCAGCATTAGAATTAAGTCTGATCCAAACTTTGGGTACCAGTAAACAGTAAGAAACAGTAAGCAATTTCTTTGATGTGTTAGCAGTCTTAAACACAGTTCTAGATGGTCTAAATTAGGAACTATGGTGACGAAAACAGTAATTTTCCTTTAGTATTATATATTTTTATATATAGTATTAATGTAATACAATATAATATAATATAATATAATATAATATAATATAATATATACAATTTACATTATATTTATATATATATGTATGTATATAATATTACAGTATTTAATTGGAGTTAAACAATTTATATTTTACTTTAAAGAAAAAAATTCTTATGAAAAGAAATTTTGGGTGGAAGGGGTTTTACATGAGAAGTGAAATGCCCTGTATGGGTCCTTGAACAATGGCTCTATATTTGTTCCCAGGTAGTTCATCAATTATATAATCTGCCCTGGAGCTGCAAGTGTTTGGTGGCTGCCTGGGAAGCAAAGCAGGCCAAAGATGTGTCTGGGGAGCCCAGCAGCTTGCTAAGTGAGAAGCTGTCAGGGGCAGGGTTGGACTCAGGGAATTCCATGATGCCCCAGCTGGGAATTGAGACATCCCAGCTGCTTGGTGCTGCCCCAGAGGGACCATGACCACCAGGTTTCCCTCCTGCTCCCTGACAGCAGTTCTGCTGGAGATGCCCCATCCCTCAGCAGTGCCTCTCCCAGAGAAGGAACATCCACCAAAAAACTTCTAACCATGCCTGGTTTGAAAGTGCTTGCCAGCTTCTAAAGATATTTAACCCAAAGCCCTGGTTTTCTCAAGGGCTTATATTATGTCAGGTTTCAAGAAGCTACTCAGGAAAGGAAGATCCTGACTGAAAGTTTTCATACAGAAACCAGAGGAAGATACTGTGATATTTTAGAATGAGCACAGATATCAATGAAAAGAACAAAATGTCCAGCACTGAACCTTGACATTGATTGCTTTAGTCAAATCTGGAACTACCTTAGTTAATAGTATTTTCCAGTGGGCTTGCAGAAGTGTGAGACAGGAATATTTTATTCTGTCTAAAATCCCTCACCTATAAAATGCAAATTATACATTCACACTTACCTCAGAGGAGTCTTATCAGGAGTAATTAGCTGATGTCTGTGAAATTCTTTAAGGTTCTGGAATAAAACTGCAGTGGACTACATGCTGTTACCTACAAAATGTAAAACACAAGTGTGAAATATGTGTTGTCAGTGCAAGGCTCTGTGTTCTATCTCAGAAGATTAAGCTGTTTTCGTGTTGGCATTTTGGCAAAAAACAGCCACAAAATTACTTCAGTTTTGTTGGTTTGGCTTTTTTTAATAACTTGAATCACAATGGTTCTTCTCTGTAGATGACTGTTCTGTGTGTGCTGATTGTGAAATGTTTGCCAGAGGTTTCAGTAAAAACCAGGCTGGACTGTAGCAGCCTCTCCACTATTCCTGTTGCCTAAACTTCCTCTCATGGCGAACTTCTCACTCATTCTCCTCTGTATGAGCTGAGAAACCAGTACGAGGGATAATTTTGCTTCGATTGTTCATAAGAGACATTTTGAATTGGAAAGAAGTAACTGTCCTCCTAATCTCCTGCAAACACCTCTCCCCAGTCTGTACACCTGGAGCCACACCACAGAGGCCAAGCCAGGCTCAGGGCAGGCAGGATCTTTCAAGAGCATCAATAGAATCTTGTCACAAGTCTGAACTCTTGCATAATAAATTATTGTGGTTTGGGAATGGTGTTCCCCAGTTCAGTGTTCCCACTGAAAAAAATCACGTGCTGCTCACTCACACAACCCAATTCTCTCTGTGGAGAACTGAGGACACAAAAAGGTGAAGATCATGGGTCAAGATAAGAGCAACTTACTGGAAATAATAGCAGTGAGATATATTAGAAAATAAAATGTACCAACAATGAGTATTTACAAACTTCAAGTTAAACTCTTATTTAAGTTTTAACTATTAAGTTTTATTCAAGTTTAAACTTTTCTAAAACTCCTTGCTATCCTGCAATTAATACCAGCCCACTTTCTGGAGATGGAGGCACTCCCAAGTGCATATGGAACAGTGTCAATAGCACTCCCCTGCCCTGTTCAAGGTTTTGAGGACACATTTCCAATTCTTTCTGGAGGTCTGTTGGTTTCACTGAGTTTTTCTTTTTCCAACAGCTAAAGAAGGTCGCTTTATGGATAGTCTAATTATTTTTCTTTTGAAACTTAGCAAAGTAAGGTTTTATCACAATTTATCTTACTAGTAATCCATACTGCAAGACATTGCTAGGTCAGATTTTTTAGTGGTATGTTCACTGGCCTGTGAGGGAATCAATGCAACTTGTATCGAGATGAAGAAGCCAAAAGAGTTGGCTCTTTTTCAAGTGAACATGCAAAATTCATTAGGGCACTGCACATCCCTGCTGTTGGCAGATATGCAGAGAGAACACACGACAACTAATGAAAAAAAAAAAATAATCCTGACTGGTTTCTGGTAGCAGGAAGAGAAAAGCTGAGATCTGAGGTATTAGAACAATTGCTGTAGCAGAAAATGGTCTAAGGGCCAGGCAGGAGTAACCAAGGAATAGGTGTCAGTGAGCTCATGATTGTGAATTCTCTCTCACCCACCAACAGAACATTTGTCATTCAGAAAGGTGCTACTTCGGGCAATTTGAAAGCCTTGTGGTTTTGCATGTGTTTGAATTCTATCTGCAGCCTTTAAATTAATAAGCCCTCTGAAAAATTTTTACAAGAAGTTAGTTCTCTATCAACAGCTTGGATGCCTTGATTGCAGAGAACGTGCTGTTTGCTGAAGCTGGAAGCTCATCCTCTGACTTGAAAGGTTTTCTGGGCATCACTGATAAAAAGTACAGTGATTTTTTTTTTCATTTTATTGTATTTTTGGTATGTCAAGTGCCAAGGAAGAACATAATCCAGCCAGCCATGTCAAGAGTTTACTTTACAGTGGGAATATAGTCTCTGTCAATTGGGCTCTGTCAATATAGTTCTCCTCAACAGGGCTTTACATAGCTCTGCCATGCAGTTTGGGCAAAGGTTGCTATCAAAAGTGTAAAAAGGCTCTTTCTTTAGCAGCCTTCAACAGTTTGATCTCTTGCAAACAACAGGGAAACGTGTCTCAAACCAAGCTCTAAAGCAAATGCCAGTATCTCTAAGTGTAGTTTTCTTGCAGGCTGGAATTGGAAGGGAGCCTCCTATGTAAGTTATCTTTGATTATATTGATCTAGAAAGTTCTTCAGTAAGCCTGCCTGAATGAAACTGAGAGTCTGCCAAGTTTTCTGGCAGCACAGTTTTAAGTTGCCTCCCTTCTGGAAGCAGTGCTGGAATCAGCAGTCCTGCTGTGATGGTCGCAGTCTACCAGGTCACTTGTCTGGGTTGCATGCTAATCAACTCAACCTGAAATGCTGATGGCATTTATATAATCTGTGCCACTCAGGATGGTTGTCTGAAATGAAAACACCTTATTCTTGTCACAGAAGAGATTCAGCACACAGGACTCAAAAGTAAGACTGAGTAATCAGTCCGACACACTTTTATCTCAGACCATTAGTACATCAAGCTTTTATAGTGGAGGAAAATGAGTACAGCTTTCCCTTCACTCTGTCATGCTCTTTGTGTCCTCTTCCTAATTTTTAGGTTTTCTTTCCCCAGCAAGTCTCATTCCACCTACATAAGACTTGGAGTGAATCTAATAAGCAGAGTCTAAGTGAAGTGATTTTCAGCCTCAAAGAGAAAAAATACTTTGTGCTCAACATTGAGAATTGAGTTTTGGTTTTATTTTGTTTTTCTTCTTCTTCTTACAGTTTAAAAAGAATCTAACAATTTTGATTTTTTTTTTTTTTTGTTAAAGAAAGACATGGAACTTATATGCCAATCATTCTTCATCTTGGAATGAATTTTTAGGACAGAGTTTATACTGAAAATTCTGATGAGATGTGAGCCACCCCAAAGCAAAGAGTGTGACTCTAATCTCTGCCTGAATTAACAATGAGATTGGATATTTGGGCAAATGGGCTTATTTTATTTGCCATAAACTCCAACTAGTTAAGGCTTGAGTCTGCAAGTGTGAGGGAAAGACATCTAGTAGAGTCAAGAAGAGTTCTAGTTCTGGAAAAAATAAAAATCCCATATAGACATGAGCTCATGACATAATCAGTTTCCCAGTAATCCAAAGGAAAAACTACACTCATGCAGAGGATGATGTGTTCTGAATTTTTCATTTTATTGGCCCACCATAGAAGTAATGAAGGCTGTTTCTTTGCTGTGCTGTAAAACAAGAAGTGAGGCTGGAATCAAGTCCTGGGACTTCAGCTGGTGTTTATACAAAAGGAGCAAATAACCCAGGTCAGTCTTTTCCACTGGACATTGCTCAAAGGTAAGAGAGTTAAATATAAGAGAACCTCCCTTCCATGAAGCAAAACCAAGGCAATTACCAGCATGAAAATTAAGGAGGGAAGATTTGGAGGACAGTGGAAAAGTCAAAAACTCTTTCCAATGCCAAAATGCACATTCACTTTGCAACCTCATCCTGCAATGTTATCAGGAAGTTTGAGCATGGTAGGAGAATAGCTATGACAGAGAGTGATTGTTTGTCATGGTGGCTTGGGCACATCCTGTTACCTCAACAAGGAGAAAAGGACCAGGACAATTCTGAAGAACGATGTGGCCTCTGTGGCTCAGCAGGCGAGCTGCTGCAGGAGAGCTGAGGAATCCATTTTTTTTCAGTTGTTTGGGCTGACTGACTGCATTTTGGGCACAAATAGCTTCTCAAATGGAGTGGTAAAAGTGTGGAGATTTCTGTGCTGGCTGTTTATCAACTCAACTGGCTGCAATCTAACAGAGCAGCCATAAAAAATAGTTTGACATGAGGAATTCTCCATACATTCATTGTCTCTGTGAGATGCTAAATTTATGGAGACAGTGCCTTTGAATGTTTTGTTCCTCTGAAAGCTGCCCTCTTCAAAGACACAAACAACAGTTCAGATGAGTTTCATTTTTCAAGTGAATTTAATATTTTGATATTTCTCCTTAATCTGGAATAGAGAAAGGAGAATATCCAGTATTTGAACATCTGAAACTAGAATTTTATTAATTCTCACGGCTAATGTGCCCTTTTCATGTTAGGTGAAAGGCGAAACTGGGATGAGCTGGTTGCACTTCACACTCCTTTTTGCCATCTTCAAGTTGATGTACAGGATTTACAAATTATTTACACAAAAATGATTTAAAGTAATTTTCACGAGCGACAAAAAAAGGAGAAATTGTCTTTGGTTCCTGTCATTTTTTAAGCACATGAACATTAGTTTCAATACAGGTTTTCACGAAAATTATTCTTGTAACAGTTTGGAAGTGGACAGTGTCACAGTGAATTGAAGTGTGTCAAATCTAGGTCGTTCTCCTTTTTTCCTGCTTTTAATCCTTTGAATTCACTTTGGCAGCTCACTCTCATCTCCCTTTTCACTTCTTTGAAGTACCAGAGTGCTGCAGTGTCTGACACCTGTCTGTGGAAGGGAGGTTGGAGAGTGGAGGAGGAAATCCACACCTTCAGTGGAATGCTTGGGAATTTGGTGTGCTATGGAGATTTGATGTGGGTATTTCTGTGAGTATTTTACAGGGCTACCTACATTTGTATCACTGACATGCTGCTGTATTATAAATATCAATATATTTTACAATGGTTTTTTTCCTCAAACTTTCTCCATATTGGCCCTCTAAAAGCAGTTCTCCCAGGCTGGCATTCCCTTCACAGAAACTGGGTTGTTAGGTCTAGTTTTGGAAGCACCAAATTTCCCAGAGATCTGCAAAGGTATTTTTTGATCTATTTGCATTTAAACAGCCCTCTCCCATAAAGGAGAATTAAAAGTAATTTCAGAGAAGTTCTCCTTTTGTTTGTCTTTATGGTTGCTGAAGAATTTGACTTTCTTTTTTTTTTGAAAGTAGAAAATGTTCATAACTTAATGATCCTTTCCTCCTGAACTCTTAAGGCGATAGTGGGAGAACAGTTGTGCTAAGGTGTGGAACTACCAAAAATAATAAAAAAGAGATAGAGAGCTAATGATATTTTCCTGAGGTGATTATTAGAGACCTGTTCTACATGTTTTGCAGTGGAATTAGATAAAGGCCAGGTTTCTGGTGCATTTTAGCAAATATCTGTATCTTGATTTGTAAAGTCAGACCTGTGCCTTGTAGGGGAGTGGTAAACTAAGTGATACATTCCAATCACTACAATCAAATCCATTTAAGACCAATCTTGCCCTTAACATTAGTACCATTGAAATCTGAATTTCTTTCAGAATACAGAAAAGGAAAATTAAATACTGCCTAAACACCTTATGCAACATTTTAAGACATAATTCTTGTAACCTTAGGCATTACATTTTGCCTCTTAAGGCTCTGTTGACCATATTACAAGTACTTTAATAATTTTAAAATGTAATGAAATTCCACCCTTTGATAGTAATATCTTTAAAAATATTTAAAAAGTGATACCTTTGTGATGACTGTAAATATGCTTCATATTAATTTAAACATTTGTTACCACAATTTCTGATTCAGCATTTTCATTTATAAGTAATTCAGGACAATAAAAATTTAATGGGAGGAAATGGTGAAAACAGGAATAAAATATCATCAGGAATAATGACAAATGCTATTGAAATATTTTATTTTGTCTGTGTCTGATAATAGATCCTTCATTCTTTTTCTCAGGCTGAAAATACAAAATGCACTTTAACTTTTCAATCTAGTTAAGTTAAGGTGCAGATAAAATTCCTTTAGAAGAGCTTTCAGGTAAAAATCTCTGTTCTCCTATATCTCTCAACTGAATATCCGGACAAGTTGTATCTGAACTCCTGTTCAGCATCTCTGTTAGTAGATGATAGATTAATTTTCCAGTAACAAGCTTCTAGCAATACTACTGAACTGTACTATTCAGAAGCTGGAACCATATATCTGTGTTTCCTTTGAGAGGAAAGTTATGCTGTTTCACTTTTTAAAATTTTTGAATTGAATTCCTTTGTTTCATTTTCAAACTGTTTTCTTACATAGTGTAGAAATGGCTTCTTCAAACTCTGCATTTTTTTTTCTGAGCCATATGTTGTGTGATGGATGTCCTGTATAGTCCCATTATTTATAAAATGTGGATTTGTTAGAATGATTCTTTTATATCTGACTTCTGTTGTCTGATTTCTATTTGACCCAAGTGGTTATTAAAGCAGATTTATTGTTCTGCCTTTCAATTATCTCACCAAATATGCTGAGCTGGGTTTTTTGGTTTTTTTTTCCTTTTGGGAAGGGCTTTTCATGGGCGTTGACACTGATCAATGGCCTTCATTTTGTTCAGATTAATTTTCAGTATTTTTCTCTGTCATTCATAATTGAGTTCCACTATCAATATTCTTCATGTATATTGAGTCAGAGCACGACTGCATTGCCTACAGTACTTCTGTAACTACTTGTGCTCATACTGAACCATGCTTCTTTCCAATACAGACTTTGAAATACTCCTTTGGATGAACTTTTAAAAAACTTCATAGTGATATTTTTTTTTTTTCCTTCAGCTGGAAAAAATCTTTACTTAATGAGAAATCTGATTTTCAGGTTTGCCCTGGTAAGGAGGCAACACTGATCCGCAATATCAGGGGAGCAAGTTACTTCTTTTTGCAAAATGCTTATTGGAAAACTTTTTTTTTTTTTTTGTTACTTTAGACTCTGTATTGAAGTACAGCTTATGTAAAATTTATTCTGTGTTCTAGGTTGGTTTTTTTCGAAATGGTGTTTATTCTGATTAATTATTTTCAAATATAGCTTCAGAACAGATACCTTGCTCTGTATTTGATTGGTTATCTTTTTCCCAGAGAAAGGGGCTCATCTTTCTGGTCAGATTTTGAGTTTTCATATTGCTTAATTGCTGCAACCATCACAAAAAAGAAGAAAGGTTTTCAATCACAATTACAACATTATTTATCTCTGACATGGTCTCAGGCATTTCCTCTCACTTCCTTGGGAACTGTCCCATCACCCTGACTATGACTTGCAGCTCCACAGGCTTCAGGAAGATGCAAAGAGTTCAGTCCTGCATCAGGAGGAAACTTTGCTTCAGTTATCCCCTAAAACAGAATAATAATTGTGTTTTGTGCTAATGAGTCACCCTTCTGGCTGTTGGTTGTTCAGCACTCAGGCAACACACAAATCCTGAGCAAAAGTAATCAGAAAGTAAATATGGGGTGAAAAGAAACGACTGTGAGTGTTTTGATTAAAAGGTCAAGTGCAAAGCAGACATGATGACACATGGAAAATATTTTTTCTAAAATAAATAAACAATTAAATTGATTCCCTAGCCTTCATTATAATGTTGAAATAGCTTAAGGTAATTATGATAAATGAGGCTAAACATGGTGTGCCTCCTGAGTAAAGATATTCACACAATTTTCTTGTGACAAAACCCAATGTCAAATTTGCCAAAGCCATTAATCATCTCAGAGATGTGGTGCAACCTCTTGGAGATTTACATATGTATAAATATTTCACATTACATTATATACTCTTTATATAGATATAAAATATATATAAAATTATATTTGTATATATATAATTGTGTATATACTTTTATAAATACAACTTTATTCAACACAATATACAACTTTAGTTTTACTGCAGTGCAATATATTCTAGAATAAATGGTTTCTATGGGGCTTAAGACGTTATATCTTCTTTAAACTGATTGTGGGATATGGCTGAAGTGAACTTTAATTAACTTTAATGACCAACATAAAGACCAACATGCAAACCAAAGGAGTGGCCCACCACAGAAATATGTCATGGTTATCACTTCTGAAGGTGTATTTGTGATAATACAATCTGTAATCTAACTGGGAACAGAAGTTATTCAAAGTTATTCTGACATTTACAGGTCCAGGCATTTTCACTTAGTACTGTAAAAAAGGTAGCTTAAACATAAACTTTGGAAAATAATTATGTTGTAAGCAAGAGCCTTTACAGCACATCTCCAAGGTGCTTAATATACCTAAGGAAGACTGGGTAAAAAAAGAAAAGCAAGGAAAAGCATCTGAGAGTTGAATAATGAACATTGGAAAGGCTTGTATTGATCTGATAGTGGGTTAAAATTGTAGGTAGTTGATAGAGTGAACAATAAAGCAAAATTCATTAATTAGAAATATAGAAAAGCAGTACTTGTGCTGAAAATGGGGTGACCTGACTGCTGTGTGTGCTTAGAGAGTAATTCTTCCTGGGAACTTCTGAAAACTTGTGGGTGCCTCTGCTGTGACTATCAGGGCAATAATAAAGCCTCCCAGGGATAGAGGAGCAGTACAAGAGCACATTTGAACATAAACAACACCTATTTTTATTTGTGACAATTTAAATACTTCTCCATGCAGACATTTTTAGAGTATTAATAGAGAAATGCAATTAAATAGTTTTGCAGCCAAAGTCGATGTGACTTCATAATGTTCTTTATTGGACCTTTGTATCTGGATTGTCAAGCATAATTGCATTTCACATTACATTTATTCAAGGTATCAGCCAGGTTATGTGGTAAAATCTCTTCTGTACACCCACACTGGAGCTCAGAGAGACAATGGCAGGAGGGGAGACCAAATAATATTCAGACAGCAGCTTCCAGGCCCATCGCTGGGCTGTGGGGCTTACTATGGGATGGAGGAGAAAAGCAGTTTTGGATTGCACCGGACTTATTTGGGGATGTTTAGGGGAGAAACCTTTGGGAGGGATACATTTTTATAGTTCCACTATCAACTTGCATAATTTAACATAATGAAGCACAACTGGAAAAAATGCCAATTTTTTATTTCTTCTGTCATTTAAGTCCACTTCATTTCCTGGTAGAAATTTCAAAACAACTAGTATTTCTTCAGGGTTCTGTTTATTTACATAGAATCCCAAAACTGGGATATACTATTATTTTAAACTCTCCTTGTGGCCCTCTATTTTGGTGCAGGAAGGATTAAAATTGCCCACCCAGTAACACAAGAAATTGCATTTCATTTTGGAAAGATTCTAAGGGATGTTGGCCCATGTTCTCCAAGGTACTTCAATACTTAAAGATAGAGCTGGGCTTTTAGCAAGACTGAAAGTCACCTACATGGCATGGAAGAATTTAAAAGGGAGATATGAAAGCACATTATATCTGATTTTTTTTTAAATGTAGCTATTCTGTCCATAGATATCTTTGAAAACCCAGATCTGAGGTGTTTTTCAGATTTGTACTCATATTGCCTACTGAAGTGTTTTATCTTTATCTCTCCTGGAAATGATAGTGTAGAAGGAACTAAGGCATGATGAACATAGCATTTGAACTGAAAGGACCAAATCTCCCTGGTTTTCTTTTTTTTTTTTTTTTTTTTTTTAGCTCATTTTCTTCTTTTCCTTTTCATGGGTTTTGTTTTGTTCTGCCTCCAAATCATGATGGAGGAGCTCTTGGAGCTTCATGGAAAACATGTTTTCCAGGTCCAAGGCTGCTGTCATAACCTCCAGACTTGTTTGCTACAGCTTTTACTTGGCTTCTTAAATAGCTTTGGTGTGCTCAACTACAATAACTGTGTGCACTTCTCATCACTGCTGCTTTTCCACCCTCCCCTGGGCTTCTCTCAGGTTTCCCAGAGCAATATGCATCAAACAGTGCCTTTGCTTTTTCAAACATTTTTTGTTTGGTTTTTTTTGTTTTTTTTTTTTTTAATGTTATAGAGATAAAAGTGGTTTCATCAGACTATAAACACTTTTATATTATTAAAACAACCTGGGAAACCTTGGATTTGGCTCACAAAATGTCTTGGAGTGACCTGGTTCACTTTGAGCAGGGTGATTTCACTCAGAAACCATATTAACATAGTTCGAGGAGGTTAAAGGAAACATTTAATCTTTCTCTGTTGTTTACTTACAAGCATTTTGTTATGTTTTCCACTGCTTCTGGGTTTATAAATCAGCTTGACCTTCCTGTGGAGGGATGCCCTCCCAGTCCACATCCTTTTGTTGGACCTGGAATGTTTGTGGCCTCTCACCCAATGTCTCTTCAGAGGTATCTCTCTTAAATGCTATTTTCTGCCCTGATGGTTTTTTTCTTCTTATTCTTGACTATTTTTTCCTTCTTATTCTTGACCATTTTTTCTCTTCTCTAAGAATCCCTCTTTCTCTCAAGTTCTAGCCAGCAAGAGCTCTCTCTGCTGGGCCACAAGAGCTCCTCTTCAGCTGTTTTCCCCAAAGAAAGAAACCAAACCGTATCAATTCCTGTGGGTTCATCAGTGTTTTCTCACTCTGCTGATTTCCCATCACCAGCTGAACCCCTGGGACTCCTGGGCCAGCCCTTCCCAGCCCTGCAGTGATGTTTGCAGTGAACTTATCCTTTTTTTGGTCTTCTGGCTGTGTCTGACATACAATGCTCTGGACTGGGGATGTGTTGTTTGGTGAGGAATCCTGATGGGTTTGGAGTCATCCCTTGCTCCAGCGTCCTTCCCAGCAGGCACCAGAGGCTGAGTTCAGGTGTTTTAGGAGTCAGACCAAGGCACAGAATCACACAAAATGGCTGAGAATGTCCGGGAATGACACAAAATGGAGGAATCTGGGAGGGATCTGTGTGGATCCTCTGGTTCCACTTCCCTGCTTGAGCAAGCGCATCTAGAACAAGTTACCCAGGACTGTGTTCCTTTGGCTCTTGAGTCTCCATGGATGGAGACTCCACAATCCCTCAAGCAAACTGCAGAGAAACTTCTTCCATTTGGTTCTGTCATCAGCTGCGTGGTTGCACTTTGGGGAGGTGGTGCAGAGCAAAGGGGGAAGGTGCTGCCATCCATCACCTCCCCTGAAGCTGGGCTGCAGCAAAGAGGATGTCTTTGTGGATTTCCCACCTCTGCAACAAGAACCCCACACTCCATTGTGAATTTGACTGCAGGTTTCTCCCGAGTCACTCATGGAGCCTGAGTGACTTGTCTCCCAAGTTAAAATCATACTGAATGCATGAGACATTAAAATATATAGAAAAAAACCTCAGCAAACATTGTAATTAAATATTTACTATGTATGACTGTATCTTGAAAGACAGCTGGTGATGAAATCAACAGGCCATGTTGAAACACATTTTTTCACCCTTTGAATAAAAATATTTTAAATAGACATTGAATTATGAAATGAAATGTACTTCCTATTCAGTTGAATTCCATATTTATCAGCCGTTTCACCTACCATGCCATGCACCTCACATACAGAATCAAAATTACCATCTGCTAAATCGAATGCAAAAAGCAGTGGAACGAGCACATTCCCTAGAAAACCAAATCAATATTAAATAAAAGACATTCAGAACCCAAAAGTCGTCTGCTTTTAAATTATTTTTGTTCAAATATAGAACTCTTTCATATACAAGGGTAACTGTATTATTTATTTACATGTGTACATATGCTAAAATATGAATATTTATCTTTCAGTTGTCTCTAGAGATAGCCCAAAGCAGCTTATTGTGGTTCTAAGACTGTCTGATAAATTTTTTCAACACTTAATAACTTGGAAAGGCAACAATATATTTTGAATAACTGTGCCTAGGTATTCACATGCTAAATTTTAGCTGACCTAGTACTGCGGTCTTAAAACACCAGAACACTGCAATTTCTTTTTTTCTTTAGTCTATATTTGTATAGAATGCACTAGGAGGATTCTTTATTACTTTTTAATTGATTTCAGAGAGAATAATGAAGAGGTTTACCTTTCAGATCACACTTTCCTTTAGCTCTACAGTTTCAAAGTGTTTGTGGCATCACTATTTAAGGTTGCATTCTGTGAGAAGATTTATTTAATTAAAAAAGCACCTAAATGGTTAAATTTGAAAAGAAGGGTCATCCAGGGATTGTTCCTACTGAGATCTATAAACTCATGTGAAGTTCAGTATATCAGCTATTTATCTATCTTTTTGTTCTGAGCTGTGTTCTACAGCTCAGATGCTGAAGAGTCAGGAGTACCACAAGTGTGGGTTTTTTATGTCATAGGATTCTTTTGAAATTTTTCAATACATAAAAATAAACACAAGTGTAAAAATATACATAATAAAATGAGACCACTGCAGAACAATTGCATGATGTATAAAAGAGCTGCTAAGTAACACACATGAAGTTTTAATTCCCAAAGCAGTTTAAAAGTCACAGAAGAAATATTCCCAAATTTTTGGTGAATTAAGTACCTCCATCATCTAGCTGATACTTTGATAGCAACTTTCTCTTCAGTGAACAATGTCATGAACCCTTTCCTGCTTATCTGATTTGTAATTTCAGTCCTTCACCAGGATCACTCTTAAGCATGTGATTTCCTTATCTAAGGTGTCATTTAAGAAAAGCACAATTTCTCTTTCCTCTGAGCTCATTAGACTATCTAATAACTCTGAGCTCATTAGACTATCTAATAACTCTCTTTGCATGCATACTTTTGTGTAGAAGGAATCTTTTCCAGCACTGACATGGAGGATAGGTGAGTTATTTTCACAGTATTTATGTAATATTGCAGTACAATATGTATTTTTTAAAACAGGTTGGATCATTAAGTAGTAAAGATAATTTTTGAACATATATTAGGTCCTTTAGGCAATTTAGTGCTTTTTAGAATGTTGCCTTAATTTCTAAGGAATTCAGGAAAACACACTCTTAACTTTGCATATTAAAAAAAACCTCTCATAGAAATATTGGGTGGTGATGTCTCTTCCTCTAAGCCAGCAGAGGGTCATAACCGAGGAATTTTGCCTCCCTAACATTTGTATCCACTTGGCTGTTTGCCTTGCTACCCAAGAGCCTGATTTGGGGTTGATGTTATTAGTGCTGGAGCCGCTCCATGAAAGTTGTGTCCTGCTGTCCTTGCTGAGGAGAGGTGACTTTGGCACTCTCATGGAGTGGACATTGCAGCTCTGATATTTCCAACAGGGGCCAGGGGCTTGGAAGGATGCTGCCAGACATCTGTTTGTGTGCAGCTCTGGAGCAGACTCTCCTGCCTGCTCAATTTTTACATAATGCTCTGAAGGCGCATTAAAGAAATTGCTGGGAGATGTAATAAATCTTAGTCAATTTAAGTGGCACAGTCAAGGCAAATTCTTCTCCAGTAAAGACAAAAATAGCACAAAAGGCTACAAGTGAAAATTAGTGCCTCAAAACAATATCAGTTTGCTCTGGTACCTTTGTTGTCTTCCTGTAAAACCAAAACCTGTCTTTACAGGAAGTGTTAGGAATTCCCAGATTGGGTTTTGGTATTTTGCTGCTTGGGACAGCATAACAGTGGTAAAGAGAGTTTAATTCTATTTCTTCTGGGTCAATCTTCCTGTTGAAAGGGTTCTGTCTTCCTGTTAAAGGGGTTCAGTCTGGACAAAAGGTTACTCTGAATATCTGTTTGTCACTCTTTTTGCTGGCAAGCAAGATGTGAGGACTTGGAGTTCTCCTAAACTGCAGTCAGGGGATGAGAGTTTGGTCCTCTTTCCTTCAGCCTCATTTCTCTCTTTCTCTACAAGACATGAATTCTGGAAGGGTCCTGGCTTTGCCCTAGCAAAGTCCATCTCCTTCACATGAGGAAATGTAAGATGGGTGCAGAGCAACTCAGGATCCAGGTCAGTAAAAGGGGACTCAGAGTTCTCAAAAATGTTGCAAATTTAAACCTGGTCCACAGGCAGGATTAAATCAGATAACGTTTGAAAGAAGAACAGCAAGTCAGAAAACAGTTTCCTAATGTGCCAGACTGCTTGTGTAAGGCTCTTATTGTCTGCTGAGGGTGCTGGAGTAAATTAAGACAAGCAATCTTTTGAGCAGGATTCTGAGGCAAGTTACTTTGTTCAACAGTAGACCAAACCCTTGGACACAGATGTGACTTTCTACAGAAATAATGGCATGTACCTCATATACAGAATCCAAATTACCATCTGCTACATCAAATGCAGATAAATAGGATATCACTATCCACTTTTTACCTCTAATGTTACCCATTATCTGAACAGCTATGTAATTTTGAAAAAAAAAAAAATTCAAGTACATTTCAAATAATGGAGCATATTCTTGTAGCTGTTAGAATATATTTATAGTAAGAAGTGCTCAAATTAAAGGATCCTAAACTATAGACTATAGAAAGATTACTAATAAAGCGAAAGACATTCTGTAATTACCAAGCATACTAAGGTCTTGAGCAGTTTTAGCAATCTTGGAATTTTACTGCTTCTGACATACATTTCACCTGTTTGTGTTTTAGTGTCAGGCATTTGGAAGTAAGGCTGCAAATTAAAAGCAAAACAAAAAGCAATATTGAAAAAGTCTGATCAATTCCACATTTGATCTTCCTTCTGAGCAGAAGGCTGAAGATGCCTATAAATTAAAATAAACTTGACTGGGTAGCATTGCTGCTGGTTCTAAATTAACAGATGAGAAATCTGCTACAGCAGCATCCCTTCTGATACCACCTAATTTAAATTAATTGCCTGTCTGTGACTCCAAATCAAAAATTAAGAATCAGACCAAGCCTGCAGTATTAATATTGCACCTAACTTTTTAATCCTGGAAATTGTTCTTCCAGAGCTCAGCTTTCAAGGACAACTGCTATGAGGTTCTGTGCTGGCTGTGTATGGAAATAGTGATTCTTCTCCACCTCACCTAAAATCTTTTGACATCAAACTCCCCATACATGTGCTATACAGACCAGAGAGCTTAACCTGTCAAAGTATATTTTACAGCTTCCTCAGAGATTTTGTTATGCTGTATTTGCAAAGTGAGGATCTGCTGGGTTTCATAATCTGTATTCTCATGATCCAGGTTGAGAAGTTGTAGCTTATTTACAGAGATTAGTTTAGGAATGACACATAACTGTGGAACATGTTTTTAGGGAGAACATATTTACATGGAAGGAACTTGCCCCAGCTGTCCTGCAAGAGTTCAGCACAATGAAGTCCATGGCTGGCATGAAGATGCTGATTAGCAGCTCAGTGTGGTGGATCAGGGAACGCGTTTTCCTTGTGGTGTGTGTGGTTTGCTCTGTTATGGATTTGATTTAATAAGTAAGGGATCTGAATAAGTTGGTTGTGACTTTGATGCAGTGTACAGCATCCCTAATTTGATAGGTCATTAATCTGCCAGGTTTAACTAAATAACAAATTGCAGCTTTTGTCGGCTCCAGAAATAAAGCGCGGTGTAGTCTGTGCGCTCCCAATCTGCTCCTTCTCAGTAATTACATTGTTCAGGTGATCCAACCTTCTACCTGGTGACTCATTCCTTAAAGCAGCACCTTTAAAAGCAGGTATTCAATGCTAGGTGAGATTACATGAGATTTGCTGGTCAGAAGCTCTGTCTTTAAAAGCAGTCCAGCATTTCTAGGAATGTCAATGAACACACCCTGCTGAGAAGGTGTTCCTAAACCTTGAGATTTCTCAGTTTCTCTCATCCTAACTTCCTTACCAAGGCAGGATTCAGATTCGACAGCAATCATGTTTTGATATAGACCCAGGTGATCTGAAAGGTGGTTTATTTTCTCTGAAATAAAATTTCAATAGGTTTGGTTAGAACAGTGGGATGCATACGTGGCTTCTTGTTTGACAGAACCTCTGATTTCTCTGGGCAGTGAGACTTCATCTTTATATGCAGAAATGAGCATGGCTGATGATATTTCTAAATATCAGTTAGTAACTTTAAATCCTGACCAAATTCCATTGCAGTGGAGATCTGTTCAAGGGATTGTCACCCAAATATTCACAGTACTACCACAACAAAAGTGTAACATATTTGGAAGATCGGACTGCTCCTAAAGCTTTCCACTAAAAGTCACTCTTCAAAACATTCTTCAAAAATACTCAAGCCAAAATTGCTCTAGCAAACCTTGACAATTGAAAGACTGTATTTTCTTGAAAAGTAAAAGATGGTGACTAATGAATTTCTGAATATTGATGAAAATTATGAGGGAGAAAAGAGTTAAAAGTCATTCCTATATGATGTTTAGTATCTCCTGGCAGGCAAAATTGATAATTTTTATCTGAAGATCATGATTTCTAAGATTATGGAATTGAACAAATTTTTCCTCATTTTTAATAAGTTATATATCTTATTTTTTCATTGTAACCTAATGAGGTGTTATCAAGGTATTGAAGTATTGAAAGAATAATAGTCATGCTAAACTAGTTTCTTTGCATTTCAAGACATGTAAATTTTGTACAGCTAAACATGCCCAGTGGATGCAGAAATAAACAAAAATAAGCTTAAAGAGGTAAGTACAGAGAAAATTGAATTCAGAGATGAGCATCTAACAAGAAAGCTGAATGGCAGACACCCACTTTCTTTATACTCTTTTTTGCTGGCTAACTTGTTTTTCTAAACTGCCTTTAAGATACAGATTTAAGTGGGCTTTAATTTAGTAAGGGAGCACGAGTGCATTTCATTATTCACGGAGAGATTGATCAAAACAAACAAATACTATACTGGCATACAAGTAGAAAGCTGGGGGGTGGAGGAGGGGTGTGATTTCTAAATAAAATGGTCCAAAAAACTTGGAAATGTAAATTCAGTTATGGGGAATGCAAAGCCCTGTGCCGAGAGCTGGGAGAAGCCCTGGGCATCCTACAGGCTTGCAGAAGCCCTCTGAGAAGGCTAATTAGCTGCATAGCATGAATTTTCAATTCCAGATAAATATGCATTTTACAAATAGTCTGCAGAACAAGAATTATTTATTGGACATGTTTATGAATAATTTGAAGTCTAGGATGAACACTGTCATTTTAAAAATCCATTTACAGAGAGTTTACAAGTGGGTAGCGAATAAAAATTCAAGCTCAAGAAATATTTGTTTAAAAAAGCCCCTAATTTTCCTAGCTGTTTAAAAAAAGCTCAAACATGCTTCATGGTAGGGAAAAACAAGGACTTGCACTTCCTGGGGGAGCATAATCTCTCCAAAGCTCTTGGGTGGGCCAGGATAAAATTTGTATTGTTTTATATTTTGCATTAGAGTATTTGGGCTTTGCAGGGCTTTGCCTTTTCCCTCTTGGGGAAACGTGTGCTCTCAGTTTTGGGGAAGTGTGCGGACAGAGTGTGATTTGGGATTCCAGGGGTAGGCTCCTTATTCATTCCCTTCCACTATGGAAAAATTAGTTAAGTATCTGACCCAAGAGAATCTAAAAGTAGTTCTCTAAAAATGAGATGGCATAAGGATTTTCACTTACTTTTTCCTTTTTGTATGCCAAATGAAGTAAAACTTTATAACTCTCCTGTGTTGTGGGATACATGTCAGAATGTACGCACAGCCATGCATTCCCACACCTGAGCTTTAAGGAGAGGAATAATTCCAACCTTTTCATGCTGAATCCAGAGCAACTGGGCAGCTCATTTTTCCATAAATTAGCCTGAAAGCAGCTCTTCTCCTTCCAGGTACTTATCCTAATTTCTCACCGTAATTAATTCATGGCTCGTTTATACTCATTTGTCCTTGTGCCAATATTCTACTGGTTGCTTAAGTAATTTTTCTCTCCCTTCATGTTTACATACCCAGATATATTTATAGGGAACAGTCATATCCCTTCTTAGTTATTTTTTTGAGAAGCTGAACAAGCCAAGCTCTTTTAATCTCTGCGTGTAAAATAAATTATCATTTATTTTTCTTGAGCACACTTGTTTACTAGGAGGTTATTTTTGTTCCAGTCTGTGCTTTAATTATTCCTTGACTTTCTTATTTGTCAGGAGCAAGCAAGAAAGAAAAAAAATTGAAAATAACCTAGAAACCAGACAATATTTTTCTGTACCAAAGCAGGCCTGGGACCCACAATGTCATATGTAAAAATGACAGCTGGATGAACACAGGCAAAAGCTGATACTCTCATATTGCTGGTGTGCATTTGGGATGGACTCTTTTAATACACAATGGTACAGTGGGTGTTAGAAAGTAGCATTTGCAAATTTCTGCCAGGAAATTGAAATTCAGGAAAACAGTTCCTTTTAAAAACTAAACTAAATAAAATCTTTTGTGTAAGTTCATCAG
Organism: Melozone crissalis; assembly: GCF_028551555.1. Lineage (NCBI taxonomy): Eukaryota > Metazoa > Chordata > Aves > Passeriformes > Passerellidae > Melozone > Melozone crissalis. The sequence continues at coordinate 11,476,027 of NW_026535858.1, forward strand.
GGAAAATTTCTGAATTCTCTAATTGTAGAGGCTACTTGCTGCAGATACAAAATTATTTGCTTGCTGTATGTTAAACTTACAATGACTTGGCACTGAATGAAAAAGATTTTTTTCCCTTCTGGTGAATAATCCAAAACTTGTCCTCTCCCATACATGATTTCTCCCAGAAAGTGACTAAATTGCAAGAAAAGGCCTAAAATAATAATGAAGAAAGTATCTGTTTTGTTTTAAGATGGAAGCTGCTTTCTTTCTATAGGTTAGACAAAAACAAAACATTTTCGAAAATTAATGTTTTCATTAAATTTTCATTCACTGGTGGTACAAAACCCTTGTGTAAACAGCAATGTTTTGTTCTGATACAGAACCAGAAATGGTGGGATCACTCTGCAAGTACCTGCAGTGTGTCTGTATAAGCCAGAGCAGCTCAAGAAGTAGCATGGCCACGTTTCCCAGCAGTACATTTGATTTAATTGCCTTTGGGTTGATCAGAAGGTGTATAACCTTCACATAAATGTGCCCCCACACATGGATGGCTATGCTATTTTCAAATGTGTGCACAGCAGCGTGCTGCCATGTGGATTTATCGGCTCAAAGATGCAAAGGAGACATTTGGATTCAACAACAAACTGACAAATAAATTGCTGGCACAAAAGAATCATTCACGTGGAATAATAAAAGGATGCAGATAATTAGAAATAGTCACATATCTTCCCCTCCTCCCAATTTCTCAAGTATACAAAGTAGCTCAAACTAGAAATTCTAATATTTCACAAGTATAGCCTATGTGTAATTATAATAACACCATATCAATTTAAATATTATCTATGAAGTGTTTTAATATCAAGACAGTGCCATAAAACCTACATGACGATAAATAATGATTCAAGTGCCTCATCTTTACCTGCCAGCTTAGAGATTTTCCTTAACCTGCTTTCAAATTCATGCTTTTAGGTAATTCCCTTAGATAATTCTTGTTTTTTGTGTCCTCAAATATTTAGATCTAAGTTTGTGGGATGAAATTCAGGTCAGGACATGGGTTGGGTAGGGATTAGGCAGCAGGAATCTCAGCAGGGATGCTCATGTAGCTGCTGCTTCTCCTCCTTTCCTGGGACTTGGAATGAGAAGGAGACTGCAGGTATTAGCCAGGGAGAAAAATGGTGTGATCCACAGATATTAGAACTTTACTTGGCAGTCATCATAATGATTTGGTGGAAAGGAAGCTGGAGAAAAAGCATAAACTCATAATCTCATTTATGGGGTTACCTGCTGCTGCTGAAGGCACCTGAAGAGATGGGAATTAAAATCACCTGATTGTTAAATGACTTTAAATGAGACCCTAGGAAATATTTCTCTATGGCTCTTACTCTCAAGCTCAGTTATTTGGCTGACCCACTGTAATCAGAGTCCTCTTTTCTTTGGAATTTTAGATGGATGTGTTTTGGTTGGGTTGCTTGGAAGTGGTTTTAGGGTTGTTTTGCTTTGTTTTGTTTTGTTTTGGTGGGGTATTTTTGGTTTTGCTTGTTTGTTTTGTCTTTTTGTTTGTTTATTTGTTTTGGTATTTTTGTGGGTTTCTTTTTTGCTTGTTTTTGTTTTTTGGGTTTTTGGTGGGTTTTTTTGTTTGCTTTTTTCTCAGTGTGAGTCTTTTTGAGGGCCTGTTCTTTTCTATTTTATGCTCTAATTCATGATGAAAGCTATAATTCTTCTTAATTTTCCATAGGCAAACAAGGACTGATGGAAGCTACAGGAGTGATGGTTGTTACGAAAACACACTAGCAACCAGAGGAATCTCTCATTTCATTGGAAGATTGTGATAAAATTGAAGTACATTCTGGTTTTCTCTGCTATTTTTTGCTTGCCATCACCTGAGCTGTTTTTAAATGGGTGCAACTATTTCTTAATGATTTATTTTACATCACATTACACTGATTGTACCAAAATACATAACATTCTTAGGCAACAGAAGTTACTCCATGAAGTTTTTACAGATAGGCAGCATAAAATCACGGTTAGCAAACTCCAAATATCAATACCCTGTATCTCATATCAGGCTTCAGAAAGGTCATCAGTCTAAAAGAGGGAAGAGAAAGCCCCACAGATTTCCATTTCTTGGCCTGGGACCAGCATCCAGCCTGGCAGGCCTGGCCTTTAGAGACAGGTCTGACCTATGGTAAAACAGGAGCTTCCAGGGCTGCCTCAGCACGGGGAGACACTTGATGGGCAGCTTCTAAAAATATTTTCTGGAGCAGGAATTTTCTGTGGGATGCTGCCTTCGTTTAGTCTCAGCTATCACTTTCCTTCAGAAGTACTGCTGGCCTGGCTCCCTTCTCATGCCCATGCAGCCCTGCTGGCTTAGTGCTGCTTTGAACACCAGGGCCAATGAATTAAAGAGCAGATTCCCAAATTAATGTGTGTATCACTGCCAAAAATGTTTTTGATGGAGGATGGGCAGTGCAGCAATTCACTCAGAGTGCACTGGGTTGGAGCACATCAGCAGAATCATGCTGATTCCTTCTCTGAGCATTTCAGCTGATGGAGCAATTCAGCTGACAAAAACTCTCTTGTCTGCCTATACTCTTGCCCTGTAAATAGTCTGATTGATTTCAGGGAGCAAGGTGCTGAGAATTTCTCCTTCCCTTGGAGTCTGGTCTGCAGCACTTCATTTGGAGAGGAATAAATTAGGCTGCTACTTGAGCAATCTGCCCACTTTGGGGGGTATGGGGCAATCAGACACCTCTCTGCAGGCTGCTTTGCCTCTGTGAAAATAACACTGCAAACTGAGTGCTCTGCATGGAAGGGGAAAGGATGACTGAGAAAACGTGCTCCTCAATGTGCTTCCCAGAAAGCAATGGGAAATAACACTGCTGATGTCTTCCTAATTCTTAAAATTAATACGTATTCACAGTCTGGCCTTTGAGCCAGCTAAACAGCTTAAGTATCAGTATTGGATTTAAAATAAAATTATTCTTAACACGGGCTTTCCTGGATTTTCCTTTGGAAGATAGAATTTTTCTGTGCTAGGAAGAAGCACAAATAGAACTTGAAAATAGTTGAAACATCTTGTTTTGTTTTGATTTGATTTTTGCTGATCTTCATTTCAAAAATAGACAAGCTGATTTAACCATTTTTCTTTTGAGCTGACAAGAAACGCGACGCTTTTTAAGAAATGAGTGTTTTATAAAGGAGGCATTGACAAGCTGTCTCACTGCTAGGTGCTGCCTGAATATCAAAACACTTATTTTAAATGCCTTTTCTACAAGAAGGTTTTGTTTTGCAATCCAAAACGATAAATAATTCTTTTTAGTGAGTGGTTTTATTTTCTGAGGTATTTAGCAGCCTGGCATTTTAATGATGGCTGCACAGAAAGAGACAATCATGTCAACAGCACGCCAGGAGCTGTCTCTCTGTCCTGCTTTCTGCTTATTTCCCCTCAGCCCTGTATATCTCAGATGACCCGATACATCATTATTTTTGTAACACAAGACAGAACATATGTCACACTTCTGACCTTAAGAGTAAATTGTGCTCTTATTAAAAGTGAAAACAACCCAAATGCTTCTCTTTTCTTTTTGCTTTTTTTTTTTGTTTTTTCCAACCTAGCAAAATGAGAAGCCCGATTTAATTGCAACTTCCACAACTTAATGCGAACCCAAACCCTGAATGCAGAACTAATTGAGCTTATTTTTATATTGAATAACATGGGCTGAGCAGGAGGTGATGTCAATTCTTGATTACCATCCTAATTGCCCTGAATGCCTCCCCGTGGCTGTCAGTGAGGTGATGCTGGTGTACATGACTAAATCTGGCACACTCTGCAGACCCAGAGCTACCAGGACAAGCAGCCCCTGAGTGACAGGCTGCCTTTGCCTCTGCTGCATGCAGGGGAAGGTGCTCTGCAGCATTTAACACAGGGCACACGACACCAAATCCCATTAGGAGCGGGGACAGCAGCATGGTTATTAATGTTTTCAGCAAATAGAAGGGCCAGATGTGGTGGCACAACCCGAGTGTTTTGTTTGCTAATTAGCAGCATCAACAATGCAGGGTAATCTTCAGCAAATGTTTGCTGTCTAAAGGAGCATTTTTCAAGAGCCAAAAATTTCACAGATTTCAGTTTAATATCATTTCCTCCCGAATTCACCTGCACAGTTAAGCTGAAATGGATTAAGTTGATCTTTTCCCATTATTTGCCTTTCCCCTTTTTTTTTGACAGAACCACCACATGAATGAGTAAATGTCTTTCTGGAAGTTTAATTATATCAGAAAACCTGATTAGAAAGTAAAGAACATCTGGGATACATATTTTATAAGCTTCCTTTGAAATAAAGTTCTTTGAGCATGCCACTGTCATTCAGTATTTCTTTGGCTCCTTCAAGCTTCCATTTCTTTCAACCAGTGTTTCTTACTAATAGGGCTCACTGAAATTACCAGAAAAAAAAAAAATCTGCTGAAAAACAAGGACCCATTTGATACAAACTCTTTTATTTATTAATCTTTTTTTTTTTTTTTTCCTCTAAAAGAAGATATCTGGTTTTCTGCCCTAAGCCTGATACGAATCTTGCACTGCTAGTTGGGAGTATGGGTCCCTGAAGTACTGGATCTTCCTACAGCTCCAGAGCTCCAGATCTATTTCCATCAAAGCACTGCTGAGGATGTTTTAATGCTCAGCAAGTAAAGACTTTTCTGGTGTCACAGGAGTGATCATGGAATATTGTTTTGAGCCTGTAAAATTTTATTAAAATAGAGTACTAGGTCAATACTGACTCGAGGGCATGCTACTGGCCTGGGCCAAGGAAATTGAGGCTGGATGACTTTGATGGAAGAAAGCTCTTCTCCACTTTTTGGCAGGGCAAATTGTTTTGTCTCCCAAAGGAACAAGATTAAGGTACTTGTTTACCCCCTTTTTTTTGCCTGCCTCAAGTATGTTGGCCTGCATGAGAGTTGCTCTTTCTTTTGACCCTCTCCAATTCAGGCAGCTGATTTTTCAGCTACATTTTCATTCTCAGCTACCTTCTGGAGGCTGTTGCATTAAAAAAATAAGCATATATATATATATATATGTTTGTTTGTGTGTGTGTGTATGTAAAATCATGCCTGTGAAGAAACACAGCGATGGTCTGATTTCCTCAGTCCTTTTTTATTCTGCCTATGTGGCACAATCCAAGTGCCAGAGATGCTTGGAAAGTCTCTGCTCTTCTTAGGAGCTGAGTGAACCTCATGACACAGGGAGATGGCTAGACAGGGTATTTTCAAACAGAATGTCACTGAAATGTAGTCAAGAGTCAACTCTGCCAAAGCAGCAGAGATATCATCACAGAGCACAGACAAGGGTGTCAAATCCCTACACTGCTATATCCCAGTTTTAATTTTCACATGCTAATTGCATTTCTTTCATTCACAACTAGAACATCGAAGAAGCTATGTCTGGTTAGAAATCCAACTTTTAAGTCTTTCAATATATAGGCAAGTTGGTTTGTCTCCAATGAATCTGGAAACCTTTCAGAAAGAAAATAAAGTTGCATTCTGAAATCTTGCATCTTAAAATGTTAGGAGAGGCTGCACATCAGAGAGGGATTAAATCTTATGCTGCAGAGTTTTCTCTTAAGCAACTCTTTGCAATGGAGAAAATATGACCACATATTTTTAGCTCACTTTTCCCTGTTCTTCCCCCCATCTTTTTAGAAATAAGCATTTTGGCTTGTAAGCTTGGCGGCAGAAAATACCTTCACTGTCAATTTTGCCCCTAATGAGCTCTTATTTTACAAAAGCTCTAGGTAGTTGCAGGGCTAAAATGAAGTTTTAAGTTCTGAGCTGCTTGGCTCCCAGGTGTGCAGGAAGAATCCCTAGACCTTTTGTTTTATTAGAAATACAGCTGGAGACCCCAGCTTCAGGAAATCAATGTGTCAGAGCTTTGTGGCAACTCGTGGTGGTCTGTCAGTGACATCTCATCAATGCTGTGGCCCCAGAAGAGAGAGCATCATCAGCTTCGTACATATTCCATCGATATTATTGTGTTCCCATTGATTGCCTGCCCCTGCAAGGCAGTTGTGGTGATCTATGGTCTCCTGCTGCTTTTCCAGAGAGGGGCTTCTTGACCTCAAGGACCTGTCAAGCCCAGGGGATCCTTTTTTGCAGCCTTGTGTGCAACTTGACTTGTGAGCACTACCCCAATGAACTCATTGCCGGGTGAAAAGCACACGAAGAACAAGAGAGGTAAAAAGAAGGGGTAAAGAAATGGGTGACTCATTTTCTGAGGTTCCCAAAAGCAGGAGATTAAGTTCCCAAGGCTGTCTGTGCAGAGTGCATCTGGAGGAGGGTATCTTGGTGCTGTTTCGCATGCATAAGGTGACAGAGGCTGAGCCTTCTCAGAGGAGGGTGTTAAATGACTCAGGGAGTCTCTTTCATGAGGAGCTCAGGCTTCAGGGGATGGCAGGGAGGCAGTGGGAGGGGATTTGTGGAGGAAAAAGCACTCTTGAACTGCACTGAAGCACACAGGCTTATATCTGCTCTGGAGTGCCCACTCAGAAGCCTAACTTCACAGAGCACAAAACAAACATCAGTTAAAAATATTTGAGATGCAAAACAGAGCATTAGTCACAATGTGATGATATTTGACACTGCACTGTTGACGTGCTCCCTCAAGAATAGCTCAGTTTCTTCAAGCCTTGCTTGTAGTGCAGAAGAAAACATAACATTAAACTACTGACTTTGTCCTACATAAGTACACATGTCCATTTATATAAACAGTGAGTTAACAAGGAAGCTGTTAGCTTTATGAAAATGCATAGACATTCAAAAGCAGATTTTTGTTACATAAAGCACACTTTGATGTGCTTTCAGGGAAATTAGGGCAAATAAACCCCATTCTCTTGATTCTCTTACTTCAGTTGATCCTGTCATAGCAAAAAGTGTTCCTGTTCATCTTTAACACACTGATCTAGAATGCAGTCCAGAAACACTCAGATAAGCAGGCAACTTCTAGTTTTGGAATTTAACTGTGATTAAATCTGCTCCTTGATATTATTTTCAAGCTGTATATTGTTACAGGCACAACCTAAGCTGGGCTGTGGAGATGGCTGAGTGAGTACAGCTGACATGCTGTGAAACAGAAATTCTGCAATGTAATGTATGTTGGTAATGTCATTAACTCTCTGATCTCCTGCAATTCAGAGCAGGGGGTGAGAATGGTTTTCAGCAGCAGCCTGAACACAGATGAGGAAAAAATCACTCAGCTAAAATTAGCTGCTGTATTATTGATTATCTGCAATTTCTGACTTTTGATTTGTTCAACTAATTTTTTTCCACAGCTGTTTTCAAAAGTTTGCCGCTATAAGTAACTATTTCTCATGACTGATATCTGACATATGTCTCTTAACAAGGATTGTGGATACTTTAATTCCAATTCAAAATATTTTCCTCTCAAATTGATTCCATCTATTTGGAATCCAAAATAAGGCAATCTTTTATGTTTTTTTTCTTTATTTATTTTTCCCCCCTCCTAGACAGATGTCCCAATAAGTGATCTTTTCTCATCTCAGGCTCTAATTTTTCAAAATTAATGCAATTCTGGCACCAGAATTCCCATGCTTCAAAGGATATCAGGACAAGAGCTGTGTTTTTTACACTGTAAAATGTAACAACCTTACCTTGCTTTATAACAATCAATGTGGGACTGAAGGTATTAAGGAATTAAAAACCACACTGCATTGGCAGAGGTATGAACTAACACCTTTGTGTGATTCTATTAATCTAGCTTTTCCATAATTTAATACAGCAATCAGACAAGAGCTTTCCAAAACAGTGCCTATGTGTAAAGTAATGTAGGCAGTGTTATTTTGACTCACAAGATTAGAGAGCATTAGAAAAGCTTGTTCAACATTAGCCTTGTTCCAGTTTCTTTCAGTCATGTTAAAAATAATAAAACCTCGAAGCCCCAAGCCTGTTTCCACTTAAAATATAGCTGGTGGTCATCAGCTAGTACTTGAGCAGTTTTATTCATCAAAATATTTTAATAGAGACCTAAGTAATCATTTTCAAGAGTGTCTGAAGGGCACTAGAGATCAGTAGCAAACAATAAATTAGCTGAAAAAGAATTTAACTTAATGTCACACAGTGCAAATAATAGTATGAATTACACTGATTGTAATTACCATTTAAGAGAGAAAACTGGATTTACATAGTGTTATAATAGGCTGACTTTTTTTTCTTTTAGAAACAGATCAAGCCTGAGAAAAACCGAAGTTCTTTCTTCCATTAAAAAGACTCCCTTTCCACTTTCCAGAAGTGCAAGAAACTGGTTTATTCATGAGAATGTTGTCGAGATGCCAGATGTCTCAGTGGTGAGCTGATTGCCAAGGAGCAAGGTGGCCCTGGGTAAGGAGGTCAGGGCTCCACTGTGCCCTGTGCATGTCTCTTTCTCCTGCTGAAAAAGACCCAGCCACGTTGTTGCCACCCTTGGTGCTGTCCCCCTTCTCAGCTGAGCTGGAGGAGAAGCCTCAGACATGGGGAGAAAGTGAGCAGCAAAGAGTTTGGTCTCTTCCTTCAGCATTACCATAGAAATCACACAGAAATAAAAGTATCTACAGCGTTGCAAATGCCTGCTAATTACACAAGAATAGATTGCAGATGTTTTCTCGTCATGAATTGCAGCTCTGCTCTTCTTAGGAGCTCATGACACAGGGAGATGTTGCAAGGATACTGATTGGTTTGAGTGGCAGCACTTTGGAGGGTCCCAAACAGCTCCCTGGACAGAAATACTGAGGGGATTAATATTAAAATAAATATCCATCTCTTTGGAATATCCTAAGATGATAAATAAATGCATTGCTAATTGTTTCTTTCAAAATATGGTATTAGCAAAGAAATGTGACACCATCAGCCCAAACAGAGTGAATATATGGCTGCCAAAAGTGAATCAAATTTTATGACCAGGATCTATAAGCTAAATCCGTAAGCTGGCTTGATCCCTAGTAGCAGACACAGTTCATAAAGGTGTGGTGGTTCTGTCCTCATTTGTGATTCATGGGGATAATTTTTGGCCAAATCAATCAGTTCATCAAATTACCTGCAAATATCTGCATGGTTGTGTTACAAAAAAGACCAAGCTCACACATTCAGCATGCAATCCTCTAGAAGTAAGGTCAGGATTTTGCTCCACAAGTCATACAGAAGCCACATGATTTATTTTTTAATTTCATATAGCACATATCTAACTTTCTTGAGAAAGTTAAATACCATTTTTTGTGGCATGGGTTCCATGTTGTGATGCATCCCAGTCTCATTGCAATTCAGTTCAGCAGGAAGAGTGCTGAGCTTGATATGGAAATGCTTTTGCCATACATGTAAGGAAAGCTTCAACATTTATTTTTCCAGGGTGAAAAATGAAAACATGAAAGCTGTGTGTCATTTAATTCTGAAAAATGACCTGACCAGATGTCAAAATTATTAAGAAGCAGCATGACAGCCCTTGGATGCCAAGCCTTGAAAATAAGACAAGCAAGACGAGGAGATATTGAAATAAGTAGACTGAAACTAAGATCTGTTGTGCACTTTCTTAAAGAGGAAATAAAGGTGGTCTGTAAAAATTGGCTTAATTGTTTCCTTCCAGCAGTCAGGAATATCAACTGAAATTTGCCAAATTATGGGGAAATTTTAGCCTGTAACTTTGATGACCTGTTAGCATGGTTTTATCTAAGGAAAGGTATCTGGATGTATCCTCCATAGAAGATTTATAAAATGAAGACTTTCTGAACTGGCTTTAACATGGGGGAGTGCTTTTTGCCTATTCCTTCCTGTGATTTCTGCTCCCTAACAAAGCCCATCAGTTCCATAAGATGAACTGGAGGTGGGTAAGGATGTGAAAAGGCTTCACTGACATGCTGATGATAGTCAAGGTCTGAATGATCCCCCAAAAACAGCTCTTATACTGCATTTTCCCTTGTATAGGTTATGTACAGTCATTTACAGGCTCACCCATAATGCTGGCATTGGAACCAGATCAATTATTTCATGACAATGCTTACTGTTCTACTGAGAAACAGTTTTTGTTTGTTTTGTTTGGGTTTTTTATTTAATTATTTGCAAAACACCTTATAACCTTTTCTCAAACTCCATCTTTCTCAGGCAGGGTGCTGCAAACAGATATTTAGCTGAGGTAATAGGTAATAAAGTACTTTTATCCTCTATTTAATCTCTGTTCCATGGCAGAAAAACAGACTGGTTAAACATTGGGTTCTTCTGCAGTGTGCTGCTGTTCATTCCATTTCTATTCTAGCAAAGCTAATAAAAATTGCTGGTTTAGATCTGCTGTCCTATTCTTAATTGTTTCTTTGGTGTAATCAGACCTTTATTGATTGGTAAAAACATGAATCTTGCATTTTTCTGCAAAGATAATTGATTTTCACCATTAATTTTTGAAGGAAAAAAGAGACAAATTAATTTCTGTTACAACTTTTTATAAACTATCTTATTCTTTGCTACTGAAAGTTAATTAGGAGCCACAATCATTCTTTTTAGCATATCCTAGCTGTAGCATTACATTTATGAATTATAATTACACTATTTACCATCTTTCAGTCATCAGCTTTCAGGAACCTACAAGCTCAACAGAGTCTACTATTTGAAAGTTATATCAAGAAATTCAATATCAAAGTTTCTATAAAAAGAAAAAGGGAAAAATATATGGTAATAACTCATTTGGTCTGAGAAATCTGTCAAAGGACCAGAATTTTTTGAGTAAGTTTGTCATGTGCTTGGAGGAACACATCATTTCTTCTCCATTTTGAGTTTGTCTTTGTTCCCAGGGAGTCTGGGAGATTTCAGCAACTACTTTGTGACTAGTGAGTATTGTTGTTTTGCTTGTCTGCTGTTATTTTGGGGTATTTTTTGCTAAGCTGCTATTTTTTTTTCCACTTATATCTACTCACATTCTTGTCTCAGTGGTGGAAAGGGATGAGATAAACCTAAAGGGGAGGGAGGTGGCTCATTTTGTAGTGTTCATCCCTTAACGTGTCTTAAACCAAGACGTCATGGCAGAGCAGAATCCCAGCAATGTGCAGGTGTTCTGCATCCCTGCTGTGATGTGGGGGTGAACAAAAGTCAGTGGTGTTGGGAGGGTCCCCAGGACGAGCTGAGAGATGAGAATGGACTCCAAGTTCTCAGAAGATTGATATTATATTATGTCATGTCACATCATGTCGTCATATTATATCATACCATGTCATGTCATGTCATGTCATGTCATGTCATGTCGTGTCATGTCATATTTTATATATGTCATATTATATTATATATATATTATATGTCATATTATATATTATATATATTATATATATGTCATATTATATCATGCCATATCATGCCATATCATGTCATGTCATGTCATATCATGACATATTATGCCATGTCATGTCATGTAATATCATATTATATCATGCCATATCATGTCATATATCATTATATCATGTCATATTATATCATGTCATATCATATCATATCATATCATATCATGTCACATTATGAAATGCTATGCTAAAACTCTACTAAAGAAAGAGAAAGGAGACATCAGAAGACCAGACAAGAATGAATAATACAAACCTGTGACTGACCAGAGTCTGACGCAGCTGGGCTGGGATTGGTCATGAAGTTAAAACAATTCACACGCTGAGTAAACAATTCTCCAAATCACATTCCAGAGGAGCACAACACGGAGAAGCTGAGGCTTCTCACCTTGCCAGGAGGAGAAATCCTGGTGAAGGGATTTTTCATAAATTACCATGGTGACAGGTCAGCACAGCAGATTCCATTCTGTGTTTCTTGGGACTCGGGGTCTCTGTGCTGCCTCCCTGTCCCACTGCTGAGCTCTAACCCCTGCCTGCCACTCTGCCCATCCCCATCCCAGGGCAGTGTCCTCCCAGACCCTATGGTTTCTGTTGGCCCTCCCACTGACACCCAGAAATACACACAGTGCCAAATCTTCCAGGAAAACAGCAATCTTGGACAAACTCAGAGCTGGAGACCTTGAGACTCTATTTAGGAATATATTATAATGGTAATTAATCTTACTGCTGAAAAATGTGCCTTTCATTTTAATATGTCTGCTTTTAATTCCCACTTCCTTGTCCTTGTTATATTTTTTTCATAACTGACCATCTTTCATTTTCATTGGTAGGCTGCCATCATCCTTCACCAGAAGTTCTCATTATCAATGGTAAAATATGTTTGACTTTCCATGAGCAAAATAATAATTTAAAAATAATATTTCAGGCATTTATGTAGTGTTAATACACTGCTTAGACCAAGATTGTCAAGCGTGCTGGAGAATCTTAAGTGCCATTGTAAAAAAAAAATATAATTTTAATAAAATAATTTATTATATTTTTTAAGGAAAAAAACCCAAACAAAAGTCATTTACCATGTGACTATTAGCATTATGAAGCCAGAGATGCCACTGTGTTTGTGAAGAAACGCCTGAGATCTCTGTTGGCCTTTTCTAAATGGGTCAGACTCTACAAGGTCCAAACAGCAGGACTCAGCTGAGCACCAATGGACAGGAAATTTTCTCATGAAAAAAATATGAGCTTTGTGCTTGTTACTTTCAGCGCTGCTGATTTCTGGAATTCTGGGCTCCAAAATCAGCATTTGGCAGCATCCTTCTTGGCAGTGGTGGTGGTGCAGTGGTGTGTCAGGAGGTAGCTAAAGCTCAGTAAACCATTGACAAAAAAAATTAAAAAATCATTGCTCATCTTCAGACAGTCTCAAGGGTGTTGTGGCAGAAGAAAACTGGGTTCAAAAAGTTGTCTAAGGCCACAGTTCAAAATTGCAATATTGCATCTATTCCAGAGAACAGAATTTGAAAATTTAGAGCTGTGATCCTGTGTTGGACACATGCTCAAAACCAGTCATGGCATAGGAAAATAGGAAACAAATATTGCATTGGTAAAAGTGAATGGAATAGAACAGAATTGGAAAACAATACTTAAAAGAGGCAGATCATCTGAACCATTTGTCTGATGAACAATGAACATATGAATACGTTGCAATTCAGAACCATGCTTAAAAATTAAAAAGCTTTTTTTTTTTTTTCTCACTGCCTCTGGGTCCTTGAGTACATCCTGACAGAAACCTTTTGATGTCCCTGATACTGTGTCTGTGGTCATGTCTGAATTAAGAACAGAGCTCTTGCAGGGGTCCCCTGACTGCTGTGAGTGTCTTCAAGAGCAACTGAGCTGTGTCAGCCCAGAGCAGAGCCTGTGCTAGCTTGTGCTGGCAAGTGACAGCTCTCATTAAAGTGTGTGGGGCACAGAGCTCATGTGTCTGCTCTGCTTTTGTCTCTGGGAGAGCATCTCCTGTGGCATGGCTCTTGGCCATTGGTGCAGCATCTCGCATGGGTACTGGTATGAGAAAGTCTCTGTGTGGCATAAACAGACCCAGAATCAACCTAGAGGCGCTGAGAAATTGTTTATTTTTTCTTCTTTCTATAAGCTTTAAAGTATTCTGGATGGGTTGCTGCAGAGCTGTTTTCAATTGAATAAGGAAGTGATGAACTTAATATGTGAGGATCTACACGACCTTTGATGAACCAGAACTCCAGAATCCTGATGCTGAGATGCTTTGCCCAATTTTTGTGTAATAGCTCCTTAAATTATGCTTGGCTCTAAGGCAATGAGCCATACAGCTGGGGAGGATAAGATGTAAAGAACCCTTTGGTCTTCTACTTCCCATAAAAACGCTCATGACTATCCCAGTGACCTATATCCACAAAACCTACATCCAGGAAACCTGAGGCTAACTGCCTTTAAACCATAGCATGCTGTCCCTTGAATTCAGGGAATTTTGGAATCTCTCCCAGTCAGAGGAACAGTCAGGTTTGTAGAGTAGCTAGTGGCCTCTGTATCCATAACAATTTTTGGATACAGGCCCCAAAATTAAGGTAGGGCCCTCACCCCTTGAAGAAAAACACTTGAAGAAAAACCACTGTGTTTTGTGACCTTCAAGGATGCACCCTCTTGGTGCTTCTTTTTTCACACAGCCTCTCATGTAGGGCTAATCTAAATGCCACAGTGCAGCCTAAGTAATTCACCAAATAAAAAGGAAATGTAAATATTACGATGGTGTGAACACTAAATAGCAATGCACCTAATAAAATGCTTGCTGGTGGAGCTCTCTCACTTGCTGGCAAGTGGCACGACCCATATTATTCAGTGTGTATTAAACAAGCTGTCACCTAAGCATATTTGTGTGAACTAATACTGGATGAAAAATGCTCTTCGGGAATTTTTGAATGTCTGCAGCATTTAATGTCTGCTCCCTGTATTTGTCAGAGCCAGCAGAAAGTGTACTAGACTGCAAGGACAGTGTCCTCCTGTCAGCTGAGGTACCCATAGATTGTCAGCTCACAACGCACCAGGAATGCAGATTGGCCCTTAATTTAAAAGCATTGTACAGCACAGCAAGATTACAACTTCTGAGCTCTCAAGTACATCATAAAAACCACAGTGGCAGTTGTCCATAAAATAATCAAAAACTTCAAAGTATGAATTTCTAGGGTGAAAATTATCAGTCGGGGGAAGGAGGTGTGACGGTGCTCACAGGGGTCTCAGGTTGAGGGAAGAGATGAGGATTTGACTCCATGTTTCAGAAGGCTTGATTTATTATTTTATGATATATATTATATTAAAACTATACTAAAAGAATAGAAGGAAAAGTTTCATCAGAGGCCAGCTAAGCTAAGAACAGAAAGGAATGATAACAAAGGTTTGTGGCTCGGCTCTGTGTCCGAGCTAGCACACTGTGATTGGCCATTAATTACAAGCATCCACATGAGACCAATAGCAGATCCACCTGTTGCATTCCATAGCAGCAGATAATCACTGTTTACATTTTGTTCCTGAGGCCTCACAGCTTCTCAGGAGGAAAAAATCCTAAGGAAAGGATTTTTCATAAAAAGATGTCTGCGATAAGGAAGATATAGAAACTTTCCATCCTCTCCCTTTTCTAATGCAAACAGTGCAGGGGGAAAATGCATTCCCATAAGACTTGGAATAGAGTATACAGCATTTTTCACCTGTGGACTCCTAGTTCAAAATCGATTTAGGCTACCAGTCAGGGGAGGCAATTAGCAGACAGCTGTTCTGTGACTTGCATGGGAGAAATTAGCTAATGACTAATATGGTCCTTTTCCCTCTCAGCAGACAGGGAGCAGCATCTCATCCAGAACAGCTCAGTGCCCTCCTGGGTGGTCCTGCAGCAGCCAAGGACATCCTGGCCATGGAAACAGAACTCAACACTCACTGGTACAAGGTCATTGGAGGCATGGAGGAGGAGCTCTGTGCCTCTCCCAAGGATGCAGGTTCTTCCCCTGCTTTAGGAATGAGGCAGAAGGAGGCAGGGTTGGCTGATGGCAGTGGTGGTGAGAGGAGCAGAGTCCCTGAGTGTCACCCACAGTCACCCTGGCCTGTCCTGTGCAATGCTTGGTGGGGCTGAAATTCCAGCTCCTCTTCTCTACTGGGAAGGGCTGAAGCAGGAGGAGGGGATTCACCTCAGGCTGGTGCTTGGGGGTGGGAGCAGTCAGTGAGGCACTCCCTCATTTGACAGATATAAAATCAGACTGCAGTTCCACATATTCTGCCTGCAAGACTTAATAGTCTTTATTTATGTTATTTATGCTTGCATTTCAACAGTGCTGATGTCCTGTGCATTTACTTTTCATTATGAATGGACAATAAACACAGGTACTGTTGGCTCAGCTGTGGTAAAGAAGTCTTTTCTCTCCCCAACTTTGCAGCATTTGATCTTTCCTGTTGTTTTTGAGCTACAGTCCTTTCTGTCTCCAGCTTTGCAGCATTTGATCTTTTCTGTTATTTTTAAGCTATTGTTCACAGAAGTGAGTCCTTTATTTGATGTTTCCCTGCTTTAATTCTTAGTGTGCAAATACAGATGTAATGTGGTCATGTCAACTTCGTGTCAGACCAGTAGATAATTCCTAATTTTATTCCCCACTACCAATTCTGTTCCAGCTTCTGTTCTATGTCTCCATAGAGGCACTTAAAGGCATCATTACTGGAGAACTGTCTTTGAAAACTTGAAATAGACTTAAACACTTTTTCAGTGAATAGGCAGACATTACTTCATATCTCAATAAAGTAAGTACTGGTTTGACATTTAAATGTCATTTTGACACACTCCTGACCTCTACATCTTTGTTCCTATAAAATATTTCTAGGATGATAGCACATTTAAAACTATTTAAATCAATCTTAAAGGAAAAAAAAAAAAGCCAACAATTGTCTGACACATTCTAGAGACAACTATTTTTTATAAGTGCAGAAAAGTGGTGATTCTTGTTCGGCATTAATATTTAACAAGAACTACAAAATTCATTCTGGTAGATAAGAAATTCACTTGAACTTTGTGAACTCAAAAATTTGCTATGAGAAAAAAAAATAAAAGTAACTTCTCAAACACAGGAGCAAACTTTTTTATTACTAAATGTATTCTCTGAGTGGATAAAGAGATATTCCTTTTCTTTTCTAGTACCAGAAACTGGTGCAAGTTTCATCACAAATATTTTTCATCCCATGAAATCAATTAAAGAAAACTCAGAATTCAGCAGAATTTGGCTCATCCTAAAACAATCTGTTAGGGAGATGAGCAGATCTTTGAGCAACATCTAAGATCTGACCTCCTCTGGATCAGTCTGTCCAGAGATACAAATAGGGATGTTTTCAGTATTAGGGTGCTCACATTTTCACAAAGGGAGGAAGGGCAGGTAAAACTTGTTGCAACAGGATGAGTTTAGAGATGGAGCCCTATTACTACCAGAAATCAAAAACAAAACAGTGATTAAGGACTTTTTTTGTTCCCCTTTATTAGGATAGAATGAAAAACACCAATGCACTTGTGATTGACTGTAATCCTTTAAAATAAAAGGAAAGAAATGTTTAAATACATAAACATTTGTAATGTTGCCATTATTTCAGTCATTTCCAGATTACACAGGAGTAAGTATACATGGCAGGAGTATTTATACATGTATATCCTACTAGGCTGTGTATTTTATCTCCTGTCTTTGCAACATCATTTGCAATCTTCTTCTTCCTGCTTGTCATCCAGTTGGCAAGTTTTACATTCTGTATGTGTTGGCAGGGAATATTTGCATTTTGAGGCAAAAGCCAATTTAAGTGCAATACAGCTTTCTAAAAGACTTGGCTCATTTTCATAACCCATGAGGGCATGAAATGAGATAAAAATAGTTGGGTTTTCCAGTTTCTCTGAAAATGCCTTTGACCAGTAAAACATGTCTAGTAGTTATCGGCTGTTCTTGTTTGTTTATTTTTTTTTTTCCCCCCAAACTCAGAAAACAGGCTGTTGTGAAAAGGTTAAAAATAAATCTTGTATTGAAAAAAATAATTATTTTGACTTCCAGTAAAAAAATTGGAGAATATTGTAACACACTTTACATCGGGTTCATTGGAATGTTTATCCCCTTGAATGCTATTTTCCTCTTCTTTAAGATAACAGGTCTGGAGAGGAGGCATTTGTAGGTTTGGAGAGGAAATATTTGCAGCTGAGTTTTTCAGTAAAGTCCAATGAAACAGTAAAGGCTCATAAATCCGCTCTGGCTCCATTGCTGTTCCCTGAGATGCTGTGGGTGTCCCTTGAGGCTCCCTCTGCACGTGAAGCAGGTTAACCTGGAAAAGTGAATATCATGCTGTGTCCATATGCCGCAGTTTGCAGAGGAACATGAACAGTCTGCATGGGAGAAATGATCAGGGCATCTCTGTGCCCTGGTAACCTTGTGTAACCTAAATCAGATTGCAACAGCCCTGTGCTGTGAGCACGCAGCAGCTGGGAGCTCATTCCATGAACTGCTCTGCTTTGGGAGCTGCTCTCAGGTCTGAGCATGTGGGATCTCCTGCACTCCTGTCTCAAGGCTGCATTAATATTTTAGCCAACCAACGTGGCTCAGGACACAGGTGACACAGTCAAACCTCACCTGCACCCATCTGCAGCAAAATTACAGAAAAACCTCACAAATGTATTTGCACTAGCAAATTATCTACTCGGTCAGGGGCTAGTGGAGAGTTTTGTAGGATATCCTGTGTTAATTCAAACCTATGTGGCCAAGTGATTCTTATATCACAGCATGTGTGTGTAGAGTAGTTTTAGATTGGTGCTGTTAGTAAATAGGAAAACCCCAGTGCGTGGTGTTTGCAGATCCAAACTGCTGCAAGCAGTCACAAAGCACGACAGAATTTCTTACAAATGAGACAAAAGAATTCCCCATGCAGAACATGTATGAAGAAGCAATTTAAATGTTTATGGGAGCCTATAAACTTTTTTATTATATAAAAATAGGTTTTCAGCTTGTCTGCCTCTGAGTAAGTCTTAAATAATACAATTTATTTTGGATGACTGATTATAGGACTCCAACTAAGGCAGTTTAAATCCCATCTCCTGTCGACTTTAGGAAGCAAAATGATTTTCTAGCTTTGACATCATGCATCATGTTAAGTTTGCAAAACTACCACAGCCATAATGCAGCAGGGCCCCAATTCTGTTAGTCCAGCATGTAGCCATGAGGTCTGTGTGCATTTTTAGTGCCTTTAAAGCAGCCTGGAGCACTGCAGGGTAAAGCTCTTCATCCAAGAACAGCAAGGTAATTTTGGTCAATTGGTAAATATATTTGTTTGTGGGTTGAAAGCAGGATGGCAGATGAGGGCATTGATGGTGAATTTGCAGAGGGATCCCTTCTGGTATCTACCAGGGGTGTTTTCAGGGAATTCCTATTTCACTTTTTCAGAGTTGTGTTTGCAGGAAATTCCTTTTTCACTCATTAAGAGTTGTGTTTCTCAAGCTCTCCATAGTTAAACTGGCAGGTTGGAACCAGAGGCAGCCTTTTCAAGAGTTGTGCAGGCACATCCCTGTAGCTGTAAAGGTAGATTACATTTTGTTATTGTCTCTGGGCCTTGCCAGATTATTTGGTAAGCCTGTTTTTTATTAATGCATTTATAATGGGCAGTGAAAGGCAGATGAAGTTTGGATAATTTTTCCTTCCTGTTGCAATAGTGCAAATTAAGACATGCTTAATTTATAATGCACTATAAATGCAATATTTTTAATTCCAAGGATACCACAACACCTTTTTGGTCACCTTTTTCTGTTTGAAGCAATTAAAATAAGGTGAGGTGGTGCTTTATTTTCCCATTTAGGAGGAGATGCAAGTACATCTCCCTGGCAGACTGGAAGTAAAAGGCAGAGAGATTGCTGAGCAGTCCTTGCCTCTCTGTGCTGGACATGTTTTCATGCTGCAGATCTCTCAAGCTGCCATCTCTCTTCACGCTCATCGACCTCAGGCTGCAGCTCTGGTGGGGGTGGCAGGGATGATTCCTCTCCCTGAGGACAATGGCATTAGCAACAAGCAGTCAGTCATAAAGGATGCAACGAGGAAGGCAGAGAGGGAAAATGACAGTGGCCCTTCATAAATATTAAAGAAGTTTCTCTAAGACAGAAGCAGAAGTGTGTGCTGACAGTGTCAGAAGATGAATGGCTCTATACAATCAATTCCTTTTAGAGAAAAGATTATTTTTTCACAATCATTAATGTAGTATTTGGTCTTTTTTATTTCCTTTCTCACCCTTTCACAGCCCCCCTCTTTACCTGAGATTGTCTACACTGGCTCCTCTATGCTTTTATTCTGGTTATTCATTTTTTGTCCAAGTTTCTCACAATTCCCAAGGAGAAAAGAGCATCATGTGGACATTGGTAGCTTTTCTACCTGCTTTCCACTACTTCTGCTGAGTATCCATTTAACACAGACAGTTGGGTAAATGCCAGTTACTCATTTCAATACATTTCAAACTTGAATATATTTGAGGTTTGTGGCTTAAGTCAGATTAGGTGTGGTATTTTCGGGTCCCCCATCATGGGGAGGAATGATGAATCTGACTCCATGTTCTTAGAAGGCTGATTTATTATTTTATGATATTATATTAAAGAATGCTATACTAAACTATACTAAAGAATAGAGAAAGGATACAGACAGAAGGCAAAAAGATAATAATGAAAACTCATGACTCTTTCCAGAGCCTCGACAGAGCTGGCAGTGATTGGTCATTAAGTTAAAGCAATTCCCATGAAACCAATCAAACAATGACCAGTTGGTAAATAGTGTCCAAACCACATTCCAAGCAACAAAACACAGGAGAAGCAAATCAGATAATTTTTGTTTTCGTTTTTCTCTGAGGCTTCTCATCTTCCCAGGAGAAAATCCTGGACAACGAGATTTTTCAGAAAATATAACAGTGACAATTAGGCAGTGAACAAGGTACTTTACTTAAATTTACAGGTTAAAGGTTACAAGTAAGCCTCCATGGTTCTCTCTGTATGCAGGTAGCACATCAGCTGTAGCTCTTTGTACAGGGGAAAATCCTACACTGTGACTGCAGTGAGAGCAATCCTAATGTTTTCTTGGCTAAAGCCAAGTTTTAAAGGATGGAAGATTCACTTTTTCCTTACATTTGCAATCCCCAGGCATATTTTGTCTTCTTATAATGATCCTGAATTGTTGAAATGAAGTAGTAACTTGTGTTCTTCTGAAATGGCTTTTGACACATTATCTTGCTGGTGAAGCCTGTGTACTTAATGAGTCAAAGGGAATCATTTTCCAAACCCCTCTGATATTTTGCATGGTATTCATCACCACCATTATCACCAGTCATCCTGGTGAGCAGCGGGGAAGCTATGTATTAGTCACTGTGAAAGGTGCTGCCTTGAACTATACATCACTGCTACCTTCTAATAGGCTTTGAAACAGGATGGCATGATTTACATTTTCTTCCATTCTGAAAAGGCAGAGGAAGGCTCTTTTTCAAGTCCACATGCAGTCATCCTGTTGAACTCAAAGTGGCTCTTTGCCTTTTATTAGGGTAGGTATGAAGGAGCCTTTAGGTAAGGGAGCATCCTATCCTTGATAGCTCATGGGAGTTGGGATTTGTGATATCCACCCTCTGTTTCATTTAGCAATCCCACTGGAGGGCCTGGTGAGATCCTTTAGCATCACAGCAGCACAGTGAAGGATCTGAATTCCCCATCCTACCCACACTTCATTGTGCTTCTCCTCTCTAAACCCCACAGATGCTATGAACCCGAAACGTCCTTGGCATGGTGACTCTGCCAACACATGCAGCACTAAGACTTGTAGACATCTTTTATGAAAAAATCCTTTCCTTAGGATTTTTCCTCCTGAGAAGCTGAAAGGCCTCAGGAACAAAATGTAAACATTGATTATCTGCTGCTGTGGAATGCAACAGGTGCATCTGTGATTGGCCCATGTTGGATGTTTGTAATTAATGGCCAATCACAGTCAGCTGGCTCAGACAGAGAGTCTGAAATGAAGCCTTTGTTATCATTCTTTCTTTTTCTCTTAACTAACCTTCTGATGAAATCCTTTCTTCTATTCTTATAGTATAGTTTTAATGTAATATATATAATAAAATAATAAATCAAGCCTTCTGAAACATGGAGTCAGGTCCTCATCTCTTCCCTCAACCTCAGTCCCCTGTGAACACCGTCACAAAGACTGCCATTTGTCTTTGCTATTTCTGCTGCAGTGTTTGGTGATTTGTATCATACAGAAATTAGAACCAACAGCAAAACAGGTAATAAAGGTCTTTGTAAGAATGTCCAGACAGGCTCCCTTTTAAGTGAAATCATCTGCTCATTGCTGTTCACATATCAGTCTGAATGAGTGCATAAATTCTTAGATATTTGAGGGGAAACAGAAGAAATCCTGAAGTTCCTGAATCAGCAGGACTGCAAAGCTTATGGGCAGTCCCAGAAACCCAGTTTCAGGGATTCTTAATTCTTAAATAGACAGATAAGTGTGTCATCACCTCCAGGACATTAAATGCAAGAATTTTTCTCCATCCAAATAAAGCACTTCCTTATGGATTTTGCTGTATCAGGTCCTAGGAGCCAAATAGGTCTCAAACCCGCATTTCTCCACTTGAATTCTTGATGTCATTATTATGCCAGATATTATCTGAGAGGGATTTTGCAGTGGTCAGAAGTAAGTAATTTCAAACTAAACTTTGAAGAATTTGTTGCTCGGAAAAGAATTATTCAAAGAATTGATCATCCTTTGCTAATTTGATTGAGTTTCCTTGGCTATAATTCACATAGGTAGCCACCAAAGGTGCAAGTGATAGGCTAAGTGGTGATAAAATATTAATTTATTCAAAATATTAAAATATTCTGTCAGGTATCTGAAAATTCCTAGGTGATGATGTCAAACAACAGCAGATATTATGTGTTCTTGACTAACTTGGGGCTTGTAAAAAGATCTGTAAGAACAATTTTAAACTATCCTACATTGCTACAGAACCATTACAGATACTCGTGATTTTCATTTTCACAGGTTCCAATGTTGTTACACCTTGCTTTACTGATTTTCTAATCTGGATAAACAGCTCTAAAATCTTGATCACCTGTTGGAGAATTAGAAAAGATGATTATCCTTTAGTTAATGTGCACGGTATCCTTACAGTCACTGTGCTAAAATTACTGTTATTGCAGTCATCTGTTATTGCTGAAATGCCACAGGACTCTTCAAGGCTGTGGATGGAGCTCAGGGAATGATGAACCTCTGATTATCCCAGCCTCTTTCTTGCCACCACCTCTGCACAGGAATTAACAGGAGTAAGAGCCCTCTAACTGGTTCATCCCTTCTCCAACTATGTAGAACAAACAAACAAATAATATTTTTTTAAAGTTTATGTTTCAGTTTAACCAGACAAATGATAAACACCCATTCTCAGAACTAATCTCTCTGAGACAATAATCACATTGATGGCTTAATAATAAACCAGATAGGATTGGAAAAATTAATATTTATAAAATCTGACCCTGAAGTCTGACCAGAATGCTGACTGCTCATGCAAAATAGCTCATCTCCCTTCACTACTTACTGCTCTCTCTTCCTCCCTAGCACTCAGA
Organism: Melozone crissalis; assembly: GCF_028551555.1. Classification (NCBI taxonomy): domain Eukaryota; kingdom Metazoa; phylum Chordata; class Aves; order Passeriformes; family Passerellidae; genus Melozone; species Melozone crissalis. The sequence continues at coordinate 11,499,019 of NW_026535858.1, forward strand.
ATGTTTCTTCCATCTGTTTCACTTCATGACTTCTTGCTATATTAACCATATTCCTCTGCTCTGCAGTGAAAGTGAGAACTTCCTTTGGCATCCTGTCTTTGTGGTGCTGCCACTCTTGCTGAGTGCAGTCTCAGTGATTTGTGCTGGCTGGATTCACGTGTGGCATCTTGTTGTGAGTACTCATCTAATAAACAATTTATAGATGCCTCAGTGAAATCAGCATATCAGTAACAGCTTCACATATACTGCATGGATTGAAAAAGTTATCAGAAATGGTAGTGAAGCTCTCATCTATGCTGCTGCAGTAAGGAATTTCTGCAGTCTGCTAGGGAAGAAGAAGAAATATGTAAATGAAGAAGAAAAGAAAGCTGTCAGAAGACACCAGAAATGATGGTATTAGTTGGCTGCCACTCCTTATGAGGAATTTTTCTGGTCTGGGATTCATTCTTTTAGCAATTGAAACATTCTGTCGAGTGAGACTGACAAACTGTAATCACTTAAGCCCTCTACCATAACCACTCAATTGTAGCTTTGGCCAGCACTGGGGTTTCTATGTATGTAAGCAGAAAGCAATCACTCTTAACAATGCTCCTAATTAACTTTTCTTATGTAGATAAATCTAAGGCAATGTGGGCTTGGGTGAGAGCACATCCTTCTATTACTGGGGCAATAAAACAAAACAAAACTAAAGGAAAGAAACAAAACACAAAAGTGTGGATTGTGTAGTGGATTTATAATCCACTGTCCAAATAAAATCTTAATTGATTTACACTGGATTAATGCCAATATTTTAACACACTTGCAAGATTAGGCTTTGGTAATGGTGCATTAAATGGCTCTACTGATGTAATATTTAACAGTAGAATAACAATCCTAGCCATATAATAAGACATAGCCCCACAAAATAATGACAAATGAATGTGTAAATTCAGTGGTTTCAGGAATAAAAGGCCACTTGAGGTTTTTGTTTAGGTGATGTTTTCTTGAAATTAGCTCAGTGATATCTGTCATTTATCTTGTGCCTGCTGAAACAACGTAGTTTGTGAGTTGGATTAGAAGCTGCTGAAAGTTTTGCTTTATTAGATCTATTGATTTTCTCTGTAAAGAAAGTTGAACTTGCATTGTGTTTTATCTCTGTGGCACAAGGGTGCAGCATTCTCTATTTTAACTTTAATAAGTGCCACTTGACTGTTAAGAAGGAGACAAATAGACAAAGACCCATTAAGCACTTTACAGGAGTCAAGGGTATGTAAACAAACATGATAGAGAATGACAAATTCTTTTCCCAGCTGGAAATCATCTTAGAATAATGATAGAATTAATATGATGCCTGTGTAAAGAACTTTTTTTTTTTCCCATAAAATTGGTGGCCTATCAAAATCAGGAAACTGCAAGAGCAAATTTATTTCTAACTGGTATGACTTCCTCAGTATTTATAAGCTGCAGAAACAGCCAAGTGTTGCTGAAGGTGATGAAAAGGAAATGATGAAGGGATTTATTCCAGTACCACACACTTCTATATCCAACACAGTAGCTGTTTAATAACCATGACTTTACATAATTGGATCTGTATGGGTAACTTATCCTCACCTAGGAATGAATCTTGCAATGGTACAATGACCAAGTAGTTCATTGCTCAGCTCACATGAACACCCTCCTTTTAAACTTTCATTCAACACAAGCTCAGCCTTTGGAAAAATCCTGAGAGACTGGAAGGGCTAAAAACCCAACAATCCCAAATGTTTGCACGTTGGGATTGCCTGGGTGGCCCCCTGGATGGGACACTGAGCCGTGCCCCAGCTGTGCTGTGGGATTTGCAGTGTTTCACTCAATCCCTCCGTGCACAGTCACAGCAAGGGTGCTGAGCAGGGGCTCCATCCTGGATCACAGCCCTGAACACAACAGGGCTTTAGTCAGGGCTGAGATGCACTGTAATCTAAAGAACCATTTTTTATTAACCAACCTGAAACCCAGAGAAAGTTTTCTGTCCACATCAGTGCTAAAATCTGTGTGCAAGAATGAATCTTGGCTGTTTCCTTCTCTTCCCTTTATCCAGTTTTAGCAGTTTCCAAGTCAGCTGCCACTCCCTCACTGTGATGGTGTTCACAGGGGTTCTTGGATGAGGGAAGAGATGAGGATCTGACTCTGTGTTTCAGAAGGCTTGATTTATTATTTTATGATATATATTACATTAAAACTATACTAAAAGAATAGAAAAAAAGATTTCATCAGAAGGCTAGCTAAGAATAGAAAAAGAAGGAATGATAACAAAGGTTTGTGGCTCAGCTCTGTGTCCGAGCCAGCTGACTGTGATTGGCCATTAATTACAAACATCCAACATGGGCCAATCACAGATGCACCTGTTGCATTCCACAGCAGCAGATAATCAATGTTTACATTTTGCTCCTGAGGCCTCCCAGCTTCTCAGGAGGAAAAATCCCAAGGAAAGGATTTTTCATGAAAAGATGTCTGCGACACCTCACTGCTCCGCAGGACTCAGCAGCCTGAAAGAGAAGAGAACCTGTAATTATATATTCATATCGCAAAATCTTAGTCCAAACAGCACCATAAATATTTGTATGGCCTTTCTTAGTAAAAAATATGTTTGTTCTCTTTTCAAATGCTCTTTAGAGGAGGAATTGAATGGGAAATGTGAATTGCTCTTTGTGCCAATATGAAGTGCTGAATCCCTTGTTGTCTAGAGCTGGATGGACTAAAGACAGAAAAGTTCTCTCTCTTCCATACATGACAGAATGTCAAGTGGAGTTCTGTGTTTGTGCTGGAAAAATACTTGTGCTGCAGTTAAAGGATTCCAACACTATGAATCATTTTTTCCCTATATTTTCTAGTCCCAACTTTTTTCATAAGGAAACACACTTCCAAAAAAAATAGCACAGGAAGAGCAAGGTAGCAAATTCATTGGCTTAGTCAAGGAGCTTAAAATGATCTTTCTTCACACATCTTCTGTCATTCAAGGTCAGAGTATTTGTTTGATAAGTGCTTTTACATCTGAAATGCTCTCCTAAGGTTTTAATTCCTGTTGAAGTAAAAATTTCCCCTTTTTTATGTCAATGTTCTTCTTTCTTAACAGTGGTTCTGGTTCATGATGAGCTGTGACCTTTCCTTTAGCAAGCAGTACAAAATACTTGTATATTTACAGAAATGAGCTCAAGGAGGGGATTTAGCAGCTTTTTCCTTCCCAAACCACAGACTCTTACAACAACAACTTCTGCTTGCTTTTCTCTGCTTTTCCTACTTTCTTTTTACCCCTCTTAGACTTGATAAGTGAGTCTTTCCACAGTCTAAGTTGCAGTAATTAATTCTGAAGCTTCTCTTTTTTCTCTTGTAAAATTTTTACTTGCATATGACTTTCTCATGTACACTTTATTAAATTTTTTATTATTATTTTTTTAGCGGCAAGGGTTTTATATGGTGATGTGAGACTGAATTCTGCAAGTTTATTTCTACAGGAGTCACAGACATAAGGAGAGGATACTTGAAATTTTCCAGCTATGGCCTGATGGGTGATTGGATGGATAAATGAGAAGGTTTTGCTGTCACAACATAATGCAAATTAATGGCAGCCAAATAGGATGGCAGCCTCTTAATGGAGGTCAAGTTTGATGCAAAGCCAAGTCCTAGTACCCTCCTTTACAGGGGCTTTCATTCTACTTTAAGTGATTTCTGTGTTTGTGTTTATATCTAGGTGATCTGGCTGATACTGGGAATGAGTTTTCCTGTATGCAAATAGTTCAGCAAATCTGCCTGCTGTCATCAAACAGTACACAAGTGCTAAAATTCTCTGTTTTCTGGGTAATTCAGTTCTTTCCTTGTATCTGAGAATCATCTCCAAAAATCTGAGTAGTTCTTTTTTTGCCTTTGTTTGTTATTTGTCATTCGATAACAATAATAAAAAAATAAAACACACAGGTATAATTTAACTCCAGCAGAGAAAAGAAAGAAAAGAAATAAAAATAACAAGTTTTTACCTTGACTTTTCCTCTTGTTCTATCTAAACCATCCCCAGATTTCATGATCAGACAAAGAATTCTCCTCCTGCTGCCATAGCTGCTCTTGGTAAGTTTCTGACATTTAGTAAAATAATAAAGCTTTCCCAACATGGCACCCTTGATACACTCCTAACAGATTTAATCTAAAGGGAAAGAGCATCTTCTAAAAATACAACTTTAAAATCACTTGAGGAGAATGTGATTCCATTGCTGCAAATAGAGGAGAAGTGTTGGAATGCTGCTTTCTGCCTTAAATTGGTGATGTGGAGTAGAGCAGGTGGATATGGCAAGACAAAGGATGCAGACTTTTCTTTTGAAAATCAAATATCAGTCAGTTTGTGTTTCTCCAGTGCTTTCCTGTCAGTGAAACATCTGGAAAACTTAAGAGTTCTTGCTTAATTTATTAGTATTTATATTTTTATCCAGCCAGCCCAGTTCCAGGCTCCCATCCTATTTTGTTATTTTGTATTGATTCTGGTCTCAGAAGAAGTATGAGCTGTAACAGCATGGTGCAAAAGATAAACTATTTCTATAGGACACAAAGGTGAGGCCTTCAAACACAACCCAGCCCAACAATTCTGAATGTTAGGGGAAGAAAATCCCTCTGGGCAAGTCTTTTACTTTATTCTTTCATTGAAGCATCATGTACTGCCTCCTTTAAAATATGTAACTAGTGGAATACCTGACCTGAAGAGCTGAACAAGCACAGAATTTCCTGGATTCTTTGATTTTAAAAGCAAACTTATTGATCATTCAACAAGTGTGAGTGTGGGGATTATTTGTTTTAGAAGGAGATTTGAAAGAAAATAATCTCTATGCTTTGTAAGTGACTCCTCTGCTACAGTTCGCAATGTAATAGAAATTTTGCTCTGTTTTGGCTCCTGTCTGTTTCCCATTTAAGTTGCTTCCTATATTCTGGAGAAAACAACAACAAAAAATGCCCAAAAAACCCAACCAAACAAAACAAAACAAAACAAAACGAAAAAAAAAACCACAAAAAAACCAAACCAAAACAAAAAATAACAACAAAAAAACCCAAACCCAAACCCCCCTACATGTGTTTCGGAATCAAGCCATTACACTTTCTTTAGCAAGTCTGTACTTTGATGCAGCATGGATGTCTGAGAGCACTTGTTTCCTCTGAGGTTTCAATTTCAGGCAACACCAGCTTATGCTCTGGCTGAAAATTTCACAGAAAAAGTTATTTTACTGAACTTCTAAGTTAGTTATGTGTTTTACCAACCTGGGAACCACAGGGTTTCTACTGTTTAGATAGTATCTAGAGGGTGTCTACTGCAGGAAGTTTTCCAGAGCAAGATCCAAGATGAATCTGAGTAGATCTGGTCAGTAATCCATCCATTAAACACAAAGACCAATATCTCAATTTAGGTGTCAAAGAATAGCTATTAAAAAACTCTCTCATTTCCTGGAAGTGATACAGAGCCACATGCCACCAGTGGCCTGAGAATTTGTTCTGATAAACAGATTGCTTTTGTTATATTGCTAAATCACAAAGCAGGAACCTTGGTTTGTAATGGAGACTTGTGTGCTCTTTTAAAACCTGAGGGAATAGAAATTATCAGTGGAAAAAAAGGTGAGTACCTTTTTCTGCCTCAGACACATAAGCTCTTTGTTGGATCAGGTACCTCTTGTTTATTTTCCTTCCTCAGTTAATGCAAGAGAAAGAATGCAAAATGAATAAGCCAATGAATAAACCCACCTCATTCTTTCAAGTTGAAAACTCATTTGGCAACCACGCTGTATGGGAACATAAAATTCAGAGACGTATTTTACTCAAAAATAAGATAATCTTTGTTTTAATTACAATACATTGAGTTTCGCCTGTTCAATGAAAGAAGACTGTGCCTATTAAGCTCGAATTTGAAAGAATCAAATGAAAGATACAGCTGAGAAACAGGTTTTCCTAAATACAGCAGCCTGTAAGAAAGAAGAATATTTTTTTTTTTTTTTAGAAAAAAAATCTTTGTTTTATTTTCTTGAAGTTAGGACACATTCAGCCTCATAATGCTCCCAGATCACTCCAGATAGCAACATTAAAGACCACAGTGCCAAATAATTTTTAGGCATAGCTGGAACTAAAAGCATCCAAGCACCCTGGGGAAAGGGACCCATGCTGAAGCAATCCATGAAGAACTGCAGTCCTTGGGAAGGGTTCACTTTGGAGAAGTTCATGGAGGACAGTTTTCTTGCTGGAACAGGAAAAAGAGATTGAAGAGTTATTATATTCTGTCCTGAGGAGAAAGGAGTGGCAGAGACATCATGTGCTGGATTGACCACAACCTCCTTTCCCTGTCCTCCTGGATCCCTGTGAGAAGAGGAGCAGGGATAGAATTGGAATAAATTGGATATTTTGAATTGGAATAAATTGGATATTTTGAATTGGAATAAATGGGATATTCAACTTTATTCCTGAATATCCTGAATTGGATATCCAGGAATAAAGTTGAGCTTTGGGAGAAGGGAAGGGTGGCAGGAAGGGTTTTTTAATTCGTGGGTTTATTTCTCATTATCCCACTCTAATTTGATTGGTTATAAATTCAATTAATTTCCTTGAGTCAAGTGTGTTTTTCCCATGGTGATATTTGGTGAGTGATCTCTCCCTGACCTTGTCTTAACCCACAAGCCTTTCATTGGATTTTCTGTCCCCTGTCTAATTGAGAAGGAGAGTCATAGAGCAGCTTTGGTCAGCACCTGGCATTCAGCCATGGTCAGCACACCACAGTTATTCAAGTAATAGAAGAATGATCTTGAACTTGACCTAAACATTTTAAAAAATTTAAAAAAACCCTGATAAAACTCAAGGATTTTCACCTGGAATTAGTATTCATTATTTGCACTCCACCTTCCATGCAGAGGCTCTGATAAATCAAGACCTTTATTTTCCTTTGGCCATACAGTCTCTGATGCATCCTAAGAATTAACAAAATGACAAGGGTGTGGGACACAAGAGGTAGCTGAAGAATGCTACTATTTCATAGGAGGGAAAACACCAGCATGGAAACTTGTTAAGTGATTTGTCTGAAGTAAAATCAGGTCTGAAAATGACTCAGATTTAACCAGTTATAGGGTATTAGTACAAAAAATATTCCTCTTTCAAGTGCTTCCTCATTTTGGCATGTGGGTTTCCTGTCTTGCTTCTATTCCTGAACCAAAAGTACCACAGGCTGTAGGAGAAATTCTGTTCATATGAGCTGTGGTTGAAGTCCCAGGCCTCTTCTGAGTAGTTGATAAAAACAGGGATAAAAAAGGCACCATTTAACCTGTTGGAAAGGGAAGGATGATGATACAAACATTAAAAATTACACATGGGTAATGCTGTAGTCTTTTCAAAGGAAAAGATTGGTATCAGCAATGTTGCATTAAATCCTAGGAATTGTGCTTCCTTGAAATAGGGGGAGAAATCTTCTGTGGAATTTGGGCTCCTAATAAAATATTCCAATATAATTTTAAGTAATTAGGCACTATCCTGAAAAACTACAAACAGTTTCTGAGAGTTAATTAAAAAATAGTGAAAGATTAGATATAACAGTAATATTTTAGAAGTAGAAAGACCTATCTATAATTCTCTGTTGGAACAAAAGAAACATGTATCAGGAAAAAAACAATCCTCTAAACTTAGACTTAACTGCAATAAATATAGTTATTCAGGGAAAGTTATATCTCATTTTACACCACTGACTTCAGGTGGATTTACTACATCAAAAATTAATTTGTTCTCAAATTTAGTTGATTTTTCGTAGCCCGATCTGATGGTATGAGTTTATGAGACATAAGGAGAAGTCCTAGCCAAACCATTGGGAGCACATTAAAAATCAAACTTTTGTTTTCATGAAACAGTCAACATTCAAACAGGAGCATCACTAAAATGCCTTCAAGCTTGATGGCTGATTCTCAGCCTGGATGTGAGCAGCCAGCCAGGCATTTCCACAGAAGGTTCTCAAACGTCAGCTGCTCTCATTTATCAGAAATTAGAGTGACACTTCTTAACATTTTGTGCAGAGTTAACCAAATGTTATGGAAATTTCAAATGCCAGCCACTATGACAGGGTTCAGCTCCAGGTTTTTGCTGAATCAATGAGCTGAAAACAGATTCTTCTATAAAGCCCTTTTTATTAATTTTATTAATCCATACACCTGGGGTTTGAGAAATATAGTGAATTTAGAATTAAATTAATTCCTATTCTGAATTCTGAAAATATATGGATAACATGATAAACTTTTGCTCTGCAGCTGCAGGAGTTTGGAATGTACTTCTTTTTGTAATTCAAGAGATTTTTACTTCTGGGGCTGTGTGTTGGGGAAAAAAATAAAAAAGAGGAGAGTAATCCATGGACTCCCTCACTTTGAGCTCTCTGGCACACAGAATAGTGGTATTTTTCTTTCCCATTTTTTCTTTTTGGTGTTTAGGTGATGGACTTGAGTCTTCAATGAGAATGTGTATTGTAGGAGGTAAGGACATCAACCACAAAAGTACATTTTTTCTGCAAGTGCAAATTGACAGCTTTTATTAAAAAAATGTTATTTGCCATAATAATCTGAGCAGTATGAGGCTAAATGTAATGGCTTGAAGTATTTTTTCTCTCACCTTTACAGAAAAAGGAAGTGGTTGCTTTTACAACGTGAAGTAGCTATTAAACTAAATTAATAGATCTAATATGTCTGCATTTGTAGAAAGCTATTTGACAAAGTTTCCCTTGATAGACTATTGTTAAAGTTCTCTAAATATGAGTGAGGTAATACATTATTAAGATGGATAAAGAATGGTTAGAAACCAGAGACATGAATTAAAGATATCTTTTATTCATCGGGGTTGGATAAAGAATGAAACCCCACTGGGCTCTAATTGTGTCAACACTGTTTAATACTTGATTTAACATTTCAACAGAGCTGTACCATGGTCTTTCTTTATATCTGTGGGTGTTACCTGAAGAAGCATAACTCAGTGAACTGCAGCATTTATGGGTTTGAGCCAATAAATGGGTTCCAGAGCAGTGGGTCAGACCACACAGGGTTATTTGCATTAGAGAAGGGAATGTCCACATGGACAGAATTTAAACTTTAACCAGCCGGAGCATTGCCAAACACTGGCACACGTGGAAACATGGAGACAACAGTTAAAGTATGTGTAGCAAAATGTCCCCAAAATGTACTTAAACGGTAGTGAGTGAAATTATCATCCCTGGAAATGCTCAAAAATGGACATTTTGAACAAGCCATGCTCACATGGCTTAGTGGTGGACTTGGCAGTTGATGGTTGGACTCAATGATCTTAAAGGTCTTATCAAACCTCAAGGATTCTGTGATTATAAAGCAACACCAGAGAGTTTTATAAGTGCAAGCAGGGCCAACATTTTCACATTTGGGCAGCATTGGCAGTCTTGGGGAAGGAGTTTTTGGAGTTGTTGTGCTGATGACAGACTGAAAACATCCTGTCATGGCAGCACTGAATATGGCACGTCCTGTCCTCTGTTGGCTCTCCCAGGCAATGGTGACCCTGCCACATACAAATGCTTAGACCAAGCTGTGGTTCCTAAAAGTGAAGCTGAAAATTCAGATGGAGGTGCTCAGCCTCCCACACAAACCCTCTTAGAAAGTCAGCTGCAGTCTAAGCAACCTGGTCTGGTTTTCATACCTGTCATACCTGGTCTGTCATGAACCTACTTGAAATTCCAGTGAGGTCTGGAGACTATTACTTCTGGATTTGGTGGAGCTGGATCATGTTTCTTGTGACTTCTGTAGCAGTTCCAGGCAGCTATCTGTGTTTCCATGCTGAGCTGCATAGGTAAGACAGATTTGAAAGGAGTGATTTTCACAGAAAGGAGTGATTTTCACAGAAGGAAGACTCTGTAACCAGATTCCTCATGAATGAAGTGATTGCCTGACAGCTCTCAAGATAGCTTTCTAGACATTTAATTTTCTTTCATTTCCTTAATAAAAACCCCTCTCTTTTTATGAAATGAGATCAGCTATACCAGCTTTTCAGACAATTTACATTTCTGACATCTATCCACATGGTACACAGTGACAGTACTCAAAAATCAAACCAGGAGTTGTGTTTGATCCACAGCAGTGTCTGAAAACAGTGTGTGCCATCTAAACTGGTATATACAACCCCCAGGGGTGAGGTGATGTCTGAACTTTAAGGACACAATTACTTTTGCAGAGATTGAGACATGAATATTTTATGTGTGATTTGGGATTTTTTTTTTTTTTGCACTCAAAAGAAAGCTAAATGTAATTTGAATGCATGCTGTCTGATGAGTGACATCAGATGAGTGACACCTATGGGAAAATTATAGCAGAGGAATCAAAGTCTGAGACAGAGAAACCCTGTATTTGACCAGAGAGGAAGAGATAACACAGTCATTAATATAATAGACAGGAGTTTTGGTATAAAGTACCAGCAGTCCTTTGGCACCTTAATGGGAGAGAGACAGCCACAGAGAGAAGAATTAATATTGCTCTGTCTCTTCAATTTTTCAAATGTTTCTGACATTAAAAATGGCAGGTCCCTTCTAGTTCAAGTATAACATGGATGTACAGAAAAAAACACTGGAAGAAGAAAATTAGGCTACCAAAAATTTGATTGTATTCTGCTTTTTGATGTTTATCTTTAAAAGAGTTTTATTTGCAGAAACTGTAATAAAACCAATGTGATAGCCAGGGACAGGATTACCTAGAGAAGTATTATGGATGAAATAGATCTAGTAGAGACAGCAATGTGTCCCAAAGCATGATTTTTCTCTGCTGTGTATTCATGACCAAACTTCTTGGATGATTGTATTCATGAAATGTAAATGTGCTCTGTGTAGCTAATTTCTTCCATTTCACTGATGTCAGTGATATCATTGTAACTGAAAGGAAGTTGATCAACCTGATAAGAGAAGAAAATTAGCATTACAGTTGGGTTTCCTCTTCCTTAGTCACAATGTGTACATGTGGGCTCTCCTCTGATTCATGGGTCCCTTTAGCTCATGTCAGTGAGAGAAAAACAATGACAGAACCACACATAGACTGTCCCAATTAGCTGTGCATTCTATGAGAATAGCTTCTATGGAAATATTTGGAATACGTGTTCTTTATTGACCATAATATTCTGACTGATTACTGAAATCTGAGGAGGTGGGCTTGACCACACCAGATGGGAAGGACTGAACTGTGGTGTCCCTGGACAAAAACCTTAAAAATGGAGCTGATATTTAAATCAATGGGATGGGGGACAAAACCATCTTCCTTTGGCTTTGCTTTAAAGCCTGGGTTTAAGGCAGTGTTAGCTGGTTCATTTTGTGTTGCTTGCAAGTTTAGTACAGGGAATAAAAGCAGGACACTGTTTATGGATTTGGCTGGAATTTGTGTGTGGGAAAATACTCAGTAACATTAAGAAGGAAAAATTTCTGCACATGCTTGGATGTCTCTGTGGAGCTCCATGGTTAAAAACCAAACTCACCAAGGACTTGAAGCACTTCCAGGGTTAGACAGGAGTTGAATAATTTCTGTGGAAGGAGGCTTTGGTCATCTGAATTTACATCCCAGCTGAGCAACAACCACAAGACAAAAGGTCCAGCTCCTGTGAGGTGTTTAGGGGCTTGATCCCCACTGGTTGCTGCAGGAATCAGATGTCAAAGTACATTTGCAGATGCCAGCTCCAGAGTCCATTGTGTTTAGCTCAACCCAAGCATATGAGTATTGTCACTGCACGTGAAACATCATTCCAGGCTGGATTGAGTACCTGTGCTTAGAGCCCACCTGCTGTGCATAGTCCTGCCACCAGAAATGCTTAACTCACACACACTGCTCTTTTAAAGGAAAATTAATGTTTTCTTTACATGGCATCAGGCATTTCACAGTTGAAAGCTCGATTATGTATCCTTTAAAAACAATACTTTGTGCTTCATCTCCAAACCCTCTTGCTAACACTGGGCTCAGCACTCCTCCAGGTATTGAACTCCTCTGCCTATAGAGCAAGTCACAGATGTAGGAGCTGGCTGGATCAGTCCCACCCTTATACCCCTCCTGTGAAGTAAATTATTATCCTCTTGTTACAGACAGGGAGACAAATGTAGCCTGGGTCTGATTTGTAAGATTACAGTGCTGGGGAGCTGCTCACAAAATCAAAGCCATATTTCAAAACAGATTCTATTTGTTCACTGGGATCACAATTTTGCCAATGCACTACACTGTGAAAAAGGAGTTAAGTAATAGTCTGGCAGTGATCTATACTTTACTGGGATTAATATAAATTAATTCTGTCTTTATACTGAGGTGCAAAAGTTATTAAACTCATTAAATACATAACTTTTTCAAGATCCAAATGGATAACACATAGATTTTCAAGTGCAAATCTTTACAATAAATTTGCTTCAAAAAATCCTTGAAAGGAAAGAAAAGGATGTTCTTTCTCTGTAGTTATGTTTACTTATTATTTTTAGAAGAAAATGTATGATATTTAAGAGATTAATGCTTCTTCATGACAGAATTATAGTTAGAAGTTTTCTCCCAGCAATATTGTTTCTGCAAAGTTAGAACTCTGTGACCTTTCTGGATGGTATAAAATTTCTGTTGATTGCTATGACTCTCCTAAAAGAGCAATTCTTAATTCTCAAGATTTAAAAAAAAAAAAATTATGTTTTGAACTCTTCAGAGTCTGAACCTGCTTATTTCTAGAGGTGAAGAACAAAGCATATTCACAGCACAATTCTACTTTTTTTTTTTACTTGCATGAGCCATTGCTACACACAATCACCTTGATTTTCCTGGGACTAACACCCTCAAAGGTGGGCTCGTGACCCCACATATTGATCCTCATTGTGGAGAGGAGTCTAAATAAATGCCACTTTCAAAACAAGCAGCATCTGAAAAATTACTCTGCTCAGAAATTAAAGGTATGGATCATTGTGTGTTAGCTGACTCTTGATGAAGAATTATATCATCACTTTTAGTGCACAAGCCTGCGAAGTTACACTAATTATCTTAAATATTTACCCAAATACCTGAAAACCCACTGGGAGGGCCTGACTGCCTCTGGAAGGGCCTCTCTGAATGCAGTTCATGGGGTTGTCTGGGCAGCTCTTTAAGCTGTCTTTCACCAGCCACATTAGAACAGGGGCTCAGACTCTTCAGGGGCTCTCCAGACTGCAGCTGTGCCCAGACTCCAGGCTAGAATGAAAATCTATTCTCTTGGTAATTCCACATCCAACCTATGTCCTTTCTGTGGGTCTTCCCTGTGGTGTCTGCACACAAGACTGGGATTTGAGAAAAACCACATTTCTTTGAAAGCTGCCAATGAGCAAAAGCCTGTTGTGGCTGTACTGAGGGTTTCCAAGCACAAATGACATTATGGACTTAAAAACTGATGCCAGCCAGGGTCTATGTACAAATCACGAATGGGACGGGATTGCTGTGGAACGTGCCTTGAGCTGTTTTATTTTCCAGCATCACTCTCATTACATGATTATGACAATGGGAAGATGCCAGCAGCTCACATCCCAGGCAGCAGACCAAGAATTTAATGTTACAACTTATTTTATAAGATTTTTGACCAATCACACAAAGCAAAAGCACATTGACAGTAGTTCTATCCAACCACTATAAGCACAGGCACCTTTGGTTAAAACAATGCCTGCTTATTTTGAATACAATACCTGCTTGTAAGCCTTAAAACACAATGCACAGACCCCCATTATTAAGCTTCAACCTTCCTAATATCCTGCTAGATAAACTTTTCTGTAGCTTAGGGAGTTATTCTAGACAAGCGTTAACACACAGAGCATTGTTCTATTTGTCCTTGCTCTTCTACAGTCTAATTTTTCTGCTGACCTATCTCATGGCTGCTGCTTAGCTCTAATCGCATTCTACTGCCTCTAGAGCCTGCCTTTTGCAGCTTTCCCAAAACCCTCTAATTTTGTGGATTCCCACAATAAACTATGTCAGTCTGAACTTTCTTAGCTTCCCTGTACAGCTGCTGGTTCTTTTTGTGACTTTGCTGACCAGTTCACAATCTCATCCTGTGTCTTGCTGCCAGTGGTGGCCAACAGGAGGTGCCTGGGGACAGCCAGTCTCTAGAGACACCTCCTGCTTTTGCAATCTTGACAAGAATTTGCAGCTTAAGGACCTCTCCAGAGAGATTTCGATAAAACTTTGTGTTTAAAAGGCCAACAGGAATTCTTGTCCATGATTTTATACAGCATCCCTTGAGATCATGTCAAGGGTTAGCATTCATGTCATTCTGTAGCAAGGGTTTCCAGCAGTTTAACTAAACATTCAGTAAGGATTCCCCCTCTTTTTTCAGTGTGAACTTGCTTGCTGGGAGTTTCAGTTAATAAACTGGAGTTAGTCCATTGGGAAAGAAAGTAAACAAAAAGTTTTTGGGGATATTTATGGTTTTCAATGCTTCTGTCTCATATTTGGTATTTGTCAGGGTGAAGAGTCCTGATCTGCACATTAATTTTTATATGGAAGATACTCCACACCTGTGATCTCCATTCTATGAACTTTTGTCAGTTCTGTCTGTTTGAGATGAGGCAAATAAAACTGCATATACAGTATCTGGGTGCAAGACACATTTAAACAGTTACTCAGTACCTCCTGCAATTCCTGGCAGCTGCGCCATCCTGAATTATTTATTATTTGTAAATAGTGATATCTCACCTCTCATTGATAGCTATTCCTAAGTTGCCTCTAAAGGTGATGGACAGCTTTCTGGCCATTTACTGACCATTTACCTTCCTTTCCCTGTCTTTTACCCAATTATATACCCATGAAAATGTCTTCTCACACTGTCATTATTTTCTTAAGGATTTTTGGAGAAGGCCAAAACCCTTCTGAAAAAAGCAATAGTCAAGCCCATGTCAATACTTTTCTCAACTTCTAGAAGGTTTAGATTTGTCAGACAGGACTACTCATCACAAAAGCCACAGGGCTCTTTCTCAGTACCAGGGAAAATGGTCCAAATCAGCATTAAACAAAAATTAACTTCTAATATAAAGCCTATCAAACCCAGACCTTTGATGTACAGAAAGAACAAAAAGCAGGACAGTGCAAGTAATATGACTGGAGTAGAGTCATTCAGCATAAATGAAGGAAATTATGGAAGACTAAGAAATATTTCATAAGGAATCAGAAGTAGCAGACAGGAAAATTTACCTTGAAGCAAATAAATACATATTAACACACATAATCCCATACATCAATTACTGAGCACAAGCACAATGCTCAGTAACCAGAACATCTCAATGGGAGCCAACCTAAATAAGTATCAATGACAATAAATATCAGTTTCTGCCCAGCCTCCAGCAGAAGTGAAGAATACATATTTTCAAATGAGTGGAGGAAAATCAAATGTATGACAAGTTTATACTATTCAGTGCTATTGTTGCATCTGACACACTTTTCCAAGTGCCAGTGATTTTAAGATAGTGGGACAAGCTAAAACAGGAGCAGGAAAAATAAGGCTTAGAAATCCTTTTACTGTAGTATTCAGCAGTGTGAATGGGGAGAAAGAAAAAGAAGAGGCACATTTTAGAAGTACAGGGAAATATATTTGACAAGTAAAAATAAACTGTGGGATTCATTGCTGCAGGAGGCACAATGTCTATTATGGCCTTGAATTACTAAATGATTCATCCCAAAGCAAGGTGAAGGAAATAATATGTCCAAGGTAATAAAGATATTTGACATCAATCTGTAATATTATATATTTATAGATTAGCTGCAATAGGAATTGTTTTTTGAGGAACTTTTGCATGGATGGAGGAGAACATGGTGGAGCAGAATTTGTCTGGAAAGTAATAAATACAAAGTGTTTTAAAAGTTTTTATTTTTCCAATCCTAACCTAAATCCCCTAAATTATAGAGGAAGCTCGTCTATGCAATGTTTGTTCAACCAGCTAGTTGTCTGCAATATTTATGTGTTTCATGGGAATAACAGCAAATGTCAGAAATAAATGTATGCCCCCATGGCCAAGTCACAGTAACTTAATTTTCCATGTGTCCTTTTTAGTGATATAAGGCTAAAAATATTTTAAATGCATTTAGAGAGTTCTTTGTTAAAAATCATATGGGTGTCCCAAAACTGGTATTTTCAAAAGATTTTGGAATAATGTAATATGCTAAAATGTCTGGGAATGGCTATGCAGCATTGTAAGGATCAGTCTGGCTTATTCATCTTCCAGACACTCTTTGAATGTGCACAATGAAGCCAAATCCAGAATTCTGATTTCATTGTACCTGCTCTCTGACTTCAGAGGAAGACCTTCCTAAGGAAGATCACAGGATTAGCTGAGGGATAGAAGTGAGAGCTAAAACAGGTTTTCTTCCTGTTAAACAATTTTCCTATGACTCAGAAGCAAGACAAAGGATGAACAGAATACAGGAACTTAAGAACACATTCTGTGTGATGTAAAATGTCTTAACTTGGATTGCTTTTAGAGGAAACGTGCTTAGGAAGAGCTGAGATCCTTTTAGAAATTATTTACTAGGGAAAAAAAAATACCTGAAAAAAATCCCTGTCAATATGTGTGTAAGTCCTGGTTTTTCAGCTTTACGTAGGAGTGAGTTAGCAGCATTTCCTTGAAGATTATCATACTCTGATCTTTGTTCACTGATGTATGAGACTTTGAAAGATTTACAAAGAGAACAAATAATTTCACTGCAACAATGATGAAAATAGTAGATTTTTTAAGGACCAGATTATATAAGAAAGTAGCCAAACCACCCGCTATTTTTACATTAAAACAAGTGAAACTTTTCCTTTCTGAGATTGCTTTGTGAGGAACAAAATTTCATGTTTTTGGTAGCTGAATTGGTTTGGATATTTCCCTACCCAGATCTGCACTACCTGTGCTGTTATGAACCAGTCACAACTTTTTCTACATCTTGAGAGCACTTCCAGATTTTTTCTCTGTATGTTAAAAACATAAACTGTGTGAATGATTAACAGAAGAGGCAGTCCTGGAAGGCTTGTCCTGTCCTTAAAATATTGCCAGAACATGCTCACCTGTCCAAATTGCTTTGCAAATCAGGCTGATCAGAACCTGCCACAGCTGAGCTGACAGGTGTTCAAGTGCATCAGCTGGATGGTTTGGGACCACCAACTGCATTCCTTGTCTCTGCACCCAGAAAACACAGCCAGGGAGTAGTTCTTGAGTATATGGGCTTATAAAACACTCGGCTTGGAGAACAGCAAGGTCTTCAAGCCTCTTTTTATTCCACAATGGAGCACAGCCCTGTGCAGGGAGCCCTCACCAGCATCTCTCCTTTCCCAAATGCTGCTTTGAGGAACCCACCTGTCCTTGGACTCGTGGCAGGCTTGAGGATGCTGCCATTCCTGTACCCTCTCCTCTGCACACTGCCTGCCCTTTCAGCCTCACTTCCCAGCAGAAAAGGATCTCCAGGGAAGAATTGGAACTGCACTCCACTTATCTTCTGTATTATTTAAATGTAAAACCTGTATTTCTGCTGCATTCTCTCCAAAAGATTGACAGCGTGGTAGCCTTAACAGCTCTGTCTTATAGAAATCATTTTCATCTCTCAGAATGTTTCTGTAGTATTTCTTATAATAATGTGATCTTAAACCTCCACTTAAAAAAAAAAAAAAAGGTTTTGGGGGAAAAATCCCGCAGCAAAAATAGAAAATTCTAAAATGTTTTATGACAACAGTTTAAAATGAAACTGTTTCAGCATTAAAAATCCATTAAAAGTTAAATGAAACCTCCCAGCACAAAGACAAATATCTAGGGATTCAATTACTGAAACTGCATGCAATCCACTTATTTAAGTGGAAGATTCTTTTTTCAAGCTTACAAGAAAAAAGAATTCTTGAAATAAAATAAAGAAGCCAACGTCAAAGTTTCTGTACATCACAAAGCAATAAAGCAATTGAATGTGATATTAATATATGAAACAGAAATTAACTATACTTTTCAAAGTGTTCTTTAAAAAGAAATGGGAAAAAATGGTCTGATGATATGTTCTTAGGCTTCTGATTAAAAATTGCAGTGTTCCATAGTTTTGGATTAATAAGTTGAGTGGGAAAGTTGGTTGTCATGTCCTAGGCTTGTACTTCTGGACCTAAGCCCATTCAGAATTAGAAATGGAGAATATTTGCTAAAATTTGCCAGATCTGAAAATAGTTTTGAATTTAGCAAAGTATCTTAGGTTCTTCTTTCCATCCTAAATAAAATGAAATGGATAGAATTGTGCAGTGTTCACTTGTATTGATCCAGAACAGATTAAAATAGAGCACTGTGGGAATCTGTTTTAGCTCTCTGTTACAAGAGGTCTGGAGTTCAAAGACTTTGCACAGCTATACATCTACTAAGAAAATAATATCCATTGTTCTGTGCTGGCTGATGATTTGTTTAGCTAGGGAAAGAAAAAGAAAAAAATAAAGAAAAAAAATCACTTTTATTCCAGAATGTTGATTCTCTTAGGAAAGCTTTTAAACTGCTATTTTTTATCCCTCTAATGAAACAGAAAAAAAAAAAATACAACTCTTCTCATCACTGATAAGTTTATAATACATATTATCATGATAAGAATTGTTCTTTCCCTGCTTTATATGACCCAGGTACATTCCTCTCATTTGTTTGGAGGTGGACATTTTCAGGAAGATGATTGCAAGCAGCATGTCTGGACTGCTGCAAATTGCAGGCAGACTGGTCACTTCATCTCAGCTCTCCAGGGTTTGAACAAATGCACACACTGATTTAAATTTCCTAACTAAAAAATCCTTGGCTTAACCTGGTAAAACCCGCCTGTGATGAAGCGCTGCCTTTACTGTCAATGTTATGTCCTTGAAAGGTGTTCAGGGCCAGCACTTGGCACGAAATGCAGCTGTGGTTTCCATGACATATGTTAGACAAGCTAATAATAACATTTTTATTCAGCCTGGAAGAATCAGTTTGCAAAATGTCTAATTTGCATAGTTGACTAAGTCAGGCTGGTGGCTGCTTTTTTTTTTTTTTTTTTTAAACTCCATATATGTACAAGCCAGCCAAATGTAGGAAACCAGAATGCTATTAGAGGAGTTTGAAATGCAAGATAAGTACTGACAGGAGAAGAGGATTATGAATTCCTGGCAAAGACCTACCTTCCTGTCTGTAAAATAGGCACATCTCTGGTGTCACACAGCAGAAAAGGAGAAAAGGAGGGGAGGGAAAAAAAAAAAACAGCTGCAAAGAAGGCACAGTTTTGAGAAAGGCAGACAAAAGAGTAATTGCCATGTTAAATAGCAAATTTGGGCATGCCTGCTGAAAGCAATTTGAGTTCACATGGGTGAGAATGAAGGAAAGCTCTGAGTTCATACATAACTGACACAAATTAGCAATAAGCTATTTATTCTTCCTGCTCCTGTCACCTTTGAGTAATAACAACCTTTCACAGGGAAGTAATGATTAAAGTCATCATGACCAGATTTAACCCACTGACCAAGAAATCAGCAAATGAATCCACTCTTGTGACCAAAGTCAAGAATGGCCAGTGGTACAAAATTAACCCAGTCTTTATGATATTTGAGAAATGTAATTTCATGCTCCACCTCAGCTGGTTTGCCTTGCCTTGTTATAGTTCTTTGGAATCACTAATAGCATTTTTGAAGAAAGAAGGAGCCCTTCAGTGAATTGAAGAGAAAGTTGGGTTTCATCCACAATTCTTAAATTTGGTAGTCCTAAATGAAATGTCTGAATTATGTGAATGTCACAGTTAAATGACAGGATAATTGGGGATTTTTATGGTGTCTAGTGTTGGTGCCTGCAAGGGTTGGAGACATGTCTTAAACATGTGAAAGGCAAGATTTTGAAGAGCAGCCAACATGGGTTTAGATGAACCAGGGTAAATTAGGCAGATAATGCCAACGACCAAACTTTTGCTTCCTGTGCTAAGGTGGTTGAGGCTGTAGGGAATGGGAGGGCCTTTAGTTTAATAAAAGTCACCATGAAGTCTTGCATCTCGGACAAAATAATCCCGGGCAGCAGCACAAAATGGGGCTCATCTGGAATCTCAAAGGAGATTCCACCTCTGCAGAAATGGATCTGGAGGTCCCAGTGGGCAACAAGCCAAGGCTCAACAGCCTGGCCTTGCAGCAGAGCCATCCATGAGTGTGTCAGTAAGGAATGAATCTATTTTTTTGTTTGCCTGAGTAAATTGCAAATGCAATTGCCAGTGTAGGTTGTTTTGAGGACAGCTAATTACTTCAGTCCTCAGCCAGGCTGAGGAAAGCCACGTCCACCCCATACATTTGGCGTCTGTGAAACTTCAAGTGGAATCCTGTGTCTGATTTTGGGTTCCCTGAACAAGAAGGATGTTGTTGACATGCTGAAGGGAGTCCAGGAGGCCTGAAACACAATGAATTAGGAAAAGCTGAATGAGCTGCACTTGCTCAACCTTAAAAAGAAAATGTTTCAGCGAGACCTTACTGGTTTTCTACAACTCCTGTTACCCTGGGACACCGTGGAGTCACCATCCCTGGAGATGTTCAGGACTTCTCTGGGCATGACCTTGAGTAATTTAATCTAATCAGACCTTCTTTGAGCAGGAGTTTGGACTAGGTGACTCCTTGAGGTCCTTTCCAGCCTAAATTTTTCCAGTATTTGAAATCCTCAGGGCTGCTTTGAGGAGAATGAACAGGTCTAAGTGTTTATTCAAAAGCTCTCATAGACCTTGTGCAGGGAATAAAAGCAAAAAACTGATGCAAAATACTTTGACAAACTTGATCACAGCACATATGAATAAGGGTGGGATGTATTCAAATTGTAATTTGGACTTTGTAGGCTATAAGTGCTTTTAATATGAGTGTGTGTGTGAAGTGAAGCAATAGAAGAGCAGCTGATTTCTTAAAGTTGTTTTTAGCTTCATATTAAGTCTCTTGAATTTACTTTTATTAGTGAATATAGGTAATTCTTGTTACTTTTAGATTAGTTTCATTTAGCTAGTCTGCTTATTCACCTCTACATCTACATAAAGAGAAAATTTAAGGAACCTTACTTAGTCTGAAATGCACATCATTTAGGTGTAATTATCCACCAAGCATTGTGAATTAACCCACCTTTATCATGCTCTTTTAGGCATAAATTGCTTACCAAATAATTTCCAGCCAGTTCAATTGCTTGATCCTCTTCAATTTTCCCAGTCCACTTTTTTGCCTTCTTCTGTGCTTCAGAACTTCCTACCTTCTGTTGAACTGGCAATTAATCATAACAACTCCGTTGGCAAGCAGTTGCTTGCTCTTTATAGAACACACCGTATGTCTCTTGCTCACAGTTCTCTATAGTTTTTGGATATGATAAAAATAAAGCTGGCCTGCAAATAGCTGGGATTTTTAGCTAGGAGCTGCTTTTGGAGTTCTCTGTGTGATGGAAGCAGAGTGTTTTGTGTGTCAAAAAAGATTGTGCTGTTACAGGGAGAAGAATGAACAATAATTTATAATTTCCTTATCAGTAAGAATAGACCCCATAGAGCCAGAGAGTTTTGACTCAGATTTCCCTCAGATATTTCAGCAGTGTCTCCCACCTGAAGCAGGACTGACTAACAGCACGGAGTCAGAGCAGAAGTGCTGCTCAAAATGGAGTTCAGCATGTGTTTCAATTGTGTATTCAAACCCAAGGGGAGGCAGAAAGGCTTCAGCCTGTGCTTAAATCCATAATCAAGAAAGCATTTATATACACTTTAAATGGGAGACTGAGTGGCTTTCCAAACTGTAATGGAAATACTTAGAACAGATTCTGGTTGTCAAGATTAATGTAACCTTGTACTTAAAGTGTGATTTTTTGGGGGTTTTTTGGAGGTTGAGGAGATGTCTTTGACCAAATGTAGCTCAGGTGGTAGTCTGAGAGTTGAGGCATTACTGGTTTAGGCAATGGCATCACGATCTCTGCATTGAATGGTTGTAATAAATCCAAGACTTCTTTTGGTTCAGACATCATCAGTGTCACAGCTTGACTGCAGTAGGCTGAGTAGGAGGTTTTGAGGACAGCTGACCATTAATCTTTGATCATTTGTACTTGCCCTTCTTCCTTTGACAACACAGGGCTATTTTGAAAGGAGTATTAATAATCATCTGAAATATATATTAATATTTTTAGTACAACAGTCAGATAGAACATCTTTTTTAGGTATCAAGGGTAATTGAAAGTTTCTAGCTTTTTTTTTTCCCTAACTGAAATCTATTGTTTCAGTGAAAAAATCTGCACTATTTTGAACTGTGGAAAGGAACACACAGAAGGATAAAATCCAGACTCATGTGGCACAAATAGCAAACCATCCAGAAGAGTCCCTGAGGAATTATTTTTCCCAACATGGTACTGCTGGTTGCTTATGTTCAAAAACAAAAAACAACCCCAACCCAGCCCCCAAACACACCACAAAGTGTTCTTATGTGCTAAATTCCATCACACTAGCACATCGAAACACACAGAACCTCTGCAAGCCAGACTTGCCTCAGGCCCTTCCCTGAATTTCAGCTTCAGAGACATTCTGACGTGCAGTCCTGCACCTCGTGGTGCTTTGGGTGCTTTAATACTGAGCAGCAGCTGATTATTTTTGGCTCTGAGCAGGGCTGAGTCATAACAGAAATGTTAAGGAATACAGGCACACACAAACTTTGTGAGCATCACCCTCACTCAGGATCAGAGTCAGGCACATGGAAAAGCAAGAGAGAGCAGGGCCAAGGGCTTTCCCAGCTTTCTGCTTCCCCATCTGGGGGACTCAGCAGATGTTGTTGTGGAGCAAATCCTCATTCCTCAGTGATACTGCTGTCTTTTTTGAGCTTTACTTGGAGGTAGATATATATCAAAAGAGAAAAAAATATTAGAGGTTGCATGCTGCAGGAATCTGAGGGAATAGTGATTTCCTGTTACAATCCTGAACCCATTGATGGCAGGAATAAAACATAGGGTTTTTTTTCCCTTGGGCTTTACTTTCATTGCTTCAGATATGCCTGTTTTGTGTAGAAGATCTGACTGACCTTCAGCTTCACGCTCTTCTCCTCTTTTGGAAACTTTCTCTTTAGAAATCTCCCATGCTTAATCTTTGTAAATTGTACTCCAACCAGTTTGAACATTCTGAGAGGTCTAAAGGAGCAGGACAAGGAACTGGTTTTGCAATACTACTATTGCATTATCTTTTCTCTCTTTGATATATTTAGTGTGAAGAAATTATACCCTCTTGTAGATTAAAAATAACCAAAATCTGCCACTGTGCTCCCATTTGAGTCACCAGATAGGTGTTTCAGCAGCATGTTTGGTTCAGGATTATATGAGCCAGCCCTTTGTCTCCTGAGGGTGCTGAGATGCTGTCAGCATATAAAAATCCCACTCTACTTTGAGATGACAAAGTCCCCATCAGTGGTTTTCCTGTGTAGCCTACTGGTATGGTTGTTTCAAAAGATGTAGGAACATTAGTGGATGTACCACAGGAAAAAAAATACTGAATTTCCTAGTTTTCTTGCTAATTCAAACAAGCTTACATACCTGCTTTATGTTTATTACCATAAAGTAGTGAAATAGTAGCATGTTCCCTACCCTTCTTGACTTAGATGTAATATCCTTTATGAATTTGTGAGGACTTTGAATTAAAAAAAACCTGAAACAGGAGTATTGCCTCAGCCAGGAAGGTTTTAAATTTGCATGTTTGTTCTTAATGCAGGCAGAAAGAAGATAGACCAGACAGAACATTTTGTACCCATTCATCATCTGCTTGTCTAGTCTGACTTTTTGATTTTTTTTGTTGACATTGTCCTTTAGTCAAAGATAATTTCCAGGCAATTTCAAGGCTTCTTTTGAATATGTAAATATTTTGTTGATTTAAAGGCTCAAAGCCCTGGAGGGTAAAGGAGGCCAACAGAAATCACATTTTTACAGAGTGTCCAGAGAGATTGTAGAGTCTCCCTAAGAAAGCATCTGGATGTGATCCTTGGCAAGTAGCTCTGGGTGGTTCCTGCTTGAGCAGGGGGCTTGGACCAGATGGCTCCACAGGTCACTTCCAGCCTCAAGTATTCTTTGGGGTTGTGTTTTGCAGAGATAATCAAAACTCCACAACTTTAGTGAAAGTTGTAAAGCCGGTATGTTTCTTACAGCGCTGGACACATGTGGGAATCGTTCCCCTAAAATGACATGTGTACTTCTGGGAACTTCAGGTCCCTTTTTGTCCCCCTCTCAGATACATACGCATACAATTTCACAATAGGTTCATACATATTCATTTTTACGAATTTCACATGACATTTGCCGCTAGTTCTTCTTTATCAGAAAGAATTCTTAGGTCAGGTTGACCTGCTCTCACAGCAGTCTCTCTGTCTCTCTCTATCACCCTCTGTCTCCCACTCCTTATCTCTGTCCTTCACTGAAGCAGTTTCTCTGAGCCTAGGTTCTGCAGTCAGGCTAAATAACCATGTTTTCTAACCACAGACTCAACTCAAAAATGTACATTTCACCTAAATCAAAGTGGATTTCTACCCTGGAAAATTTCCACTTTGCCTCAGTTCTGTCCTTTGATTTTAGTCCTGAAGCCTCTGATCTCAGCCCTGGTGCCAGCTGGAAAGGATTCTGACAGTCCCCCAGGGGGGTTCACCCCAAAACACAACATACCCGTTCCAGAATATCATGTGGTGCTCCTCAGTAATGCAAGAAGACTGATCTGAAGTGAGGGTAACTATACAAAAACACCTGAAGTTTTGTCCTGCAGAACAAATGTCAAAAACAGGGCTCCTTTAAGTTGGAAGTTCCTACATTTCAAAGAACTTGATTACCAGCATAAGTTAATAAATTAAATAACTCAGCGAGTTTGACATGAAATTTACATTGTGAAGCTTTCAGCTCTCTGCTTTTGCTTCATGAGTCAAAATATCAGAAATTCCTACCTTTAACTGACAACATTTTATATAATAGATATTTATAGTTTATAAAGAGAAAATGGGGTTTGTATGAAATATGCACTATAAGAGGATTCAAGGCAAAAAAAAAAGTTAAAAAGAGATAGCAGGGGAGGTATAGATATGTTACTGATGCATAAACAGTAAGAACAATTGTATGGGGTTTTCCCTTCTTTCTGAAGGAAGAAAACAATTACAATGAAAAGAAGGATGAATCATACTAACTTATCACCAAGGGAGTGCAGAATAAAGCATCAGGACCAAACAGCTTTGAGACACAGGGTTAATAATCATGTTAAATATGTAAGTATTTGTATGTGTCCCCTACATTTTTTTGGGCAATCACTCATAGTGTAATAGTGTGTTCAAAATTCTATTCATCTTCCACTTGCATTTCATGTTTTAAAAATTCATAAGCAAGAAGGTTTTATTTTTTATTTCCCATAGTGGGAGATGAAATCTAGAGACTTAAAAAAGTCAGGAATCTCAGTAGGAAAGAAGAAAAAGATAATTTGTCTGTAATCTTTAAAGCTAGAATTATTCACTAAAGCTTTTTTTTGAAGACAGTCATCTAGAACAATTCTGTTCCATTGGAAGATAATAAAATTGGTAGAAAAATGGAAATCTTTTAACAAAATAAAAAAGAAGGTGTTGATAATACCCAGCAAAAACCCTGTTGCTTTTATGTTGGATCTTGTGGTGTTTGGTAGGGTGTTTTAGTTCTGCTTTTTGTATTAAAGTCTGAAAAAGCTGTATCTTGAGAAATAGGCTGAAAATACAGCAGCTATTACAAAATCTCACCTCCTTCTGTGTGGGATTGGGGATATGGGTCTGATTTACATTTCATGGAGTTTGGGTTTCTTAGTGTCAGGAAAACACCTCTCCAGGTCTCGCATGCTGAATGCAGAAGGACCCTGACTGAAGAACAAAGAATAAATCAGCTGGTTTCTTGGGCAGGGGTTCACACACTGCAGAGAACAAATGCTTTCAGTCCTGTCAGGAGCTGGGAACAATTACCAAAATACAAAGGCTGCAATGTGTTTGTGTGGGGATATCCTAAACGGGAGTGTTGGCAAAGCTTTGCTATTCCAAGTGAATTTGTGTGAGAGTTCAACACTGCTGCAGAGTGAGGTTGGGAGAATGGAGTCTGCCTCTGAATTGGAGGGGTTTGGGATGAATATTTCCCTCAGTGTAATGGGTATCCAGGTCTGGAAGTCTACTTCTCATCAAATAGCTGCATTTTTATATATGGTAAAAAAAATGTGGCAGCAAACTTTTCAAGTGCGCTGTTGTTCTGTATTGATGTTGAATCAGTTGGAGTACAGAGCCTGAATAAGTGACTTGCTTTATCATGCTTAATTCAGATAGGAATAACAATACAGGTAATTGCTATCAAGTGACCTAGATTACCCAGTTTTTTTCTATAACACAAGTGTAGTTAGCCTTGGAAATTATTGGTGTTCTGACTGGTCAAGCAGCAATTTGCATTTGATCACGTGTTAAAATTATTTTTTGACAGAGACGCAGGTAATGAAGTGTATTTATTAGGTTAGAATGAGCTTAAATCACATTTCTTTTCTTCCTAGGGAATTATATAAATGTCTGCTTAAAAATGTGTCCCTGTTTCATGTTTTTCAGGAGTTGGGATTCTTTTCTGAAGCTGACCATGGCTATCTGTGTGCTGTCAGAACCAGGAGCTCATCCCAAGGCCATGAAAATCATGGAAATATCTGGAATATGCCAGAAACTTTGCAGAAGGCTACATTAAACTCATGGCAAGAGTGATGCCATAGGCTCATAAGAAATAAGATATATAAAAATGTCCACATTTTATTAATTGTAATGATAACTGGTGTTATAGACTGAAACATTCTGCCTACTTTGTCTGCAGCTAGGACTGGTTAAAATCTAGAAAGGAACAATTATTTCTAAATATTGCCATTATTATCTGAATAATTGCATGAGTATGAGTACTGCAAAAATATTAATTGAATTATATTCAGTGAGAAATGACATTAACAGAACAGAGGAGTCATAGAATAGTATTGACAAGATCTGCTTGCAATGCAATCACCAGTGTTTTGTTCTACTTGAAAAGAATGTCTTGAGAGAGAGAAAAGAATTTAATCTGTGTTCTTTCCTCATTGTGACAAAACTAACAGCTTTAAGTTAGCGTTGCACAAATGATGCTAAACCTGATTAAATATTTTTGAGAATTAAATTTTAAAAAGCTTCAGAGTGCATGTATCTTTTAGAAAGTGAGAATAACTGAGAAGTACTTGTGTCTGTCTAGAAAATAATGGCTTCTCTGTCAGTATGTTCAGTTTTAGTGCTATTAATAATAACGTAAAGTTCTCATATGCTATTTTTCATCTGGAAATAAAAATTGCCTTGGGAAATTCATCTCAGCTCCGTGTGACAATAAGACTCATGAAGTGATTAAAGCAAGGACATCAGTGCAGAGAGACAACCCTTCTGTTCCAGGCTGGTGCTCTAACCAAACTATCAATATTCATTTTGGCTGCACCAGGTCCATCAAGGAACACAGAGCAGATCACAGCCAGTGATCAAGCAGTTTATTTCCAAGGAAGGGTTATTCAGAAACAAAACAAAGAACTCCTCAAGTCTGAGTTTTAATATTTTAGGGAGGCCAGAAGAGCACTCTGGTAATATCCATGAGCTCTCCAAAGATTTAATGTCTGTTACACAGTAAATGCTGCATAAAAGTGATACTCAAGGCATTATAAAGAGATGTTATATTACCACAGCATATCTCTATTTCAATTGAATTAAGGGACATAAACCTGTTTTATGTGTTTCAAAGAGTTTCAGCTTGCAACCTAGTAAATGTTGCTGCTTACTACCTGGATGAGTTTGTGCATCAATAGAATGAACAGTTAAAGTCAATACACAAAATATTTGTAGCAGAGCAAGTGAAACAGAGGGTTTTAGTCAATAACATTGCAATTATTGACCTCACAGGTTTTGATCAAGTTAGGCATCACACTTCAATAGAGCAGTCAGTAGAAATATGTGTTATATGGAGTTATGGCTTTGTGGGAATGATAGATCCAGGTGAACAGAATAAATACCAGTGTATCTTGATGGTGTCTTGGTTTCACCTTAAGCCGCTATGCAGGTTCTGTTTTTTGCTATTTTTCCCAACATCTGTGTTATATAAGTGATGCTGGTTTAAGCTTTTGATAATGTGCTATTTTGTTGTCTTTGAATTATGAAGGTTCACAAACAGAGCTGTCTTAGGTCAGTTCATTTACAAAAAAAAAAAAAGGAAAAGAGAATAATAATTTATTTATAAGTTAAAGAGAATGAATTATACAGAATCCTTTTCTGTATCTGTATCACCAGCTCTTTCATTGCCAACACAATTAACCCAAGTACACTCTTATTTATTATTAGTTGAGGCAAAATGCACATTGCAGCTTCAGGCTTTTAAAAAGTGGTTTACACACTAAACTTGTTGCATTGAACTAAGCACACTAAAGTCTAATTTTGCCTTAAGATTTAGTAAAGATGGTGACATACAGATAGTGTAAATAGTGCCTAGGTGGATTTATTGCCACACATCTAGAGTTGAGGCAAAGGACAAGAAATATTCTTTGTGCTAAATAGAACCTCATGAATAGCTATGCATTTGTAATGGTAAGTTTTATTGTAAATAGTTCATTAGTAGCAGAGATTCCATTTGACAAAAAAATGGCAAATGTAGCAAATACATTTTTAAGGAAGTTTGGAGGGGATGGAGGTGGCAGGCAGCTGTAGCTCTATTAACATGACCTTAATATTATGCAAAGCTTTAGAAGAAAAAATTGATGATGTAGCAGACCTAACTACAACAATAAACATAGGAAATACACAGTATTTCTTTTTCAAAGAAAGAAAACCATTGCACTTAAAGAAGACATACTCAACTAATTTAGGACCAAAGGAATGCAGATTAAAGTAGAAAAAAACCCTTGAAATCAAAATCAAAACATCTTTTTAATTTTTTTCCCCCTGTGGCTTGGATCATATAAATTGTATTAGTGCTTCTTTGTAGATTTTGCCCTTTAAAATTGTTCTAGTTCTGAATTCTCATAAAATTATGAGGAGAAATTTATTTCTAGTAATCAGTGATCTAACTACCTTTTATTTCAATGTAGGTTTTAGTTTGGAATATGGATATAAGAAAAATTATGCATTTTAACTGAACTGGAAGCCTTTGTGTCTTTTCCAACACATGTCTTTGTAAGGTTGACTTACATCCTTATAAATAATTGCCAGGTTGAAAAAGTTCTTTGGAACTTTATCTTGCTTATAACTGATTCAGAATTTCAGACATCTGTTGTTATGGGGATTTTGTTAAATTACCCATCCTTGCCTGGATTTTTGTGAGTATAATGATGAAATTTTTACATTGATAGATATTGTCAGCAGTGCAGGAGGTTTGACAAGAGGTGATAGCTTGGTGCTCTCAGAGCCACTATGATGCCACATCACTCAAATTAGGACTTCTGTGTTTAGACACAATTTTTTCTCCCTGATCCTACATTTAAAAATCAATCTGCCTGGATGTTTCAGCAGTTTGAAACAAAGTAAGGCAAAAGAATTTACCTCCTGTGAGTTCTAGTTCTATGTAAAGAGAGTTAAAATTATAAAGTCATTAGTAAAAGAGATGAAAAGTCAATTTTTTGGGGTTTTTCCACTGATCTTTATTGCATACAGTTAATATACACAGTTTATTTTTTACTCCTTCTGTAAATATGATGCTGGGTGTGAGGACACAATGTACAGCCAGGCTTTTAGAACATGTTTCAGAGAAATTTTTCACTGCAATTTCTGTTACGTGTTTTTGAATGTTCAGTATTTTGCTGAAGCCCTATTTTCCCAGCTCGCCACCACAGTCTAGGACAAAGCTCTCTCTTCTAATGAAAAGGTGAAATCACAGAAGAGAAAGAAGTTTATAACCAGAGCCTTGTTCTTACAGGCTGGCAGGTTATTTTAATCATCAGCCAAAGCACAGAAGCTCCTGCTTGTTACTGAAACCTTCTTCACCTTTGGGAGCAATGTTCTGTGACATTAAGGAACTTTATGACAAAATAATACCACCTAATGAGCTACAAGATAACAGACATTTAAGATGAAGGTTAATATTGAAAGAGACTGGAGTTCTTTGTCTCGTCTTCCTCTTGAGTTTGCCAAGTGAGTGCAGGATTGTGCCTGTCTGCTCATCCCTGAGGAGCCAGCAATGTGCAGCTCTGCCACAGCCCCTGTGACTCAATGCCTGTCACACCTTTTTCCCAAGGAAAATTAATTTACTTCATTTTTTTTTTTTGTTAACCAATGTGACAGAGTTCACAGGGGTCTCAGGTTGAGGGAAGAGATGAGGATCTGACTCCATGTTTCAGAAGGCTTGATTTATTATTTTATTATATATATATTACATTAAAATTATACTAAAAGAATAGATGAAAGGATTTCATCAGAAGGCTAGCTAAGAATAGAATAGCAAAGAATGATAACAAAGGTTTGTGGCTCGGGCTCTCTGTCCAAGCCAGCTGGGCTGTGATTGGCCATTAATTACAAACATCCAATATGGGCCAATCACAGATGCACCTGTTGCATCCCACAGCAGCAGATAATCAATGTTTGCATTTTGTTCCTGAGGCCTCTCAGATTCTCAGGAGGAATAATCCCAAGGAAAGGATTTTCCATAAAAGATGTCTGTGACAAACCAAAGGTGGCATGCCTTCTCCTCTGCTGGGATAAGCAAATCTTTTCCACCCCTTCCCTTCCCTTCCCTTCCCTTCCCTTCCCTTCCCTTCCCTTCCCTTCCCTTCCCTTCCCTTCCCTTCCCTTCCCTTCCCTTCCCTTCCTCCACTTGTTCTGGGATTTTGTGTGTGTGTGTGTGTGTGCAGCCAAACAAACCACAGCATCTCATCACTCAGCCCATCATTGTCTCCTTGGGAGGGCTGCAGTAATAATGCTTAATTAGTTTTGGTTTAGAATTTAGAACTGGCCTGAAACTGGACTTTAGTACATAAGTAGTTCATTTCATAAAGGGATGACTCATTTAATAAACATGTGGATCCACTGATGACATGTCAGGGAGCAGGGACAGTTTTTAGGTCACGAGAACAAACTAAAGTTTAGCCTTTAAACTATGTACAAAGAAGTTTAATATATTTTCTTTTTCTACCAGCCCAATCTTCTTGACTTAGATGTCCCACTTATTTTTATGGCCAAATAAATTTAGACTTATGGCCCAATTCTCAAATTTACATCCACATAATAAAGAATCATTTAAAAACAGAGCACAGAATGAAAGAATTTACAAGTCCAAACCCAGCACCTTCAGATCTCAGACCCTTGTCCATAAATAATAAATTCATTAAATAACTTTCTCCTAAAGTCCTTAAACACGGTGTTGTAGCCATTTAGCTTTGACTACAGCACTTTTTAAGAGGGGAGTGGTCTGGCCCACACCAATTTGACTACCTTGGGCTGAGATGAGGGCTAAAGATGCCTCAGCCATTAAATCCTAGGCAACTCATGTCCAGACACCTTCATCCTTAGACACCCCACTGAGTTCCTGTGTTTTTCTTGGCAAAGGCAGAGGTAGCTTGGGTGAGCCTGCAGAAGGCCACTTCAGAACTAAAACCTTTTTCTGAGTGACCTTTACTATTTTGTCAGAACAGGACATTTCTATACCAAAAAGTATGGCTTAATGGGTAAAAAATTCCTTTGTACTTGTTTTATTAGTGCCAGACGTAGAATAAGGGCACAAAATTAGATAAGTTCCCTTGACCAATATCCAGAGGATTTAGACAAAAAGTATTTTTTCCATCCTGTCACATTTTTGAAGCATGAGGGAAGTATTTAAGCAAGATATTCTCTGTCTTTTTAAATGGGAAATTACAAGGATACTAGGTAATTTATAGCAATTTATATAAGTTTATTCTGTAGAAGTATCTTAAAGGGAACTTCTATCACCCTTCTCTGAGCAGGATCAAAAAAAAATTTTTTAGCTATTATTACATTCAAAAAATGGCCCAGTGGAATATATTATTCTTATTAAGACAATATTTAAATTATTATTTTGTATTTATAAATGCATATATTGTTTACAGTATATTTATTATTATGTTGTTATTATTATTATTATTATTATTACTATTACTATTATTAGGAAGTTATTAATATAATAACTCCAATAATGCAGTTTGTAAAAAAAAAAAAAAACACCAAACCAAACAAAACAAGTTATACTAGGGAGAAATGAGGCATTTTGCAGCCTGATTGTGAAGTACAGGAATGAGTTTTTGTGAGGAAGAAGCTGCAGAGTGAGTAGGAAATGCATGGACATAAACAAAAAATCCCACTGTTTACCAGGAGTAAATGCTCCTGTTTACCAGTACTAATGCTCCAGAAACTATGAAAAAATAGAAAGTGAAGTATGGTAGGGCAGGAGTATAATGTCTCACACAAGCTCTGTAGATTGTGTTTATTTTGTGTCAGCAGTTTCCACCATTTGCACTTCTGCCCCTTTGCTCCCAGTGCAAGTTCTGCTGTCCAGAGAGGCTCTGAGTGTTGGATTCACTCCCTGTAGCAAGCACAGCCAAGGGGTATTTGATTTGCCTTTTGTTGCTCTATGTTCATTTTTATGTTCCCTCTCACTTAATTCTGTCAGAGTTATTCAATTCAGGTAAATGGAGATCACCAGGAGAGAGATAGATAGTAAATAAATAAATAAACCCCCCACTCACACAATATTTCTGGGTAGTCTGCTTAAAGAAAAAAAATTGCAAGAATCCTCTGTTTGTTGTTGTGAATGCTCTTTTAGCTTGTTTTCTTTGTTTTTCTTTTCCCCTGAGGAATGTAGAACATTTTCTCCTATTTTCATCAGGTGAAATTAATAAATCAGCTGTGTTATCTTCACGCATGGTGACAGCACAAATGACCAAATTGTTAAAATATTGTTTTCTTTCTCTGCCAAAAGGAGTGGCATTGTGTCACTCCATTCCATTGTGTCTTCCTCCATTTGTACTTTATTGGTGAATCATGACATTTAGAATCAACATATTAATTCAAAATGCAAACTGATGGCAAGGAAAAATTTTGAAGGTAGGGTTCTTTTCCAATATTTTGACTGACCATAACATTTAGCTGGCAGATTGTCTATTAACTCTTGGCATTACTGGAGGGTGTTTCTATTTAGTTCTGTCAATAAAAAAACCGCAAAATTTAGTTTCATGCCGTCCATCGCTTTGGTATTTCTGTCCTAACTAGAATCAAGCTGTAGTGCAAATATCAAAAAATCCTCATTAAGTTTTATTAATTATATAATGGGTAAATTTATTTTCCATGTAATTAATTTAATATCACACAAGCAGCAAATACAGTTATACCTCCTAACACATCAACTTAATAATGAAAGTTATATAACATGCATTTAAAGGGTATTTTAAAATAAAGCTGTGTTAACTTGCAAGTAACAGTGAAGAATTATTAACTGGTGAAGTGACATAAATGTGAAGCTGAAAGGGTTGGACAAGCCATGAGTCTGCTACTCAAATAAGAGATTTTCATGGCTGTTTTTCTGATCAGTAAGATTCCACTGATTTAATCACCACTTAATGCTGCTTTGGTTTTTAAATTTTCTATGCTCTTTGTTTTAATAAAGAGCAGTTTTCTTTGGTCAGAGTCACCTGTGAATATACTTTAAAATCATCATCTCCCTGTTTCTCATATGGGCATATTAACAGGAGGACCAGTGAGTGTGGACATAAACAGGCAAAATATATTTTTTTATGTAGATTTGTACATTCCCCCACAGACATAACTGGGATCAAAGTACACAGCTAGCAGAAATGAACATATCACTTCTAGGTATATAAAGGCAAGAGCTCAAATATCCCCATAGAAGAGAACTTAAAGAATCTTTGGTTTTCTCGGGAACAATGGATCGGTTAAGTGATTAAAAGTGAAATGAGAGTTCAAACCTTACAGGTATTCCTATCTGTAAAGCAGCATAACCACCAGAGTCTTACATTAAAAATTCTCTCTGAGAAATCTCAGTGGAATGACAGCTCCTAATTTCTGTGGAGCCAAGAGAAGCAAAATATTTACTTTTTTATATCACCTCTCTTTAAACTTCACTCCTTTAAAATCCCTTGCTTCCTGCAACAGGGGAAACAAAAGGGACACATAATAGACTTCCTTTTGCACGTGGAACAAAGCTGGATGGGACTTTTATCCTTGGCTTCTTTGTTGCTCCCCAAATCTATCCCTCTTTGAACAATCTGCCACTGCTCTGTGCCAGCAGGAGCTTTAGAAGAAGGCCATCTGCACTGTCTGCTACATTAGAGGACAGATTCTGTTAATTCCTGATGTACTGGAATGGCTCTGTGTCCAGAATGGGATTTCTGCATCCTGCTTTAGGGGAGGGGACAGGGACAAAGATCCCATAGACCCTGGTTGTGCTGCTGGGTGAGAAATGGCCATTTACCCCCAAACTGCACAGCTGGGTGCAGCACACACCCACCCAAAGGGAAATGCAAGGTCTATTATCATTTTGTGTAAGTACTGCCCGGTAATTGCGAGCTTTTGAGGCAGATTTGGAGGAAGATTTTCGCAGAGGTGTTTTAGGGGATCGCCGATGTTCTGCGGTTCACTGCAGACAGCGTGGAGCTTTCAGCTGCAGCCAAGGGTCACCAGTTGTTTATACAGTGGCAGCACTCAAGAGGATCCTGTTATGCTATGCAAGGATGGAAAAGAGATAATTCTTGTCTGGAATGTGTTTCCACTGCAATAAATCATACTCCATCCTGAGTTATATCTCTGCTGTATGCCAAGAGAAAAGGTTGTTTTGATTAAACTAGAGACCAGGAGGAGTTTTGTTCTGTTTATTCACTCCTTCAAAATATGAACACTCCTAAATGTTTTCTGGACACACTTATCCCTCTTCCTCTCCTGAAATTACTCTTGTGTTCTTATTGCAAGCCCTGTTTTGAGAAAGACTGTTGGGCTATTCCCCATGAAACAGAGAAGACGTCATCTTCCCATATTGTGACGGTGTTCACAGGGGTTTTCAGACTGGGGAAGAGACGAGGATCTGACTCCATGTTTCAGAAGGCTGATTTATTATTTTATGATATATATTACATTAAAACTATACTAAAAGAATATTAGAAAGGATTTCATCAGAAGGCTAGCTAAGAATAGAATAGGAAGGAATGATAACAAAGGTTTGTGGCTCAGCTCTCTGTCCGAGTCAGCTGGGCTGTGATTGGCCATTAATTACAAACATCCAACATGGGCCAATCACAGATGCACCTGTTGCATTTCACAGCAGCAGATAATCAATATTTACATTTTGTTCCTGAGGCTTCTCAGGAGGAAAAATCCTAAGGAAAGGATTTTCCATAAAAGATGTCTGTGACACCATATCCCTTCTGTTCCAGGAGAGAATTACATCAGTTAAAAGTTCTACCTCTTCCAGTGAGATCATTGACCTGTCTTCTCCTCCTCCTCTCTGTGCAACAGATGAGCTGAAGATTGGTGGAGACCATTCCCTAGGAAGATAGTATTTTTAAATATTATTTTTGTTTTGACAGACTCTTGTCTGATTGATTATACTTAATTAGCATTTTGACTGTTTTTCTCATCCTGAGTCTTTCTTACATAATTTTCATTTTTAAAAGGCAAAAGTGATTTTAGTAATTTCCTCAGACATGTCCTGAAAGCCTCTCTGAAAATACAGATATTTATTAATCTAAATGACAGAGGGGAGGCATCAGATATTGAAGCTTACCTGTGTCCTCTTTTGAGGTATACACAACTTCATTGTAGTAGTTTAAGAATAGTGAGTTGTCCTTCTTGTCTCATTAAGAAATGATATAACCAGGTAGTTTTGGGACCTGTTACCAGAATAGTTTTGGCCTATTTGCAAGGTTTTCTTTAGTGCTGAGCAGGAATTGCATGCATTGCACTGCAGGTACAGCTCACTTTGAACCAGGGGGATCATAGGCAGTGCTAAAGTCAGGCACAGGAAGGAGACTGTCGCCAGAAACACAGGACATCAACATTCCGAAGGAAACATGTAGGATGGGGAGTCCTTAATTAGCTTTTTAAGTACAGAGTTGAGTTTGATGCCTTATTTAAGCGTTATATCCAACAAGGAGAAAAATCCAGGTCAGTGCCAACATAGTCTTGTTCTGCACTGGGGAACATTTACAGAACATTCCCACTATTGCAGCTCCACTGGCATTAGTGGTAGGATGAGCTGCAGCTTTCACAGCTCTCCAGCACCAGCAGCTGTTTCAGCACTGTGCTAATTAGATTGGCACTGAGCTGGTTTCATAGACATGACGCTGCTGACAGCTGCTGGGGTGCCATCTACACCAGGGCTGCCAGCACTGATAAAGCTGTAGTAGTGTTGGGAGCTGTGGCAATTATTTGTAAGTAAAGCTGAGATCTGTGGGCTGAAGTTATAGGATGTGTATGAATGTGTATATGGGATTTAATTCTTTCCCTGTTTTCCCCTGGCATCCTACTCACACGTCTAAGCTTTGCTGATCGTTTGTGAAAAACTGAAAATTTCATGAGTCATGTATCCTCTGGCTTGATGGGGGTAGAGTGGAGGGAGCAGGGAGGTTTCATATTTGGGATCAAGGATCTGAAGTATAATGAGTCAGGATGAGAATAAAGTAGGGATAATAATGATAAAGTAGGGATAATAATGATCTCAGTGTGTATTGAGCCAGTGCTGATGAGCTGTCTGTTGATTGTTAAGGGACTTCAAAAAGCTTTCAGTGCCCAACATGAGCTGGCTGTGGCGGTCTCATCCACATGGATCTCCTTGTGAAACCTTCTTTCCCTATCAAATCAACATCTCTTGGCATGAAAAAAAAACATATTTCTAATGGAGTATAATTTACAAAGAGAAAGGAATAGAAGGGTCTCAATACATGTGAATGTGTCATTCATTTTTTTCTACAATGTTTTTTCATTTCTCTTAAAATTTTAAAAGAGGTAGAAACATTTCTTCATTGAAATTATAGGTCTAATCTTTACTTCCATTTTCCTTACTCTTTTACTCAAAGTATCTTAGCACTTGACAGGTTTTTTCCTTTACTGGAAATAAGCACTGCTCAGCTTGGCACAGGTGAGAGGTTACTTAATAAACTCTTAAAAGAATAGGTAATTAAAAGGATAGTGTTGCCCAAAGAAAGAGCACCATTGTCCCCCTGTCCCATCCTTTTCTAATGCAATTTGAACTAACTAGAATGACATTTTTCACAGGTAGCTCTTGGACCTCATGTTGAAATAATTTCCATGAAAAAACAGACATGAGAAATCAGAGACATGGCACTTCTACAAAATGTCTTTTTCTCTGCATGCAAAGACATGTAAACAAGTGAGAACAAAAGTTCATGAAGAAACTGTTTAAACCATCCTGTGCTCCAAAGAATAGTTTAAAGGAAAGTTCAAATACTTTTTCACATTTATGGATGCCAGCAAAATGACTTTTTAAATTGTGTGAAGTGACATGTCGTACCCTTCCCCTTTCCCCCCAATTTATTTTAGCATGAATTTTAGCATTTACTTTAGCAAAACTAGCAGTGTTCCCTCTGCTCCAGTGCCTGTACCCATACAGAGGCCCAAAATCAATGCCCAGCTCCTTTTCCAGAGAAATGCACACACACCCAAGAAAATGAAATAGTCATTTGCAGCTAAATTGCCTGTGGCAGACATTCAGAAGAACTCTACTGGTTGTCTGATAAATCATCCAGCCAGCCATGTGAATGCTTGGTTCTAACCATTCTTTCACACAACCCCACACAGAGTTTAGTATAAAAATCCTCCAGCCTAAATTGAGTAAATTTCGTTGAATATAAAAAAAAATTCTGGCCTGTTTGAACTGTTCCATGTGAAATATCTATGAACCTCTTTCTCCTTTTTTTTTAATATAAAAATTCTCCTTTTTGTTTTCCCTGAAGAGACTTAATTGCTTTGAAAAATATAATACCAATGTCAAATATAGATTCACTGTATTGATAACTTTGTTGTATTTAAAGCCCAAAATAGAGATAAGAGTGTGTAGTAGAGAAACTGTTCTGGATTCAGTAGAAGGGAGTGCATGCAACGAAAGTTGACTTCTTCATTTTTTTGTGTATCTTAGTATATATTGTCTGTTCTGGAGCATGATAAAAGCAGTTGTGAACTCCTCAGGCATTCAAAACCATAAGAAAATTGCAATGAAAGATCTACCAAAAAGCAGTCTACCAGATGACAAGCATATTTATTAGAAATCAATAAGAATATTTTGCTAGGTGAGGCCATGCATTAGCTCTGCTGTTGTTTTGTGTAGTTAATTTCTAGTCCTTAAGCCTCTGTAGCACCTCATAGTTAAAAGAAAACTGTGGGGATGATAGAGCTGCCTGTCACATACTATTCTTTGTCTTTTCCATGTTTTTGTAAACATAATCCTCAAAGATAAATATTTATATTCTCAAGTAACCAATAAATATTCATGGCTGTCTCATGTGTGTGGAAAAAAATTGAAACCCTTAATCAACTTCAATAGCAAGATTTTTCTAGACTTAGTCCGTTTAAACCAAGGTTTCCAGTGGTTTGATAAAGAATAAAATTTTAGCAAATCTGTGCATTGCAACGTGAACCTTGAACGACCTAAATTCTTTCATCCTTCACTCATTGTGGATGATATTTCTGAATATGAAAATAATTGAAGGTTTCTGCAACTGGTGGCTGTTCAATGATTCCCCAGTACATTCCTAACCCCTGTTAGCTTCTGTTATTCTTGGTCCTTTTCATTTTCTGTGTAGTCTGTATTAGTCCATATCATTAGTCCATATCATTAGTTCATATCATTAGTCCATATCATTAGTCCATATTCTTTCCCCAAGGGATCCCAACACTTAAATTCCTACAGAAGGGTGCAGTTTGCAGCTGTGACCCTGAAAAACTCTTTTTGCAATGTTAGCAGTCCCACAGGAGCAGAAGATCACTACTTTTGGTAGCACCCCTTTTTCCATAGGCAAGGGAGTGTTCAGGGCTGGTGTTGCTGAGGGTTATTTTCTGATTTCCAGCTCCTGCACCTTTACAATCTGGAGAAGCACAGACAGCAGAAGAGCTGGACTCAGCCACTTGGCAAGGGCTCTCAGCAAGCACTGCTAAGGAGGTGCTCCACAGATGAGAGGGACTACGGTGGAACCACTTCAGAGATCAGAAATATGGCCATTTTTCCTCATCTGTCTCTGTCCCCCTTTCCATTCATCATTTCTGGCTTTGCCCAGCTTTGCTCCAGGTTTCGCAGTCATAGCATTGACGAAGTAAATAAAAGAAACCTGAAAATAATTCTCCAAACAATGTTTCCAAGCCTCACTGAAGACAGTTTTAATTAGAGACAGAGGTAGAAATCATACACCAAAAGGCACCATGGGATAAAAATTTCACCAATAATTCATCACAGTTTAAAAAAGTCAAGGTTTTAATTCAAGATAAAGAATAATAAACAGCGGTTTAGTCAGATAACATAATTTTGCTTTCTTTCTTACAATACAAAAAAAGAAATGTTGAAAAAAAACCAGCATTAAGAACAAAGTTCTTTCAGCAGCTACTGAAATTGTCATGTAGCTGTCATCAACACTAATTTGCAATATTACACATAAACAAATTAGCAGTGGGCTTATGTTAAAAACCGCTGAGATGGAGTGGTAAGTGTAATATTAAGTACAATTAAATGGGTCAGTGAGCTACTTTGGGTAGCAGTTTAATTTAGTTTCTTAAAGTGAAGCAATTTTGGTAGGATTTGAAATGACTTGAACTCAGTACTAAAGTGAGAATGGTAAGCGTGAGAAAGCAGAAATGGAAAAGTAATTTTTACGGTAATGTGGGACCTGTGGGTGTAATCTGCTCTTGCTGATATGCAGCTACAAAGTTAAGAGTGTCTTTTAGCTGGAGAACGTATTTTAAAATGGCTGCCACCTGCAGCAAGGAATAATGATGATCTCAAATAAAGAAGGTGTCTGGTAGGATGTACTTCTATAGGAACTGCTGGAAGCTAGATGGGAGGCCCATGGAAAATGGCTTTCAACATAGTGAATAATTCGTGGTCCCTCTTCTAGAGACAGCTGATGCCTCTCTTCCCTTGAAATTCTAGAAATACCAATGAATTTTATTCACAATTTTTTCATAAGTTTTGGGGTTTTTTGTTTTTAACAGACAAAGACTAAAGTGCAAGTTAAGTTTCTTCTTAAAAAAAAAAAAAAAAAAAGGAAAAAAAGAACCAAAATAAAACCATTCACTATCTGAAGACACATTTAAAGGGCTTTCAGCTTTACCCAAACTTACCTCTAGCCAAACATCTGTAAGAGCAATAAGTCTTGCTTCCACCATATAGCGCTTAAAGTGTCTGTATGTCTGGGGACCATCTGATAAATTAATTTCTCTGTGAATTAAGTTGGACTGTCAGTCTATCTGCAGAGATAACATTGCTGCCATCCTCCAGCAGCATCCCATGTTTGATGTTTAATCTTCCTCCTGCCATGCTAAAATTCTGACCTCCAGCTGGCCAGTCCTGCAGGTGGTGCTGTGGGAAATGTTTGCAGGTCAGAGACAGGGATGGAACTCCAGTGGAGAAGGAACAGATTCATTCCTCTCCAGCTTTTTCCGGGACAGAAACAGAAAGGTAAGTTATTTCAAAAAACTCCAAAGCACACTGTACTCACCTCTATGGAACGCTCAGCCAAGGATCAACAAAGTATAAAAGGGATGCAAAGTGCCTTTTTCACCTGGTGGAGCTTTTAACCAACTTTTCTATACTGTGAATGACTAATATTTGTATTTCAGCCACTGTAATTAGGCTTTAGCTTCTGGTAATAAGAACTCATGGGACAAGAAAAGCAGTGGAAAAGAATAGCCTGAAAAAAAGTAAAGAGAATAAAAATGTGTTCACAGAAAAATTAATGGATGTTAACAGTAGAATTTTACTACCCAAAGGCAAAAGGAAGTTTTCTACAAATGTAAAGTAATATGTGACCTGGCTTTGAGTTTTTGCTTGTTTTGGGTTTGATTTTATTTTCTTTTTTGGAAAGTTTAAAGCTGTTTACATCAAACTAAAACAATGTGTCCCCTTTTTCCGAACTGATGGCCTTGATATTG
Organism: Melozone crissalis; assembly: GCF_028551555.1. Classification (NCBI taxonomy): domain Eukaryota; kingdom Metazoa; phylum Chordata; class Aves; order Passeriformes; family Passerellidae; genus Melozone; species Melozone crissalis. The sequence continues at coordinate 11,540,095 of NW_026535858.1, forward strand.
TATTAGCAACAAAATGGTGTTGTAGTTCACAAACAACAATGGTCAGAGAGATTTGCAGCAAACTTCAGTGTTCAGCAAGAGCAATACTTGAGTATTTTTGGTAGGTTTTAATCTGTAGGAAATTTTTCAAATCTATACCAAAATTTCATAGGTTTAGTATTGTTTAAATTTTTTATGATTATAATAGAGGGAAAATATCTTAAAAATCCATGCATGTGTACTTATAGATGTGTGTAGAAATATGCTATCTTATACTATCCACTAGATGGACTCAGAAATAGTGTTCAGAATCCAAAGTCAGACTCCTGGTAAGGAGAAATATCTGGTGTGAAGCAGTTGCTGGAGCCTGGCACACAGCAGCAGAGCTGGGGAAAGCAGATTCTGCACCTGCACCTTCTGTAAGGGCAAGTTCCGACTGTGATCTGCTCAGAGAGGGGTTCTCCTTGGCTCCCAGGGCTCTCTCCATGATGGTGCTGAAAAGACAGGATCATATCCAGCCAAAAATCTTGAAGATTTCTGAATATAGAAAAAACATTATATAAGTGCTTGAGGTAATTTGAATTAGATCTCTCATAGGTGCTCAGAGTGCATGTAAGGCTGCCATATGGCCATAGCAGTGGGAAAAGCATGTGCTGAAACGTGCCAGTAATTAGCTTTAGCCGCCAATTGAATATTCCACTTCAAATGACAGGCTTACTCACAATCATTGTCTCCAATTACTTATTTCTTTTCCCAATCAAGGGCTAAATTATTATTGCTCTTTGTGTTGGTTTGTTTCCTTATCATAACCAGCTGCTTTTCACTTTAGTGCCTGTATTTGCTAAATGATGCAATACTTTCTCAACCCATAAAATGGGAACAGTGAGCAAAGGCAACAGCAGTACTCATTTCATTAAAATAATTATTTTCAAATCACCTGGAACATCCAGCTGTAGTTATGCCTACAGAAGGGGATGGAAATGACCTCCAGAGAAGATGCTTTATGTTTCCAGCTAGCACAGGCTGTCAGAGTAGCACTGCATCATCTCCTTACTCTGTTCAGATATCAGAAACAAGCCAAGGAATAGTCAAAAGAGAAAATGCAAAAAGACATCAGCAAGGTTTGGTGAGTAATACCCACTCTTATTCTACCTTTGTTCTATGCTGTGCAGGCTGCAGCAGTATTTTAGCAGCTGTAATGACACTTGGGCTTGACAAAAGTCCTGGGATCCTTGACTACAGAACTGATTGCAGACTATGCAATGACTCCATCTGATGCTTGATAAAATAGTCAATGAAGGCAGTAGGTAAGATGTCCCAGTAGTAACAAGACAATACATCTCAGAAAGCAGAAGTGCTTAGTCCTGTGAAAGTAAAGTAAACTTAATGGAAATAAATAATGCATGCTGCAAAGGAAAATAAACATGTGCTCCTACCACAGCCATTCAATCCCCAGAGCTGGCTTTAATAATAAATCACCCCAAGTGCTCCAATACTTTTTGGGGAGAGGATTACACTTAATAGAGTTCATCTTTCAGATACCACTATAAGACCAAGTTGATCTTTTTTCACTTCCAATCTATAGTTGTTTATTGATGTATCTTTCCATAATTATTTCTGTGAGAAATACATGACTAAATTGATGGTATAAAATGTGCTATATGAGTACAAATGGCCAGACTGGTAGGGGCACAGAACTATGAGGAACTTCATGGGGTCACCTAGTCCAGTTTGATAATATTTCCCCTATATCATCTGTGATGGATTTTCCATTCTTATTGCTATTAATGGCTGTCCTTTCCTCAGAAACTGCCAAAGACAGCAACTTGGGACTTCCACAGGCAGTCTCTGACACTAGTTCATTATCTCTGTCATTGAGGGCTGATTTATTTTTTAATCAAAAAACCCTTCCTGTGTCCTGTTTTTTGTATCCTGTATCTTATGTCTTTCGTCTAATCAACACTCGTTCCTTGCCCCTGTCTGCTGTGGATGTAAAGACTAAGATTATTTCCTTCTTCATTCCAGTAGATTTCTGTGTCATTGACAGTGTTACCATTTTCCCCCTTTTCCCCTCCTTTCCTCTATTCTAAACAACCCTGAGTCAAATGATCATGACAGGTCTTGAGGAAGAAATCTTATATTTCAATCTAAGCCTAATATTACTAGATACATCAAGAGGATTTGAGAGGCCAACTTCATTAGATTTTGAAATGAAATTGGGATTCACTGTTCCTTGCAGCCGTGGATGACTGATCACTCTCCATGTCAAATCAGCCTGCTGCTATGGCCTTCTGTGGGATTTTTGCTGCAGTGATGATAAAATATAGTAAACTAAAGAAACAAAGGCATTTTGAAATAGCACAAGACAAAGCAAGGGGTTTGTGGAGAGATTGTGTGCTCTCTGTGGCCTTTCAGATGTGAAGAATCAGTAGTGAGAAGATATCCCTGTGAGGCGAGGCTGCTAGCTGGGTAAGGAGGATCAAGGTCACAATGTCTTAGCTGGCTCAGCTGAAGGGGCAGGTTTGAGACAAAAGGCTCTTTTGCAACTCATCCAGCCACACATTCCTGACATACCTCTGCAAATGAGTGAAATCAGTGTCTTGGGAAGGTGTTCAATATATTGCATGTTCTTATGAGAGAAATCTTTTTTTTTTCTCAGTACTTCTATGCTAATAAAGCTGAATTTTGCCAGATATGCTCTAACAATATCAAGCCTTAAGCCTGTTTTAGAAGAGTTCTGATGCACATTGTTAAGCCATTGCTGCTTCATCTTTCAAAGGTCCAGTCTAAAAATTATGATGTAAAAACCCATCACTTGATGCAGAATGTTCACAGCTGCAGTCCCTTTGGGTAGAGTCAGAGTAGTAACCTGTGCAATGGAATTTCTTGTCTATGTTAGGAAGTTTTTGTGCTGTTCACCAAAATTATGAATCTATGGGTTAACACACTGTTGAAACTCTTGTGAAATTGAGAGACAGGCCAAAAGCAACTATAATGTTTAATACCTTCCTAATTTATCTCATTAGTCCTTATCTATTACTAGTGCTGCTGATCTAAGGTTACCAACAGGCCATTTTCTCTTAATGAAATCTCCGAAACTGAAGTAACTTACGTTATTGTCTACCTGTATGATGCTACAGGCATTGGCACTGCTGGAAAACATAGGAATCATTAAAAATTCTGTGATAAAACTGCAAGAGAGGACAACATTCTGAATATAACACTTTTCCCAGCTGACACCTTCACTGTCTGATGCTTTCAAGTCTGCCCTTGAAGGCCAAGAAACCAGTGAGCACTAGGGAGTGCCATTAGCTCTAGTTCATTGTATTCACATGATTAAAGAAAACATCAGCTGCGGCAATTCAGCATCTGTAAGAAAACATGATCATATTTGCTTTCCTGAAATTCCTGCAGCTTTAAAGAAACGTGGTAAGGGGAAGTCTGTCCTGCACAACTCCTGAAGCAAACTGACTGGGCCCTGAGATATGCACATTATGATGAATTAATAATAAGAAGCTAAACTGGCATTGCATTTTCTTAATTTTTAACTCCTGTAGAAGTGGTTATAAAACATTCCTCCTTACTTTTGAAAAATCTAAAGGCATTTTCCTGGCCCAGCATTCTGCTACTCACTCTCAATTGTGCTTGGTTGTATGTGTATCTTGTCATACATACAAGGAGATTGGTTTTAGTCCTTCAGAACAGAAGAAATTCTAAAATTGATGCCTCTGAGTGAGCTGCTGTTGAATGCATTAAGCTGTTCTGTATGCTTGAATTGGTGCTTCACTCATTAGTCAATGCAGAGCACTGAAAACCCTTGTGTATAAAACATTCCATGAGGAAAAGAAAAAAAAGGGAAGAAAAAAACCACAGAAAACCCACAATCAATTGCTTGCTCTGCTTAGTTTGGTGCAAAAAAGCTGTTAATAAATTCCTATTATTGTGCTGAATGAGTTATTTCCTTTAGACATTAAAATAAAACTCAATGATCCAAATAACTTGGCAACTTATAAAATATTCACCTCATATACCCTGAAAATAATTGTCATGGCCTTAGAAATACTATGTGAATTCTGAAGGATTCCTATGCATTTCTTCTAGCTCAAGACTAGTCCTGTAAATTTCCAAAATCTAACCATCTGTAGTAAAATCAGACATTGTTTGTGAAGGGTACTGGCTGATCAAGCCATATCTAATTAAAAGAGATATTACTATTAATACTTTGCTGAATGTAAATTTTTGGGTGAATCTTCCTGAAGACTGATTAGAAGTTTGGCAAAATTTTCTGTGTAAAACCTGCAGAGTTTAGGATAGAAAAAGACACAAAATTCGAGTATTCTTTGATGTGTAACATGGAAAAAAACCTTATTCTTTTAGTGCACTTGAAGAAAAGTGGGTGCTTGAGTTAGTGACTTATGGAGTTATGAGTCAGTGGAGTTTCCAGAGGATGAGTCAATCCACTCAAGTGTCATTTTGCTGTCACTGACTACATGGCAGACAAGGCTCTATTTCAGTCATGTTTCTTAACTGAATAAAGCTGGATGTGTGAATATCCTGCTCAGACATTTGAAGCTGGACACAATTTATATTTACTCATGTTCTCTTGTAAATAGAGAAATCATTTTTTCTGTAATGTTTAAGTATATTTCCATATATGTGTCTGAAAAGAGATGTGAGGAAGCTGTGGAGAAGCATTTAATTGCCTGCAACATTTAGTGTTTAAATTGCATAGCAGTGCCCATTGTCACAGTTTGCTCAGGCATTTTGCTCTGTCATGCAAACTGACAAAGCTGCTCATGTTTTCCCTTCAGTTTAAAAGGAAATTATTTTCTGGTGAGCTGATTAAGAATTGAGGGACTTTCCCTATTCATTTTTGCCCTCTGTATGCTGAATCTGTGATTTCTCTCTGTAATTACTTCAGTCTGACAATCTTATTACAGTTTGACTGGAAACTGCTCTCAAATTGGACTAAAAGAAACCTTTTGACTGTACCAATAGAGGTAAGATTTAAGTAGAGGAGTCAGCCAACAGGCAAAGCTCCTTTTTCTTATATGACCAGGTAGTTTCTTGAATAAAAAGGTAGAGAAAAAGCTCTTATTTTCTCACTTTACTCCATGCTCAGTTTTCTTTAAAGTGCAGTTTCTTTCCACACTAGCTACACCTTCATCTTATGGCACTTAGGGCTGTGTCATCTTTAAAAAAGGATGTTTATGTTTTTATGCAAGACCTATTGTCACTAATTTAAATAACAGAATATTTAATGTCTTTTAGACAGAGTACAGCTGCTCATTTCTGTTTCAGTCAATCAGGCAGAATAAAATCTTGTAAGTTGAAAGTAAGTATATTAGCAACCATTTTGGGGCGGTTTTTAATACTACTCAGGATGCTGATTTTCACTAATATGTCTATCTTACATATTCTTCAATTATTGTTTCAGGATGGACTAGATTAATCTGAGGCAACTGAATAATGTAATCCTTATTTTTTGAGATATAGAAGTGCATAATAAACCAGCTGTGGATTTTTATGGTACAAATGAAAACAAAATTTAAAATCCTTTAAATTCTCCAAGAAGCTGTGCATGTTTTTGTTTTTCAATTGCATAGTGTTCCTCCCTGTCTCTGGTAATTTTTACCTCTGATGTGATTGCCATGAAATCCCTCCTATTGCATAACAGTCTATTCAATGACTTCAGGGTAAGATCCAACTGTGAGGGGTAGTCAGCACCGTACCATATATTGGGGTATTGGGGAACCTTGGCTCATTTCTTTCTCCAAAATTTTAGAAGAATTTTTGTTTATTTATTTTTAAAAACAAGTGCTTTATAAGTATCTATACTTTGAGTTGTGAAAAAATTGCAAAAATTTCCTTAGAGCAGTCCTGCCCAACCTTAATAACTCTGTTTTTTTTCTGGCCATGAGTTAGTCTGTCAGTCCCATGAGCTCTCTGCGATGATTCATTTCAGACTCCGGTTTAGCATTTTTATAAACATCTGCATCACTACTTAATAAATTACTCATTGCACCTTAAAGCAAAATGGTAATGCCTGCAACAGAACCTCAGTATAGTAACAAAGTGAATGAATAAAACATGTTTGTGTCATGGGAAGTACAAGGAAATGCTGCTTCCTTCCACTCTCGGTGTGTCGGATGTGCAATTATTGGGTAATTAAGTTCAGCTTACATGACAGGTGAATGACATTCCCACGCTGCTGTTCCAAGTTTGCTCCTCAAGCAGGCTAAATATGTTGTACCACAACATTTCAAGCAGAAGCAATGCAGGACAGCCACTATATTGTATTTTGTGTGCCAGTTTCTGCTACCATGGGTAGGCAAGATGTACTTTTGATAGCACATGTGTGAACTGAGAGATCAAATAAGGCAGGGAAGTTCCTTAATTAGAGTAATCACAACAATGAATGAGTGTGGGGAACTGGAGTCATGATGGTTATGACTTCTGTCTTTTCTTTCTTTGTTTAAATGTGACTTCACCCATTTTTCAGCTGACAAGGAGTCTCATACCACATTTGCAATTCCAAATGACTGACTCCTATGAATCATCTTTCAAGAGATGTGTAGGAAATCAATCTCGAGGGAAGGGAAAATATTCTTCTAATCAAATTGATGTAGCCTATTCCTCATTGCAGCCCTAAGAGTATTGAGAAGAGTTATTTTTGTTTAAAAATATAAAACCTGCAATTGAAGAATAAGATTGCATAGTCCTTGTGGCTGCCTGGGAATTCACAAAGCTGTGGTATTTAACTCTTAGATTGCTTTTAACTCTGGGAGAGTGCTTTTCTCGTGATAAGTCAGCTAATGTTTACTGTATGGAGGGGTACTGTAGAAGCTTTGCAGTCAAGGAAAAGCAGATTTCAGTTCTGGTTGTTTCCACTTATGAGCATTTCTAATGGAAGTTCAGACAAATGGAAAGATGGGAACTACTTCTTTCACTGCAAAGCTGTGACCAAACTATGCAGAGCTGCAATAAAATCACTATTTTTAGTATTGTGAAAACAAGAAACATTCACCAGGTCTGCGAAAGGGGCAAAGAAGAGAAAGCTGTTTCAAAGCTCTTTCATTTGGTCTGTTCTCAGTGGGTGTGGCTCTGTTTTTGCCATTCTGTTGGAGTTTTTCTGGGCAGCGTGGAACTCAAGTAAAAATTTTGCCCTTCATTTCAGCCTATAATGAAGGGCTTCTTCTGAGAACAATAAGAAACACAAAAGGGTGAAATGTTTTGTCTAGGTGTGGACTCTGGTCCACACTTGTTATATATATGAAATGGGGAAAAACTTTTCTTTTTAATAAAGCACCCCAGATTTTCCGGTCAGAAACTGTGATGTGAGCTAAGGTAACTCCCACTGCCTTCAGATCAGAAAACAGGGTAAATGGGTAGTCAAATGTTTTCATTTAATCAAGAACAATTTGAAAGTGATGCAGAGGAGTCTTTAAAATTCAAGCAAAAGTACACACCAATTCTACTTACAAAGTTTGGAGTTAAAAACACATAATTTTTTCAAGACTCAAGGACCTGGTTATACTCTTTCATTCTGAAACATGCAGCTGATGTTTTGGTACACAAGAAGGCTGATTGTCCTGGGATGATGTTTTATTGCTACTGTATTCACTGAAAGTAAAAGGTATGAAAAATCAAACTAAATAGTAACTTTTTTTTTTTAATGGGTCAGAGTTCCTATTTTTCATTGTGTTAACATAAAATGACAACATAAGATTGACTAATAGAAAAAATTTAGGTGTTAGATTATCATGGTATTTGTTCAGAAGATGTCACTAAGTTTGCCTGTTATTTCAAATTTATTAATTCAAACTTTTAGAATAAATTTGTTACCAGTGTTTGACCAAAGAGAATTTTTATGCAGTGGAATTTCTTCCCACTCTTGCTATTTCTGTTGCCAACTTTTGTCCTTTTTCTGTGGCCATGATGCCTCCCAATAGCTGTGGATTCAACACATTCCATTAGTACACACCTTGTGCCAGGGGCCAGGGGTCATGGATACAGATTTAAGACTTATTTTGCACTGAAATATTCATGGGCAAGAAATCACCCTTATCCTTGATGGAAGCTTATTCTGTGTTTTGAAATCTATTCTCGTATATATATGTATATGTAATGTAAAGACATATAGGTAAATAAAATATATATACAGCAACAGTTGAAATTTAGCAGTTCTCTTTACATGAAATTATTATTATCATTACTGTGAAATCATTAGTAAAATATTGTAAAATACTGGCACTGACAGGCAGAAAAAAATCCTCCAAAATTTGACTCTCTCTCTTTTCTATCTATGTTAATTTCAGTTCACTTTCAAATGCTTATCCATCAATATTCCCATGAATTAAATACTTCCAGAACTATGACTTCTGCTTATTGCTCACACAGGTCATGTTCACCTTGAATAAGCAAAAAAACCCCAAAAATCTTTCATGGATTCATTACTGCTTATAGCATTGAACATAGCCCTTTGTTGATACTGAAAAAGGAAAGCCTGGATAGTCTTCTTTGTCCATGGTTGACTTCTTGAGTTTTTTCCAAAGTACTCAGTGCAGTAAATAAATATTTCTTTACAGCCCTTTTGGTATAATCCATATTTCTTAACAAAGATAACTTTGTCTCTGAAAGTTCTCTGTCTGATGGGGTTGGAATTAAAAATGAATGCTTATGTCAGGGCTGTTTGAAAGATCTGAGAAACTGGTATGATGCAGCCTGATCTAAGGAACATTGCACTCAATGAGGAAGGCAGATAATGAAAAATGCAGGATTAATGATCATCTATTTCTACATTTCATCAGTTAAAGCTCCAGTGTGTACCTGGATACACATGCATTATTCAGAAAAACTCTTCCAAGTACTTCATTGCCATTAGGATGATTTTGAAGACTGTGACAAATATTTTTCTTGAGTTTCTCCAGAAACTGTTTTACATTCATTCCGTGTTTTCAGGGGAAGTCAAGGGTGCTCAGCTTTAAATCAGGGCAACCAAAATTGTACTTATTCTTAGATTTATATAGTTTTCAACTGTTTTCTCAAGTGGAAAGCAATGTAGTATCCAGTAAGTAAGACAACATAAGTCTGCTGTATTTTGCTTTGGTGGGAGAATGCCATGGCATCCCACCTGACCAAGGAGAAGAAAAGGCCCAATCAAACATCACAGCTCCATAATATTCAAAAGCTCCTGTGGATGGTAAGCAGTCTCTTCTAAAAGCAAATTGAGAAGAGATGACCCTGGTCACCTTGTGTATCTGGTCATCTCTTGTATATTCATTGCACTTTTCTGAGGCCATCACTGCCTTCTGTTATGGAAGAAATTCTAGAGTCTTATTTTCAAGATTTGTGTTACACAGTGAAAAGTCTCACAATATATTTGAGTGTCTTAACTGATCTACACAGAAAAGAAATTCTCAGCCATGGTGTGTAAAAACCCATATGTTGCATGTGACTATTGGTGGCTCCTTCCTCACCTATTTTTAAAATGTACTATATTCTCTGAAAAAAGTGCCCAGTTAGTTAAACTCAAGAAAATTCCCAGTATTTTAATAAGGAAATAAAGTGCCCAGTCCTAAGCCTGTCTGCTGTGTGTTAACAATCCATTAGAAGTAAAGTGAAATGCAGACAAATGGCAGGATCCAAATACTTTTTTTTTGGTTGATTTTCTGGAGAACACAGCACTAATAAGCAGGTAGAGAAAAGCTGCCAGGGTGTGCTTTGTGCAGCTGCCATCTGGTAGCTATAAAACACAGTCGTGGTGGTCAAGCAGGTGGTGATTAACCATGATTCAAAATGATGTTTCACAGCAGGCATGCCCAGCAGGGAGGGAAACGTGGTTTTCACAATATTCTGCTGGAATTCACACACATGGGAGTGTGGGGTGACACAGGAGTGCTGTGGGCGGGAGGGACTGGGGGCACATGGGAGATTCTCCTCCCTTGAAAATTGTCCATGTCGTTCCTTGAAAATTCCCTGCGTCATTCAACCCTCTGCTGGTGCTGCAGGGTTCTTCAAAGAGTTGGAGGAAGAAGGATGAGCTGCCTTATGTTTAATTTTCATTGGGACTTACACAGATGGTTCTAGAATGCTGAACATGTCGTTCAAGAAATAATGAAGTGAGAGGTTTGTTCTGCAGTGTCAGAACCAGTCACTGCAAAGTAGCAGTCGTGCTGGATAGAGGTACAAGTTCTTCTTCAAATTTTTCCATTTTGGAATCTGCAGGAGGCCAAGTATGATTAAGAAAATAACAGGAAGAAAAGTAAAATCTAGAAAAATCAAAAATCTGTTAATATTGTGCCAATATTTTTTTTGGAACAATGGGTAAAATAAAAGATGTAAAGATAAATGTAGAATAAAATACAATTCTGCAGTCTAGAAAAGCAGGATTAGTGACCCTGCTTTTTGTGTTTTCTTTTGCACAACAGAGCTTGCTGATCATCCAATCTGGTTGAAAGTGAATGTAGCATTTAGGATGGAGAATATGGATATTATTAATTTTAGTAATATTAAATTTTTTTCAAGTTGCAAACACACAGGTCAATATTGTGTCAGAAGTGTTACTACTATCCTGCCCTGCAGATTCATTTAGGATTATGTGGAATTTTGGTTGTTTGTGTTAGAGAGTTATTAATACACACTGAAGCAGACAAAGAACAGCAGAATGATCAGAGAAAGGAAAGAATATCATGCAAGAGAGTAAACAGGCTTGGCTTGTTTGGTTTAGCAAAACACAGATGGAAGGAGGGATATGATTGTACTTGATAAATATGTGAAGGGAAATACCAGGCTGGGAGCTATTTAATCTGTGTTTGCACACAGAAAATTTTTATAAAGCTGGCTATAAGCATATTTAGGATTGAAGTTGTAAAAAGCTTTTGAAATGTGAGATCCACCAGTTGTGAAGGACAAGAAGAAGAGTAAAAACTGAAATACAGAAAATTCCATTGAAACAAAAGGAAAAAAACCTGTTGTCTGGGCAGGTGAAAATCATTCCACTCCAGCCTCTGGTGGAGTATGACTGGACTATAGTTGCATGTGTGTTCACCAAAGGAATTCAAGTGTACTCAGAAACAGATCACATGCTCTGAGTATTTTTCAAGTGGCTGCCTTGGTTCAAGACAAGGCAGAACATTTCCAAACACACTATTCCCATCTATGCCAAACAGAACCCTGATACTGAAACCAGTTGTCTTATTTTTAAAGACTGTCCAGGACAGATAATATTGTGTTTTGCTTTTTCATGGAATTTGACTTATAAAAGAGGTTTGTTGGTTTGTTTTCAATTTAATAACATAAAATAAAGGAAAATATTTTCTGAAAGACTCTAAGTTTTGCTTTTTTTTTTTTTTTTACTATTGCTTTTACAACTGCAGATTGCTAACCTCCATTTTGTGGAAAGGATCTGAGCCAGAAATCTTCTCATCTTGCTCTGTTATTTCCTTTCCAGAGGTATCACTGTAGACACTTAAAACAAAGAAAAAGAAATCCTTAGGATGCTATTTCTGAAGAAGATCAAGGCTTATCTTCCAAAAACTGAGGCTGTTGAAAATGCACTAATTTTGTCAATCCATCTAAATTTTACAAGATTTTCCTTCTACTATATTCGGAAGAAAATGGTGCTGTTCATTCATTTATGCACATGAAGAGATGAAGAGTACGTGTGTCTGTATGTGTGTGTATATATACACATATATATACATGTATATATATACACACACATTAAAAAGCTTTATATATATCTTAGATATAAAGTTTAAAAAGCTTTATAAACTTTATATATAAGAAGTAATTCTTAAAGATAGAAATATCCTCTTTTTTCATGACAAGAATATTTTTGGTCAGTTATCCAAAAAGAATAATAAAGCCATCCTTGTCACTTAGAGTCACAGAGCACCACATCACACAGCACACTGAGCCTGTGTTTCAGAGGATTTTATCAATGCTCCAGACTCTTGTGTGGTCAGGCAGATCATGTGGATTGTGCAGTCACAGTTTTGCCCAGGGCAGAAAACAATCCTGGTGCAAAAAGGTAGAAATGCACATGAGAAAGCTGGCAAAGATGCAATGCACAGGTTTTTCTTTTCGTTTTTTTTCCTCCTGCCATTGACATCTTCTGTTTGAGGACTACAGCCCTGTGAATGTTTGCCACAAATCCTACTGATCATGTTTTCCTCCCCAGCAGTAGATACTCATAACTTAATTTCCTCTGCTCTGGCTTCAGCCAGGTATCATTTTTTCCTATAAAAACAGCTTATTTTATTTCTAGTTATCTAAACTGGGCTGTGCAGTGTGGAGTGAACCACTGATCTACTCCCACCTTCTTTTCCCTGTACAGCAGTAATTTTTCAGTTTGTTCAGCTTGTGTTTTTTGGATATAGTCATAGGTTCAGTATTTGCTTCTCTGTAAGCTTGGTACAAGGTAGATGATGTGAAGGCAAAGTTATATTTTCTTCCAAAGGACCAAGACTTAAAACATAATCTTTATTTTAATGAATAGTCTTGATGACTTGAGTATAAGAGTCTGGGAGAAAACTTCTGCAGAATCAGATCTAGGTTTTTTTGGTGATGGGGATATTTTTGTTGTTTCTGGAGTTTTTGTGTTTTTGTTGTTTTTTTTGTTGTTGTTGTTGTTCTTGAGATACTTCATTTGTGAGGATCTGACCACACTGTTAATTTACAAAGGGTTTTATCTTTCATATTATGCTTTTTCCCATGCTCACTGAATTAAGAAACCCTTTGTAGCAGCTCTGCATTCTAATTTATGATTTAGATAGGCTCTATTTATTGCTCAGTTTACTTCATTCTAGGTCAACAGCTTTAATTAGAGTATTTTTAGCAGATCATGAAATACAAGTGCACACAGACGTTGAAATGCATTAACCAGTCCAATCCCAGCACTTTGTGCTGCACCTCTTTGTTCCTCTACAAGAAACAATTTCTTTTTTTTGTAGACACCACCGAACATTTGTCATCTTTTCTTGCACTCACCATTTCTCCCTGTCACAGTTTTGCTTTTATTCTACTTTTATTTCCCCTGTAAAAGCATATTATTTACTAGTAAAACTTAATGAAAATTAGTCTTCAATCATGTTTCTACTCCAAAATTTGTTACTATAATAGAAAGCTATACTGAATAAAAAGCCTTTTCCAAGATATTATATTCCTTCAATGTTTACTCCAGAGTAGAGCTGAATTAAGGTGTTTCTATTTCTAAGTCAAATGTTAGGGTGGGATGTGGGAATTACAATTTTGTCATGAAAAAGTAGAACTACTTGATTTGATTTACTAACATGAGATGGAGATTTTTTTGTTACTAGACTTTACCACTGGACACATGTTTAGAATGTCATGTGCATAGGCTGAGGGAAAAAAATTCATTTCAGTTTGGTAAAAGGGATTGTGATCCTTGAATAAACCTTGGGCTGGAGAGTGACATTTTTTTATACACAAATGCATCCATGATTATTTTTCAAGGGGAGGCCATTGTCTGGTAGTCCAAGGCTCTGATAAATCTTCAATTTCTATGATAGTGTCTCAGGCAGAGCGATCTTTAACAAAATTCAGGAAGGAGTCAGAAGTTACCATCCACAGCCAGGTTTTTCAAGTGAGAGATGAGAATTTGACTCCAAGTTCTCAGAAGGCTGATTTATTATTTTATGATATTATATTATAAGAAATTATTTACTAAAACTATATTAAGAAAGAGAAAGGAGACATCAGAAGGCTGAACAAGAATGATAATGAAAGCTCATGACTGACCCCTCAGAGTCCAACACAGCTGATGGTGGTTGGTCATTAATTAAAAACAATTCACATACTGTGTAAACAATTCTCCAAATCACATTCCAAAGCAGCAGAACAGGGAGAAGCTGAATCTTCCCAGCTTCCTAAGAGAAGAAATCCTGAGGAAGGGATTTTTCATAAAATATCACAGTGACATGTAGCAAAGCAGAATTGTGGTTCCCAAACTGATGTTCTGGAAGATGCTGCGCAGGTAATGTCTTGTACCGGGCTGGAATCAGTTTGACAGGGGCTTAGGAGAAGGTTAAGGGGAGGACAAATTACCGCTGGTCTCCAGCAGCAGTTAACACTGATCTTTATAGCACTGATCTTTATAGCATCTTTATAGCAAAATAATATACATTCTGGCACTGCACTTTATAGATTCTGCATGACAAGTGATAAAAATTATGAATTACTCCTATCAGGCTTCATTTTCCCCTGCTTTTTAGTTAATATTACAAGGCCTGATGTAATTACCCATTTGGCAGCTCTCCTTGTCAGTCATCTGGTGATTCACAAGCCAGTCAAACAATATATCACATACCAGCTCATCTGTGAGGACTCTGCTGGCACAGGGCTGGCACTGGGTTTGGTTTTCAAGGGTATTTCAGAAGAATCAGAGTTATCCACAGGGTTCCTGTGCCAGTCCTGCCTCCTTGCTGTACACAGAGGCGTAGGATTTATTCTGCAGCTCTCTTGCTGCCCAAAATGACTTGTGTGCCTTTCCTTTCCAGGGGACAGACAGCTGTGCTGCTTTAGGCGCAGGTTTGTCATGTCAGGAAATATGGCAGGTGCAGAATTTGTGGCTGTTTTGGGGACATCTAAAGGCAACGTGGAAACCTGCTGCTTCAGCTTGAAGACATTTAGCTGCCTTTGTTTCCCGTGGCTTGATAGCCATTACATATTTTGGGGGCCTGATTCCCTGCAAATACCAGCAGACATGTAAAAATTACAACCACATCAGGGCCAGGGAGAATTTTTTTCATATTTTTTTTTCATATTTTTTCTAGGAAAAGCTAGAAAAATCTGCTGAGCACCAATTATTGGCACACTGAAGTTCCCTCCTCAACATCTTTTTCTCCTTCCCCTGCTGCAGCTCTTCTCTTTGTGCTGCTCTGAGAGTCTCTGCCACTGCTCAGCCTTGCTCTGTGTATTTTGTCCTTCCAGGTTGAATTAAACTATGTCCAGATAAACAAGGGACACTGCTGAGGCCTAGAGCTAGGCTAAAAAGGGATTTTTTTTTCCCTACATTATTATGAGGATTGTTCCCTTTTACCTTTAAACAGACCTAACTTCATGACACGTGGAAAATATTAACTAATTTTTGCATTTGTTGGCGTATAGTTTACAAATGATATTTTAAATGATAACTTACTGCTGACCATTTTGCTAGTTGGGTAGGAATAGAAAGGCGTTAAACAGTTACTAATCTTAGATTAATGTTTAAATATATGACCTCTTTTTGCAAATTATTTTTCAGGATTCTCGGTTACTTTTATGGTTATTTTTTTTGTCAATAAAAGAATAAAAATCTCATATATATATGTACACACAGAGATGTAGGAATAAAAACTAGAATTACTTTGACTGGAGAAGGAGAAGTGCTTGTGCAGTAATTGCACACAACTTACTCTGAAATCAGGAAAGTTCTAAGTATAATTTTCTATATTTTCTTAATTATTAGCTCTTTTTACCTTAGAAGTCACGGAAACTGAAGAAAGAAATGCCAGAATCTCACAGATAAAGGTGTTTTCATTAATTGTAGACAGAAAATGTTGCAAATCTTGGTAGGATATAATTTATTTGTTTTTATCTTATTTTTATAATCAAAGGTCAGAAGACAAAATGGCTAAATTTCAAATTATTATTTTACTACTACTACTACTACTACTACTACTACCACTACTACTACTATTATTATTATTATTATTATTATTATTATTATTATTATTATTATTACTACTACTACAAGCCAAAGAGCATCTAAAACCTGAAGGTCATATCTTTGTAGAAAAAGGACAGCCCTCAGACACATCATGCAAGCCATGTAACAGAAGTTATTTTAGCAAAAATATTAAAAGAGTAAGTATTTTGGGGATTTACCTCTGAACTGCAGTAGCAAGTGTTAATTCTACACTGTATCTGAAAACAAAACATCTCTTCAAAACCAAGGCCATTTCTTAAAAGGATGCTGAAAACTGTTCATCTCTTTATGATACTGTTTATATCAGTATCATAAAGATACTGATAATTATCTTTATATACTAATTTAAGTACATAGAACTTTAAGAACTAATTCAGATCAAAGTTCCCAAGGTTAGCACTCCATTGATATGAATGAGGAAATTCAGGTTCATGTTGAGTCCTCCAGGTAATGCAGGACTAATGGGTTGTAAATACAAAGGTTGCAGAATGATGAAGGGATGGACAGACTATCTTAAAATCTCAGCAGTTGGGCTTTTCTGCCACATGCCCATCAGAAAATTTTTGACAGAACATCTGGGCTGTATCACGCTGCTTTTTTTTTTTTAAATTCTGGAGGAGTAACTGACAGGGGATTAAGATGTGGAAAATTCTCCATTGCTGCAGCAGGTCATAATTAAGTCAAAATGGCATTCCTATTCTCTCTCCAGGAAGAAACTGATACCCTGATTCCTGTGCTCACTTCTTGCCCAAGTGAACAGTGTCCATAAACTGCTCCAAACCAGCCCCTTATGGCTCTGGGCATTGGTGAATTCTGGTCTCTGAGGTGCTGGAGTTCTTTGTTTCCTGTGGCTTGACATTTCAGCAAATTCAGTTTACAAATCATTGGAAGACTTTGGTGCTGTGAAATTGTGCAAAATAGTGGCAGTAGCAATTGAACATGTACTTGCATTCCAGAGTTATAACTGAGACAGTGAATCAAGCTCTTATATCTGTGAGCAAGAACAGAGCAGTCAGTATGATCCTCTCTCTGAATGTGAAATAAGTAAGAAATACTGTCGCAGACATCTTTTATGGAAAATCCTTTCCTTAGGATTTTTCCTCCTGAGAAGCTGAGAGGCCTCAGGGACAAAATGTAAACATTGATTATCTGCTGCTGTGGAATGCAACAGGTGCATCTGTGATTGGCCCATGTTGGATGTTTGTAATTAATGGCCAATCACAGTCAGCTGGCTCAGACAGAGAGTCCGAGCCACAAACATTTGTTATCATTCTTTGCTATTCTATTCTTAGCTGGCCTTCTGATGAAACCTTCTCTTCTATGCTTTTAGTATAGTTTTAATGTAATATATATAATAAAATAATAAATCAAGCCTTCTGAAACATGGAGTCAAATCCTCGTCTCTTCCCTCATCCAAGAACCCCTGTGAACCCTGTCACAAAATATGTGTCAAAATTTTCCTCTCATTGATGTCAAAGAAAAGGGGAAGTATCATCAAAGTTCCAAAGACATAGTTCCTTTCATTACAGGACTGAGCACTGTAATCTATATATTTTTCCCACATAAAGCTAAAGAAATGTGTCTCATAGCAGATGATCATGACCCAAACATGAGAAATCCATATTAGAAATGAATTGCACATGGCTAGCAAAGAGGCTTACAAACATCTGGAGCACCTTAGCTCATGACTACTTAGATTTTCAGTTTCTTGCAATATTGAAACTAATTTAAATCCAGCTTTGATTGAAATCCTTGAATTTTTCATGCCTCCCTGCATATGAAAATCATTGGTTTATTGTTGATGCATAAAAAAAGATGTCCTTTCCATCAAACCAGATTCTGTAAAATTTATGACAAGAAATAGCATTTCATATGTGCACCTCTTGTGCTTTTAAAAATAATATATCTGATTCCAAACATGTTAATGCTAAATTGTTTGCCTAATCCCAGTATGGAATATCTTAGAAGGAGTTAAATTTTAAATGCAGAAAGTAGTTTTGCCACATGAGAAAATGGAATCTGCTTTTAAACTGATGAGTTTGGTCCTATGTGGGTAGGGAAAGGACTCCCTTGCTGTAGAATGCTCTCATTCATTTTATCATCACTATTTCATCTTACCCTCAGCAGGCTTTTCAATTCAGCTACAATATCTGTCATCTGAACTTTAAGCCTGTAGTTGGGCTTTACCTTGTACAATATGTTCCTGCCCACTTCTGTGCTGCTTTGGCCTCACACCTTTAATTGATGGTCTTGTTTTCACTTTGCCATTTCACTATTTTCTAATTAGAATTCTTCTTACTTAGGGTGATATTTTTTGCTTTATTGATACTCCATTCTCAGCAAAGCTGAGCAGAAAAGAAGTGTTTTCCTCTTTGTCAGTGCCCAGCCATTTACTTATTTCCTTTCTGAGTTTTTGAGGTGTTTTTCACATATAAAGAAATCTGTGCTTTTGTCTTTTCTGCCTCTTGTAAATCATTGACAAACTCATGAGAAGGGTGGGGGCACTTTATGATCACAAAGCTAAGCTTGTTACTTTGTGGTTGCTTTTTCTCACGTTCTCTGACAAACCAAGACGTTTTTATTGAGATCTGTTCTTGTGAATCCTATTTCAGGATTAAATTTGTTATGCTGTATTTGGATATTCCTGGAAAGTACTTCATGATACATTTTAGAATCTACTGTCAAAATCCAAACACATTATTTTTATGCATTCTGCAGCATTAGACACCAAATGTGGCAAAGCCATTTCTAACAGACTTGAATTCAAGAGGCATCTGCGTTTTGCTCTTTTGGAACGAACATTACTTTTAGATACAAAGGAAAAGGAAAAGAAAAAAAAAAGAGCTGCTAGTAGATTCCAAAGAAAGGTTAAGTAATGGGTTCTGATTAAGTCTTGGAAGTTTTGCTTCACATTTGCATTTGATGTCATCAACTCATTAACTGTTACAGTAGCATTAGCAATGCATTCCAGTGTGGCTTGAAGAAAGGTAAGCTAACTTCATTGCCATTATCATTGATTTCTATGCACAAGCAGGAGTGTTACTGAATCAAAACCTGTTTGTGAAAGCTTTCTTATTATTTTCTCCTTCTTGGGAGAGCATTATTAGCTATATTTCTAGTGCATATGGCCTGCTGATATTCCTCACAAGAAATTCCCTTTTCATACAATAGTCATGGGCATCAATAGGAAATAAATTGTCTATTTTAATGGACTTTGCATTAGGTCCTGGTTGCCCTAAAACTCTTTTATCTCTGTTTTCATTTTGTTTAATCTCCGTAACAAAAGAAAAAAGAGAACATTTTCAATACTGATGTTTTTATTAAAAGACATGCTTCACACATTATCCTGCTTTCCACAGCTTCTGCTGGTATATTCCATTTTGTTTTCTTCTTACTCATTGGAGTTCCGTGGGTGTGAATAGTAAGGAATCTGGTGCTCATGACTTGCTTGGTTATAGGTGAGTTCTTGTAGGGGAAGTGGTGCCAGCAATTGTGGCACCAGAAGCCAGCTTCTGATAATTAGTCCAGCAAGGTCAAACTTTACTTTGAAAGTAAATACACATTTATAAGCCTCAAGAGGGAAATTCCCAGACAAAATTATTCCACAGATCCTACTGGCATTCTATTTTTCCTGTAGAGTGCTTCTCTTTCTTGATCTGTTTGTGTGTCCTGTGTTTCACCACCAAGGCAAACATTTTAAAACCAGATTTGTAACAGTCTCCAGAAGACTGTCTAGATTCTCCATAGAATAAATTTGCGCGTTGTCTTCCAGGCAAAGTTTTTTTTTCTGCTCTCTGTGAAAATATTTGAACAGGTGCTTCCTTCTTTTCCACCATATCTCTTCAAGGCAGTTATTGTTTGTTTCTCCTGCCCCTGATTTGCATTTCTTTTTGGAGATTTACCAAACAAATGCAGTACAATCTAGCATCAATAGCTCCTTAGTTCTCCTTTCTTTCAGTTGTTTTTTCTATTGGAAGGACATGATGGCTGATTTCCCAGCTCATCTCATTTCCCATCATTAATTAAATAACCTGGAATTCATGCCTATTTTTTTTTAAATTAAATGTTAGAAAGTTTAAATATTTCTGTCTCCCTTGCATGTCTAAGATGCCCCAATACTTTTTGCTGATTCAACACCTAGGATGGCTTTGTATGACCCAATTTCTATCCCTTTGGAATCCATTAGGACTTTGCTGATGAGTTCAGACACAGAAGTGTTTTTTCAAGAAGCACATGAGAAGGAGGAGAAGGAGGAGGAGGAGGAGGGAATGGTGCTTCATTGACCATGTTTTACAGGTGCTGGTGCTGCAGCTCAGGTCTGGAGAAGCCCTTACAGGTGGTGGGTGGCTCCCAGGGCTGTCCCCTGCAGAACTGCTGTATGCACTGGTGAGTGCATTTGAACTTTAAAGGTGTCAAGGGGAGGACTAAGGCATGGGAATTATTCCATAAATCAACTCCTAGAATCCTGTTACGGACCACAGAGTTACTGACTTAGCAGTTTTATCTAAACCATTGATTCTTGAGAGCTTTGAGGATAATTTGCTTAAATCAAGGTTACCTTAATTATGGAAACTTGATTAATTGCTGCAGTATTTCAGCTTTCTTGAAACATATTAATCCTAATAGAGGCACCTAAGTACCAAAGCCTTGACAAATACCTAGTGTTGTGTATACAGCACATAATTTATGATATTGTTGTAGCTGTTACATTCAAACACACATTGTTTCCACCAAGTGTTACTGCACCTTTTTATATAGCTGTTTGTGACTGGCCTAGACATGTTTATAACATATGAAACAATACAATCAGATACTCAAGAAGATGTTGTGCCCTGCTTGCAGAAGTGAAGCACAAAATGAGCAGGAAAGAACTAAAGTTGACTTTGATTGGAACGTAGGCGAGTAGTGTAGATCTGCTCTCCATGTAGTTTAAACAAAGTGGAAAAGCAATTTATAACTAAATACAGTACTGTGTGTACTTATCTGAAATTGCAAAATAGAGCTGCTGGGTTCTGAAGTTCAGATGAAATTGTACAGTGTTCTTTGTCTCCTACTCATTTCACTTAATCTCCTCTCCCAAGGGACCAGGTGGCTCAGGTCCTTAACAATGAGATCTGACACTTTTCCAGTTTTTTGTGGGTTTTTTTTTTTTTTTTTTGGTGACACACTGAAAGCATTCTAAAACTGTGCTTTAGTTCTGGATTGCCACTCAAAAGGCGAAACTGTTAAGCAAGTAAATGCTTTATAAATATTCAATATTAATATTTTCCTTCTCTCTCTTACATTTGCTACCAGTGGTAAAACTGGCAGGTTAATATGCCCCCTGAAAGTCTGTCACACTACTTCTGTCATAAATGACATCACATTTCAGTGAGATGGTTGCCTTCAGCATTAGATTCAGAAATGTCTGTTCTAGCTGCCAGCCTGAGCAAACAAATTTAATACTTTTCTGTTGACAAGTCTTTCCTAGCTTGTTAACTTTTTGATTGTTCAGCTGAACATAATGGGCATCAGTTTTCATAGCTGCTCACCATTTCGCTGGTTTGAAAGACAGAAACATTTGGGTTTTCAGCAGGAGCTGAGCAGACAAAAGCAAAGCTTCAAAAGGGTGGGTGCATGAGCAATAATAACTACATACACCCACTTAGAGCAAATAGCTTTATAGGGTAAATTTACAAAAGTGCACAGGTTTACAGATGAAAAGCAGGAGACTAATGGACTTCAGATGCTCAGGCACATTCATCAGTCCCACTAAGCACCCTCTTGAATCTTACAGCATCTAAATACCATTTAAAATATAGCCCTGAGCAATACCGTGCTCCTTTGATCCCCGGAATAAGCAGAGAGAGCCTGAAGGCAGCTCTGTATCACTGGGACTATTGGAGGTCCCAGTGATTTGTAAGGATCCATGACTCTGCTCCTCCTTTGCACACCCTCCAGAGCCTGGGTGGCTGGTGGAGAGGATGCTGCCTTTGTGCTGTGGAGAGCATCACTGCTCAGCGCCAGCTCAAGGGTCCTCAGGGTTGCTTGAAGCTGCTCCTCCTACAATAGAGATGAAATTCAAGACAAAATTCCGCTCACAGATGCTTAACACTCAGGAAGTAGCAAGAGGAGGCATGATGTGTGGTTATATAATCTTTTTATTTGTAAAAACATACTGGTTTTACAAGGAATTATGGTTTTATGAAGATGTAGGCTCAGGCTTAGTACTGCCAGTCTCTAAACTTTGTGCTATAAAAATATCATGCGGTTACCATGTTTGCAGATTGCATGGAAGAAAAGCTGTGTCTCTCTTTTCAGTTTATTATATGACTCAAAAATGGGTTCACTAGTAAAGCTAAACTACAATTAAGACTATGAAGGGTTTCCATCTAGTTAGGCATCTTTAAAAAATAATTGGGAGTACAGAAACCTGTCCTGAAATCAATGACCTGCATCATCTGAGATGTGAGAAATAGCAAGTGAATGGAAAGTAGAGATTGTTAGGCTTTATTTGGAACTTACTTTTCTTCCTTCTTCATGTCCATGTTTTTGTGAGATCCTGGCAGTCAGAGAGAGAACCCTGGATAAAAGGGCATCTGTCTGGTCCTTGCTAAGAACAAAGTTCCAGGCAGTATTCTAGCATGGGATTATAATGTTCTGCTTGGATTTCATTTGTCATGTCAGTGCTCTGCTAAGAAATCAACAGTGCTTGCATTTAATTTAAGCACATATATAAATATTTATTTTAATATACATACAATAATGTTCACATGGAGTGTGCAGAAATGCAACTTATAGATCAGTGCTTTAAGGTAATATAGAATTTAATAAAATAGGGAGGGTAGTTGTTTAACCAAAAAGATTATTTCAAATTTAATTTAGATATTTTAAACTATATTTTAAATTAAATTTTAGAGACTGAGTCTTGGACTTAAATTGTGCTTCATCATCTTGAATATTGAGTCTTACATGTTGGATATACGATTCATGGTGCCACACAGAAGTTAAATCTGTGCCATAATCTTTTTATAGATATCCCAACTATAGCAAAATCACACATGATTACCTGAATGATGGAGTACATTGCAAATTTTGACTTCATTCTATCTAATCAGGAATTCCACTGTACAGGGCAAACAACAAAATGTTTCAGTTCTCCAAAGATGATAAGGTGCATTCTTTCACTACACACAAATATGTGGGTGTGAATGACAGGCTCCTACCATCAGGAGCCTTCAAAAAATCTGTGTATTATGGTATGTGGGAGGTATTTTTTGTGATGATAGTAGTTCTTGCTACATAAATACCCGTGAACATTTCAAGACAAAGAAAAATAATCATTCTTTCTGTGTGCTTTGGGATAATGTTACAAGTGCTACGTTAACCTGAAATGTTAGACATCTTCCATGTGAGGAGTGCTTTCTCCAAATAGCTGTTTCAGCAGTTCCTGTTCCCTACACAGCTGGGACTTTTGTCATCCTTTGACCTTTTTGGTTTCCTCCTTAATTTAGGATTTAACGTTATGCTTATCCCTGCAGGCTCTTTCTTCTGAGTCCCTTTGGCTGTCCCCAGGCCGTCTGCCACCTGTGGCTGCAGCTCTTTGAGAGCCAGCCCTTCAGTTAAAGGGGTTGTGTTTGTAAGAGGAACGTTCCCCATGTCCAGACCGATGTATGAGGAGTTGGAATCTGTCTTTGCTCAATGCCTGTGGGTTCCAGGGTTCCTGTGTCTGGCAGGCAGAATGGTGGAGTGTGAATTTCCAGCGTGGAACCTGACCCTAACTAACCCCTGGCATGAATATGCATCCCACTAAAAGCAAGATGTCTTGTCCTATTTTCTGTCAGTGCTCCCTACCACAGCAGCAGTCTCAATCCCACTGTGAAACACTGTGCAATCCATTCTCTGCTTAGGCAGAGCTTGAAATATGGTTTTTAGCAAAAATGCTGAAGACAATTGAGTGCTGGAGGACTCATCCTCCAGGACCTAAGTGCTCACAAGGCAAGGGGAGGGAACAACTTGGGAATCCTGAACAGCAATCCTTTCCAACAGGCTGAGACATTTTATTTATGAGGAATACTAGTCATGTGTGGCAGTTTAAGCATTTACTGATCTGCTTAGTTCAAATGCTAGGACATTGGAACAACTTGCCATGCCACTCATTCCCCAATGAACCATAAAGTTATGGAAGGAAAGAAGGAAACTTTTAACCAAAAAATATGCTTAGGATCTTAGGTTTCCCAGAGCTCAGTTAAGTCTGAGCTATTCAGATACTGCAAATGGCCACAGGAAGGACACACCTTTTTAATGAATAATCAGTATAAAACATGATGATATTTCTCAAAATTATGTCACCAAGATTATACCTTCATACTGCTGGCACAGTTATATCTAGACTTCCTATCAACAGTATACACAACAAGACACCTGAAATGTTAGAATATAGATTAATTAAGATCCATTTTCTCCCTTCCAAACCTCAGATTTTAGAAAGCTTTGACAGTAGCAGTCTTTTAAGATCTTGGACATTGAAAATGGAAGGTGGATTTCACAATATCAGCATGGAATCTGGCTAAATTTAAGTCCTAGAAGGAGTTTACTATGACTCTGTGAGATCTAAATTTGTACTGAATAAAATAAGGGTCTTTCAGGAAGCTTAATTTTGAAATGGCAATTTAATCAAAACCCCTTTAATCTTACCCCATAAAAAAGATTTTTGAACTTGCCTTCAAAGCAAGAACTAGCCATACATCCAGTGCATCATCCTATGGAACAAAATCCTAATGCTTGCCTGTAAAAAACCCATTTTGAAACCATTGTATCCATACCCACTAGCACAGTCAGGGAAGGGAAGGATTTCCCTGTGCCTGTGTGACTGGTGTTGGCTGAATTAAAGAAGTCATCATTTCCAGCCCACTCTATACTCTCTACACAATGATTTTCCTGTACTAAAATGTGAACATTTTTCTCATATACTATCTAGGACAAAAAGGATGACATTTAGCACTCAGACTGTGGATACCCTAAACTTATCAATGTAAAACAAGTCTGTTCATGTTGAGTTTTCTTAATGCTGTAGGAGTAGCAAATAATCTATTTGCCTATTCTACTGTAAGTTAACAGATTCATCAGGTTTGAGAATGTTTCTGCACCTGATGAACTGGTTTTACACTGTGCTGTCACTAATCAATGCTCCAGTATGTTATTTTTATAGGTGTTTGTCTGTAAACCAAGGAGTTTTCTGAGCAGTCCAAGTAAGTTGGGGCTGGGGATGGGAAAGGGGCAGGTGATGACAGAATTGCCCAGTAAAATAACATTATAAGAAATTTTATCCTTCATCACATGTCAAAGTTAAGGCTGGTAGATGAAGCCTTGCCTTTCAACTAATTCAGTGCCACCCTAAAAACAGCTTATGAATTTGCTTTATTCAGTGTTGAGGACTAATATTCTTGCTGCTCTCAGAATTTAAAAGTGTAGGTCTGTTGGGATTGCAGCCAGAAAATGCTGATTCCCCATAACTGAGAACTTTCAAATAATTTTTTTTATGTACAAGATAAAATTGCCACCTTCAGTAAAGACCTCTGTAACTTTTCCCATTGACTCTTTTCCCTTTCTGTATTTTTAATACCATCAGATCCCAGGGAAATTTTGCTTTAAAAAGTAACACCTAAAAAGAAAAGTAACACACTGATTCCCTGAGTTGCTGCTGCTACACTGTCAGATAAAAAATAAAGCACAATAAGATGAAAATGATCACTTCAACAATTTTATGACTGTTAAAAGAAAGAAAGAAAAAAACCCACAACTTGACAACAAAACCCCCTCTGACTCCCTTGCCTTGAATGGAATTTCATCAGTTTACCAGAAAGGGAAAGGACTCGACTTTAGAATCAGGTGCTGCCACTCACTCTTAGTCAGCACCTTCCCAAAGCCATCTTCTTATTCTTAAGCTGGATTTCTAAGGTATCTGGGCACTCCAGCTGCTGAATTCTGCTTGTCAGTCATTTGTCTACAGACTTGTGAGTAGTTATTAAATGGCAGTTCAGTTTTTTCTGGATGTACTGTGAAGCTGTGCTTCAGTGCTAATGTGGTATTTGCTCCTAAGTTCTGCCTTGGTGATGGGAGCTGATGCATCTCAGAAGGCATAATGGGTTAATCTGCCTTTAGAACTCTTTATATTATGGCAAAATAGTGAAAACTGGATCAAATATCTAGTCTAACATCTGAAATAAAAGATAATATTTTGTTTATTTTACCACAAAATTGTGTCAGATTAAAAGCTATTCTGGGAAAAAGTACCTTTTTTTTCTTTTTTTTTTTTTTTTTTTTTTTTTTTTTTTTTGTCTGGAGACATCAACTGATAAAAACCAGAGCTTTCCTTTGAATTTTGTTCCAGCAGTTCACACCCTTCATTCTTACAATAGGAAAAACCAGGTTGTTTTGTGTTTTCATTGAGCTCTCAGAAAATTTCTGCAGTTGGTAGTGTCCTAATTTTCCTTCCTGAACAAAGTCCACGGGAAAATCCTCAGAGAATGACAGTTCCAGCTCACCAGACTCCAGATGGGTCACACTAAGTTTTCATAGGAGGCTCTTTGTGACACATGGGAGACTTCCATCCTTGGTCCAGAAGGGTCAATCCTGTTCTGCCCAAGTGTACTAATACTTCCTCATCCCTTTATTGCCACAGAGCACATAAACTCTGCAGTTAAAATTTGGGACTTTATTAAATCAGTTTAGGAAAAGGTTCCCTTAGTAAGACTATATTTATTTACAGGTTTGCATTGTAAAAGTGGTCATTTCATCAGCATTTTGATTTGGGCTTGCTTTTTTTTTTTTTTAAGATAAAGTTTGAATTACTTTGGTTCCTTTTTTTTTTTTTAATTTTCTTTTTCTTTCCCCAGTGTATTCATCAAGAACACCAGTCATTTTGAAAAACATTCAAGGTGATAAATGTAAGAGTTTTTTTTCACACTGAAAGACAGGATCATTGCCCACCTACCACATAAAGAGAGGCAGAACACAGAAAGATTAGTAAGGAGATTTTGGCTCAGGCAGACTTTGACCCCACTTACTGTTACAATTCTATCAAAGCAGAGATGAGATATTGTCATAATTCCTTAACTTAAATACTTCAGGAATAAAAAAAGACATTTTTAGGCACTGTGTCCCACTGTAAATAACTTAGCAAGATTGCATGAGTTCAGGATAATAAATACAACTATTAGGATTTATAGAGCAAATTCAGTCTGCTCTGTTTCCTGAGATGGGTGGTAGCTTTGTGAAGTAAAAATTGGCAGTTTTACAACAGAAAATTAAATAGCTAATTAAGCCTGTTAGTTCATTTTTCATCTTGAAAATGATCTCGTGTAGATGTAAATCTTAATAGCAGTGCAGTGTAAGGAATTGTGGTCACTATCAAAGACCCTGCCCATGTGCCCATCAGAATGAAAATACATGATAAAGTGAAGGAATGGGTTACCTTTCAGACAAATCCAGTTTTGGAATTGTTTCTTTCCAAAAGAACAAGTGATTATAATGGCAAAAATTCCCAGAAAAGAGAGTTCCTATTTTCCTCCCATTTTAAAATAATTTAGCTAATAATGTTTTTTATTTGTTGTTAAAATCTTTTGTGAAAGTCTTTGTTTTCATGGAACATCTCCAGTTGGTAGAAAGTTGGATTCAGCAAAATATCAATGATATTTTTTTCTTCAAATGGCAGGTGATCATTCGGTATGGCACAGCTTAATCATGGACCTGGCAGTGCTTGATTGACAAACTCACTGATCCTTAAGGTCTTTTCCAACCTAAATGATTCCATAAAAAAGGGGAAAAATCTGCTACAACAGCTACTCAGGAACCATCTCCCAAACAACAATAAAAGTACTAAAAAGGTAACAAAACACCATTCTGTCTGTTATTCTTTGAAGCACAGTGTAGGGTACACTGATGCATATTTTCATAAACTTAAGAACTGATTAGGTGAACTCTTTAAGCCTAGGAATGAACATTTATATGCTGAAAATATTCTAAGTAGTTTTAAGGACAGAAACCCATTTATTCTTACAACAAAAAGAGAAAAAGGAAAAGAAACACAGATTGTTCTGATTTGTACACTACTCCAAATTTTTAAAATACTGATTGATTGAAGGTCTTTATCTTGATAGTTAAAATCTCCAGGGAAATTTTTCCTGAGGTGAATTTTCAGCTTTAAAATTGAAACCGTCCACCAAGGGGAAATCTCATGGAAGTGAGTAGCGAATACCACAGAGAGGCAAAATATATTACTATAAAATTCAGGGCGCTGGGATATCAGACTGGCCATGTGCCTGTTCAATCTGAAAACAGCACATGGATCTTGCGTGTTTTGACTCAATGTTGTGTTTTCACACAAAACAAGAGCTCACAAAAGCAAGTCAAAAATATAAACCAGATGTATATTTCCTGTGACCAATCAAGGAAGTATAAAATGAGAGAAAAAGGAAGGTTTTAGTATTATTTCTGAGCAGTATTTTCAGATATCATAGAGATAAGTATATAAAAAAATTGTGAAGAGTGGAAGTCATCAGTGCCGTATTTCTTGTTGCACGCACTATGAGATTTGCACACAGGTATGAAATTCAGTGATGTCTATTTCAGCTCAGCCTTGCTACATGAAACTTGTGTAGGCAAAGCAAATTGACAATAAATCAGAATATTCAGGACAGCCTGTAACAGCAGCACTGGTTCTAGGTTCAGTTTTGCAGAAGGAATTTGGTAAGAGACTATTGTATTACAAAAGCAGCTGTGGTTTGTCAACTCTTGTTTTCACATGAAAAGTTTTTTTGTCTAAGTGTTGCATTTGTGTTCTCCTTTCTTACTGTGTTATTCATGGCTATTTCCCATTATACAAACTGATATGAAATTGTGGCACTGTTCTCTGAACTGTGACATCTTGCCAGCTGGCAGCTGTTACACGGGGAGAACATGCACCTCTGGTAGCACAGGATATCTGTAATGACCCCTCTGTGAGGAGGAGCAGCCTAAACTTCTCCATGCCAGCTGATCCTGTGAGTGTGGGGAAAGTGTGTGGGAGTAATTTGGGTTTTTTTTAAAATTTCTGATGTATCTGCTTTGCAGCTCCTGGGTGGGCTTCTGTGAAGGGCTCAAGGAAGGTAAAAAGTTTGTGCTCTCTGCCTCTGACACAGATGCCCAAGGAAGGACAACACAGAAATGTGTTTCCCAAGCACTGTCACTTTTACTGCCTGGGGAAGGTAAATATTTTTTCTCCTCTTACACCATCAAAGGAGAGGATTGCTCAAGTTGCTAACTGATCCAGTTCTGGAAAAGCTGATCCATTTCCTTACTCTGAATTTCCTACTGGGACTCTATGAGAGACTTTTTACAAGGGCATGCAGAGACAGAGGAAGGGTCAATGGATTCCAGCTGAAAAAAGGTAGATTTAGGTGAACTCTAAGGAACAAATTCATTATTTGGTTGAGGCATTGGAACCAGTAGCCAGAAGAAGTTGTGGGTGATCTATCCTTGAAAGTGGTCAAGGCCAAACTTGGGGGGGAATTGAGCAACCTGGTCTAGCAAGAGATGTCACCATGGAAGAGGCGTGGGAATAGACGACCTCTTCAAGGTCCTTTCAATTCAAACCATCTAATGGTTCTGTGACTCCTTAATTCTTTAAGGAGAATCCTTCCTGCACAGCTAAACCTTACACCAGACTGGGAGCTTATGAAATCTACCCCCTTTAATGAAACAGATTTTATGTTCATTGCAAGAGCAAAGGCAGTGCATGAGTATATTCAGCTATGGATGTGTTGCTGCTTTCATCATTCAACTTGGATGTTTTCCTCCCTCACTGTACATAAATCAAAACCACATTTCATGTTCATCATACAGTGTAGCAGGAAATGGGTACTGAATTGGGAGAGAAAGAGGCAGTGGGGGAAGGCACATAAATGCTAGCAGCACCCTCCAGCAAAAGCATCTCAAATGTTTCAGCCACTGTATTCCAGGAAGTAAAATTTCAGTTTCTATTATTGCTCAAAATAACTAAATATAGAAGCAAATGAAAAATCTGTCACAGAGGGATGCTAACATGAAGGGCATCTCTTTCCCCTCAAAGCTTTATGACCCTGCCTGAATGGGGGTTAAAGGGATGTAAGTAGAAGCAGCATATGACAGATAATCCTTCAGTTCCCTTTGAGGTACAAAAGGCAAGCCTTAGAGGTGTGAAGCTGGCCCGTGTGTGAGACAAAAATCACAATGCAATGTGAATGTAATGGAAACAAATGGAACATTCCCAAGGCAGTGTTTGCAGTGTCACCTCCAGCCCAGGAGACAGCCTGAGCCCTGGTCTGTGCAGGTTCCTCTGATTCAGGAGCACTGTCTGCTGCTGCTGCCACTACCCACAGAGCCCCTTAACAAGCAGAAACTGTTAGCTGAGCTAATGAGACTGGAAAGGTGCAACGAAATCCCTTGTACGCTAAAGCTTTCGCTGTAATCTGGGTCTTTTCTGTTCATTGTGGTGAAAATGTGGCAGAGGAAATAACAAACCGTTGCTGAATTCCCGTTTTTGGAAACCACTGGAAGATTTTCATAGCTTTGAACAAAGGTTTTGCTTGAAACTGCAGAGAAGGATGTCTTCTTTGTTCTTTTTACATTGTTCTTAAAATTTAGACAGCCCTAAAACCCAGGGAAATGGAGCAATTCTGCACACACCCTGCCCTCCACATATTTCCCCAACAATTGGTACTGATAATTAATATAAGCTTTATCCTAGAGCTGTTTGGTCCAGTTGAAGCTGCAATGTAACTTATGCTTTTGAAGCTATAAAAATGATATGTTAATATGGATAATAAGAGCATTTTGCCAACTTTGCCACAATACTAGACTAGGCCATCCTCAGGAGGTTTTGTGTGAATTTAATTTACATAGAAATGTTTATCCTTTCTTATTCATTGTTCCATGCTTCCTCTTCTTATATTACATTATTTTAGCTGTTCCAAAAGAAAAGTTTCACTTAATATGTTCTTAAAATTTTCACAATTAATCAAACGGTTAATGGCATCTTGTTTCTCACAAGGTTCAAGGCCAGATTTTACTGTCTCACTGATACCAACCTGTAAAGATGTTTTGTCATGAGAATATATCCTGCAGAGCCAAAATATTGCTAATCTCCATACGGGATATGATTTACATTACCTGGATATGCACCAAAGAAGAGAAATTTTGCCAGATCTACTTTTATTTTTTAATCTAAGCAGGATATTAGCATTATGGAGATGTTTCTTGCAGGTGTTTTATGATCTGTATAACAAACTTGCCTTGCCATAATGAGCATCAGACTATTTGATGTGTTTGTTAAAGCATGAGTTCCTGGAGACATGTGAATATGAAAGCCTTTCAATTTTTATTTGAAAACATCTGAAAATCTCCTCTTGTGGCTGCCAAAGAACCTTTGGAAAATGTGTGTCATGCAGGTTCAAAAGTCAGAAAGAAAATATAAAGGAATGAAAATATACTTTTAAAATACCTAGAGAAATAAAAGGATTGTTTTTAGTGCCTGACTTCAGATGCTTTATTGTTTAGATTTGCAGAAACAGTTCTACATTTGTGAATTTTACTACAAGCAAGATATAGTGTTATAGAAATGAAGGTTAACGGTGTTTGAATTTCTGTGATCTGCATGTAAATCTGGCATATGCCAGTGTTGAATTTCATAGGCAATACAAACTGGTTTTTGCCACTAAAAATCATCACTTCTAGTGAAAAACCTATTCTGTTAATATTCCTCTAAAATTTCCACAACTTTTTTGGAACCAAAATTGACCTTTGAAAATTGGAGGACAACTGAGAAGTTATTTTAAACACTTTACCCTCGTTGACTTGCTAAATCAAGATAAATTATAGTCAGCTCTGGACCTGTTTATGAGCTTGTTGAGATCACAACCTACAAAGAGCACAGGGTGTTCCCTTCCATGTGCAGCTCCCGGGAGCAGCTTTAAAGCCATGAGGAGACACCAGATCTGAGCTTGAGCTCTCCCTGAGCACAACAGCTTTGAATGGAGAATGCTGATGGCTAATTCCTAGGATGAAAATCTCTTTTTTTAATGGTTTTCTTAAATATTTCTGTCTGCCTGGATGTGGCTGTTGGGAACAAGAGGAAATATAGATGTGATGGGAGTGGGTAACTGTTGCCTGCTTTTCTTACTTAAATACTCACTTTCACAGGACATTTCTAAGGGCATAAAATGCTCCCTGTTCAACCAGAGGAACTTCTGGGGATGAATGCCATCTTTGCTAAATGTTATAGACACCTTCTGCAAAGACTTTAAATGGCAATGGCCTCCTGAAAACATTACACAGTCTATATATAAATATGGTGCTCAGAATGTGTAATACTTTAGATAAAAACATATAAATATTGCACTTTTATTGTATATGCAGGGTCCCTCGTGGCAGGAAGGAATGATGAATCTGACTCCATGTTCTCAGATGGCTTATATTATATTATTTCATATCATATCATATCATATCATATCATATCATATCAATCATATCAATCATATCATATCATATATCATATCATATCATACTGTACTATACTATACTAAAGAATACAGAAAGGATACTTACAGAGGGCTAAAAAGATAATAATGAAAACTCGTGACTCCCTCCAGAGTCGCGACAGAGCTTGGCACTTATTGGCCAATGAGACAAAGCAATTCACATGAAACCAATGAAACAACCACCTCTTGGATAAACAATCATCACATTCCAAAGCAGCAAAACACAGGAGAAGCAATCAGATAATTATTGTTTTCCTTTTTCTCTGAGGCTTCTCAGCTTCCCAGGAGAAAAATCCTGAGTGAAGGGATTTTTCCAGAAAATGTGAATGTGACACACTTTTACTTTCATGAGTCTCCAATAAGTTCCTGTGACTTTCATGTGAGCCAGGTGGGCTCAGAATGAGGGGACAAATTGTTTTTTCTGTTGACTATGTCATTTCCATTGATATAACTGACACATTTGGGCCTTTTCCATGTTTTTGAATATTCTGTTATTTGTTGTAAGTATTTTAGTTACCCTCTCCACCTCTTTCCCCCACAAGAAAACGAATGCTGGTGCATTTTGATCTTATTCACACGGCACAGATCTAGAACCACTCTGCTAACCCCATATTCTCAAATTACTTTACAAAACACCAATCCCTTCATTTCAAACAACTTTCCAACCAACTTAATGGGATGTTTTTCCTCATTGTGACTACAGCATTAACCTGAGTGATAATAACACCTGATATGCAGTCTGAGTTCGTTTCTTGCAGAAATAATATGTCCTGCAGATGTACCTGCAGAAACTGGAGCATATATACAATGATCTCTTTCTGTTATATGTGTGAATATTGGCTCAGCCACCTCTTTATTTGCTCCAGGTGTTGTTTGCAATATGCAGATGGACATTTATCAGCCTGTTCTCCATGGTCATACTGGAGGTGGAGGGGGAATCATGCTTGGAGGGCTGTGCAGTTACAAAATTGGTGCTTTAAGGTCAGGGTAACTTCTTGCAGTGTTTCCAGTGTTTTATAGGAGCCACCCCATCTTTCACAGTGTTCTGCTCCACAGATGACATAGTCACAATTCAGCATCGTGGGATTTATTTTCCCCCTGCAACAAAAAAGAGAGGAGAAATCTGTGGTGAGGCTTTTTGTTAATACTGCAGTAATCTGGTGGGTTAGCAGATGGTTTATGCTGCTTTTGGATGCCCTTTTCACTGCTTACTGTGAGAAGGTCATAGCAGCTGATGTAGCTGCTTCTGTTAAGTTCACTGCCACCAGCTGCAAGGGCATTTGTTTCTTTTGTTTCTTATCCTTTTTATTTTTTTTTTTTGTAAGCAGGTCATTTAGGGTCAGAACTAAGGGAATAATAAGTTATTTACAGGTGTTTTATCACTATAACACTCTAATTTGTCCTGGTATTTCTTTTCCATCATTACAGTGCAACAAACTAAACTGCAAAAAAATAGCAGTCTTTGATAGTTCTGGAAGGAGAACCTCCAGATTAATGCCCACAAGAGTATTCAGACCAATGTGGGCAAGCTTGTCTTCCTTTGAGATGAGATTTGCACATCAGTTGTGCAGTGTTAGATAAGTGCTTGCCATTGGAGGATGAGCCCTGCAACTGCATTATTCATTCTGGCATTTTCCATAAAAAAAGGCTTGTCACCAAACCAATGACTTTCAATATGGCTTTGAATTGACCCAAAGAAGCAGAAAAATTTCCTTCAACTGATGCAACAGGATATGCAGAGAATTTTTTATTCAGGTTGTGTACCATGGGAACAACTTTTCATCTTAGAATGGCAACTTTGTGATGCTGACATTGATGTAAATTTTTATGTGAATTAAAGGGAAAATTTGTGTTTTGGTGTAATATCATCCAGTGGTGTCCTGCCAGGTACTGAGCAACTTCAGCTTCCATTGCAACAATCTGAGCTACAGACTTGGATTTAATTTTAATTTTACCTTCAGTGTAAAGTAAGAGCTGGTGCTTCCAGGAAAATGAAAGTCCATATTTTTGTCTGTTTTGGTGTATGGTTTCATTTATTTTGAAAACAGAAGTGTTATTTTTGACCTATGTGAATCATCCAGTGCAGGTGTCAGTAAAAGTGTTTCCAATGTCAGGGCTGGAATTGGCCCTTAATGCAGAGAGATTCTAGGAAAAGCCCAGGAATTGCATCTTCCTTCCTGTAACTGTTTCCCCTATGGATAAACATTGTGACTCATTCATTTTTTTAAAATATTTGATTTTATGGTGTTTCTTTTTAGACTGGCTTGTACAGCCCCCAAATTACAGTGAGAACCTCAAGCATTGCTAAATAACCTAAATAACCTAATTAATACCCTTAATAACCCAGCAGCCAGGCTCTCATGTGGGTGCCTGGCTTAGCTCCCACAAAGTGGGGAGACTCTCTGAGCCATGAATTTTACATTTCCATTCAGACAGAGGAAGAAAAAATGAAAATATAATAAATGAATTATATAGATATTCATGCTGTGGTGGAAGGGATTTTTCTGTGTGTCCTCTTTGTGTCAAACTTGTTTTTATGTCACACTATCATGTGTGGAAGAGGTGGTTTTTTATATCATGTTCTGTTGTCTCAGAAACTGGGACATAAGCTGCTGTCCTGCACCAATGTAACAACTTATTTCATCATTCGAGAGGTTTCTTTCCCCATAATTGCTGATGATTTTTGCAAGGTCTAGTCTCAGTCAAAGAGATTTTACTGAAAGATTTGTCAGAAATATGAAAGTGATTGTTCAACTTACTGTTAAAATGATAAAGTTTAAAGGGAAAAGTAAATCAACAACAAAATACACATTATTTATAGAAATAAATTCTTCTTCTTTGAGTTTTTAAACAATCCTTCATTGATAGAATCATAAAATAGTCTTGACCACAGTATTTCAACCCTCCAACGATTCTGAAACCATAAATATCATAACCTGTCATAATATTTATCAGTAAAAATCCAGGATTTTGAGGAAATAATTTTAAAATAAGTACTTCATAAATATTTTTGAATGTTATATTATCAAAAATGCTACCCTTTAAATAATATTTATACTAGCACAGTACTTAGTTTTGAGAAAAGATTGTATATGTTTGTGGAGAAAGGCAAGGACCTCAAAGTCCAGTGTACTAATTCAGATTTGTCTTTTGACTGTGCTTTTTAGCACTTTCATTCTTTTCTTCTAAGAAAAAAAAGTGTTTTTTCTTGCTGCCTTATGGACAAGATATTATTTTTCTATTATTGAAAAGTTTTAACTAAGATCACAAGTTTTTGTACTTTCAAGGTTTCTTCCTTTCTTTTTAATTTTTTTTTTATGGAACTGCTATAATTTTGACTCAAAAATGAAAGGTGGCACTAAAGAAGGAATTTCCAAGCTATTAAAACATTAGGCAAATAATGAGACCAGAGCTCACTGTTTTCCTGTCATTGACTGTAGCATTGAGAAGCATTTATTACACAAACTATTAATTCTTGGGAGATACTACAGTGGTTTTATATTCTTTTCTAAATTTCTGTGGTTTAGATCATAAATAAGAAGCATGAAAAATAGAAATGCAAATTGTATTTTTTGTAAAAACTTAATGTATTGTAAAAGAATGACCCTGCTCAGGGTCTCCTTTCCCCCTCTCCCTACCAGTTTTGTGCAGCTGCCCATGGGTGGGAGCTGAGCTCTAACACTCCTGTGGTTGCACACTGGTCTGGCAAACAACTGGTTATTACATGAAAAAAGGAAAGTATTTTAAAGCTACTTTGAATGTTTTCTTCCTTACAATATTATTTTTTATGCTGCAAGATGGAGCTAAAGCTTTTTCTCCCCTGTGAAAATTCGGAACAATTCTTTTTCCATTGTCTATCATCAGAAACAACAGATTTTCAAACCTTTGACAAAAAGGAGTGACTGAGACATTTGAATTCTGGACAAGTGGTGTCCTGGAGAAGCTGTTTAAAATTCTCTTCAAGGCTGGGTTTTCTATGCATGGGCATTTTATATTTCCACATCAGATTAGTATTGAAAGGAACATTTGTTCTAGATGGCCTTTCCATGGAGTACTTTGGAACAGCAAATGTTGGAGCATAAAGAGCAAAAAGACTAAATGAATTTTGGGTCAGATGTAAGTGGGTTTTAGGATTTTCTCCTAAATCCTTTTCTTGATGAGGTTTTCTGTGAAAAAATCCTGCTGCTAGCAGGCTGTGTGTGCCCACAGAAAAAGCAAATGGAGTACCCAAAAAAAAACCAAATTCCATTTTGTCTACATGTTTTTTTTTTTTTTTAATTATTTTCCTGCTTTGTTAACACATGTCAGCATCTGTTCCAGTGTCTTTTAGCAGCAAGTACTTTCTTCTCCCTCAGAGTGTTTCTGTCCAGGCAGGTGATGCTTTTGGGTCTGATGTGCACTCCAAGATTTTCTGTGGCAGAGCTGATGCTGCCATCCCTGCTTAGAGCAGGAGGGAAATAATTCAGGCATGGCTTTAATAAGGTAATTCTTGTTCAAGTTTGGGTATAGATGGACCTCAGTGTCCCTGTCAGAGCTGAACCTGAAACCCAGACAATGCTGGAGATGCAGAAGGAATAAATGAGGTGCTGGAGTTACAAGGGTCAGGGTCTCTGTGTAATGCAGTGGTGGGAAAGAGGGTGAAAAGAAAAAGTGGAAAGAAGGAAAAGGAAAAGTGCAAGGAAGGCTTAAAGGAGTTCCAGCCTTATAACCCGTAAAAAACAGAGCACAACTTCATAGGAAGAGGTCAAATAGCTTGGGGTCCAAGGCAGCTGCGTGGTTGAGTGCCCAGCCAAAGGAGAGCTCTGGCGAGGATGTGACAATAAATTGAATATTAGCATATTTCTCTGAATAGAAAAGGAAGCACATGCTTCTAATTCTTTCACATAATGCATTCAAAACATATGCTTGATAACCATGGAGAACATTTGATGGAGTGTTTACAGAACAATAGGCAGAACAATTAAGATAACAGAATGCTGTGTGTCCCTGGAACTGCTCCTATTTCCCCCATGCCCCTTTGCCTTTGTTCTGCTGGGTTTTTTTTTTTTCCATTCTTCAAAGAGATTTTTGCTCTTCTGGCAGTTTGGTCTGATTTTAAATTTTTCAGCAAACTATTTTATTCTCATGGACAATATATTTTCCATCTTTCACAAACTTCTGCTGAATAGCCTTGAGCTTTGTTTTCCCCCTATTCCCCTAAATTCAACCAAGTTTAAAATAAACACAAATTTTAAAAAGTAGCAAGAAAATAAACAAAATGTATACAGTTTTGTAATACCTGTGTCAACATGAAAATCCTGAAGTTCAAGTCCTAAACAGATTTGTCTGTGACATTTCCCCTCATCTGAAATATAGGTGAATCAGGAACTCTGCATCAGTTCAGTCTCATTTTCCTGAGACTGATGCTGTGGTATAAAAAATCTTTCAAAGGCATCATAGGAGATCTCTGACACCATCTGAAAGCTTTGTGCTTATGTTTGCTTGGTTTTTGTTTTAGAAAGATCAGTTCAGATACCTGCAGATTAAGGACAGTCAGCAACTGTTTATGAGGAGAGTGTCTCAAAAGACAATAAATATCTTGATGTGCTTAAATGTCTTCATATCACAGATGACAGATATTTTCTTTGGTGTGAGGAAGCAGCTAGGGAAAGAGAGGAAGGTTAGACAAGCAGCTTAAGACAAATGTTTTTAAACTTTTAAAATATTTATCTATGAAATAAAACTTAAAATAACCTGTTTATTTTTAGATTTTGTGCATTGCATGTATTTTGGGAATATTTCCACGTGATAGCAATAACAAGAAGAATTTCTCGTTAAAGTTGCCTCAATGGAATCTTTTGAAGGAATAGAAATTCTATCATGAATATTGCTTTTGGCATAGCATATGAAGAGATTAAATGTTACATATTTGAAGTAATGTATAGCATCTATTAGGGATAATAAAAGTCTGTAGTCTCAGTGAAATGCATAAATGTTATGTTATTTCCTTTTTGTTTGCTTGGTGCATAAAAAATTGTTACCTGGTTATATTAAATTATTATATGACAGTTTTAGCTGGATGGAGAATATTAACTTTTTTTTTTCTCCCTTAGTTTATAATCACAACAAAATTCTAACTCTAATAGACTGTATTTCAAATTTCTAAAGATTATTCAGATATTCTGGAAGGTCAAAATTAGTGCCAAATAACCTGGTTTGATTTGTCTGTACCAGTCTAGAGCATCCATGGTAAAAAACAGACTACAGCAGTCCTGGAAGAGCTGGAGTTACAGCCCACAACAGCTGTGATAGAAAAGTGAAAAGTTAAAAAGTTTTACTTTACTTTTATCCCCTTCTCAAAGGAGAAAATATACTTAAAATTCAGCTCTGTACTAGATTTGGTTAAGCTGTGTGTGCAGGGTTGCTAAAGAGGCTGAGAAGGGCAATCTAATATTGCAGTCATGCTGAGGTTTGTACACTGGGTTTTGCTTCATAAATAATGTGGATTTGGGCAAATCAAAGTTCAGCTATCGGAAATTTCAGAAGTGGGAAAATGAAATTTTCACAGATTAGATTAAAAGGATAACTCAGGTAATGTGAGTATTTTAATACAGGCAAACACAAAGTACAAATGACACTTGTTTCTAGTGCAGTGCCATTTTGATAAGGACAATAAATTATGGGTCCCTTTCATTAGTCCCAACCAAACACAACAAAAAAATAGGAAAATAGGTGTAAACAGATGAAAATGCATTTTTGAAGCACCTAACAAATTTACTTTGACCTTATGCAATATGAATGTAGCACTTTTTATTTACAATATACATTAAAAAAAAAATTCAGATAATAATGGTGTTGTGGTTTAAACTTTGCTGGATATTAAACAACTCACTCAATGCTGCCAACTCTTCCATCCTCCCTTGCCACTTCTCCCCAGAGAAGGGATGGGGAGGAGAATCAAAGTAAAACTTGTAAGATGAGACATGAACAGCCTAATAATTGAAAATCAAATACAGCCGTGATAGTAAATTGGAATAATAATGGTGACAGTAAGAAGCAAAATCAAGTGATTTCATGCACAATGCAATTGCTGAACAATACCAAACTTGCATTCCCAAACCCAAATTGTCCCCCTTCCAGGTATCTCCCCTCAGTTTATACATTGGACATGACATTTTATGGTGTGGAATGGCCCTTTGGTCACTTTGGGTCGCCTGTCCTGGCTGTGCTCCCTCCCAGGTGTTTTTGGATCCTCAATGACAGAACATGAGGCAAAAAGAAAAGTCCTTGTCTTAGGACAAACACACCTTAGCAAAACCCAAAACACTGGTGTGTTATCAACACCATTCTCATTCTGAATCCAAACCACAGCCCTGGAAACTCTACTGAGAAGAAATTAACTCTGTCCCAGCTGAAACCAGGACAAATGGTAAGGACAATTTTCTCTCAACTGGAAATTTTAATGTTCCTTATCCCAGGTAGAGCTAAGGTTTTTTGTGTGACTTAATTTTTCTGTTGTCGTACCTTAGTGCATGCAGTAAGACACTGCAGTGCTTCTGAATTTTCCAAGAATGCAATTTTCACTGAAGTCATTGAAATATTACTGCAGTGATTTCACAGTTGATAAATTAGCAGCCACATTCCCTGACTTAACTTGTGTTGAATGTGCATTACATTTGGGATTCTTCTCTTTTTTAATTAGTAAAATTTTTATACAGGAGGAGTAAACAAGAAACCTAGAGAGAATGCTAACAGCTTATATTTCCAATAGCATAAAGCTGTGTATAAATATGACATGATGCATCCACTTCCCCTATGGAGCGAATATTTGTAATTGTCAGGATGATTGATGTTGAAATAATAATCAGCTTTTCTTTGTTGCAATTACAGAGAGAAGCCATAATTAGATGTGACAAATACTTTGGAATTGACCTGACTGTCTTTAAAAACTTCCATAAGTAATCTCAGTGGGAGAGGCACATGCTAAGAGATTATTTCAGTTTGAAAAGGAAGAAATTTTTATTTCACTGTTCACTCTACATTTGACAATAAATAATAGGAATTTCATTGTGACATTTTTGGATATTTACATAATGGCTTGAAATGTGGTTGTGAAGAAAGAGTGGTCGACACTCTAATTTACTTGCTAAACAGTTCCATCAGGTTTTTATTGAGCTTTTCTTATTTCTTGTAAGATATACAAAGTGACAGTTTCATCTCAAGATTTTGCATTGGAATAACTGTGTTTGTAAGAAATCTCTTTATCTTGCGCATATTTTGTCTTTCATTCCATAAAATCTTATATACTCTAAGTACCTTTTTATTTGAAATTTTCAGCAGACTGCTCATTTTCAACTCAAACACACACACACATGCAGGCTGTTCATGGCCCAGTACCATCTTTGAGTGGTATATTTTATTTATAAATGAGACCCTGCCTTGGCAGATCA
Source organism: Melozone crissalis (assembly GCF_028551555.1). Classification (NCBI taxonomy): domain Eukaryota; kingdom Metazoa; phylum Chordata; class Aves; order Passeriformes; family Passerellidae; genus Melozone; species Melozone crissalis. The sequence goes on from NW_026535858.1 coordinate 11,580,750, forward strand.
GATAAAAAATCAGAATATACCCTGCACCCACCCTGGAGATGCTCAAGCAGGGTCCCTTAGAGGTGGTTACGCAGTACCAGGTCCAGATGGTTTTGAATATCTCCAAGGAGGGAGAATCCTCAACCTCCCAGGGCAATCTGGGACAATTGGTCAGTGATCCCTGATCAGTCACTCTCAGGGAAAGCAGTGCTCCAATATGGTCAGACAGACCCCTCTGTGTTTCAGGTTGGCCCTGTTGCCTCTCAATGTGAGGTGCTGAATAAATTGTTGTGGAAAATTAAAGCAGAAATGTAATCTCTGTTATACCTATCACTTACAGATAAAAAAGTGTCAAAAAGGCCAACTACTTGCTGAAAACTTTGTAGGTTAAGTAAATGCCTCTCTGTTGTTGTTGTCAGTTGAAGGACTCCCTAAATTAATTTGTCCATGGGAAGTAGTAGTCGTGTGGTCTTTATTTCAAGAAACTTTTCTATCAAGCTTTTTGACTCCAGGGGAAAAAGATCAAAAAAATTCTTATAATCTTCTTTTCTTATATATGTGAGACTATCAAGTGTGTACATGCCATGGCCTTTGCCTTTTTACCTTCTAGGTGATATATCTTTAGTTTATGCAAATGCTCATTGCTACACCCACTTCTGTATTACTGTACTGCTTCTCAGCAGCCTGCCTGCAGCAGCAGACTGATGTCAAATGGACATCAAATTATTTGGTTTGTGTGTGCCCATGTCATATTGTCAGAACTCAGCACATGCCTTTGGACGTCCGAAATTGCCGTGGACCCTGCTGGTGGGCTCGGAGACCCTGGCATGCTGCCCAGAGCACCTGCAGGTTTGATTTTGACCCCTGGAGCAAGTTACCAGCTTTGTATGAGGACATGAAAGTCACACAGGTCTGAATAGTGTAATAACAAAATGATCACAGGGTGAAAATGTAGATTTTAGGATTTTTGGTATGGGGGTTATGGAGACAAGATAGAGGAACTTGGGCATGTCTAGCCTTTCTTCTTCTTCTTCTTGTTCTCCGTTTTCTGCAGTGATGTTGGTACTTTGGGATTGGTTTAGAGTAGAAGTGCACTGTCTAACATAGGTGATAGATATTGGGAATTAAGAGTAAATATGTTATATGTAGTTTGCAGTATAAAAGGACAACACCACCTCGGGGGCAGTCAGAGTGCCTGTGGCTGCCCTGCAGAGCAGATTTTGGCTGGGCAGAAAGAAAATTTTATAGATAAGAATTAATAAACCTCTAGACGGAAAAATTAAGAGTCCAGGCTCGTTCTTCAGTTGTTTGGACCAAAGCAGAGACATCCTGCACATCTTGGGGCAGCAAATATCAACAGCAACCTGAGATCATACAGTAACAGGACAGAGTTCCATGCTCTCTCTTTGTCTTTTGAATTCTAATTAAACACCCTGTTACATTCCAGCCCCCACCAGCAATCTCCAATACAAAAGTGGGCTGTGGATTTTATGCAGCCTTGAGTAGAATTGCCTTAATGTCAATTTCAACTTTACTTCCTGCTGTGTTCTTCTCCAGGGACGGTGTCTGCACAGGAGTGGGCAGGTGTTAATGCTGTGTTTTAGGGTCTTGGTTCTGCTTTGTTAGCTCCAAAGGGGTGTGATGTATCTATAACAAAGACTGAAAGCCATTATAGCCCCACATTCTGTTGACAGCGCCATTTTACACAGTAGTTTATTGCCTGCATGTTATCTTTCAGGAGAGCAGGAAGTATCATTGATTTTAACTTGACTTTTCTTTTGTTCAGCTTAGCAAACAGATATTGGGAAAAAACCCTCACAGCTTTACCTAAAATTCTTTCCTTTATATGCCACAAATGACTGAGTCAGGCTCAAAATACAGCCCTCTGTGAAAAATGGATGCAGAGCCATAGTGTGAGTATGGCTGTTGAGGGAGTATTCCTTAGACTTTACTCAAATATTTAATTTAAAAAATAAGATGAATTCTGACACTATTGAAACCTCTGAGACAGCATTATTTTACTGTTTCATAAGGACTGGTGAATGCAATTCACAAATATCATTTTCATTTGTCCTAGATCTGCCAACCTCCCTTCTGCTAAGCTTTTATGTCATTAAACTCCTATTCCTATCACAGCTGCAATCAAAGTAACAGGGTAAAAAGTGCTTTCCTAATTTGAACTAGACTTGATTTTTTTTAAGCTCTCTTTGTATTTTGGGAGTGTGTATTAGCTGTGAGAAAGAAGATGATAAGTGACAGGGATATTACAAACAGCTCACAGCACTGAGGGGAGTGTGACCAGTGGCTTCATTTCTGCAGGGTCATGTACTATGAAGTGGCTCTGCCAAAACACAGATGGGCCAAAAATTCTTAAAGGGTTTTCATTGTTTTTGGCTGTTACTTTCCCTCTCAGCCTTAAATCTAGATTAAAATCAATTTGATAGACTGTAAGGACTTACAGATCACGCTTGCCTGTCTCAAGCACAGTTACTACTGAAGGACTTTGCCATGGAATGGGCACAAAATGACAGGATGGAGCTGACTCCAGGCCTGGTGAGGTTCTGGGTATCACATGCTGGGTAATGCATCCAGAAAAAATTCCCACTGTGGCAAAGTTGTAAAAGAAGCAACTGCTCATCTGTGACCACCAAAGCTACCCCCTTAATTTAAGTTAACCAATAGAATAAGATAATTGTGCAGCCAATGATCATCAGTTACTTTGCTAAAATTTATAAATGGTGAAAGAAATCAGAAGAAGTGTGTATAATGAAGATAGGTTGATTAAAACAATTAAATGTGACCATTTTGTCTATTTGTTTGATGTCCTTAGGCTGTGATAATTCTACAGTGTGTGTAGCTACTTTAGCATTTAATGCTAGATCATTTTAAAGAATGGATTGATCTATTGATGTTTATAGCAAGGTAAGGATTAAAATACTCTGCTTGACTGATAAAAGGTTTTCTATCTTGTTGGGGATCTCTGAATATATTAAATAAAATGAAAAACTGATTAATACTCCCCTCTTATGTCTTCTCTAACCACCGGGTTTATCCTCTACTTTTCTCTTGTTTTGTGAGTCTTGTCCTTCTCTCATTTGCTTTTCTTCCTAGTATGAAACTAAAATGTTCCAGAAAATCTTTAGCTTTAAAAGTACTTAGAATTGGCTTAATACAGCAGCCAGATAAGCCATCAATTATTCCAGTTACATTAACCCCTATTTTCCTTAACAAAGAGAAATGGGAAGTAATATTCTATAGAATGAGGCTGTCTTGTCAACTTCTTGCAGCTCGGCATAGATTTTCAGCCCATATTTAACACCCTTCTCTGTGTTTATGTGGTGTACAGTCTTCAGACAAGATCTCTTGTCCCTGTTAAAAGAGTTCAGAGGTGTTACTTTCTGGCACTGTAGGGCTGACCCCTTTAGGGGTTTATCTGGGATTTTCTGGGGTGGATGTAATCATTCAGAGGATTTTTCTGACCATTGAGTATTGGTGTAAATTAGTCTTTGTTCTTTATATTTTATATGAAAACACCTGGAAAGCCATAAAGATTCAGGAAGTTTTAAATTATCATAGACTCATAGAAAGTGCTGAGTTGGATGGGTCCCATCAGGACCATCCAGTCCAGCTCCTGGCCTTGCACAGAACAACCCAAGGGTCACAGCATGTGCCTGAGTTTGTTGTCCAAATGCTTCTTCAGCTGTGTCAGGCTTGGTGCTGTGAGCACTGCCCTGGGGAGCCTGTTGCAGGGCCCAAGCACCCTCTGGGTGAAAAACTTTTCCTGATATCCAAACTAAAGCTCCTCTGACTCATGTTCATGTCATTTCCTCTAGTTTTGTTACTGTTCATGAGATTGAGGAGAAACTTGGCGCTGTTATAAAGTTTTGGGTTCAAGGAGCATGCCAAAAAACACCTGGTAATCTCATCCATGTGGAATCACTTCACAGGCATCACTGTGCAGAGTATTGTCTCAATACCAATTTTTGTATGGGTGAGGAACATCATTCCCTATGTTTTGTCTATTTCTATTCTCTCTGAGACTCAGAAATTTAAATTCAGAGTATGCACATTCCATGACATTGTTGTGGGTTTTTTTATCCATTTCATTGCTAAACTTACTGTTCAAACTTGCTTACTGCTCAAAGAACTGGCCATTTTCAGACTGTTTTGTAAGCTTCAATATCACTGGATGGACTACTGTAGATAAGGAATTCTTAGTGCTATCTTACTGGGATGTTGATGCCATGGGATCATTTTGTTCTCCCTATCAAAACAGCATGGATTTTTTTCTCACATTGCTCCTGCTTTTTTCCTTGTAAGTTCTTTATTTCACTGACAGTTTAACTGATCAGTGTGACAAAAATTTGGTTTAACCACTGACTCTTATAAATGCTACAGGCTGAAGCAAAGCATCTTTTCAACAGCTTTTGGAGAACTGAGATTAAAAGCAATCAAAGAACACAGATATTTCTTGACTTGGGGGTATGTTTGAACACATGGAGCAGAAAAGTCTCATACAAATCTTGTTAGGCGAAGAGATTAGCTTCCACAAACCCACAAAAACTACTATAAATGAAACTGATACCTCTGAATTTGGAAGTTTCTTTGAAGTTTGTTTCATAAAATTGGTTTTCAGCCCTACAAGGTATTTTCAACTGTCAACATTCCTGCCCGTTTTTATTTCCTGTCAGCACCATGGTATCACTGCCATGAATCAAGGACATGCAGTGGTGATGATCAGAAGGAACTCAGCCAGAAAAGTCCCCGTGTTACAGGGCCTGGGCAGCTATCACCTGAGAACATGGGGATTAATGGTGGAAGCTTCATTGCTTCAGTGGCTGACAGAGAAAAAAAATGATTTGGCAGCTGAAAGCACCACAGAGAATCTTGTCCTTTCTTGAATGCATTTTCTCCTTTTTGAGCTGTAGAATGTCAGGAGAGCTAAAAGCAGACAGAAAGATCAAAAAAATAGGTGTGTGGTTGACTGTAAATACTCTCTTTTCAAGCTCTGTTACATGATAGCAGTAGTAAGCTGGTGTAGGTTTATTAGCATTAATATCCACAATTACATGTGCTTTTCAAGAAATAGGAGTGTTTTAGATCACTCCTACCAAAAGAGTTACATATATTTATAAATATATTTAATAAAAATAAAAATATTTTTCATCTCTGAGAACTTTGCTGCTAATTAGCTCTAATGGATCTATTCCATCCTCTTTCTGCTTCTGCTCACCTCTTGTTTTAGGCAGTGTCTTACGTTGCTGTCTGCACCTTGTGCTGGAAGGATGATCCCCAGCAGGTGAGGAAGGTCATTTGAGCTGTCACCCATCAAGGACAGTGTGTGAAATTCCTGAGATCTCCTGGGCACAGCACTGAGGTGCCTCCAACACCAGTTCTCTTGATGCAGAAGTGTGACAGCAACTTAATTTGAGGGACGCCAGATGAAATTGGGTAATATTTCATTTTTTACTCTCTTATTGGAACTGTCAGGTCCTCAAGTTGGTATTTTGACCTTGTCTTTGTTGCTTCTTAAGGGAAAGTGACCAAAAGTTCATCTCCTTTACACTTTCTGCATTCTCCTCTCCTGCCTACATAGGGAAGGCTGAGTCTGCCCCCATCAGAAAAATCTGCTTTTTATGCATTTTTTTTTTGCCACAGACTAGACACTGTTGCTGCAGTACAGAACCAATTTCATCCTTGTCAGATTTTAAAAGAATTTACTGCTTAATTAAAAAGTAGCCCAATTTAGAGCTTCCAAATAAAACATGCAAATTACAATGCCATCCTTACCTTTTAGGCTTTAGGCCAAGGCCACTTCCCACTTTGAAAAATGATCCTCCTTCCTCATAGCTGTCTTGTTTTTTGAGTGTCCTAAAATGAATACAGGATGCTACTGCTCTCAACAAAGCTGTTTTTACTTTAATGTCAATGCTAGCCAGCTCAAATCTGTGAGCCTAAAAGGAGACTTTTAGTCTCAATCTCCCTGTTTAGATAGGCTGAGTTTGTAGGCAATAACAACTAAAGCATTTTACCTCCCAGTACTATACATATATTTTTCCATGTAATTCTAATTCTAGAAATTCTATTTTCCATGTATTTCTAATTCTAGAAAAAGGCTGAAAGACAGAGATGCAGTATTTTTGCAGTTAATACTGTCCAAAAGGAAGCAGAATTCTGTGAAGAGTTTGTTGAGGTCCCAAGTGGCTGATAAACCATACGGAAATGAATATAATGGAAGTTCAGCTTTTTAAGAAACAGAAAGGAAACATGCAGAAAAGCTGTTAAAAGAAGATTATAAAAATTTATTATAGTGTTAATAGAATTTATGTTACTGCATTTTCCTCTACACTTTATCTACATTATGGGAGACAATGGTCTTTATCTGGGATTGAACATAAGCTGATTTCCAAAGTAATATTTCCAAGAAATTTTTACAATGTTGTAGGTCCCACATAGTGAATACACAAGATTTTCACATAGGTACATTAACATAATATGATATTTGCCCAAGATCAGTTTTTATATCCATTTTGCAATGGTTCTATATGATCCTGAGCAAGTTACCTTATTTTTTGTTGTGCTCTGAACTGAAGGATATATCAGACAGGTCCTTCCAACCTGAATTATAACTTTATTTTATGGTCCTATCTTGAGGCAACCTTATTTTGCCATGCCAAAGCAGTCTAGCTTATTTCATGTGAGATCAGATGGACACATGGTCCTGAATTGCAGATGTGATAAGACTTTGTGATGCAAAATAAATTCCTTTTTATCCAAGCCAATAAAATATAAAAACTGTATTTTACACTTTAACATTAAATTTTAATTTTTTCCCAAACTCGGGCCTCATGAATTTTTGATTAGTTCCATTTTTGAAAGTAATGTGGTATTTTTGTGCTTCACTGTTTCTATAAAATAGTGCAATGGTCTGCTGTTGCAGAGTAAACGTGTATTTATGAACTAGTAATAGCTACTAATATAGTGGAAAGTCCTTGAGGAAATTAATAATTCTGTAACAGGAGTTTAATCACGGAAAGGGAAGAAGGCATTGGATTACGTATTTAATAAGGGAGATAAAACCCAGAGGTGGGTGTCTTCTCATAGGGTGGAAAAGCTCCATCCCATGCGTTGATTTGATTCACAGAATCACAGAATGGGTCAGGTTGGAGGGACCTCAGAGGGTCATCTGATCAAGAAAGAGGAGGTGACCATGAAATCCAGGCAATGTCCATGTGTCCAGTGTCCATGGACACATGCAATGGATGCACGCAGACCAGAGGGGATTTAATGCTGAGTGGGCAACCTCTTACCCTTTCTATGCATCACTACCAAGCTTAATGTTTCCTGAAAGGAAAAAGAGCTTTCATTTTTCTGAATTTTAATAGCTTTTGATGAAATCTTCTCTCAACAAGGATATCACGCTAACTGCTCAAAAGAGAAGCAAAGTAAAACTTTCAGATAAATGCCATATATCAATTAAAATTGAATTAAAGCTCAAGCAAAGCTTCCATCTCTCTAAGATCTGATCCATCGTGAAATCGGGCCTTCATTTACTCTCACACAATACTAGTTCTCTGAAATTAGTTTGCACTGATGTGAGAACAGATTTTGGACCACTCTTAAAAAAAAAAAAAACAAAAAAACCCCCAACCAATATATTTATATATGCAATCCATTAAAGGTGATTAAATAGACTGGGTGACTAGTCTATTTAAATTGGTCAAATAGGATGACCAATTTGTTTTTTTATTTATTTTTCAGTCTCTTTCTTCTTCATTGAGTGCTCTTGTGTATGTATACCATACATTCCCAGGTTCTAATTTATGCAGGTTATGTGTGGTATAAAATGTCATTAAAGGTGGTAGGTTTACATATTTATCTAATAAATAATAACTAACATGATACTTTTTTTGTACAATTTATATATATATATATATATAAATAACTAATTTTAATATAATAAAACTTTGGTTTATGTTCTGTTAGTGTGATTTAAACAAGTCAACAAAGTCTGTGATAGGTTGTTCTCTTTAACAGGTATGAAAACCAATTATTATTGTGTTACATATTGTGCAAAACAGAAAAATGTGTACTATGTAGGCATGGCAAAAAAAAAATTAAAACTAAAATTGTATTGTAGACTCCACCTACAGTTCTTCAGCTCTTGGATCACCATCACAGGAAGGACATGGAGCCACTGAAGTGAGTCCAGAGGAGGGACACCAAGGTGATCAGAGGGCTGGAGATCCTTCTCCTGCAAGGAAAGGGTGAGAGAATTGGGATTGCCCAGTCTGGAAAGGTTGTGGCCCTCTAGCACCTGAAGGGAACTTACAGCAAGGTAGAGAATTACTTTTACCAAGAGCATGTAGTGATGGGAAAAGGGGGAATAGGTTCCAATTGAAAGAAAGTAGGTTTAGATTGGATATTAGGGAAAAATTCTTTACTGTGAAGATTTTGAGGCACTAGAACAGGTTTTCCAGAGATGCTGTGAATGCACAATCCCTGGGGCTCTGGTCTAGTGGAAGGTATGGCAATGGGGGGTGGCACAATATCATCTTCTAGGTCCCCTTCCAACCCAAACCATTTTAGGATTCTATAAAAAATATTGATCTGACATATATATATATATTTTTTTTTTTTTTTTGTATAAGCTCCAGTCACTTTATGAGAATAATCAGGTTGCAAAATCCTGTCAGAGATGTCATCTTTTCTTGAATTGAAACCTCTGTCCTCGGTGGCCACTTTCAGGTTACAGTCCTGTACAACAAAGTCACTGTCACTGTGAGCTTACAATGTACAGAAAGATTTTCTTTTTCATATAGTGTGAAATCTGATAAAAGAGTATGTACATTTCTCTCAGAGAAAAAAAAAAAGGCTGTATATATGAAATTGTAAATAACCAATATTTACTTTAAATTTTAATGAAATCCAATAGGGTACAGACTGCATAAAGCATTTTAAACCATTTCTCTGTACATTTGGAAAAGTATAAATAGATAGGTCTTTACTCCGACTCTGTATTTTAGTTATTTAATAAAGTTTTCATAGGAAAAAATTTATGCAGGAAAATAAACTTATTTTGGATTAAGATGGCAAAGCCTCAAAAAATATCTTTACAAGTCATACCAGAGGGGGATTGTTTATGTATCTGCTGAGTGAAAAGAACATACAAATGAGTTATTGCTGTTAGGCAAATGGCTCAGCTTGTAAAAAGGTAAAAGCAGAATTGTTCTCAATGCAAAGTGCTGTAGGAACACTTGCAGGCAATCAACATGTGCTTGATGCCATTCCTGAGGTAGATAACGACCCTGTAGTGGCCATGAATCTCCTGATAAGACAGGCTTAAACAGCTGAACGTGCCTAGTTTGTATTTGAAATGGGTTCAGGGCACTATTGCTTTGAACCTTTGACTCATTTCCAGTGAAAATGTTTCCAACATTTGCACAAGTCCTCCCAACTGTTCACCTGTGCTTTCACTGATGGTCAAAATTTCATTGGCCTCTGTACAATGCCCAGGTTGATCTGCTCAGAACAGAAAAGGATTCAGCAGGAAAATAAATATATCAAGCAGTTTGAATTTCACAGACTTTGAAATTGATCTTTTTTCCAGCCTTCATATTTGTATACTTTAAAATAAATTATGGAGTATTTCTTTTAATTTATTTAAAATAAATTAGAGAAGTATTTTTTAGGCAAAGGAGACCTGTTGTACTGGTTGACATCTAGTAAGTGATTTTTTAAACACTTCTGTTTGGATATTGACAAAAAAGCAATTGCAAAATGCTACAAAAGACTGGAAAATTAGAATCTATTCTACTTTTCCTAAGTTTCTGTCTAGCCTTTACATGCAGAGGTCTATTCCCATTTAACCAGCAATAATAAAATATTAGGCCGACAAGATGGGGGGGGGGAGTAACAGATATTGGCTCCCTTGAATTTAGAAAAGCTTTCAATGCTGTGTCCCATAAGATCCTCACAGAGAAGTTAAAATCCTGTAGAATAGAAACCTGAGTGGGAATCTTATTAACATGCAGAAATACTACAGGAGAGTATGCAAAGAGGATGAACCCAGGCTCTCTTGTGGGGCCTAGGGCAAGGACCAGAGGCAATGGACAAAAACAGAAACACAGGAAATTTAATCCAAATATCAGGAAACTGTGAGAGTTACTGAACACCTGCACAGGTTACCCACAGAGGTTGTGGAGTCTCCATCTGTGGATTTACTCAAAACCTGTCTTGACATGGTCCTGGACAGCAGGTTTTTTAGGGGGTTGGACCACAGGTTCCTGCCAGCCTCAACCATTCAATGTTTTTCTGTGATGCAGGAGTGAAAAAAATCCACCAGAACCCGAGCACAGCCACATACAGGAGTGTTTTCCATTTCACATAACAGGAAAATAATAGAATGAACACTCCTTAGAAGTTGTCTATGTTTTAAATATTTCAAAAGTAGAAATAGTTGGTTTTGCTTTGTTTTGTTTTAATACAGAACCGTGGAGCTACAGTGCATATTAAGGCTGAAGTACACGGTACATGTGAACTGATAAACACAGAAGAGGAGGAATGGGGCCTTTGTGTGCTCTAGACTTCCCTTAGATGAAGAATTTTTTGTTCTACCTTTAAAAGCATCCATAAAATATTTTCTTTGGATAGATATCATGAAAGGTTTTCCTCACTCTTTGGGGTAGACTGTGCTTTTCATAAACATGCTGGTAATTTCCATCATACCTCCCATGGTTCCTTAGCAGAATATTGCATCCTTTATGACAATCCAGTCTTTCCTTTATGGCAGACAGCTCCAGAAGGGTGATGTCCAAAAACAGCCAAGAGATCCTTCACAATGAAAAATAGTTCCCAGATACATTGCCAGACTCAAAAGTGAAAAAGAATAGATTTGTTCCTCTGCTTCTTTAGAAAACAACAATAAAATTCCATGTATCTATATCCCAAAAAAGATAAGGTTTATCCCCATCTGAATTTGAAACATCAAGTGAAAGTAGGAAGGAAATTCAGCCATGTCTTTAATTAAAAAAAAAAATAAATTAAAAAGTCTAGCTTTGTTTGTTTTTAAGTGTGGTATGGAGAAACATATTTAGCAACCAGCCACAAGGCAGTAAAATTGATTTCTGGTTTATCTGGTATAACTCTGAGTCTCTCACTGAGCTTGGAAATAATTGATTGCTCGAAGCCTTGTAGCGGTAGTTAAAAATTGATAAATGCTAAAGCCAGCACAGTGTTTTATGGATTCCCAAGAATTGTGGAGCCTCCATATTTCTTTCTCATCACCAGCTCTAGATCATGTAGTGAAATTTAAAAGACGCTTCATCTTACCCTCAGTAAATTATATTCAGCAAATCTAAGACCTTGTACTGTGGATAAGAAGAAAAATCTTGAGTCACATAGCACTGATGTGTAACATATGAAGTCAAGCATGTTTTTGCAGGTTAGCCTAGTGGTTTATCTGATTAGAATATAGTAAAAACCTACAAAATGTCTATGTCTGTAATGAGGGTTTGTTAAATCAATGTTTAGAAGTATTATTGATATTGTTAGTAACAATATAAAGAAATAAAACTGTTGTACTGAATAAAGAAACAAACTGCTCTTAAAAAATCAGTATCAGGTCCCATTTGGCAAAGGAATTCCTAAAGTTTTCATTATATAAGTTTTCTTTATTAGTGCGGGAAGCTGGCATTATGTATCAGCTGACCTCTATACTGGGGTACATGTTCTAGTGCTATGTGCACCTTAGTACAAATTGTCACAGCACAGTGATGTTTCTTCCACATCAAATTAGTAAATAAATATCTTAGTTTCATAGTCATTCACTAAAATAAGAAAAAAGCAATAAGTGAAAGAATTGATTATTGAGGCAAATTTCACTACTAGTTCCTTACCTGAGTAGAAAATACATCAGGCAACAGAACTCAGCCTCTTACACTTCTATTTAGAGCTAGAGATCAAATTATTTATTTGCTGACTATTTTGCCAAGCAAACAAAAATATTTTAAATTGTTTCTGTAAACTCAGCAACTCAGCACTTTGCTTCAACATTGCTGGCTACATCTGGGAGCAAGCTGCAGTTTTCCTTTGCAGATGAGTGAGACAGGTGATTAGCATCAAAATAGTCTGTTTATTCATGAAAATCCTGCTCTCTGAAGCTGTTTTCTGGGATGAAGTTGATCTTCAAGTCAGACCACCTCTTGCATGACAGAGTCCATAACATTTCACACTGCAATGCTTGTAGCAACCCCAATGGCCTTAGGAACACTGCAGTGTATTGCTATTTTTTGTCAGCATTATTAATGTTTTAGAACAGCTAATGTGATGAAGACTCGAAACACAATTACAATAATGATAGAATTAAATCCTCATCCTCCACTTGCTCCTTCATTTTCTACTTTAGGACTGTTTTATCTTCTGCCTTGAAAGAGCGGATAGAGGGGGAAAGAAGTACAGGCAAACACAACCATATTCTGGAGGAGCTGCTTTCTCACCAAATCACATGGCACTGCATAAACCCTAATTAAAATGTCCTTGGGGAGGGGACTGATTTTATATTTTTTATCAGGTTTTTCTTTCCCTATTTCAACTCCAAGTCATGCTGGGGTGTCATCTGGAGATCCATCAGGATTGTGGAGCTGTGAGGTCTCAGCTTCCTGATTTTCCTGCACTGTTTTCTGACTCAATTACCTTCAGTACTCCAGTTTCAGTGGTGCTGGCAAAATAGATATTAAATACACAGCTTTGGAGCTAAGAGGGCTACATTCTCCTCTTTCAAATAGTTGCATGTCTTTGGGTTACATCAGCTTTGTGCTAGGTGGGTTATTTTAATATAATCAGCATTACCTGGACTCCAAGGTGTGGTGATGGCTTCTCACTATGAATTTCTTGCTGAAGAATGTTAATGCTGCTTTTAAAAATGCATAATTCTTCATGTTTCAAATTAAATTAAGTTATGTACATCAATGGAATTCTCTCCAAAAGGACAGAAACTTTTGCTTGGCCCAAACACTTAGAATTCAGATGCTGAGAGATAAGATACACTCAACTTCTTTGGTCTTTGCATGCCATAATAATATGTTAATTTGAACAGTTTTTAAACAAAAACCTCTTTAAACATGAGAATTTTGAATTCTCAGAAATCTAATGTCTTTTACCCAAATCACAGATTTTGTATGGGCAGTGAATTTGCCCTGGGAAAGAGTGGCTCAAATTGAACAGTAAGGTTCTGATTTTCGGTTTCCATCTTTCTTCAGCTTTTAGGGCTTCAACGGGCGCACAGTTTCATAGGAAGGACACATTGAGATGCAATTCTGTGCTTAAATATACATTAAAACCCCCAAATGCAGCACTCTGTTGAGATCCTGTGAAAACCCTGCATGTAATCAATCCTCATAATGTCATATCCCATTAAAAGTAGACAAATAATAGCATAGAGTTAAAAACACACAAGCAAGAAAAACTATTTTTTACTGCAGAAACCTCTTGCAGGTTAATAAGCAGTTTGTGGGAAGACTCTCCTAATTTTTATAAAAAGCTGGATTTAAAAGTTGTCAAATTTGTAACTGTCAGAAAAACCCAATTGAAAGATAAGCTGAGAACCATAAGTTCTTTCTCAAAGCTCTAAGTTGTCTTTATCTAAAAAGAAATGTGATGAATCATCACATTTGCACAGTTCTTTTCTTCAAATATTTTCCATTTCTTCACAATTCAGATCACTCTGTTGCAATAAGCATATATTGTCATTATGTGACTTAAAGTATTGCCATATAATTTGACAGCATCTTTCATTATGGAATCTAATTTCATTCTTTTGAATTTAAATTACTCCTTACTCATTACATGTCTTTTCTGTAACTTTCATTATAGGCATTTTTCTTTTGATAACTCACAAACATCCATAACTTCTGATAACTTTGTCTCCAAGGACAGAAAGATAAATAGGGTATCCTTGAATAGTTGTAATCTTCTTGATCTTGAAAATACAACTATATATTATGATGGGTGTTTAGAAGCATACAAACAGGAAAAAAAACCTGATTAATTGCTCTTTAAACAGATCTTGCATTAGAAATGCAGATAATATCTAAGAGTGAGCTAAAATCTTCAAGTAGCTGTCAAGCATGTTTGCACACAATATTTAAACCTTGAATCATGCTGTGTTGTAAGACCACATAAACAAAAGCTTTAAAAATTTCTTCATGTTTTATCTGAAAAAGGAGAGAAAGGGTATTGTAAACGCAGGTCCTCCAATGCAGAGAGAGAATGATGCATCTGACTCCATGTTCTCAGAAGGCTAATTTATTACTTTATTATAGTATATTATATTAAAGAATACTGTACTATACTAAACAATGCAGAAAAAATACTTACTGAATGCTAAAAAGATAATAATGAAAACTCGTGACTCTCTCCAGAGTCCCAACACAGCTTGGCTCCAATTGGCAAATGAGTGAAAACAACTCACACCAGAATCCAATGGAACAATCACCTGTGGGTAAACAATCTCCAAACACATTCCACATGAGCACAACACAGGAGAAGCAAATGAAATAAGAATTGTTTTCCTTTTCTCTGAGGCTTCTCTCACCAGGAGAAAAACCCTGGGCGAAGGAATTTTTTCAGAGAATGTGAATGCCACAAAAGGGTAAAAAACAATAAGTATTCAAACTGTGAACTCCAAAGAACAACATGAGTAAGATTGTGGGATCATTCTTCTAACTAATGGGGTAGGAGATCCACTCTGCACCACAGCCTAACTGTCCGTGCAGTACATGGGAAACAAGCAGAAGGTTATCACCACATCTGGATTTCTGCAGTGTCCTGCTGGTCCTTCTTCCCTCTACAGTGTGATGGAGGAGGATGGATGAGCGCTCTCACCATTGGCTGGGTAATTATCTTGCTCTTAGGTGCACAACCATAAATTGCAAGTTATGAGTTATGTATTAGAGAACTTGCAAATTAGAAAGTTCATGAATGAATTAACAAGGAGATGAACTAGTTAATCCACATTAGACTAATCTTTACAGTGGGATTCCCTCCTTGTTTGGTGTGTTTGCTTTCTTTCCTAATGAACTCATAAAATAAAGAATAATTTCACAGAGGTTGCTATCCTGTAAAATCAAGAGATCCAAGAAGATTTTCTAGACTCACTGATGAAGTTATTTTCTAGACTCACTGATGAAATACAGACTACATGAGTGGTCAGTGGGGTGGGCTAAAAACCCACCTGAAGCTGAACTGTCAGGGTCACAGGGTGGGGATGAGCGGTATGAAATCCAGGTGGATGTCAGCAAGCAGAGGTGTACCCCAGGGAATACACTAAGGCCAGTACTATTTAACATCATCATAAATGCCGTGGGCAGAGCACACTTTCAATAAGTTTGCAGATGGTAAAATATCAGGAGGAATGGTCAACACACCAGATGGATTCACTGCCTTGCAGAGGAATGTGGACATTCTGGAGAAATGAGCTGATCAGTACCTTCAACAAAGGATGGTTGAATAATCCCATGCACCTGGCCATGCTGATGACAGACTGGCTGGAGAGTAGCTTTGCAGAAAATGACAAAGGGGTCCTGGTTGACATCAGGCTGGAGAGAAGTCAGAAATATGCCCTTGGAGCAAAGTCCAAGAGTCTACATTAAACAGGGCACTGCCAGCAGGTCAAAGCAGGATCTTTCCATTCTACTGGCCATGAGGAAATACTCTATATAATATCTGTCAATAGGGGTAGAGCTCCTGGAGAGCTTTGCCTCTTCTCTGAGCTGGACAAAAATGTGCCAGTGATGTTGGGTCTGTGCTGATAACCCTGCCTGCAAGGCCAGGAGTGCAGTGACAGCCACGGCACCATGGCCATCAGCTTCTGCAGATGATGTTCATAGTTAGTAAATTCAAATAGAGAATGTTTTCTCCTCAAGGCACTATCTATTTTAAAAAGTCAAGAACTTAGAATGATGACAAAGCAGTGTCTTCTTTTTTTCTCTCTTTTTTTTTTTTTTTTTTTGGTGGGATTGTAGTACAAGTCAGGTTTCTCACTAGGACTTATGACTTTCTTTGTATATTTTGGCCCTAAATTACTGTCCTGTGAGAAAGTCCCTACAGATTGTAGACCTTTCAGACTGGAGCCATCTCCATAAGTTTTAATAAGGAAAAAGACATATTTAGAGATGCAAAATGGTAAGTAAATATGACTGCTTCAAAAAAACCCAACCGTACCAGTTTCTTTGAATTCAACATTTTTATCACTACGAGAAAGATTTTTAGTGCTGAAAATGAAATATAGGAGTAATCCTAAAACAGTGGGAGAATGGCCACATTGGTAATTACCCATAAGCCTCCACAACACAGCAAGAAATGTTTCAATGATTTATTTCTATTGCTTAGAAAAATCTAGAAAGCCTGTACTATACAGCACACCCTGATATTAACTTTACCTCAGCAACCTTACTGAAGCTTAACTTAATGAAGTAATAAATTCAGAAATGTGTTTCTGCATGCATTTGTTTCATAGATTTATTATACATAAATCCACTTATAACATGCATTGGGATACAAAGTCAACACTGCAGAAACTTCTTAAATACTGATGCATGTATTACAGCCTCCATTACCAATAATATATAGAAGGTAGAACATTTACTTTAATGATGATGAACAGAGGCTAGACACAGACTGACTGATGTATGCATAATTCTCAATAGCTGCTGAAGGAAAAAAAAGATATTGCCTCTATATAAGAGGCAAATAATTTTAAATCTGTGCATTATATTTGCTCTTGTTCCTATTTATACTATTATGGACACTATAGACTTAAAAGCATTTAGGCAAATCTACTTTTACCAGTAGAAATAGCTTCATTACATTGCATCAACCACTTCTGGGTGAAGAGTTTAGGGAAAATTGTGACTTGCTTAAAAAGAACAGAAAGTTTCCACTAACATTTCTGGAATTCCACACTGGCAAAGTTTGGGCAGCCTGGGCACACTATATAGCAAATTATGCTTTAGTTCATAAAGCATGGCTTTGCATATAAAAATAACACTCTCATAGGTTTTAAACTTCACACTTGAAGTTAAGAACTTCAGTAAAAGTGTAACAACGGTCATGTCTGTCAGAAATCCTGCCACAATGCCTAGAAAAATTTTACTCATCACCTTGAGAGCTCACCACTGTAAGAGAACACAATGTCTGTCAAGTTAATTTTACCTCAATATCACCTGGACTTTTATTAAGAGTTAAAGAAGATTCACAAACAACTGCTGCAATATTTGGGAACCCTCCCCTTCCTTTCACCTGGCTTTTATTTTAAGGAAGCTATTTCAGACATGTTGGGATACTCATGGTGCTTCATGGGTTGTCGTTTGAAAGGCTTCACCCATGGATGACAATGGGAAATAAAGTATTTAATATTGATTGAGGTAAACCATGACATTCAGACTTCTGAGACACTGAGATATCATGTAAAGCTTTATGAATAAAGTCCCTACAGTATTCCCACTTAAGCCAACCTTCCAGAAATCCTATCCTTTGGGGTGTGCTTCAGAACACTCATGGAGGCTGGTTACTGCTGCAGGGTGTGCCTCCCATGTGAAAAGAAGAATAGGAATAGGAATCCAAACTATGAGAAAACTGCCTTCTCCTGAGGCATTAGGCTTGCACTGGTGCATGTAGGAATCCATGCTAACTGACTTGAGAAGTTTGATATCTCTCTGAGGAAAAAATTATATATTTTCAACTCAATTAAAATTAAGTCTTGACAATTTTATTGGATTGCTCCAAAAGCGATATGTTTCTGCAAAATATAATTTAGTCAAATATGCATTTTAAGAAGAAAGGTGTTTTATCAGGAAAATTTTCCACTTGTCCTCTCATTCATAAATCTGCTGCTTTATTTCACGATTGCCCACTCTTTATAATACTAAGCACATAAAGCAAGTACAGGCATTTTCAATTGAATTTGTTCAACAGCCCAGTGGATCTCATTTCTGATTTTCTTTCTAAGTAGCACCAGAAATGAAGATGAGATATTAATCTGAGAATTCATACACATTCTTTCTGAAAGCTTCTTTAACAGCGGGTATTGGTGTGCACACATTCGAGCAGGTACATTCTTAGGACTTTGGCATACCCATGGATCTTTGAGGTCTACACATATAAACACATGTGGAAATAAATCTTAGACAGAGTAGCTGTGCATGGATAATAATCTCTATCAAGGCCTGTTGTGAAGGTACAAAACACTCCTTGAAAACTTGACTGCAAACCACAAGTTCCACAAGGTTTGTCTGTATGAGCCCATTTCTCCTCTGCATCTCCATGGAGGAAGAATGCTATGCAAGGCTCTAAAATTATAGATGTGGGATTATTTATACATTCATACGGAAGAAGAACATCTGAGGACAGCTTCATTTCTGAGGGTGTGTTGCTGCTCTCAGTGCATTGCTTTGTGTTTGGTAGAGTAGGCTACAAGAACGTATTTTTGTACAATCATATTTGAACAGACTGGCAAAATTAAGAGGCAGGATTAAACAGCTGGAATTATTTATGTGGTAACTACCATAAAGGTGTGATTACATCCTGGAACTACATAGTAAATAAGTAATTTCAAAAAAAAACCCTAAACCAAGGTATTTTCATAGGATGACTTCTTTCTGCAGTTCACATGCAATATGCAGCCTTCAGGGACACTGCAGAACACTTTGCCCATTTGAAGAAAATTTGATGCTCAAATTCACTTGTGGAAACACTGACCTGTTTTTCTTTGCAAGTGCACATGTGCATATAAATGAGAGCAAATTTGTCCTGGAAGGGACAGACACAGTTCACTCTGTGTTACCCTGCTTTTTGAAGAACAGCTGCAGCGTATCCTGAGATTCTTCTCTGTGACTGAAAGTGAACTTTATGCTTTTGGCATCTGAATATAGTGATTCAAAGCCTCCTCAGTTCAGGGAACCACTGTGTATTGTTCAATCTCTAATACTTCATTTAGTGACCAAATTCAAAGTTCATTTCACTGATGAATAAAGTCACTTGCATTGCTACATGTCCCAAGGAACCAGCTAGAGATCTATACAGGTGGTATATGGATGTTTATACAATTGTATCTGTCTGCAGTTGATATTTTTGAGCGATATTAAAAGGTTATTGGATTCAGTTCATTCACATTAATGTCCTTTACAAAGAATTTGTGATGGCAGTAATAATCTAGGATAAAGGAGGCAAACCTATCTTAATATATGTACACTACACAGGGATCATATTTTGTGTACATTATACATGTTCAATTCAACTGTGGAACACCTAAATACTTTCAAAACATGTTATTTAATTTTGTCCTCTTTACAGTTTATTCTGCTCAGCAAACTTAAATCCTAATATATAAATAATATGCTGTCTGGCACTGCTTAGACTCTCTCATAGCTAAAAGAAGCTTGTCATGGTTTAACCCAGGAAATCAGCCTGGACCATAGAGGGAAAGCCACTGGAACATTAAAAAAATCAGCAATTACTAAAAATGAGAATATAGTAAAAAATTTAATTTTTATACATATATAACATGTATATATAAATATATAAAAAATATATTTAGATATTTAGATATTTTATAACATGTATACATTTATATATTATATATTATATATTTATATTATAAATAAAATATATACATGTTATATATAGAAGTTATATATATTTTTATAAATATATAAATATTTATATGCAACAATATATATTGCATACAATACAGAATAATATATATATATATATATGCAAATTAAATATATATATATAAAATACAGAATAACTGGCTGTAGAATACCAGGAATGTAACTTAACTTTGATGTTTCTTGATATCCTGGTCTCAATGGTGAAATATTACGAACATCTTCCTTTTGCCAAGGTAAATTGACAGACATCTCAGACACGAATTCAACTTCAGTATTTCATTCTACTTTAACTCATGTATAGGACAGAAGGGAACATTTCCACCCGTGCAGTTGCTTCTTCTGATGTGGCTGCAGAAAGTGCCTGGGAATGCTTCCTATACCAATTGCATCAACTATTTCTCTTCATCACACTAAATCATCTCCAACTCTTTGTGCTCCCTCTGTGCTGGAAAGGCTGCCAAGGCTGAAGGCGCCTGAAATAAATCAGGCAAAGTGATTGATTGGCATTTGCAGGAGGAGCCACTCTTGTTCATCAACACACTAACGATGGCTGTGACACTGCCTTCCCCAGGCCATGAGAAATCAGCTACAGTATGTCACAGACACATTGATTGGGGGTTTGATGGAAGGAAAGGGCATCTTGTGACTTCCATTTCCACAGCTACACCCGTGCTGATTCCAGTACTGACAGCCACCTTAGCTGGATGAGAGGCTCTGTGCTGTGCTGGGGCTAAGATATCACAGTATCACCACGACTTGAAGGGTTTTAGGTGAAAGACAAATGGGAGTGGCTGCCCTTCCAAAAACCAGCACTCACTGGCTATTATTGCACAGTGAAATGCAAAACAGCATAACTTATGTGTAGGGTGTAGCAGATGCTTTGAGAGCTTTCCAGTTGGGTTAAAAGGTACCCCAGCTCCAGAACTGATTTCATTCATCATACAAAGGCCAGAAATTATTGTCAGTGTCATTTGTTTTCAACATTCAGGCAGAAAGAGCATTGGTAAGACAGATACTTGATTAAAAAGGAACAAATCCCATTTCTGAGGACAGCAGAGTGTGAAAATCACTGATACTTGTATGAGGTGCAGTCCAGGAGGATCTCTGGTGTCACAAGAGTCTCGGGAGTGGCAGTTCTGTGTCCACAGCCTGTACATGACAGACCCTCTGATGCAAAGGATGACCTGGAGCAAAGAAATAAGCCAGGTAGCAAGATACCTGGGAAGTTTGGTACCTTGGCTATCTACATGGGCCAGAATGGTGCAGAGAAACACTTAGTTCACTGAGAATCTGAAAGAGTTTTAAGGTGTGAAAGTGGAGAGAAACACAAAACAGTCCACAGATGCTTGCAAGAGTGTGTTACTCCAATAATCTGTAATTTCTACTCTGAGCAACACTGATGGAAAAATGCAAAGGGCAAGGAGAGCCAGGAAGAGACAAAAGGAGGAAGAGATTTGAGGAACAGGAAACAGGGGTTTGTGGCCATCATCCTATTGGGCACTAATAAGAAGCACAATTTTCAGGGGAGGGCTTGGCCAGCTGGGCTCCAAAAGAGGTTGTGTATCTCAAACCACCCCTGATAAGCTTCAGTAAATTTTTAAAATGCACTCCACTGTTGCTGTTAGCAATAAAATGGACAAACACTGCTTGTCACCAACTGAAAGAAGGGGTCATTTACTGGGGAGCTTAGAAAAAAAAAAAAAAATCCCAATGAACTGGCAATCCTGCTGTTGAACAGCTCTAATAGTAAGCAGTGCTGTATCAATTGCTTCCAAGGCAGCAACTGTCACTTGCTTTGTAAATTTGCATCTTTTAAGTGCATATTTTCAATCAAGACTTTGGAGTCCAGAGCTGTCACTACCTTCACATGTCACTGCTGTTACCACATCACAATTCATTTCTTATCAGACTGATTGCCAGCAGTGCACTTCTGCCAAAACTGACAATGCAAGTGCTTATAAGCTTTAATAAAATAGTTTAAAATGTGTGTGTGTGCATGTGCAAATGGGTTAGACAGTGGGAGAGGGAGAAAGAGAGACCAAATTGCACTTTTCAATGCTCAGGTGGCAGAGCTGTTAGAGGATTACACAGACAAAACCAAATGAACACATCATCTGTCCTAATTTAACAAAACAAAACCAAAACCAACATAACTAAGCAAAAAAACCTCAACCTTAAAACTCTCTGGTAATAACTGAGTTTGGACATGTGCATCTATAACATCCTTTTGTCATGAAATAGGCAACAAGTCAGGAAACCCCTGGGCATGTACAAGTCATATGTGTTGCAACCTAAACTAGGGATTTGAGTTATATTGTGTTTTCTGAAGAGAATCCTTTTCTTGCATATCTGAGAATCACCAGCAGATCAACTGCTCAGGTTAAGAGGAGTATCTAACCTGAGTATCTAACCTCAGTATCTGCCTGAGCAAAATGGTATCTAACAAAGGCTTTACAAAATCATCTGAAGTCTCTAAAAACCTCTGTCAAAATAATTTTTTATGATAATCTCATACCCCCGAAAATGGAGAGAAAAGTGTGACCTTCTGATTTAACATAACAGGTGTGAAAAACTTTTGAAGTTCCATTAGAGATGCCATGTGTAGAAAACTGTCATAATCCTTGCATGTTAAATCAGCCTATTACAAAGTCCAGTTTATGGGTACTCAGCCAGGGAAGAGTATTGGAGCTAAGCAAAGCTGGCAGTGAAACCAGAGCTGGTAAAATATTCTGAGATTTGGGTGCTGTTAAAACAATAGCTTATCTGACCAGGCATATTTTTCTGGAAGAAATACCACTCAAACTTTTGTGACAAGCCTTGTATCATTATTATTAATCTCTTACAAAGTATTTTAAGTACTTTTAAGTGTTATATCATAAAACTTAAAGATGATTTCCAAGTCATGTTGCAATATTATTTAGTGAAATCCTTTGATCTTTAGAATATATATTCCAAAGTAAGTGGCTTTTTCTTCCCAAAATTCATATCCATGGTGGGAGTTCTGGTGAAATTCCAATAAATTAATTTTCTCTCCCCATGTCTTGATTTATACTTATTTTATTTGTTTCTTCCCCACAAAAAAAAAGTGGGCATGCAAGTTAAAAGCAATCATTATAACTGCATTCTGGCTGAATAATACCCCATCAAGTTGATGGTACTTCACGCAACTCTGGAGAGCCAAAACACAAAATATGTCTTGTATAACTAACACTAAAAATATTTCAGTTATGAGACTGACAACTCTTGGGCACTTGATAGGACTGAAATAAAGCAAGCTAAAAGCAATGATTTGCATTCCCCACTTGTTGTGTACATCTTGCATAAATATGTTAAGGGGAAGTCTGCTTTGAGAAGAGTCTGATCCTCCCAGATGGCAGAGCTCAGTGTCTGCACACTGATATGCTAATGTGCAGGAAAGGGGTTCAGAGTGATGATCCTGGCTCCTCACCTAGTGGTGTTTGAAACTTGTCTGTGGAAAGTAGATGTAAATAGGAAACACTTAGGCAAGTCTTTTTCCACCAAAAAAAAGAATGTGCAGTTTGAACAGGCCTCCTGCACACATCCAGCTCAGCCTGGCGCCAAAGCAGGCGTGTTACTTTGCTGCAGGCATGGCATAATGCCTCTGCTGGTGTTACAGAGGAAGAGATGAATGAAAACCAGGATTTAATATGAGGGAATAAATCTAGGGTAGCTAAAGTCTGGGACTAACTGACAGCTAAAGCAGCCCAAGGCTTTTATTTTTAATTTTTTTTTTAATTCTGTAAAATAGAATACTAGAAATAAATGTTACTCCACTAGAACTAAACATTATTCCAACTTCCCTTCATTACACAAAGGAAGAATCTCTTTACCTGGACCTCTATTGGCTGATGTGTCTGAGGGATCTTTCTCAGCTTTCTCTGCACACCCAGCTGGCTCCTTCTCCATTTTTTAGATGTCTGTTCTGGATGACATAACTCTGTGGCAGTTATCATTTGGTTCTAGAGATGTACAAGTAGCCATTTTGCTTTAGTAGTTACTAATGTTAAAAGTGCATTATTTTCACTTTCCTTTGTGATTTAGGCCTCCAGATGTTTCTCCTGTTTCAATTTACCCCAAATTTAAAAATATTTGCAAAAATCACATTCCAGTGGGGGATTTTCATGGCACATTAATTTCTTTCTACATGTGAAGCAATGGGTACATCAACAACAGTTCCCTTCTATTGTGTGCTTTAAGTGATTTAAATTTCCCAAATAAGATAATGGCATGATTTGCGGGATCACTGTTATTGCAAGCCTGTGTGAGAATAATGCATGTAAGTCTTGAAGCCTCTGGAATAAAGCTTGGGAAGGCTACATGGGTGTAAGAAATTTTGGGGTCCAGCTGTTTTGTTTTTTATCTATCTCCTTGTCTTTTTATAAAACTCTGCAGCATCAGCTGCCATTGCAATCAATGAGGGTTTAACAGATTTCAGTCAAAGCTGAATGAGAAACAAATAGGTAGACAGATCAATGAAGTGATCATGCAGATCTTTGCATTTGTGAGTAGATCATACTACAGTAGCCTAAATGAAATTATGGATTTAATGCCAATCCAGCTGTTAATGAGAATTCTGCTAATAATGCCCCGGTAGCGACAGGGGTGACAGCTTTTACAAAACAAGGAAAAGTCCTGTAATGCACTAGGATAACTCACTGCTCTGAGTCCAGCCTTCCCACCCAGGACATCCTTTTAACTCTTGCATTTGAGATAGCAAAATATGGTTGTGCTTATTTTGTTCAGCTACTCTGCTGTGTAAGTTTTACACATGCCAAGCCAGGATCTCTCATTAAAACTACATGACTGCTTTCTACAGTTCCAAGTAGCATCATCCTGAAACAAAACTGTTTCACACCATTGATTTGACTGCAATATGTAGCCACAATATTCATGACAGCAATATACAACATTCAGCAGAAAATCCTCTGCAGCCATGTGTGATCCCTTATAATTCTTGTCTCACAAAGAGGAAGATGCAAGATGAGGATCTTGGCTGCAATAGGAATACATTTTTAAAGGATAATAGTTTTTATACATATGTAGTGTAAAATGGAATAGGTATTGTTATATCCTAAAAGCTCATTGAGAAGCCTGTAGCTCCCATCAGGTGTCTTGTGTGGTTAAGGTTTTCTTACACTGAGTTCATATTTAACAGGAGAGCCCAGAATGTGTGAAGGATCATCCTGAAATCTGTTCAGTAGCTGATGAAGTGATACCCTGCTGTCCTTCTGTTATTGCTTGGAAGTGTAGTAGATTCCAGCAGGGAAGTCCTGTGGCTGATGGAAGCAGAGCTGAGGAAATCTGGTGGCTGGAAAGGCCTCCAAGCCTCTGACAAAAGCAGGAGATTTTCACTCTTTGCCGCAGGGGATTTTGACTGGTGCTCTGGAACCCACCAGGTCTTCAAATCTCTTTGTGCTCGGAAGGCAAAGTGCCTGCATCAGCTGCCTAAAGCTCTATCAGCAGAAAGTTTGCACTCTGGGAGCACAGGGAGGACCTCTGAAATCCTATGTAACCAGCACAGTCTTTAAACATGGGGTTATCTTGTTAGGACTGGGCTAACTCCATCTTCTGCAGTGTTACATCAAATATTTTTTTGAGAAGAAGCAGAGATGTGAAACATTGCAGTGGTTAAACTGGGTCAGATTAGAAGGGCTGGGATCAAGGAAAAGGAGTCTGAAGTCACCAGAAACAGCCACATGATGAACACTAAACAGCTGCATGATTGCTTGGCCTTAAGAGAATTTAATTTGAATTTGAATTGACTTTGGCCTGTGTCATCTGCCTCAGTGTGTTTTGGATTGTCATTTTATGAAACCTCTGCATGGTGCTTCTCTTGCTTATGGCACCTACTACCTGGCATTCAATAGCCTTTTCCTGAAGCCACTAAAAATACAGCTAAAAAGAAAAAAGAAAGAAAAATCCCTCTATGTTACACTCCTAGGACAAATTTTCAATTCTTTCCAGCAAAGTCACAAAGCACAAAACTTACTGCTTTATGAAAGTCATATTTTCTTATAATGGCTTCAGCAGCTGGAGCACTAAGAAAACCTGTAATTGCCAGGCATGAATAATAAAATTATGAAAACTTAACATAATTTTTTGAATGGGTCAGAGTATGAAAAGAGCAACTTCTGTCTTTTCAAAAAGATTCTTTGAATCCACCTAGAAAGAGTGTCCAGAATTATGAAAAATTTTTACTTTCACTAATTCATCACCTTAAAATTCCCTCCTCATTCTCCTGAAACCATTACAGCTTTTTTTACCCTTTATGAAATTTTAGTCTTTAAAGTTATATACGTGCCCACAATTTTGTGAATAAGTGTGTGCTTAAGTAGCATAACTATGGAAAAGCTCTCTACTACTGCATTCTGCTAGTTTCAGGAGGACATATTTTTATATTACATGTATGTATGTGTGAGAGAGAGAATATCTGGACCATAGGTTAAATAACAGCTGCCACCGATGATTTATTTTTTCAGACCTTGACCAGGGTATCCTGTCATGCAGTTTGGATATTCCTGAATACCTGTTGGGTTAAATTCACTAAATTCAATATTTAAGTACCACTCTGAATCTTCAGAGTGTCATGAACTTGAAGGCAGATAAAGTTCACTGGTGGGGAAGGCAGCTTCCTTTCTCACCTTCACTCATGGCTGATAACTGAAGTATCTGGGTCTTCTACATCCCAAACAAATGCCCAAGGAACTGCCCAACTCAAAGATAACTGCCATTACTCAAAGATAATTACTATTCTGGGGTTCATCCCTCTGTTATTTTTGCTCAGGCTGTTCAAATATTTAGAGAGTCAGACAGAAATGAGAACTATTCTCCAGTCTGAGAATCTACCAGGGGCACCCAGGCCTCTCCTCAGCTCTCATGCAAAGCAGAACAGCTTCATCTGATTAAGATGTATTGGAAAATAAAAGTCAGACAAAATGTGAATTAAATTTTAGGAATTCCACATCTTTAATGCCACAGGGGATAGGGTGTTTTGTGTGTGTGTTTTCCTGGAATTCTTTGAAAGGCCAATTTCATATTTTTCATCTTCAGAATTTTTTAAAATTTTCTTTCAATTTACTACAGTGGTTAACATAAACAAAACTATTTTAATTTCATAATGTTATATGAAAATGCTTAATTAATGGATTTTCATATTGCCTTGATTTTTCTATTGCCTGTTCCTTATTTAACCCATTGACTGTACAAGTTAGTACCATTATATTCTCTTGATTTTTCCTGTTTTTCCAAATGCTATAAGTTCTTTATCTCTCTCTAGAATAATATCTGATTTTTCTTTTTCCCAATAAAATTTTATTTCATAGGAAAAAATCAAAGTATTTAATGCTATTTTAAGAAAAAGGTACATTTCGAAGAAGCTTTTAGTATTCAAACCAGAACAAAATTAAATCAAATAATTATGTTACATAACTTTCAAAATTAAGCTGTTGAGGTTTTTTAATTAAAGGTTTCCTTTTTAAAATTCCATTTCTTATTTTGGCAACAATTCTCCTACTATACCACAGAATAATGCTTTCCTCTGCTCTTTCCAATGAAGCTGAAATTGCACATAAGTTCAAAGAGGTTTTTGTTGGATTTGTTGGTGTCTCTTCCAAACATTTGACAAGCTTGAAATGATTCAAGCATTTCCTCTGTTTTCTGCAGCCCATGACTCCACAGTGTCCACAAGAGTAAATGTTTGGTGTCAATTATTTGGCCACAGTTTCTGTTGAATACAGGACATGGGTCATGCTGAGCTCTGCAGTCTTTTCACTGCCCCATGTCACATCTTTTGTTATCTGGCTTTAGATTTTGGAGTCTGTACTGAACAAGTTCCTTTATGAATCAAGTGAATGAATCTTATCCCACATTGTTCATTTCCATGGAAAGGGAGTGGAGGACATGAGGAGATTTTCCTTGGTGCAGGCAGTTCAGCATGACCCCAGTGCAGCACAGAGATGCCTGCTAGGAGAAGCACCTGTCACCACTGAAATCAATGGCAATTTTGGCTTTTACTTCAGTGGATGTGGCGTTGACTTCATTGGGGTTTGATCCAAAAGTTAATTGGCATCCCTAGCCATTAAGCTGATTAATTTGTGTGGCTCACATGAACACCAATGCCAGTAAGAGACAGAATCCTGTTTGTAACTGATCCAATGAGCAAACTCCAAATATTGCTCATAAATACATTTATTGGTCCTCACAGAGACACCATCCTTGCACTGGAGGCGAAGCCAGCATCCATTTACTGTGTGAAACTGGAGACAAGGCCAGAGTTTATCTCTGAGGTGCATTTCCTGGCCTTATTGATGCCTCCCTGATGCCACTTCACCATGTGGTCCTAATCTGTGCAGTCTTTCAGATGTTCAGTGCTCACTGACACACAAACTGCTTAATCTCCCAGCAATTTAGCTGTTTGTATCATCAGCCTCTCACCTCTGTGCAGATCACTCATTTCAATTTCCCAGGGTGCTTTTAGCAATCAGGTATACATTAGTTTCGTCTACTTCTTACCAAAACATTAATGCATCCATCTCTCAATTTCTACAAGGCCTCTTGGGGGATTTCAGTTTATTGATTTCCCTGGGGAGTGTAAGTTCTTTTTTTAAAGGCACTGAAAATGGCAGAATCAGGAACTCAAGACTTCCAGCATTATGCCTGGCAAGTGACAGACTGTATATTTTTGTTTTAAACTGAGCTTATTAGAGCATGGTCTTCTGCTGAGAAAATCTTGGAAAGAGTCTTCAGATTCCTTCTCTCCGAGTGTTCTTTGTGTTTCACCACAAGGCCACCAATTGCCTGTGCTAGCATGAAATTTATATTGTCTGTTACCCATGTCAGAACCATGGCAGGCACAATCATAATCTGCCAAAGGAAGTGTTGCAGACATCTCTTTATGAAAATCCTTTCCTTAGGATTTTTCCTCCTGAGAAGCTGAGAGACCTCAGGAAAAAAATGTAAACATTGATTATCTGCTACTGTGGAATGCAACAGGTGCATCTGTGACTGGCCCATGTTGGATGTTTGTAATTAATGGCCAATCACAGCCCAGCTGGCTCAGAGAGTCGGAGACAGAAGCTTTGTTATCATTCTTTCCTTTGCTATTCTATTCTTAGCTAGCCTTCTGATGAAACCTTTTCTTCTATTCTTTTAGTATAGTTTTAATGTAATATATATCATAAAATAATAAATCAGCCTTCTGAAATATGGAGTCAGATCCTCATCTCTTCCCTCATCCTGAGACCCCTGTGAACACCATCACAAGGAAGAATTTTATTTGCTTCTCTTTTAAAGGTCTTGCATTGAATTTCTAGGTTAGCCCACAGATGGGAGCAAAGGGGAGTTCCTTGTGAGGAGGAGTGGGAGAAGGATGGTGCTAACCAGTAATAGAGATCATGCTTCTACTGCACCTCCTTCCCACTACAGTGCGGCAGAGCTTGTGTTGACTTATCTGACCCCTGGGAATTGGCACAGAAGCTGCAGATAATAAAGAATTTGTTAACATTTATATGAGAAATAATACAATAGAAACAGTTTTAAGTGTATGTAGTCCAGAGAGAGAAATGGGTAATTTATCTGTGGGACATAAATTACTATTTAACAAGAAATATTAGAAAATAGCAACAAATAAAAACCAGCTTGCAAATGGAAGCTATTTGATACATGACTTTGGTGTTGATTTTCTTGTCTTTAACATCATTTCTCTAATATAAACTTAGTCCTGCCCAACTAAAAATCAGCTGCACTCTCCTTCATCTACATTTATGAGTTCTGTTACTTCTCATGGGTGCTTTCCATTCCTTATATAAGCTACTCATGTTTGTGCACCCTACTGATCCTTGCAATGTAACATTGCCCTTCTAAATACCTTTTTTACATAAATGCCTGACAATCCCTTGTGAGTATTTGCTGCAAGGTCTCAGCAGCTGGGGATTTTGGGAGACTTTGAGATTCATGCATTTTTGTAGCACAGCCACGAATCTAAATAATCACTGTCCTTCCACACACATTATGTTTAGGTGTATGGGCATGGCTGGAAAGGGAAATAAAACTTGCATGCATTGCTACTTGCAAATAAAATCTGTGCAAACCCTGTTAATATAGAATGGAAGGGGCTAAATATGGAGGTGAACTGTTATTATTGTGAAAGTGTCCATATATCAGATAATAATGGAAGTGTGGTTCTGCTAATGCTGGCTTCCTTACAGTTTCCTTTATTACAGCTATTACTTTTTTCAGAAAATAAACTGAGGCAATTTGTAAAGAAGGGAGTTTTTAATGATGTTCTGAGAGTAGAGTGCACTCCATGCACTCTTCAATATAGGCTTGACACTTGCTTGGGTACTGCATGACTGTATTTATCTTTTGTGTTGCAAGCAGCAGAAGCAAAAAAGAAACAATCAAAGTTTAAATTGGACTGGGTACTTGAAAGACGCTGTTTATGAAGAAAGAATGTATTTGCAGTGTGTTATTCCTCCTGAGTAAGACAAAAACATCTAAGAAAAGCATAAACTTGATTATTTTATGCAGTTTTTTAGGCTGTTAGGGAGTTATCCCTTTTTGACATGGAACAAAACAGGCTGCATCCTCCTCAAACAGCCCTGGTGAGACAGAAGGCAAAGTCCTAATTCCCTTTAGGAATAAGTTTTTCCTTCTCTGATACATCTTTAAATAATAAACTTGCTTATAGATAGCATGATGTCAGCAGGAGCTCCTTGGCAGCACCAGTGCCACACTCCAGCTGCCTGTTAGCAATGTAGAGATACTTTTGTCTTCTCCTGATAAGCACACTGAAATCTGTCAGAATACATTCTGAAATCTCCTTTTAATTAAAGTTCTAGCACTTTATGTTGGTGAAACTGACCCTGATTACCTCTCCTGAGAAACTGAGCTGTTGTCACAGTGAGGACTGGGAAATGTTTGTCAAAGTGAGCAGAACTGAAATTCCAACAAAATTTCTGGGCATTGTTTGAACAATGGTTCCTTTTCCTTCAAATCTCAGGACAAAGTAGATTGCTGATAAACACTTTTTCCCTACCAATTTTATTCATGCATTGAAGGTTTTTTCTTAGCTTGTTTCTTGCTGAATGCCCAAAACTGCAAAACTTCCAGGGTAAATAGATTCCCACAACAATAACCCTCCATGGATCACTATGGGCTTTTGTGCTCATGTTTGAAAATCTAGTAATGAGAAAATTACTCTCTGTCTGCTATTTCCCTTCTCCCTTCACAGCCTTTTAAACTGTCATTCAAAAACCAAACCATGATTCATAAAACCCAGACAAAACTCATTCAACATCAAAGCACTAAATGTCTTCTCATTTGACATACAATCTCATCACAGAAAAAGCTTGAAAAATGTGCTTTCTTCATTCTTATTTATCTATCCGTGAAATGTTAGAGGCATGCAGAAGGAACCCACAGATAGATGTTTTATATAGCCTTATTAATTCTCACTTGAAAGAAGAATATTCCCTATTATTTCAAAAGGTAAAATTCAAAATGAAAGCAAAAGATGACTTGTACACTGCAAGCAAATATTTTGCAAAGTTCAGTTGCCAAGTTTGTTTGCTAAGTTCCATCTCCAGCTCCTGCAAATTTGTGTGAAGGCCTTCTCCATCCATAGTCTGAAATCTAGCAGAGTTTAAATGCATGTTGATATTTTAAAATATCCCTGCAATTTCATAGACAGTAATACTTTGCTTTTGCAACTGATTTATGTTCACAAGAGGAAACCATTTCAATGGATTCACAGTCAGTCAGAATCTAGGGAGTTTCTGCAGAAAAGGGCCTCAGTTTGGAAAGTTGTGGCCTATTATATAAAATAAAAGTAACTTTAAAAAGGTCAAAGACTGACAGCTGGGTTTCTAGACTTGAATTTAGTTATGCAAATATGACTAAATCACAGATTTAAACAAAATTTTAATGGTATTAACTTTTCCAAACCCAGAGATTTGCTTTGAGCCTTTCTTTTAACATCTGGAATCCAAGGAATAATTATCTTAATTAAGGTGTATGAAGAGACATTTGGTGTATGTATATTTAGCAATTAAAGAAGTGACCATTTCATTAGAAGGTGCATACCTCAATTAACTTCATTTTTAGCTTTTCTCATTGTGATACAGAACATTTTTTTCTGAGCATCTTTTAAAGTGCAGAAAAAATGGTCTGCAATTAAATTAGGATGAAAGACATACCTTGTCAAATTCTGTGGTGAAAAACAGGTACAAAAAAGAGGCTTTAAGGAGAAGAAAAGAAAATAAAAGGCACCTTGGTGAAAAATCTCCTTGATGTCTGCTGTCAGCTGCAGGATAAAGTCATGACTTTTCCTTCAGGAGAGCAGGGCTTCATCTCCTATGGGTCATGCTAGAAGGCTCAATTAAAAATTGTTTTCTCTGTTTCTCATGGACAGGAACGAACAATTGGATATTGTGCAGGGTTTTCTGTTAAATCAGCTTTCACCTCTGTGTCTGGGGTATTTGCCACCATTGCCAGCAGTGTGAGAGGGAAAATGCTGAAACCCTACCCAGCTACTGCAAAAAAATTAACCTTGTCCTGGCCAAAATGAGGATAAAGTGGTAGACTCTGGTTGCAAGGAATTAATTTTTTTATGGTGTAATGCGACTCTGCAGAAAACCAAAGACGTCCTAATTTCTTGTATTGTTTTTTTTTTCTAGAGACAGTGGTGTTAGGCTAAATCTTTCAAAAATCAATGAAGAGCAAGGGTTTTCTTTGCTTCATTTAGACTAATCAAATGCACTTCATCAGGAGTTTTAAGGGGGCAAATCAAGATGCATTTTAAAGCCTTCTATAGCATGGTCCTAATGGATTCATAGTCTGTCAGAATTCAGGGAATTTCTGTAGAAAAGGGCCTCAGTTTGGAAAGCTGTGACCTACTATAGTATAATTTTCAATATAAATATATAACTAACTTTAAAAAAACCAAAAAAACCAGCTCTGTGGCATCTTACTCTTATAAGTAAAATTTTCAGCAGACTGCATTTTATACTTGTTCTAAACAAAGCTCTGGTAAGATTTGTGGCACTGACCAGGAAAGACAGCATACATACCTTCATTTAATTCCTTTCTATCTTTAAATAAACAATGGTGTTTGGTTGTGAGGCCTTTATTTTCAAGCAATCTGTGAAGCAAAACATCTGTTTACTTTCACTCATAATTGCTAATTATGTTTATTACTAATAAACCTTTCCTTTACAGATGGCTCGTGAGGAAGAACTTCAGGTCCAAACACATTTCCAAGTCTTATTTTCCACTGACCTGTCCTTAACTAACTCCTTCTCCCATCTGCAACCCAAATAAGCATGTTTGCCTTGCCATTTGCTTAGGAATATTCACTCTTAATCTCAATGATAAGAGATGATCTTAATGATCTTAATTATATCTCAATGTAACATGTGTCACCATAGGCACTAAGCATGTAATGATGTCTAATGTAACTTCCAGTCAAGTAGGGATAAAGGATGTTTCTACTTTATTATCAGGAGCTGACATGCAAAAAGGGTCAGGATTTACTTTAAAAAAAAATTTGGGGAGTTGTTTGCTGCTGAAGAGAAACCAAGACCCAGAAGGAGGTTTCCCAGGTTTCATATATCAAGCATAAGGATTTCCATGGATTTTAGGTACTTCTAAAACTGTAAACAGGAAAAAGAAAAAAAAGGTAAAGACAGGCAATTCAGCTTCTGATTCAGCAACAAAATCCTTTTTAACATCTACTTTTTGTCTACTTTCTGTGTGACTAGAGATTGAGTAACAGTCCACATCATCACACTGACCATTGGCTGTCAAATACTGTGTGAGTGGGCCCTTAAGGCCATTAATTGCAGCTCATGCTACAATCTATATAACCTAACACACAGTCATAATTTTGATATGTTGGCTATTATGCAGTGGATAGCACAATATTGTATTTTATAAAATATCTATCAAAACTTTATGTAAACGCTAATTTAGTCTCCATGGGAATACATATAAAAAATAAAGCAAAATAGAGGTGCCACCCTTTGAAAAAAGTTGAATCTTAAGATAAAAAACCAGTTCTGTTCTCTTGAGTAACTGAATTTTTGTGGTACATCACTGTCAAACTGGATGATATTTTTTTTTAATATTTCAAAGCAAAAATCATTCTGGATTGCTATCTTTCTGTTATCCTTGAAAATATACATTTTAGTTCCTGAGGTCAGGACAAGGCTATCCAATTATCAGAAGACTTCAGCCAAGACAAGATGGTTAAAAAGCCTTTCCAGATAAGGTAAAAATCTTCCCTGAAGTGGGAACAGTTCCCTGTGGTCTTCCATCATTCAAACTGCATGTGGAAGGCCCCTCCACATGGAGCTCCTTGGGAATTGTGCAGAGGGACCTCCAGTGGTCCCATGGGCATGGGATTTTAGAGGCAGCTCTTAGACTGTTGTAAAGAAAAGGTTCCTCATCCTTGAGAAATATTTCCCTGGGGCTAAAGATTATGTAAGTGAAATAAAACAAATCAGAAATAGTCAGACTGGGGTGATATTTCGCTCTTTTCCTCTGCAGTTGATGGCAACACCATCTGCTCGAGGATTTTCAGCAAGCAGGCTGAATTCATTGAATAAACTGTTCACTCCAGATTGTTTGCTCCGCTCTATATAGCAATCTACAATTGTTGATTAATTAAAGTGCATAGTTCCCCAGCGAGAAAGGTATGCACTGCTATTCCAGATGGGGAAGCCAAGGAACAGAACATTTATCTGATCTATGAAAATTAGCTGGAGAATTCAGTTTTAAACAGCAGATCACTGGAGGAACCTTTCCCCGTCATTACATAGCAGCTTGAAATATTCTGTCATATGGTTTCTATTTGCTTTTATTTTGAGCAGTAAGAGCTTGAGGAAGGGACTGTCCTAAAAGGCTGTTTTACATCCCTTCACAGAATCACAGAATATGCTCGGTTGGAAAGGACCCATCAGGATCACAGACTTCAGCTCCTGGCCTTGCACAGGACACCCCAGGAATCACTCCATGTGCCAGAGAGTGTCGCAGACATCTTTTATAAAAAATCCTTTCCTTGGGATTTTTCCTCCTGAGAAGCTGGGAGGCCTCAGGAACAAAATGTAAACATTGATTATCTGCTGCTGTGGAATGCAACAGGTGCATCTGTGATTGGCCCATGTTGGATGTTTGTAATTAATGGCCAATCACAGCCCAGCTGGCTCGGACAGAGAGCTGAGCCACAAACCTTTGTTATCATTCCTTCCTATTCTATTCTTAGCCAGCCTTCTGATGAAATCCTTTCTTCTATTTTTGTAGTATAGTTTTAATGTAATATATATCATAAAATAATAAATCAAGCCTTCTGAAACATGGAGTCAGATCCTCGTCTCTTCCCTCATCCTCAGACCCCTGTGAACACCATCATAAGACAGCATTGTCCAAAACCTTCTAGAACTCTGTCAGACTTGGTGTTGTGCCCACTGCCCTGGGGAAGGATCTGCAACTTCAACTGTTAGTTAATGAAAAATACACATTGCCATTTGATGCCAAACTGCCTTGCCTGGTTTATACCCTAAATTTTCCTAAGTCAGGGAGTTGTCTGACTAAATGAGTTTGAAGACACTACAGAAATCTCTCAAAATGAAGACAGTAATGTCATCTTACCACAGAAGAATTAGAAAATAACTGCAGACTTCTTATTTACAGATTATTTGCATAGAAATATTTTTTTCATGCTCTTTGTGCAGTTTGGGTATGTACAGCTCTGTAAGCTGCATTTGGATTAACATGGATAAATTAGCATATATAGGATTAAAAACTATGAAGGTTATAATCATTGCGCCCCTAGGCTTACACTGTAGTTTGAACAAGGATGGTTATATTTCAGTATTTCAGGAAGGAAAAGGTATTATTATATAAGAAGCTTTGGGCACTGAGATTTAGGGAAAAGAGTGCAGGTTCTTGGCAGTGAGAAGGCAAGTCACACAGCATGGCTGTTTTGCAGAGCACCTGCAATCAGAAGAAGATGCAGACAGACTAAAGCATATTTCTGATTTCTGTTGTGTTTGCCAGGAATCTTGCTGTCACTCTGGACCATAGGTTGCCATTAATATGAAAGCACTCAGCAGGACCAGAAATAGCAGTGTAGGAAATAGAAACTCAGAGGATCTCTCTCATGCATTAGAAACAAAATTAAATTAAGGACATACTGTGTAGGGTTAGAGATGAATGGTTTAAAGGGTGGAATGAAACGTGTGCCAAGTAGGGCTGCGCTGCCAGGGCAAGACAAGATGAGGGTTGGGTGAGATGGGAGCAAAGCAAAATCTCCATGTAGAAATTATCATTTTGTCCTCAATTCTTCACAGCTTTATATAAACAAACTTAGAGGTAAACCAACAAACTACTCAGGCAATGGGTGTGTTTGAATTGTGATTTTAAATTCAGGAAAAACACTGTCAAATTCAGAAGAAAACTGCAAAACATACCTAGGCAAAGACATCAGAAAAGGAAGACAATTATTTCATAAGCTTGCCACAGGCCATTGCAAAAATGTTATTTTTCAATTTCTTCATCTACTCATGACATATGATATTAATTGATATGAATTGATCATATTCCCTTTTTGTGATTCATAGGCAGTTACAGCTCTGACAAGTTAATTCTTCATTAACTGGGGGGTTTTTTTCACTTTATTTTAACATTTTCTTCTATAACAGATACTAAATCATTTTCTACTTTAGTGCTAAATTTAACATGTTCTATTCACCCCACATCAAGAAAATTATCACTTCTTGCATCAGCAATTTCAACTGGCCACTGCTGCATGAAAATCAATGCTAACTGGGAAAATGCCAAGTAAACCAAATGGTATTGGCTGTGTTATTTTTGCATTGTAATAGCCTGTCCCCAAATGCACAATACCCTTGACAACTAAGTATATCAGGCTAAATTCTGATCATGCTACTTCTGGTGCAGATCCAAACTAAATTGCTTTAATGAGATGAAAAACAAATTTTCCTTTTACCAAACATGTAGGTTACTGGCTTTATTCCATGTAAGATGCTAATGCTGGTTGGTGAGGTTATCAGTTGTGGGGAAAAATGTGGGAAGGGCTAAGATAAAATAATTCATGGTTGTTCTGAGATGCTGGAGAGACAGTAATATTTATGAGAACATATTTTATATGAAAGCCAAAGGTTTGATGGAGACATAAGTTACCTAAAATTTAGGAGAACCTTAATGATACCAGCATGTTTTGTGCAGTGTAACATTTTCAGAGCTGGAGTCTTGCTGGCTTGGGCAGCAGCCTAATAAAGAAACTCAAGTTTCTGTCTCAAAGACCTTGCAGTCCAAGTAGTTGTGGAAGAGATGAGTACATTGATGAAAGAGATGAAGGGAGATAACAATGCATGTTTCATCTATAAGTAATAACATCAACAATATATTCTGATAAACAGGTATTGCTCAAGGATGTCTTCATGTAAGATTTCTATTCATCATTCAGGAAGTGATATATGGTTTTTTTGGGGTTTTTTGGTAAGAGAATGGACACCCTTGCCTAGTAGTTTTTCTCCTATACTAAGACCATTAAGCACAGAAATTCAGAACAAAGTAACATATTTAGCTTAGTTTCAAAGACAATGATGGACATATGAAAATTCTATCACTAAGAAATTGGTACACACACACACCACACACAGAGTCTTTCTTCAGAGAACACTGCTGCTTTTTCCACACTATCTGCTACTTCAATGGCATTTTATTTTTCCCTTTGTGCTGCCTTGTCAATTGAGGATTTGAGTGCTTTTGTTGTAAACAGTCCCATTATTTTTTGCTTATGAAGTGTTACAATTTCCATGCAGCAGAATGTTTTGTACAGCTCTGCATCGCTGCCACGCTGCTTCACCGTAAGCTGTTTGACTTATCACTGTTGACAAAGGCACCCAGCTTCTTGTACACACATAATGAAAGCCTTAAATGTTTTCTGAACATCTATCTGAAATACATTACTTCTAATATAAAGATATCCTGCAGATTTATTGTTGAGACTAATGGTGTAAAAAACCACTGAATTATCTTTCTCAGTGCTTTGGTAGTGTAGGCAGTGGGCCAGTCTGACGTGTATGTTATATCTACTCTGTGTTTTTTTTAAACTGTGGGGCAGATTTTAGAATTATGCCTGTAACTTCAGTCTAGTCTGGACTAAAACACCCTGACTCATGATATATGCCACGGAGTGTAGCTTCTCCTTGGATCTTTCAGGATTGCAATGACTCAATGATAGTATTACAGCAGTATCACCACACTGGCCTATTTAGTGGTGTCAATATACTAAGACAAGCAGTGTAGGGGACAGGATTTTAGTTACTAAATGCTAGCAAACATGCACAGAAAGAAGGAACTGGCTTGGAGGATTAGACTTGTTCCTTGCTCTTGCTTAGAAACCCTAAGGAGCAAAAGCGGTTGGGTAATTCACAGCCTCTCTTATTTACAGCTGTGCTGTATTTGTGGGCAGTTTGCACACTTTTGGTTTCATGCCAACATTGTGCAGTGGTTCAGAACTAGATTTTTTTCTTCTCTGTTCTTCCACAGGCATCCTTGGAGGGCTGACTTATCTCCTCTGCCAGCTCTGGGCTCAGCTGCTCCAGCCTGGCTCTCTTGGACTCTAAGAAAATCATCTCCATTCCTTGAACATTTCTTGTGGTTCATTTCTGCACCTGATCCTGTCTGAATCCTCTTCCTGGTGTGTGGTGTTTTTGGGGTCCCCTGTCATTGGGAGGAATTAATGAATCTTAGAAGGCTAATTTATTATTTTATGTTTCTATATTATATAAAAAATACTATACTAAATGATACTAAAGAATACAGAAAGGATACAGACAGAAGGCTAAAAGATACTAATGAAAAACTCGTGACTTCTTCCAGAGTCCTGACACAGCTTGACTGTGATTGATCACTAAGTTAAAACAATTCCCATGAAACCAATCAAACAACCACCTCTTGGATAAACAATGTTCAACCACATTCCAAAGCAGCAAAACACAGGAGAAGCAATCGAGATAAAATTGTTTTCCTTTTTCTCTGAGGCTTCTCAGCTTCCCAGGAGAAGAGTCCTGGGCAAAGGGATTTTTCAGAAAATATGATGGTGACGCTGGTGTGTAATATCTTGAGTCATTAGCAATGCCATTTTTCTTTAACAGCTGTTTCAGCTATTAGGTTCCCTGGCAGTCATTCTCTGTCTTCCACACAATGATAGTGGACTGCAAGGAAACAAATGTTCAAGGCCTCCTTTACATTATCAGAACAGGTTTGGTTTTTTTTTTTCATTTCTGTCTGAAACAAACTGTTCTTTTGGTTTTCAGTGAATTGTCTTAAGCTCCTCTTTCTCTACAATGTTATAGTGATTGAAATTTGGAAGAAAAATGTCAGAAAAATGCCAGATTTTATTAAAGAAATCTGCATCATGCCTTAAAATCTTGTGGTAAAATACAGTGTACCTGTGGTTTGGCCTGATGTGATTTCAAATTGCCCCACCTATGCACTGTTAGCAACACAGGTAATGTGGATCAGTATTTGGAGTTTTGAATAATACGGAGCCTGCTCTGAAGGCTTCAGAAAAGTATCCATTGTTCAACTCACATACCTATATCTCCTCTCCCAGCAGGTGAACAGTGTTACACCAGTAATTTCTGTAAAAAAGTTACTTTCTCAGCTCTTTGGTTCTACAGTCCATTTTTCCAAATAGTTTCCATTAATGTTCTTGTTATGTGCATCTCAAAAATATGTGCAAGTGTTTTCCTGTGCTTAGACCATGTGAGGACTTTTTTTGTTCTTTCTTCCTTTTTCGTATTTTTCAGAAACTTTTTTGTCTTTCATCAGCGTTCTTCCATGCTGCCAATTATAGAAACAAGAGTGACTGACTCTGTTACCAATGCATTCAAACTAATTCAGTAATAAAACATCCAGTAGCATTGTCCTCCAAAGCAGGGAACGTTTTATTCATCCAGACCACCAAAAGAGAGCTGAACATAGCAAACTGAGCTATGGGAGATGAGCTATAAAAAGAGGATAATTACTTATTAAGCATTAAGCTTCTCTACCTCAACCCAGTTTTTAAAAAAAGTTATGGTATATATTTATATGATATGAAAACCTTCAGTGGATGTGTATTTTAATATATATACATATCAATATATATATAAAGATGTACAAATAGGTGGAGTTGTAAAACCATTTCTCAAAGGGTATAAATTGCTCATTTCATTAATATTGTATTAATACAATATTGTATTAATACAATATTAATTAATACAATATCAATGTAACACCATCCTTGAGTTTAGACAATCAGCCATGTGTTTCCTTCTCATAACCCTTGAGGAAACTAGTTTTGTACCCCTTTTCATGTAATGCTACAACCTGTTCCCAAATAATTGAACTGAGTACAGATGGGTTGAAAAGTGGTTTGAGAGGGACATGAAGAAGGTGATAATGCTCCCCAGAAAACAGTCATCTGACAGAACCATTGACAGCTTCGGAGCTCCTTACTCTGTTTTTCTCTGCTTCTTTGAAGGTAGAGGCATATAAAACTTGCTAATTTTGAGAAACAAAAGAGACTTCAGTTGAGAATATTTAAGTAGAGCCATTGACTTCTTTCTTTTATGTTTGTCAGTTCAGATGAAATTATCCCTTGTAATCATGTAATCATAGAATATCCTGAGTTGGAAGGCACCCACCAGGATCACTGGAGTCCAGCTCATGGCCCATCACAGGATATCCCAAGAGTCACACCATGTACCTGAGAGCGTTGTCCAAACACTTCTTGAAGTTAGACCAGTTGGTGCTGTGACACTGCCCTGGGGAGTCTGTTCCAGTGCCCAACCACCCTCTGGGTGAAGAATCTTTTCCTAATATCCAACCTAAACCTCCCCTGTCACAGTT
The DNA here is from genome assembly GCF_028551555.1 of Melozone crissalis. NCBI lineage: Eukaryota > Metazoa > Chordata > Aves > Passeriformes > Passerellidae > Melozone > Melozone crissalis. Next base: position 11,621,342 of record NW_026535858.1, read on the forward strand.
TCATGTTGTTCTGCTGGGTCCTCTCATTTGGTCAACAAAAAGAAGATGTGATCTTCCACTTCCCCTGATGAGGAAGCTGCAGATCACTATAAGGTCTCCTCTCAATTTCCTCTTCTCCAGGCTGGACATGTCATATGACCCCAGTCTCTACTCATAGGTCCCCTCCAGACCCTTCACCTTCAGTGTTCTAATGACATAATATCTTCTGTGTAATTTGGTGCCCAACACTGCACACAACATTTAAAGCGAGACCTCCCCAGTGCAGAGCAGAGGGGACAATCCTCTCCCTTGCCCAACTGATGCTGTGCCTGATGCCCCTCAGGACAGGATTGGCCCTCCCAGGACACTTCTCATTCATATCCACCTTGCCATCAACCAGGACCCTCAGATCCCTCTCCAGAGCACAGCTTTCCAGCCTCTCATTCTCCAGTCTCAATATCCAGGGCTGCCCCATCCCAGATGCAGAATCCAGGAGTTAGTTAAACCTAATATGACTGGTGATTGCCCAGTCCTCTGATTTTTCTGGGTCTCTCTATGGGGTCTTTCTGCCTTTGAGGGAGGCAACAGCTCTTCCCAATTCAGTTTTGTCACACAGGATTTACCTCCTGCTACTGGAAGTTCATATTAATCTCAGGCCATTTAAACACAAAAGTTGTAATCATTGGCCCTGCCATTCCTAGAGTTCCTTTTGTCCTCATTCTTAAAGTAATGCTGAAGTATTCTTAATAAAGTCCTTGAAAGTCAGATATATAAAATATTTCAATTGCTGTCAAGAACAGGTTTAAGCACCACCATCCAGGTGCATATATTCAAGCTGCGAGGGGAACATAAATCAGGCAGAAAAACAAATGAAACATGGTGTTTGATTTTATATGTTATAAACTAAAATCTATTTAGGGAAATGACCTGTTGACACTAACAGATTATCAGTTGCATAATCATTTAAAAGGCTTCAGTGAAATGATAGCAAAATCTGCCTTCTAAAATGCTGGTTATGACTAAAAAGTTTCATTGTAATAAGCCATCCTGGGAAGGGATCATGCTGAACAGTCGTGGTTTAAAGACTCTCAAAATGTCTCAGGTGTGAAACAAAATTAAACAACAAAATACACAAAGGGCTGGAGTCTGCCTACTAATAATAAGCAAATCAGAGTTATATGTACAAGTAGACACAACAACTAAGTTAGTGTTATTCATAAAAAGTTCCACAAAAGGCTCCCCAGAGTGGAATACTGATATGTAAGCCAATGTGGAAAAGCATGAGAGTTTATAAAATGTATAATAAAAAACAATAAAATTTTGTATTGAGAGGAAGCAGCTGAAAGGCTGAAAAAGTCTTTTCTGAGGAGAAGCTTATGCATCGTGTTCATCTGTGCATTTATTTTTGCATTCAGTCACCAAAATTAGATATGTAGTAAACATAGAATACACATACAAAACTGGCTGTGAAATAAGGTACAAAGCATGGGAATTAAGCAATCTGAGAAAACAAGGAGACTCAAGATAGAGCAGAGAACCTGGGCAAGGGCTGAGCAACCAGATCACTTTGTTTTCAAAGAACAAATCTTTTCCAGATTATCCCTTCCTTTATGACGCCCGAGGTGCTCATTCCCAATGGGCTCTCATCTCCCAACCCCAGCAGTTCTAGCCTTTATTTTCTTGGTCTGGCCTTGCTAAATACCAAGCACGGTGTTCAAAAGTCAGTGTATGAATATCAGATTTATGAATATCAGTGTATGAAGTCAGATCTATCTTTGGGTTGCCATTAAATGTTGCTTTACCTTCTCAATACTGAGGGTCCGCTGCCTGTAATCTGCTGGAGCTGACTTTGTAAACTGTGATCTTGGCTACTGAAAATAATAATTAGAGCAGCAGGCCCATGGCTACTGAATATAAGACATTTCTAGACTCAGGTTGCCATTTCTTTCCTAGGTGTGTTGGTTTGCAAGCATCAAAGATTGAAGGAGGTCAAGAAACTGTGAAGATTCTACTCTGAGTGTTTTTCTCAAATATTTAGGCAATGAAAAATTTCTTCCTCCATACAGAAATGGCAGAAAACATGGCAGTATTCTCAGACACCTTAAGACAAAATGGAACAGAGACAGAGCTAATTTCTGCTAATGAGCAGCTTGTTTGCATCCCCAGTGCAGTGCAGTGCTAGCATTAATAGTGTGAATGTTAAAAACTGTGGGAGAATTGAGGTTATTCACTCCTAATTTTAACACTATAATGAATACCTAACTCCTCAAATGTACTGAACAAATGAAATTACCCACTCTGTATTTATCATTACACCACTCATTAACATGGTGATAATTAACTCTGTGTAAAGTTTCACAGTCTGAGGCACTATAATAATTGATATATTAACAAGCTTTATATGCCATTGTTCATGCTAGTGCATCTGACTTAGGATTACCTGATTGTGGTATAAAACTGAACATGCCACTGCACTGATCAGCAGTCAAAATTAAAGTTGTTCAGTCATATAACCTGCAGTACAGCTGGGAATTATCTGTTACAAATATAAGTACTGCAAATGTGCCTAGGAGTTTATTTCTTTATTCTTTCACCTCATTGTCTGTATGTTTCTCCTTCTGCTGCTTGATTTCTGTTCCCATAACAGCCTCAACTTTCTTATATTTGTCATATTTGTTAATACTACTGGAGAGAAGGATTTTCTACAACTTTATTTTTCTTTAAAAAAGCTTTGATTTAAACAAAAACAATATGTTAATTACTTCTAATGTTTTCTATTCTCTCTGGTCAGAAACTGGTGGGTTGGAATTCTTATTCTGAACTTAAAACTATGTTGAGAAAAATGTTATATATGGATTCATGACTGTCTCTGTCTAAGGTCCACTGAATTTTGACATTCCTCAGGGGATATCAGAACTATGCAGGAATGACAAACTGCAGTGGAGAGACATCAAGAAGATTCAGAAGCTGAGCTAATTCAAATTTTACCCTGTCAGACCCCAAGTAAGTTACCCTGCTGGCAACTAGCAAAGGTTGGAGACAGATGTAATTCTGATTTGCGGAGATCAAATGCAAATTTTGGTGCCCAGACTTTTGATTCAGACTCTTAAAAGAAAGCAGTTGCAAGGTCTGGTTTTATACTTTAAGTTCCTTGTTGTAGATGAGGAATACATTTGCATAACTTCCAGAGACACCTAACTCCTAATGAGATAGCAGGTAATTTCACTTTTGAGGACAAGAAAATACCCTATTTAGACTTGCCAGAATTCTTCAGCTTTTGAGGAAAAATCCCAAACCAGATCTACAAATGTTCAGTCATGAACTGTACAGCTTAACCTTGTTAAGAAACAGTTTAGCCAAGCCTCACATTGGCATTCATTCAGGCAACTAATGTCATAACTCTCTTTACAGGCCAAAAAATCCCAAATCACCTCTTGACAGAGCCCCATGGGGCTCCCAGTCTATGCTGCATTTGAATTTGTATTTGAACTTTGAATACTGGATCCCTGACATATCTTCCAAAAGTTTGATATTTCTGAATCTTTGTGGTGGCTTGGCTAAAGCAGTAATTTTTGGTATTTACTTTCTGATGAATTTTCAACAAATCTAACCATAAAATTTATGTAAGGCTACAAATGACTGCTGGGATGGGATATTCTACCCTCCTCCCATATTTCCATTTTCTGCAGAAAAGCTGGCATTTCCTGGCATGCAATACAAATATCTCCATCCCCTCCATCGTCTTCTCCCTGCATCCAACTGTTCCCAGAGCATCTACAGAGTTTGAATAATTTATTATATGTGAACAGAAACACACACACAGTTAGAAAGAGTTGTAAAAAAAGAAAATGTGTCTGTTTTTTATCAGCATCAGAAAGGGGTAAATTCCATACTTAATTTTTGTAGCCTCACTCCACAGAATAAAAATGTGGGGAGTGAAAAAAGGTTTAAACTAAGTCTTGGGGATACACAGGGGTAAATTCTTTAACCACAAGTGAGACAGTGATGACACTCTGTTATCTTCTCATAAAATACATTCATTGTTTGAGATAATATAATTTAAAAAATGTGGGTTTTACCAGGTAGGATTTCAAAAGCTCTCCCCATTCTCCCAGAAGAGGCAAGAGAGTAACTCATATTTGAAGCAACCACTATCCCCAAATCCTGTTCTCACAAAGCTTGATAAATTTATCTTGATTCCTCACTCAGGGGAAATTCCACAGAGCCACCTCTAGCACTGTTTTCAATTAATAATTCCAGTGATAGGAGCCTCTTAAAAAAGAAAAGAAGAAAACAACAACAAAAAAAAGACACAAAACAAAATAAAACACAACACAAGCAAGAAACCAACAGCACACTTGCCCCAATAGAAACCCAAACAAAACCTAAACCCCAAAAGAACCAAACAGCCTGCTCATCAAATGACATTTTTTAAAATATTTTTTTCTATCATGGCCCTGCTGACCTTATCAAACATACTAAATATCATTTCTGTTAGCACTGATAGAAAAAGCATCTCTGGGACAAAGCTACTTTAGTACCCAAACCATTCATATTATTAGTTTAATCATTACATCCTGCTGGTTTTCAAATAACCAAAATGAATTGGGCATACAAGTCTTGCAGAAGTTTGGAGGGGTGGATATCAAAGGACTGAGATGCTGTTTTAAGCTTCCATGGCAAAATGTCTTTCCTTCCTGAGCCTGGATTGAGACTGCAGGCCAATTTCCAGGCATCACATTTACAAATAATAACTGAAACATCCTTCTCTGTAAACGGGGTAGATTTGCCTAGAAGTTGTTAAAAGGATAGACAGGGTATTTCTAATTCCACTTTTCAGGACAGAATATATATGAAATATAATTCTTTGGGGGATCTGAACTTTTCTTTTTAAACTACCTAACAAAAGGAAAGGAAAAAACAGGTTTACCAAGTTCCAGTCTGTTAGTGCCACAAAATTAGACACCTGAAAATAACTTTGCCAATCAATAACTTCATCAAGGTCAACAGATTGAGAGTCATTAATAGAGAAATTGGTGCCAGTGACACAGTAAATGAAACCACACTAGGTGGGAAAAAAATTAGCATCTTTTACAATGATTGTTTTCAATATTATAGTGCATTGCATTAATTTAAGCAAAGAAAATGAGAAAATAGGAGGGAAAAATCCCATCAGGACATGTTACAGATAGGATTTGGAGAATGCAAATTATTTTCCCTGTGTGTCTATTGCAATCTCTATCTCAGATTCATTTTTTTTTTTAATAAAGGTACATCATTATCCAGTTCATGTTTCTGTGCTAAAAGGAATCTTGACATTATGATAATATATCTGAAGATTAATTTTCAATTTTATGCATAGTTTGTAGATTCAGATTAATGAACTCTATTCAGCAATTGAAAAGAAATAATACATATTTAATAAATATTTGGGGTTTTTTTCTTCCCCAGAAACACTATGAATTGGCAGGAATCAATTTCAGACCCACTCTGAGTATAACACTGATGGAAACAGGTGGAAGGAAAAATAACATGCATGTACTGTAAATGTTTGTGGTGTGAATATATGAGGATTGGAATAATTCCAATGCAGCTACAATTTCACTGCATTTTATAAGTTTGATACATACACTGCCTGCATCAATACATTTTTGTCTTACTAAATTAATCCTACTCCTGTGGGGTGAAAAGTGATATTCTATAGAGGGAGTGACCTAAATGAGCCTTTATGGCCCAGCCCTCAGTCATGTGTGCAACACAGGCTCTGTTAAATTCTGAGTTAAGATTTAGGCTATGAGGGGTTTAGGGCAGAAACAGTTAACTCAGCATCACAAAAACTTATAAAAACACAGATAGTGGCATCTGTTATCAGTGATGAGACCTGGCAAATGCACCTGGCAAAAAGAAAAGAGAGGCAATTAATCAGCATCAAGCACCACATTCGAAGGTGATGGAAAGAAAACAGTAACAATATGAGGTGCAGCTCTTCATGAGGATCCTAAAGAAATTTGAGTTTATTTTGCCACAAATTGAACCCAAAAGAAATCCAGACAAGGTCAGTAAATTTCCTCAAAGGCCACTTAAGCACAGGGGATGTGATAAATGTTACTCTGCTCTCTAGTAGGCTGTGGTTTTACTGGAAATTCTCACTTTGTTCATAGAGGAAAATTCAAGGCTAACACAAAATACATTCCTGTCAGGGTGACAGGATACAGCTGAATAACTGGGAACCATCTGTCAGACCTAACAATGAATTACATATAATTTCCCCACTTTTTTTTTTTTTAATTATTTTTTTAAACCAAAATATTTATCAGTTTTTATTTTAGGCCAAACTGAGAGCAGCTTATCCATAAAGTTGGTCAGCTAAACACTGTAATAAGCATACTATGTGATTTATAGCCTATTGTATGTAGTTTAAAAAATAATTTGTTTCTCCACTCTTCTCACAAAAGTGCATTTAAAAGCTAAAAGCAGGCCTATGGGATTTATGCCTCTGTGTCCATTATTATCACATTGCAAAAATCCTGTTCTAGAAGACAGATAAAATTCCCCAGCATATGTGCCTTTTTGTTAATGGAATAGATTTTTTAAACTTTTTCCTGCTACAGAAATAATTCTACTTAGAGGCAGTATTACCTTTCTGCTAGGTGCTCAACATCCCCTTTCATGCTCTACTACTCCTGGCCGAGTTCATCAACATAAAGATCGTTTATTAGAGCTTGTCTCTGTCGCAGAGAATTTTTCAAGTTTGACTGGTTTTAAGTTTTGTGGCAATTCAGTCTTGTGCAGAGACACACCTAAATGCAAATTTCCCATAAGATGTAGAGAATAATAATTTTTTTCTCAAGCCATGGCTGACAAAGCACAGAAAGTTTCTCACCTTATTTCACAATAGACTTAAGGAGAAGTCCCCAGTATCCAAAGCAGATTAGTTTTGGATCTGAACCTCTCTTACCATAGAGCAGTGTCACAATGTCCAGTCTATAGAGAAAGCACATTTAAAATGATACTGAAACTGGATAAAAATGCATAGACACAAATGGAGTGAGAAGAGAAGTTCATATTTCCTGTTCAAAGCCCTCCCCAAAAGGGAGAGATACACATTTTCTTGTCTGGCTTCTTCTAACCTTTCAAATCTTTGTCCTGGATAACCCATAAAAAACATGTATTGTTTTCCACATCTTTGTGCCAACCTGCTCAAGATCATCACTGTCCCATTGAGACCCAGGGTCTGGAAGCAGATCTGGGGTTTTTCACACTGAGTGGTCTGGAGTCCATTTGGGAGACAGGGAACACTCACACAGAGCCCTCTTTTAGTTCCCTCCTGGCCTCAAAGTGGAGGCAAATCTCTTTAGATTCTCTCTGGGCTGCCAAAATAGCTGCTTGGGGCAGGTTCTTCGAGCCCAGGCAGTGAGAGGCAGAAGCTCTCTTTTGGGCTTTGGAGAATTTCATAACACCTTTTTGGCCACTGTTGCCATGGAAACTCTGTTCCTGGACTGGAAGAAAATATTTTCTTTGGACCTCTTCGCTGCTGCCACTCAGGACAGCTATGCTGGGATGTCAGACTCTTCTCTACACAAGTTTTGTAGCTGTTGCCCCAGTTCCAGGCACTGTTGCCAATGTGGGATCGCCACCACCAGGAGACCCCCTGTCAGGTGGTGTGGAGGAGGCAGCCCAGCAGCACTGACTCTTGTTTTTGGACAAAAAAATAGTTATTCTAGGTTTTCAGTTTTGCCCTTGTTGTTTTCTAGGTCAAGAGGGGGTCCTGTTTTGTGGAGGCTCAGTTGCTGTGTTGTTTTTCCTATCACTTTTCTCTCCACCACAGAGTTTGTAGAAGGCTTCTCCACTGTCTTGTGTTTGGCTTCTACAGAGGCCAACATCTCATTTTCTTCATTCCCAGGGATTCCATGGGATTCAACACCTTTGTATCATTACTGTTATCTTGGTTGCTGCCTTTTTGTTTCTTAGTAAACTCTTTTTTCCACTTACGTCTTTTCTCAGTTGTGTCTCATTGGTGAAAGAGTGGTAAAAACTAAAGGGAGGTAGCTCATATGGAATCTCTTCTCTGTATAATTGCCTTAAAATAAAAAAAAATCTTGCTTGTTTTGGATAGTCTAATACTTGGGATGAAGGCCATGCTGGGATGAAGCTGGGATGAAAACTCATGCTTTCCTAGCCAGAGGCCACTTCAGGCACAGAACCTTCTGTTACTTGCCATCATACATTGGCCATTGCTTGGCTGTTAAAAAGAGAGGTGCCAATTGCTGCCTTCTTTCTTGGTTGCAGATCTCATCACTGAAAATTCAGAAGTACACAAAGGTACATAATTTTGGCTTGGTTCTTCATGAATTCATTGGAGACCTTGGCATTTTCTTGACCTCAAGTTTCCTTGATCCCTGTGTAAGAAGGGCCTCATATTTGTCACAGGCACAGGCATCTAATTCAGCTGGGCTGTGACACCCTGCTGCTGCAATAATTGTCTTATTTTTAAGTTTTGAATTCTGCCGCAGGTGTCTATCTTCACCAGCTGGAAATCAAACCAGAAAGGTTTAATTTAAAGTGCTGACTGCTGGCAGGAGGAAAAGCCTTTTGGCTTTGGAACCAGGAACTCTAATTCAGAGTAGTCACGGAGAGCCTCAATGAAAATAAACCATGTTCCAAACAAGGCTGCCACCATCAGCCAGGGACTTGACAGCCTAGATGAATAAAAGCAGAACTATTTCTGCATTAACTCTGTTAGTAGGCTGAGCCTAAGTCAAAGCCCACAAGGCTGGACTGTCGCAGACATCTTTTCACTAAAAATCCTTTCTTAGGATTTTTTCCCTTCTGAGGAGCTGAGGCCTCAGGAACAAAATTTAAATAATGGTTATCTGCTGCTGTGGAATGCAACAGGTGGATCTGTGATTGGTCTCCTGTGGATGTTTGGATTTAGTGACCAGTCACGGCAGAGGCGGCTCTCGCTCTCTGTCTGAGCCACAAGCCTTTGTTATCATTCTTTGCTATTCTATTCTTAGCTGACCTTCTGAGGAAACTTTTCCTTCTATTATTTTTAGTATAGTTATAATGTAATATATATATATATATTTATCATAAAACAATAAATCAAGCCTTCTGAACATGGAGTCAACATTCTCATCTCTTCCCTCGTCCAAGAACCCCTGTGAACACCGTCACACTGGACCAATTAGAAATGGTGGTAAGACCTCTGTAATAACAGATTTAAGAAGAAAAACAATATTTTTGTACAATTGTAACTGTGGCCAAAGAAAAGCAAGGTGAGAACCTGGAAGAGGAAGAGCTCTGGAGGCACCCAGGTCAGTGGAGAAGGCAGGGGAGGAGAGGCCAGGTGGTTTTGGGTGCCAGAGCTGAGATTCCTCTGCAGCTCCTGGTGCAGACCATGGTGGGGCAGCTGGGCCCCTGCAGCCCATGAAGAACCATGGGAATCTACCTGGAGCCCAAGGAGGAGATCCACACTGAATGGGTCTCCTGGATCCATCCCCAGGTGGATGTCTGGAGGAGGCTGTGATCCGGTGGGAGGCCTGTGGTGGAACAGGCTCCTGACAGAGCCTGCAGACCCATGGGGAGAGGAGTTCACGCTGGAATGGGATTCCTGGTAGGACTTGGGACCCCATGGGAGACCCACGCTGGAGCAGCCTGTCCCTGAAGGACTGTACCCTGTGGAAGAGTGACCCACATTGCAGCAGTTGGCCGATAATTGTTGCCCTGAGGGTGAAATCGTATGGCAGCAGTTTGCAGATAACTGTTACTCGTGGGAAACACATTGGAGAAGTTCCTGGAGAGCTATCTCCCATGGGAAAACCTTGTGCTGGATCAGGGGATGGACTTCTCTCCCTGAGCAGGGAGAGAAACCAGGGATGAGGAACTGACCAGAACCCCCATCTCAGCCCCCTGCACCACTGGGGTAGGAGGTAAAGCTGGGCAGGAGGAAGGGGTGGGGGGAAAGGAGTTTTTAAGGTCTGGCTTTACTTCTCATTATTCTGCTCTGATTTTGTTAGCAATAAATTCAATTAATATCTCTAATTTGAGATGTTTTGCCTGTGATGGTATCTGGTGAGTGATCTCTCTCTGTCCTTATCTCAGCCCACAAAGCCTTTGTTATATTTTCTTCTCTCCTCTGGCTGTGGAGGGGAATGATGGAGAGGCTTTGGCGCACGTCTAGTGTCCAGTCAGGCTCAACCCACTACAATAATTTATCTGATTTTCATGAAAATAGATGTTTTAGTGTATGAGAGATCTAATAAAGTCATATTACATGCAAAATCTTCATTAGACCTTCAATAAGAACCTTTGAAATCTAGTAAGTGTTATTGCCATGCAAAAAATTTGTATTTTCAAATTTATTTTTCCTTGATGGTGTTTCCTAGTACTACGACAAAGTTTGTTATCTGAAATCAGAAATTTGAAATACATCAAGCTTTTTCTGTTTCTGCTGATTCAGTGAAGTTCTACAAAGACATGAATTTTCATTCTAGTCATTGCTTAAATACCACAACTGTGTTTCTTTAGCAAAACCATAAAAACATAAATCCAAGGTAGAATTATTGCAATCATATGAATAATAGAAGCAATGTCAAAATTAAATCAATTTAATGAAGTTTTTGTCAGTCATTGTAACATCTTATTCTCCCAGCAATCATTGAAATTTTTATCTGGAGAGGTATCACCATACTAGTAGACAAATAATTCCATGCAGTATCTACTGTTCGGGAAAATTATCTGTATTGCAACATAATTATCTCAGATGACATACTGACTGACTCCTAATTACAACAGATAGAGCTAATTACTGTGGTTCATCCTGTAAATAGCTCAGCATGTATCTTTATGAGAATTCAGTAATGACACATTGCTCAGTGGGACGGCATATGGAAATTGATTCCCAAGATTTTTATGTATAAAATTCTTATTTTTTAATGTGTGTATTAGTTTTCCTTCAATCAAAGAGTATTCAGGGGCACTCAAGTGGTATAAACCTGCATGGTTGGGTTTTTTGGACAGTGTTCCCATCACCTTGACAGAAACTGAACCCCAAAGTCAAATTTGCCAGCCCAAGAGCTTTCTTTCTCTGACAGGAACAAGAAAAATGGGGAGTCACCAGTCCACTGCAAATGGATCTGTTATGTACAAACTGATCCATGCTTTTCCTCCTGGAGTTTTCACCATGGGAAACCAGTGGTAGGCAAAAACTCTGTAGTGCTTCTGGTACCTGCCTGTAAAAGTGTGGCATGAACAGGAAACTGATGAGGTAGATGCAGAGCAAGTACCCAGAATGCAGTCAAAATTCAGTGGAACGTGGTGGCAACCTAAGTCTGCTTTAAAAAAATCCTACCTCCACCATTTAGATGCCACAGTCTGTCAGCAGAAAGATATGCAACACATCACAACAAATATACACCTTTCTATTCTGCCAAAAATGCTGATTTCTAAATGATTTTGCACCAATTCTTCCTCAAAAGATAGCAACGTAAAAAAAATATCCCAAACATTTTTTTAAATTAAATTCATTTAAATAGCTTAATCAGAATATTTAATGTTGGTGATATTATATACTTATGTATAATATAATCTGTATATAATATTATACATTATACATTATAACATATGTAGTTGATGGATTAAGAAACTATAGTGACTTCAGAACAATTTTTTTATTCTGAGTCCTCACAGAAATTTTAGATTCAACGTTTGAACTTCAAACATTTTTACTTTAGATAAAAGCCCTAAAAGTATCCCTTGGCCAGTTTAAAGTCTATAGAATTACATTTTTTTCTCTCCTAGTATGTTTTCAATGAAGTAGTCTATCAGTTTAGTCTAGATTCCACATTTTTTTACTGTAACCAACCGTTCTCAAACAGTCTCACCTGTTGTCAAGAGAAACCAGAATAATAAATATCTATTTCTCATATACACAAATTTTCCTTTATACATTCTAGGTCAAATAATTAATTTTGAAGTATAGTTTGGTTGATTTTTTTTAATTGAAGACAAGTCAAACTTCATTTCTTTTTTGAATTTTAAGCCAGCAAAGATGATTCAAGGATGACTTTAGTATCTTCCTCTGTACTAAAAACTGTCTGGCAAGAAAGCCAGTTAGTCTTTTCTGCAGAAGCATATCTGGAAGGTATTTGTAAATAAGTGCTTGGTCCTCAAAAATTCAAAGCATTTTGCATATTAGTGATACCTTAGTCCAAATACCTTGACCAAATTTACATTTTAGGGTTTCTTCTTCTTTTTTTTTATTGTAGACTGGACACAGTTCTTACTTCTCGTTCAACTCCTGTTGCCTACTGCCAAAAGAACTGTTTTACATCTCCAAAGCCAGCTGTGTTTGTGTGGGAAAAAGCCCAAACCAAACAGTAGGGTAATTTGAAAAATGCCTTATATCTCATTAGGGCAAATAGCAATATAAAAATTGAACACATTTTGAAAGAGCTTCCCAGGTGATACACACTTCAGAGAAATTATGGGGCAGGTGGTATAAATGTGCAGGCATCTGCCTCAGTAGAGCCTCTGGGGTTGAGGTTTGGTTCTGTTTCACTGAAAAAGGGGGAAAAAACTACATTTGATAGAGAACCTGGCAAAGAGTCTGTGACTCTGCCTAAATCAGAGTTCTATTTTTGTAATTGTCCCACTCTGCTCTGTCATTAATTAGACCATTAAAGATGTTGTCTCAGATTTAGATGCACACAGCTGTAACCTCAAATTGTTTATAAAACTAGAAATGGTGCAAGCTTTAAATCTCACTTTACATTTTATGTGTCTTCATATTCATATAGATATTTGTAAAACCACCTTTACATAGTTATTAAAAAAATACCATTTATTCAGGAAGTTCTTTACCAAGGGCTGCTTGATGTTGGAGAATATTCTGAGAAAGAGCAATGAATGAATATATGGATGCACATTTTTACCCTGCTTTTCCTGTCAGAAATGTCATTGAAACCCAGCTATTGCAATGTCATTTGCATTTGGATTATTGTGTTTTGATGCAGGCATTCAAAATCAGAGCAAAAATGTTTCCTGGAGAACTTCTGCAGTATCCGAGGACAGAAGGATATCTCAGTGTTCTTTATTTCAGTAAATGCTAAACCTTTGTCAATGAAAGCACAAGTTGCCACAGGTGGTATCTGCTGTGGCAGCTTTGAACAGTGCCTCCTCAATTTTTTGACCATTGACAACATTCAGACATGTATCAAAATCCATTCTGTAGAATTCAATTAAAATTCAAGTAAGGAGGGCTCGCATTTGTCTTGGAGATTGTTTACCATCATTCTAGCTTAAACTTAGGCAGTGTTTGAAATTTAACGCATCATTTATAAGCTGCACATTGCCAAGGACCAAGGCTTGACACGACAGCAAAATAGAAAAGCACCAGTATCATTGGACCATTGAATTATTGAATCACAGAATGGTTTGGGTTGGAAGTGACCTTAAAGGCCATTGAGTTCCAGCAACCCTGCCATGGCCAGGGACACCATCCACTAGAACAGGTTGATCAGAGCTCCATCCAGCCTGGACTGCAGCATCCTGAAAGTGACAGATAATCTGATTTCAGAATATTAATTCCCAAATAAATTGCTAATATCAACAGTCTGTAGTTTCTTTGGGAGGTCACCTCACCTTTATTATTCCACTTGTTAAATGACAACTCATTAAGTTGACTGTCTCTGAGTTTTCTCTTACCATACAAGCTATCTTTCATGGGTTGAGGTGTTACTAAAAAACAATGCTTTTACAGATTGATTTATTAATCTAAATTTAGTGAAGTCAAAAGTCCCTTTGAAAAACTATGTTTACAGAAATACTGTAATGCCACTACATTATTATTCTTATTTATTCTTGATACATTTTTAAAAACATAGGAAAGGGTTAAAATTTAATCAAATTAAGCAGCACCATTCAAGCACAAAAGCTAATAAAAATGGAAGTTAATCTTGGACAGCCAGAGATTAGTAAAAATTAAGATTAGAATATTACCAGATTTCTGGTGGAAGATTTTACTAAAGAAATATTTTTTCCACTTAAGTTGGTGACATGATGTTGTTAATCTTTGGAATTATTTTACTTTAATATTTATGAAGATATTTTGTTTTAATTTATACTTTCTAAATATTTCAGAATGTCACACAAAAAGGAAAAAAATAAAGCAGCTATGACCTTTTTTTTTAGGAAGTAATCAATTCCTGACTGTTAGAAATTGACAGGCAGATTACTAGCAAATTATTTTAATTATCAATAATTATAACTATTTTAGAGGTTTGCATCACCAGAGGGCTGCCTGTGATTTTTGTAATGGGAGAAACTGTTAGTATTTTCTATCTTCTAACTTTTCTCAATGTGGAAAAAAAGAAGTCATGCAAATTATATATAATAAAGGCCACCTCAATTTGTCTCTATTTTGATATGTTGTACATGTCAACCAGTTAGAATTCTTGCATGTTCTTTCAGCTCTGATGACCAATCTAACCCTTATTTATTTCTATTACCATTACCTCCTCATGAGCTCTTGTGAAGTGTTGACCTCCTTGTACAAAATAAAGAAGAAGAGAAGAAAACAGCCTCATTCAGATTTATAAAGATTTTTCTCCTATTATTGTAAATCTAAAAGGTGCCCATGACAGCTTTTAGAGGCTTTTTGGAGTACCAGTCTCTGACTGTAGTGATCTAGACTGAGTTCAGCAACTGGTACTGATACCAGTAAGACAATCAAGGACAGGATGTGCTGTATGAAACATTGGGAGAATTTTGTTTTACAATAATAATCTTATGAACAGCCAGATAAAGATGGCATATAAGCCATAATTTAACTTACTTTAAATGCAGTCTAGATTTCAAAACTGTGGTATCCTCCTGGTGTGGCCTCCCAGGGGAAGGCATAAAGATGTATAAGAGAGATGAAGGCAAGTGATTTTCCAATGAATCATTTGATGACTCCTGTGTAATCACATGGGATTTACATGTGGTTTCCTCATTTTTCTTACAAGATCTTCTGGGAAGCCAATTTAATCCTGATGCCTCTATTCCTTTGTGCCATGTTGTTTTTCCATGGGGGCCACCAGCAGGTAGGAAATGATTATCAGGTCCATAAGACCTTGTCTGGTGAGGCTGGGATCAAGTGACGCACAGATGTCCCTGTTGCAGACACTCTCAGCTGGGGAACACAGGGAGAAAAAAAATTCCTTGCCCCTGGCTCAGGCTATATCAATAGCCAATACTGGAGTAAGGTGCATAATTGGACAAATTACTGTCTTGCTCTCTGATTACAGAGAGTCCCCAAAGAAGACCACACTTTGTCTAGTATATTTATCACTTGAAACTATTCCAATCATTAATTTCAACAGTTAACTCTGCAACTTGGCCACAAAAAATCTAACCTGAGTACGAAAATAAATGCAGTGTATTTTCAAAATTCAATTTTCTTGCTTGTGTCAGTAGAAATTCGAATTCACATTAATATCCACAGTCACAAATTTGCATTTTACTTATGGCCATCCTCTGGTATCAAAGTGTTTGTGAAGTGGCAGAATAATTCTTTCTCATGTCAGAGTGCCTCCTATCATCAGTCTTGACCTTCCTTCTGGGTGCTTGACTTTACAATAACGGGGTGTTTTCATTCATGTCTATTTCTGCTGAGCACAAGTTTTTATTTTGCTTTTGGTTTCATAAAAAAAAAAGGAGGGTGGGTGGTTGGGGAATGGAGAGATGGAGATTAGTCATTAACTGCTGATCCCCGAGAACCTGCAGAAAAACTGTTTCATTCAAGATGCAATTGGGAGTTGTGATAAAGTACAAAATATAACGGCGTCCTCTGAGATGTAATATGGGACATTTATTTAGAATAACTTAGCAGGAAAGCCTGACAAATACATATTGCTTTATGATTGCTTGTGCCTTTGTTCTTCATTTGTCCTTCTTTAATACTTATCCCCCTGCTGAGAATTTTTTTCTAATATTTTGGTACACACTAAGACCAGGAAGGTTCATAAACATCTAAGATTAATCTCAGCCAAGCTTTTTTCTGTCTTCTTTGGAAAAGCAAATGCAGATAAAGCCTTCAGCTGAAGTGACAGTAGTCTGGTAAAGAGTGGTTCCACAGGAAAACATGATCAACAATGAGTAATGGATCTGTAATCATCAGCCAGCCAGCCCATCAGTGGTAGCTGGAAAAGCACAGAAAATGGAGATAAAACATCAGGAAAGATAGCCTCTATCTTTAAGAGATGGCTTAATATCTCAAACAGACAGCTTTTTTTTTTTTTTTAATTTGATAGTTAACCCAGTGAGAAATCCTAAGCAAGTACAGTAAAGTCTTTTGACTAATTCCTTCAAGTTGTAATTTAGTAATTACAGCATATTACTCTTCAAAGGCATTTGCTTTTGCACTTTTCTCTCAGTTCTAGTCCAAAGATTTTGGACTTCCATTTTACATTTCCATTAGCCTCAATAAAAAAAACCAACTCATGTACATTTTCTTCTTTAGTCACCAATCTACAGAGTGCTGGCCCTGGAACAGAATACAGATTCTGCTACAAATTGTCAGGTAAGATTTCCAAACCAGGTGTCATTAACCAGACAAAACTGATACCTAGAGAGGCTACCTGGAACAGAGGCTAGACAGATTAAGAGAAATAAAGTGGGTATTTACTAAAATGGCCTTCAAAGGATACAGCTTGGGCAGTACAGGAGCGTGGCTGAGGCTACACCCAAGATGGACGATGGTTCATGAATTTTTCACGTTTTTATATGTTTGTTCCACCTGCATATTGGGGTTAATTGTCCAATTACAGCTTCAGAGGGTGAAGTACCACCCTCCCAGTTTGCTCCCCCCAGTTTGCTTATGTTTATATTTTTTGGGTCTGAAGCTGTGATGGTATCCTTGTTTCACAGGCTGGAAAAGGATTGTTTTGTCAAACTAAACTGTGAAGAGAACTTGCTAACACTTTATATGAAGTTCAGAGTTGTGTACTAATGCAGTACAGAATCTGAAAAATATGAGAGCTGAAGCTTAAGGCATCAAAATAACTTCTGTTTAAGGTATCAAGGGAATAGAAATGGGCAAAATATCAAACTACTGAAAATGTCACCCTTGTGCCATACTGAAATGTAATCATATCTGTTGAACTGCTTGTCCAATAAGTCTGGATCTTTGTAAAATATATATTTTTCATCAGTCCATCAAGAAGGGACACTGCTAAGCCTTTAGAGAAATAGCAGGCAATGGCAAGAGACCTTTTGGTCAGGTCTAATGTTCTTGTGAATCTTTAATGACATTTTCCCCCTAGTATTTCTGCTATACATTGGAGGAACTCCATTGTGTTGCTGAACTTTCCCTTCCTTTGGCTTTCTTTGGTGACAGAAATCCTCCAAAATGCCTCATGAGGCAAACCATAAATAGTGAGGACACATTTGAGCTGCACTGTGTGTTCCTTTGGCACTTTGGCAGGAAAAGGGTATTTTAAAAGGAAAATGATAAATAATCTCATTTTTCAGGCAAGGCTTTCTAATGGGATGTAACTGTAATTTCCATAATTTTTCACATGTAATTTTTGTAGGAGGCCAAATTATTTAATAAAGGAGGTGGATGGTGAGGAACAGAGTCATAGTTTCAGTTTAAGTCATAACTTTTTGTAAGAGAAAGGCTTACTTTTGAGTTTTCTTCAAAATGGACTTTGCAAAATTTCTAAATAATAGAAAAGCGATGCAGAAATAGCCTCTTTTCTAAGCTTCCTGGAAAATTTGCTCTTTCAGGGACAAAGAAGATTTAATAGGATTTGAAGAAAAAAAAAATCAACTGTCAGCTTTAATCATAAGTAAGGTTAGTAGGAAGAGCTCTTGAGCAACAAAGTTCTGTAATACTGCACCTCAGCATTTGAAGTAAAATAATTCATTTTTCTCTGTAGCTGTTTAAAACAACACTTTCCCTAGACATACCACTGATAATATGATTTATTTTAGACAATGCTGGTGTGTACTAAGAATATTTTGATTCAGGTTCTCATACATTTAAGTGCCTGCAGGGCAGACAAAAGCATCTTTGTTATTTCCAGCAGAAATACATCACAGAAGGTAATTTAGGCTCCTCATTTCTGTTTCAGGATGTGCTTAGGCCAGCTTTGAACAAGTTCTAACCATTAAACTACAATGTTTTCAGCACAGTTGGAAACAATAATAAATATGATATTTCTGATTAATGACCACATGATCTGAAGTGTATTACTGCAGATTTTTTGGTTTTACATGGCTTTTTCAATACAATGGTTAAATGTTTAACAAAGCATCATATTTCATGAACAGTGGCAAAAGGATATTAAACAGATTTGTTTTTCAATGATGTATCTCTCCCAAAATTTTAAGTATAATTCCATTCTGAAATGGAATATAATTTAGAAATATATACTACAATTTAGTATAATTTACGTTCTGAAAACAGAGGAACTCATTTGAAATTGGTGGAATCATGTTGTTAGAGAGAAAGCAACTCTTCATGGAAGAAACATATTGTTTCAGGATACACAAGTGCATCCTGACTGCATCCTACAGGTCTTAGAAGAAGGGAATAATTAATTTAGTCTACTGTTGCCCAAAACAGGTTATTCAAAAAAATCTCAATTTACTGAAATATCCTACTGCTAACAGGAAGTTTTATGTCCTAGTGGGGCATGCCAGTTGGTTGACCTCTACTACATTTTAGGGGTATTTCTTCTCTAATACACATATAAATATGAAATTACTGATATTAGAGACCCAGTAAATAAAAATATATACATTTCTAAAGCAACAAAATTCTCAGCAATATTCATGAATCAAATAAGAAAGTACCAACTGAAGGCACAAACTATTTTCAATTCAAATTGAAGCACAATCTGTTGTACTGAGAAACTAACCTCATTTCTCATCCAGTTCTGCCCTTTGCTTAGTGCCTTCTTTCAGTAAAATAATTTAATTTCTGTGGCTCAATTTCTTACAATCATTATTTATTTTTCTTTCTTTGTCAGACCTGCAGGTGACTGCTAGCTGAAGTTCAGCTGAGATGAAAATTTCGATGCACAAAATTTGAGCTATCTAAAATTGTTATTTGTTTGGAGGTCTCAGACCAGGTCTCATGTATCACCTCCACTTTAAAAATACTTTTTTTGTTTTTCAGACTGAAGTGTAATGTTAGGATCCCATAATGTCAAGACCAAGGGGGAGAAATGAGGGTTTGATAGCCTTTTCTTGAAACTCAGCATTTTAATATTACTGCAAGTTTTTAAAAGGGAGTTCATATGCTATTTTGAAGTACAGAATTATAGCCTGAAGTAAATCCTGATCCTGCAGAGGTACATTGCATGCTTAGCTCTCCATGTTTTTGTACATTTAGTTCAATTCAGTAACACCATTCACTGGGCCAAAGTGGAATCTACAGGTAAGCCTTTGTAAATTTGTGTCTCAAAATAAATAGTTTCTTTGTGACCTTATTAATCTCTTATCCTTTCCCAGTTTTGTTGTATTCAATAATTCTTAAATAGTGTGTTTCAGACTTGACTGGGTAGATTAGAGTGCTATGGGATGTGGTTCAATAGGGTTGACAGATTTCTCAATTAGTCAAACTCAAACAAGCATATTTTGTCATTGAAACTGTTTTTACAAGACTGCAAATTTATTACTGATGTTGTACCTCCATTGCAAGTCCACCAGCCACTGAACAGGAACAAAACACAAGTTAAATCAGTCACCAAGGATTCAGTGCTCCTGTATTCCTGCTGTTGTTCTGTTTCTCATGCTCTGTAGAGTGATGAAATACAATATAGTAAAAGAACATGGCAGTGTAGTTGCTGGGAAATGTCTTGGAATGGTTTTATAGACAAAATCTGCCCCAGACAAATGCCTCAGACAGGGGCCTCCCACTGAGGTATATCATATACAGACAGAGAATTCAATTTTCTTGTGCTCCTGTAAAATTCCTGTCACAAATTACAAATCTGTGACCACAAGTTAAATCTGCTGGTCCCAAATCTTAAAAGCATATTGGTTTTAATTAAACAAACACTCTGCATCAGATTCCGCTCACAGAATTTACTTTATTACCCTGACACAGGTTGGATGATGAGGACAAACCCAATGGTAACTGAAAAAATTTAAATGTCTCTGTGTTTTAAGTTGTACACATAGTTTTATAGCATGCAATTTGTCAGTTTAATGCTGAAATGGTCTTCTGACTTGTATCCTTATAACCATGGATAGCCAACTATTCCTCTGGAGTTAAGAAGCCCAGAAGATTTACTGGGGCACAGACCTGTTCAACGAGTTTATTTGCCAAGCACCTACTCTCAAAAACTCTTTTTCTGAGTGAAAATGAGATCATTTTTTCCTGGAGCAGCAGTCAGATACTCACTATCTCTGGGGGAGAGGCAAGGACAGACTTCTCCTGAGTGGGAGATGACCCCAGCTATGGCAAAACCCACCTAACAGAGTGCAGACCCCAAAACCTGAGCCAGGTGGGCTGGGATAGACACAGGCAGCAAGTGCCACTGACAGCCCCACACACTTCAAAGGGAGCTGTGGCCAAGGGCTAAACAAGAAAAAAAGGCTGTTAGGCCAGAGACCAAAACTGACCGAAATAAAAGTTTGCTAGGCTGGAGGCAAGGCTAAAGCAGATATTTAAAAGCTCTATTCAGGTGAGAAACTACCTACAGCCTGCAGCTAGAGGGAAGAACAAGCACTAACACTCCAGTAACACAGCTGAGGAAAGGAACAAGTCCCAAACCTGGGCTTAACTGGAGCCCTGGGGCAGGAGGTGTGGGTGGAAGTGCCCGGTGAAGCCAGCCAGAGCCATAAAGGCCAAGCCATGTTCTGATGGTGTCCTTCTTCCCTGGATTAAAATGCACAATAATCACCCCAATGGGCTCAAACCAATTTAGCACGTTAAAAGAATGAAGCTCATTAATTTCATTCTCACTGTTCCTATGTCTCCTAAAAAAAAAGTGATCCTACCACAAAATATGGTGAACATAAAACAGCTTCTGGTGATAAGCTTGCTCCAGCTAGGTTGTATTCATTTTATATGTTTGCTTCTTGCAAATATTAGGAGGGTCAAAGTTTTTTCCCCCCAGGAAAATTTCCAGTAAGAAAATTTCATTGTAGTACCCAAAAAGCTGGAAAAAATATTTTAAAGAAAAATGAAACAGAGCAGTCCCCAAATTTCACTGCTATTTTTGCAGAAAGGTATGAGTTGGTCCATAACTAGTTAGAGATTAAATTAAGAATGTTTCTTAATTATACTACCAACATTTAACTGATGAATACTCTCACTCAATTTGATCCATGGGCATTCCTATGGGATGTACAAAAATGACAGAAAATGCTTACTTAGTTCTTTACTTAGGTAAGGACTTCTTACATTATTGATGGAAAAACCAGGTCACTCTTCCAATAAAATTAATAGAAAACTTACATGAGTGAAGGAAAATACTAATCTTCCAGATCTGTTGGGAGAAAGCAGATCTGCAAAGATATTCCTTTTCCCAGTAGTTATTTGAACTCAAAATCTGAAAAAAAATTTTGATGGTCTTTTTGTGCACACCCTCAGAAAATTATGTATGGACGCTCCCTACTATCTGGGACTTATGTAATTTTCAAAATGTTTCAGTAGTGCCAGTAGTTTGGCAACACTTCTAGCTATTATACCAAGAATAATGTTTGTAACCAATCCAAAGTAGTTATTGATACACCTATTGATACACTGGGGAAAGAGCAGAACTGCTCACAAAAACTAAGTTGTGGTTAGAGGTGATTATTAAGTTAACAAGGAAAAATAATATATTTAAAACCAATTTAGGATGAGTTTTTCTACTGAGATGGATCCTTGAATCTCACTGAAATGAAATAGAAGTTTAGTCTATAACTAACTAATGCTCAAATTGTTGTTTTTCTAAGTTGCAGTATACCAAATATCTTAGCTTCCAAAAATCTAACACAAGTATGGCACTAACAAGGAAATATCCAAGAAGAACTATAGGAATACAGCAAATCAAAATTCAGCTTTGTGTTACTGTAAGATCAAAAGAATGGTTTACAATGCCTTTACAATGATTTTTCTCTTTCCTTAATAGTGTTGTCAAACTTTGGGAGGCATCACAATAGTGCTACAGATATGACCAGCCCAGATTTCATGTGTAAAGTTTTCCATTGTATTGTGCTCAAATCTTTCTGTTATTTTCTTGCCAAATTTTCTGGCAAAATTTCTTTACTTCTTTGCAGCTATTTGAAATTTCTCATAGACTTTTTGATAAGTCTTTTAATATAAAAAAATAATTTTGCCAAGTAAATTCGAATTTTCTTGGTAGAATGTCTGATGACAAACAAAAACCCAACAAACAAGCAAAATTAAAACACCACGCAAAAACATACACACACCATTTTTAAATTTTCTGATCTTTTTGGTTGTTATTTTACTTCAAAGAGGAAGAAATTTAGAATGACTTACAGCTAGCCTAGCCTTTTTTTCTCCTTTCTGCCTAACCTGTTCTCATGCTAGCCCAACAAGTTGTCACTTCAGTTTAACAACCAATATACCTCACAAAGTGTATTGTAACTCAGCTGAATTTCTCTCCTTCCTCCAGATGCTCTTCATTTCCACAGCAAGTTTTTAACTAAAGTCTTCTGCTTCATAAATTAGTCCTATATTGGCAGGCTGGAGATTCAGAAATAGAAAAAAAAATAACATCCAAGACAATACCTGCTACTTTTTTATCTGTTTTATACTGCAGGATAGAGTCATCCTAATGTATTTAATGTGGTCTTAACTGTTACATTTGTGGGGTGCCCTGTGACAAGAAGGAATGGTGAATCTGACTCCATGTTCTCAGAAGGCTAATTTATTATTTTATGATACTATATTATATAAAAGAATACTATACTAAACTATAATAAAGAATAGAGAAAGGATACTTACAGAAGGCTAAAAAGAAAATAATGAAAACTGGTGGCTCCTTACAGAGTCTTGACACAGCCTGACAGTGACTGGTCATTAAGTGAAAAACAATTCCCATGAAACCAATGAAACAACCACCGGTTGGTAAACAATCTCCAACCACATTCCAAAGCAGCAAAACACAGGAGAAGCAAATCAGATAATTACTGTTTTCATTTTTCTCTGAGGCTTCTCGGCTTCCCAGGAGAAAATCCTGGGCAAAGGGATTTTTGAGAAAATATGATGGTGACACTTAACAGGAAAAAAACAGGAAAAGAAACTAAAATAAATAATTTGTTAGGGGAAGGAATAGATCAAAAAGCAGAGTGTTTTACTTAAAAATCAACTCATGTAACTTTAGTAAGAGACTTTATTAATAAGTGACAGCATAAAGAAGGGAAGACTGAGGCTTTATCAAGAGGAATTATTAAATTCTCCCCTGCCATTGTGAATGGAGGGTGGAGGCGGAAAATGTGTTGAAGAAAGTGTCAAAGTGCCACAAACTCCTCCCCAGAACTGAGAGAGCACCAACACAAATTCTCTACGCCTGGTGCAATAAGATATTATGGTCTTATCTGGTCTTCTTCAGGATTTGGACATGAAAGAAAGCCCTCATACTGCAGAGTGAACCCATTGGTATTATTACCCCTCGTTATAATATCTGCAGCTCTTTCCACTGTCAGCAAAGCTTTGGCAGAAACCAGAGCAGCAATAGCTCTGCTCCCCTCCTGGCAGCTGTAGCTGTAAGGAATGGGCACTCTGGGAGTCAAGGTTGCTTGGAGATGCTCTCACTGTCAGGAAGATTACAGAGATATGCTCAGTAAGCACTGGAAACACACACCAAGATTAACCTCCAAACCCCACACAGTGCCTTTATTCCTGTGTTGTCTGATAGAGGCCAAGAAGGGGATGCAGAGGATTGCCCTCCTTTTTAATCTTCCATGGAAAACATGGGCTTTGTGCCCAGCTGAAAGCGAAGAGCCAGCACTCTGCATGCACCACTGTCTAAAAATGCTGTTCTGTAAAGCAGGGCCCTTGTGAGAAAGGGTGCAGAAGCAATGATCAGCTGAAACAAGTCCTGTATGGGGCAAAAATCTCTAAATCTGCATCTTGAAATGCATAAACCAGTTTTGGGGAATGGCATGGGGAAGAGTGACTGCTGCTGGCAGGGGAGACATCCTGGATTCCTGCTGCCCTTTCATTCCCAGCTACAAGGAACTCTTACAGCCCAGTGCCACAGTGGTGTGAGGAATGGGGAAATAGAGAGGACAGACTTTACCATCACAGTGGTAATAATGTTCCTTCTCCAGGTCTTTGGGCAGGAATGGAGAGAAAGGAGGCACAGCAGAGATATATGACAATATTGTTCCTCCAACTATATCCTGCTATTCAGCTAATTCCCTTTAGCTGATCTGACAGAAGATTATAACCACAGGGGGTTTTGGTAATTATCTGAAACACCCTTTGGAGGCACATAAACATCAGGGATTAGTTAAGCTGCCTCATAGAAAAGTGAAACCAGTAAAAATATCAGTCCAAGTGGAGCATTATTAGTGTCTGAAGCCATGTTGGGCTATTGAATTTTGAACTGGGCCTTGAAAACCCTGGTTAGGGATTCTTGGGATTCAAATAAAGGCTTAGATTGGAGAATTGAAAAGAAGGCAGTAAGCTAATCCAATTTATGAGCTATTGAAAGCCTGGGAAATGAAACATTAAATATATTTCAGGAAAAGAATAATAACAAGAGCTTGGCAAATTGAAAAAATTTGACTGGAATCAATTATGTAGTTGAATAAAGATATATACAGACATTTAAATAGAGACAAATAATGAGTACTGAAGAAACAGCAGAAAATAGAGGATAACTATCTCAATACCAATATCTTGGATAACAGATTATACTTCAAAACAGGCAACAAGAAAGCAAATGGAGATTTGAATTACATTATTAGGAGCATTATGTATAAAATCAGCAATTAGTATACTTCCCTTTATTATACTGTTAAGGGCCCAGCCTCAGCTGTTCTATCTCAGTTTCAAAAACAGAACAAAGAAAGTTGAGAGTTCACCATCTTTAATGGAAGAGAGTGATTAAAAGTTTGGAAAGGGAAACTGATAAAGAGCATGCTTAGAGTCATGGAAATGTAACTCAGGGAAGAATAAATTCTCAGGAAATAACAATAAGGATGTCATAAAAAGACAGGCTTCAATTATTCTGACTTCTGAGAGAGGACAAGAAAAAATAAAATGTGTTTAACTTGAATTGCAACATGCATATTCTGTTTAAACATTAGGGAAGGCAATTCTCAAATGCCAAAAAGTTAGCATAGTGCTAGATATTATTGTTAAAAGGTCATATATCTACCCAGAGACTTAGAAAAGAATATCAATATCAAACAAATGCTATGTGAGCATTCACACATGAGATTATTGCTACAGGTATCTTGCTATAAGATTCAAAACGAAAGGGGAAGGTATGTCTTGTTCTTAAAAGAATGAGTAATTCATCATTTAATGTGGTAACATTTTAAGCAAAACCTAAGAATTGAAACACATCCTCTCAATAACATGATTCATTCAGAAACAATTTCAGAATTAGTCTGGGTGAATGTTATATAGATTTTGATTTGATCAACAATTCATGATTGTGGTAGACAGTGTTGTAGTTATCTTGGAGAGTTGGTAAGGCAAATCTTCTGAAGGTTATGAACTTGATGCAAAAATATCTAAGTAAGCAATTTCCTAACATGAGACAAGTTTGAATTCAAGTGTAATTTACATATTTTTCAATTGCTCTGGAAGAAAAAAGAATTATGATGAACTCTATTTCTTTTAAGGGTGATCACATGGTCATTTAAAGCTACACATATAATTTCCGATGGATGTATTGTATATAATTTCTGAAGGATGTATATGTATTTTTTATTTTGACATAAATTACAGTAGTCTTTATTCCCAGAGCACCCTTTTTAAAGAACATTTTGCAGGCAAGCAGATCACAGATCCCTGACCATAATTAACAAGTAAGCCTGCATGACTTTTTGAGAATTTAAAAAACAATATTGATTGATTTTGACTGTAACAAATAGAAATGCTTATTTCCCCTGACATTTAGACAACTCTCCCTTCATAGCACCTTGCTCTCCTCCCTCCAAAGCATGCTACTTTGGGTGTCTTAGACATCAAATTCTATTTAATGTTTGAAATCCAGAATACCATTCCTGAGTGCATTTGTACAGAAAAACATGCATGAAGCAGTATGGGGATGAGCGGGTCTACGAGGGAAGTGAACCAGACAAAGTTCAGGAAACCAGGAAAGTTATGATCTGACATCACTTTGTAGGATATTTTTCTCTATAGTAAGGGACTGTTTCCAAGTTGAAATGGAAAAGTAATTTAAATCTACACGCTACTCAGCTGTGCCTCTAGAATTTTAACTAAAAGCCCCAACAAATTCTCAGAATTCCAGACAATCTCATCCTGAAATGGAATTTAGAAGTCCTAAAACCAACCAGTTTTAATATCCAAAAGAGTATGCAAGTGAAAAAAATTATCCATGAAATCCCTCTCAGTAAAAAATCACTGCAAGCAGAGATTCCTAATCAAATCACCCACAATTGTCTAGAAACTGTTTTTACTGTTAGACTAAAAAAGAGGAATCTCATGAATAATTTCAAGTATAATTTCTGATTCAGGAGATGCACTGTGCAGCTCATGCACCACGACTGCACACAAAACTGTAACCTCCAAAATCCTGAAGCCCAGTTCATGCCTGGATTCTGCGATGAGGAATGAAGAGTTCTGTGTGGTAAAGTTTTACAATTTCAATACCTACCAAGTTGTCCATATATTATACCAGCCTTAGAAATTTATCAGGCATGAAAGCAGAACAGAAAATAAGGACGTGTGTCACACATGTCAGCTATTTAATAATGTACTTTATCCTACTAAGTGCGCATTCTAAAGATAGTGACATCCCAAAAATACATGAATCATTCTCTCAGCACTTTTCCTAATCTTTAATCTTTGCTCAGTGGAAGTGAAAACACTGCCAATTTTTTTTTGTGCAGATTCATAAAGAATGAGGATTAGCAAAGTGTCAGTTAAGAAGGTTATACTGTACTCTGGAGATGATGTGAAATCAGAAAAATCATCTGCATAGTTGCAAAATGGGTTAGGCCCCAATCACCCAGATGTCTTTTAAAAGACCAATTACAAACCCAGAAATTATTTTATTTTTATCAAAATTATGGCTTCTACATGATAATATGTATTTTCACTGTTTGGATTATTTTTTCCTTCAAATGTGAAAATGCTTAATTGAAATTCTGATTTAAGCATTCATATCAATATTGATAATCATAAAAAATATAGGTAAATATTCAAAAGCAATAGAATGCCACCCTAGATATTGAAGTTCAGTTTACCTACTATTATTTAAACAACTTTAGGGGAGGCAAGTGCTTATTTATTGTTGAAAAGCATGTTGACCCCATATATTCTGCAGCTGAGATCAAGGGAATTTTTGCAATTAGTCAGAAATTCTTACTCATATGAATATTTTTACAAGGTTTTAGCAGATGTTTTGCACACTACAACATGGTGAACAGCAGATAAAACAGCCAGTTGCATGAGTTTCAGGCACAAGTGTTATGAAACATATAAGTGCCAGCAAAAGTATACAATATTGAGGACCAAACAAGGTTAAATACTCAGAACAAGTTAGGCAGTTGAAGAAAAGACTTGCAGAACTGTTAACTATGTTCTTAAACTTGGTAAAATCAAAGGTTTAATCCACCTTCTGTAAATTTGAATTGGTTTATTCATCAAAGAGGCACATTTCTCTTTAACATCTCATTAAGACATGCCATGTCTTAATTTACTACAGGAAAGAGAGAACTTCTGATGAACACATCTGTGGTACCTGCCAGGCTAATTCAGGCAGCAATTCATACCACAGAACTCCCAGACTCAGCCAAGATTTGTCAAAATGTAACAGAGAATCTGAAAAGATGAAAAGTTACCAAGAGCAAGATTTCTTCTTTGTCCAGAAGCTGAGAAATTTGTTTCTGTCATCCCCGTGCATTGACATTGTCTCAGGTCAGAGGGGAAGGAGAGGAGACTTTGCTTCTGCATGAGCTCAAGCCTGGTCATAGGTGTACATGCTATAGCTCTAGTAAGCACAGTGGCCAAAATAGTACACTAAAAATATTGTGTGTGTGTGTTTGTATTTGCAGAAGCGGGAGCTAAGGAAGAACAGCTTTTTTCATGAATCTGAGTCAGTCAAGCAAACACCTTTTTCATTCAAAACTCTTCACCCAAACAGTTTAGGAAAAAAAAAAAAAAAACCCTTAAGATATCTGGGAAATAAACACTCATAAGGTAAAAATACAAATTAAGACATTAAACAACAGAATGCAGGAATAACACAATACTGGGAGGGCATTTTGTCATTTTTTCTTGCTTCATGACCATCTAAGAAAGGTGTTTGACAGCACGAGGCAGAAGAATGAAAAATCGAGGAAGACATCTGAAGTGGTTTAATATATGATAATGAACAGAAAGAAATATTCCAGATATAATGAAAACACAGACTAAGAAGTGGTTTAATATATGTTACTGAGGGGAAAGGAATATTCCTGGTGAAGATATAATGCAAACACAGAATAAGAGGCCAATATGAAAAGAAACTCAGAAATGAACTCATTGACACATATAGTTTTGCACATGGAGCTAAGATAATATTATTGTCAAATAATCCTGGTGGACTTTACCCAAAATTTTACTTTTTTTCAGATCATTTAGCAAGTTGTCAAAGAAGAGGCCAGGGAGGCAACCCACCCAACTCAAAGAACAGATGGCTTTTCTCAGGCAAATATGATATAGCTAAGTGTTTTCTTTGTTAATCAATATAGTTGTGGCAAAAAAAAAAAACAAAAAAAAAACCAAAAAAAACCAACGAGTTGCATTCATTTTCTATGTTTCTGTGTCACCAAAATTTGATATGCCTAAAGACTGAATGGTGTGGTCCTGAAATATCCTCACATCTTTAAAGAACTCATACTTTAAAAGACCACATTTCCCGGAATGCAACAAAAAAAAAAAAGTTTGCAAAATACTAGGAACTTCTCTAAAAACAAATTGTTTGTGGAGCTACCATAGATGACTTTTAAGTAAGGAACATTTTGAAAATCTGAAAAAAATAGTAGAAGCTGAGTGACATGTTCCAAATATTGACCTCTCTGATTTACTGAATGTGCACAAGAGTTCCACAGTGTGATCTTATTTGGAAAGGTTAAAATAATTTGTAAGGTTGTTTACCAATATGGTAATTTATGCTTTATATATAACAGTCTGTATATGAACTATGAATGTTGTTTCACCTATATGACCTGTCCATCTTTTTTTTTATGATGCAGTGAAATCAGTCAGGCAAAAAAGGTTGAATTAACATTGCAGCTGCAGATGCATGACAGAACATATATTATTCTGATGAAAAAAATTGAAAGTTCACTGACAGGGCTTCACAGCTAAATTTGTTTTCCTTGCTTGCCTCTGTTTAGTTCTATCATCACTAAATGACAGGCTGGGAACATGAAAAATAAACAGCTGAAGAACCTTTTTTTCCAGTTTTATGAATGATGATGGCTGCTTGTTTATGCTAAAATTAGGTGTTACCTTCATAAAATGCATCACCTGAGTGGAATAAAGATGCTGTCAGTGACTATAATGTTTTAATTCTGTCAAATGAGTGAAAAAGGAAGAAGACTTCTGATGGTGCTAGAATTCCATAACTTCCAAATACGAAATAAAACAGTGGCAGACAGATGCACTACTGAAGGGAATATTTTTTAAAGTAAAAATCAATAAATTATGAAGCATTGATTAACATCATCCACCAAACATACAAAGTCAATCTCTTTCATCTTGTGATCCACATTCTTTCCTCAGTGAAGAGCTGACCTTTTAAAAACTCTGTCTTTAATTCAGGGTTTCAGAGACCACACAAACTGGCAATTGCAGCAAGAGCTATTTTCGTTTGTGGTAGAAATCACTACTGTATCTGCTTGAGACACAGCCGTACCAGCACTGTTAAAGCGAAGAAACCTGAAAAAAAGAAAGAAGAAGGACATTGCTGGCAGGTAGGCACACTGTCCTGGTGGCTGCTGAGTCAGGGGCTGCTCTGCTGTCCCCAGGCCACCTCTTCACCCATCCCTGTGCTCCAGGTGAAGGCTCCATCTCAGGATGGCCAGAGCCTGAAATACAGCCACTGCCTTTTCTGCTCCTGCCAAAACAACCTGGGAGGGCATAAATCCTGTCAATATCGACCTTTGGGCTGGTCTTTGCCAAAACTGAGGCTGTTTGTGTAGAGCAGAGGGATTACAGCACATGAAAGCCTGCCAGCAGACGAGGGATGAGGGCTGGGAGAAGGTTGGAAGCTTGAGGGACAAAATCCCTTCACCTGGTTCAGCTGCAGCTGCACATTTGACCACATCATCTCCTGAGTCTGTGAATAGTTCAGACCCATAATCTTGCTTTTATAAAAGCCCACATGGATGGGGTGACTGAAGAACTGTGAGATTGAAAACAATATTTAAATAGAAACAAGTACCCAAACCCTTAAATTGCCATTAAGTGTACAGGCATACACTAATCATTCTCTGATGATTTCTCCATTCTTTCTTCCCCTGCCCTTTTTTATCTTCCTGGGTGTTTTCTTGGGTTTTTTTTTTTTTGGTTTTTTTTTTTTTTTGGTCGGTTGGTTGGTTTTTCGGGCTTTTTTGGTTTTTTGTTTGTTTTTTCAGTCCAAGGACCAAAAAGTGAAAAATCTTTCGCCGTTCCTGGGATGGGGAATCAGTTAAAAACATTTCTGTATCTCATCTGCACATTCTTAAAAAGCAGACAAAAGAAATTTCCCTTGCAGTGTAACCCATCAAACCTAGGATTGGGCAGAGAAACAGGAGCTGCAGATTTGAACTACCTAAGGCTAATAGGGATGTAAAACTGGAGTTGCCTTTCCTTTGACAGAGCTCTAAAAATGCATTCATGTATTTTTCAAGAGAAAATTGGGAAAGGCAACCAAATCCACAGGGTCACCTGTGCGACCACAGCTGTTGCAATCTGCCAATTCAAATCTCATGCACAGTCAGACCTGTGCCAGAGATAGAACTCCAGATCTGTTTCTTACAGAATATTGGAGAAATTCCTGCTTCTGGTGTATCATCCTCATGACCACTATTCACAATTGTCTGATCTTACAGCATGTGTGCAGTACAGGGAATTGTATGCTGTCATTTTTTGAATTCTGCTGCAGAAGGTCCATATGGCTGTGTTAAAACAGCCCCTACACAAATTGTCTGACAACAGTGCAAGTAACAAAGTGGGCAAAAGCTACAAAACTTGGTATTTTAAAATGAAAATGGAAGCACGGCCTTGATTAAGGAGTTCTTTTCTCACATAAAATTTTTCTGGGAATTTTCAAATTCCACATAAAGATCATAATACTGCAACCAGCTTCATAACCCTCTGCTTCTACCTTACAAATATTTCTTATTGCCTTTAAGCTTGAAATAAAATTCCAGAAATGACCCTACATAAGGCTGGTGCTGAGTAATAAATAATTTTTTGCTCTGTTTTCCAAGACTACCTTCCTCTTTTTCTTCTTTTCATAAATTCTTATATCAAGCTCCCTTTAAATGTGTAGGCAGATTAAGAATAAATACGTGATTCTTTTGTTCAGGTTGTTATGAATGAATCCAAATGTGCTATCAGCCAAATCTGATGAGAAACACAGATGTTCCAAACTTTCAATGAATATCTCAGGTGACTGCTGAACTGCAAACAAATTCATTTGATGAACCGTAACCCCACTGGAATAAAATCTTCCCTGATAAATACATTATTCAAAGTCAAACTCTAACTTTCTAATTTCATCTCAGGACAGTATAAAACGCTTCTGACAATGAGCTGAAAATTAATAAAATATCTGTTGCAGTTTCGTTTCTGTTTGCTAAATTTGTAGGTTGCTAGGTGATGAAAAATAAATTGATTGAATCAAAAGAAAATGCTTATGAGAAACCATAAAACAGATTGCAGGGTACAATACTTTGAACATGAATTAGCATATTGTTATGAAAAAGAAGGCATTTTACAGAATTATGGGGCTGGAGATTTGATAAGAAATTACTATCAGAAGACATAAGCATGACAATAATTCTGGAGGCACTTAGTGGTAAGCAATGAAAAGCAATAAGTAACTGAGAGTAAGAGAAAGGAAAATGCTGGAGAAGATGCAAGCAATCAAAACCAGTCTGGCTGCTTCTTAGATCTAGAAAAGCTATAACTGAAACCTGCTTTGACATAAAGTAAAATGCTGTTGACAATATGTATTCATGCAGGCATAGTCACAGGCAAGAGAATATGCCCACAATTCCTTAGTTTTAAAAGCTTCATCAGCTTCCCTACTTAATTAGAGGATCCTTGGAACACTTCTTGAGAATAAGGATACAGTCTCTGTGGCAGAGATAAAAATAAAACACCATCATCAATTGAAGCAGAGAACTCTGTATAATTTGTTTAATTTTATGCATATAAAAATCTAAATAATTCAGTGCAACAATCAAACTGTACTTCTAACTGCACGAGTTAGCAGCACATTACATTAACTTTTCTAGAACAATACTGCCTTGGATGTGCTGGTTTTGTCTTCAAGGTTTAATTTCCTCAAAGCAAAGAGTGGTCATAGAAAGGGATTGAGGAAAATCAAGCTACATGGGAGACACTGCAGAGAATGGAACAACATAGATGTAGCAATAAGTGCAAAATGAAATGCAAAACCATTTACAGCAATTTACCTTTAACTCTGGGCATCCTTATGGGGAACTCTATGGGGGCCTGAGGAAAGAAAGAAAATAAAGGACTGAAAGCAATGGACAAATGTGAATTTTACTTTAGCAAAATCTGCCAGTAAATGCAATGTGTATATGGAAAGCCTGTAAGTAGATGTCAGCTATTAAATACCAAGCATTGTTGAGACAGGCAATATTGAAACCCAGGCACTGTGATGTGCAGGATGAGTAAGTTGTGTTCTTATTCCCCATTTACAGCAGTGCTATAACAGTGACAAGGACCATGTGTCACCTCTAAAGGAGACAATCAGCACAGCCCAAGGCTTCTCAGAGTAGTCCCTTGAAGGACAATCTGGCTCAACCTCTGCCTTTGCCTTGTTAAGGTCTACTTGGAGTCTTGTCTTTCTTTGGGGATTCTTTATGCCAGAGTTTAACTTCATAACAGCACTGGGAGCCTCCCAGTAATGTGCTTTTGTCTTTGCTAGTTCCTTTGGCAAGTTTTTGGACATCCCGCTGGCTGTAAGATCAGACTGAAACAGCTCCTGTATTTCAGATGCACTTTTCTTTCTGCATAGCTTCTTTCAGGTTATTTGTGTGCACTTTCAAAGTAGCTTATGCCAATAGGCTTGAAAGACTCGCCATGTAGTCATGGACAAAGTTTTTGTTAACCCTGGGGAAATTTCACACCAGCACTTAAGAGCAATTCCATTACACTGGCATTAGCAACAATGAGAATTCAGCAGTTGGGCTCTTTCTGAGAGTCTGGGTCATGGTGCAAAGCAAACAGGAAGCTGTGTGAATGCAGTTTGCATGTTAACAAACCCAGACGAGCAGTCCCAGGACTGAGACATTATTTTCTGTCTCTGCAGGACTTAGTAGCCTGGGGCAAGCCCAGTGCTAAGCTGCTTCTACCCAATCTTCAGAGATTTTTCTGAATGCTGCAGAAGAGTCTGCAGCATTCAGAAAAACACCAGGTGAATTCTCTGTTGAATAAATTCTATATTATTAGAGATGCCTAGCTTGGCTCAGAGTTCCCAGTGCTGAACTTGCTCTGCACATCTGGCAGTGAAGGGGATTTTCTTGGGAACTTTTTATAGTCTGAACATGACTTAGGACCACTGGCTGAATCAGCTTTGCAACAATGATGGAAACCTTTTTGGCTGGGTCCTGGTTGTAGAGAAAAGGGGCTCAAGTTTTTATCACTTTTCTGTTCCATGCCATCCACATCATCACTGGGAGCATGGTTTTGTAGGGAATAGCTGAATGTCAGAAACTGGAAATTCCCCACCTTGCCTGTGTCACTGTGGAGATAAGAGGTTGGGGCCAGTACTCTGCCATCACCAGTCCCTTCCTCATTTTCTGTTCCTTCAGTGAATTCCTTCAATATTGGAGGGATTCACTGAAGGAACTTTATCTGGAGACCATGTGGGCAGAACTAATTTTAGGAAGTGTCTTTGTTCTTGGAGGTAAATATCCTTTTGTGGGTAAAACACTCTATCTCCTTTGTATATTCTTTGTTAATAGTATTGCTGTGGTTATTGTGATTTTAATAAATTGTTATTCCAATTTATAATCTCCCTTTATTGTTCCTCAATTATTGGAAGGAGTGGAGGGAAAGGGAGTAGATTATTTATTTTCCTGTAGTTGTTAAAACCAGCACAGGAGAGAAATAAGAAGTATTGCCCAGTCCTCACAGTCTACAGAAAAGAGTTTGCTAGCTCAGTGAAGATAATAATTTCTAATAAAGCACAACCACAAAGAAAAACCAATCTAAACCAATTTTTCTAGAGGCAGTCTTGCCACTTTAAAAAATTTTATACAAAATCAATAATGGATTGAGTTCGTTTATAATGGCACTCATAACCAGCTGATTCATACCATCAAAAGAGCCCAAATCTCTTCCTGATAAATGAAACCCAATTCTGAACCAAAAAACTCATGACATCATCTCTGGGCCAGTGTTTCCTGAAGTAATCCTCCCACTATCCCCAATTAAAAGTCTCTCACAGACACAGTCTCAGATAAAAAGGATAAAATTAAAGATTCTCACCAGAACAGTGAGGCCTTTGGCATTAAATTACAGTCTCTCTGTAAGATGGAAACAATATTAGATTATAAATACATTCTGTAAAACAGAAGACCAAGGTTTGGACCATCTGAGTTACTACAAATGTTTGAATATTTACTTCAGAGAATAATTAGTTCAACATTATTTTGATAATCTGAAAATCTTTTCTTTTTAATGTAATTTCAGCCAAAACTAAAGAGTTAAATTTATGTTTAGAAATGCACAAAATCACAGAGTGTTTGAGCCTGGAATACATATTTGAAGATTATCTAGACCAAACTTCTAGACCAGAGTAGGGTCAGCTATAAAGAGGTGCTCAGAACTGCATTCAGTTGTGTTTAAATATCTCCACAGATGGAGATTCTACAGCCATCCTGGGTAATCTTTTCTAGCTGAACTCTCACACTATTTTTTTTCTCTCAGTCTTGATTAGAATTACAACTATTACAACAATTATTTGTGCCTTGTGCCTTTTGTGCTTTCACTGGACACCACTGGGAAGAGTCTGGCTCCATCCTTCACTCACCATCAGAGCTTTTATACCCACCATCAAGATTACCCCCATTGTCGCAGACATCTTTTATGAAAAATCCTTACCTTGGGATTTTTCCTCCTGAGAAGCTGAGAGACCTCAGGAACAAAATGTAAACATTGATTATCTGCTGCTGTGGAATGCAACAGGTGCATCTGTGATTGGCCCATGTTGGATGTTTGTAATTAATGGCCAATCACAGCCCAGCTGGCTCAGACACAGAGCTGAGCCACAAACCTTTGTTATCATTCCTTCCTATTCTATTCTTAACAACCTTCTGATGAAATCCTTTCTTCTACTCTTTTAGTATAGTTTTAATGTAATATATATCATAAAATAATAAATCAAGCCTTCTGAAACATGTTCAACCTGAGACCCCTGTGAACACGGTCACACCCCATGAGCCTTCTCTTTTTTAGTCTGAATAGTCCCAGCTGTCATCCTCTCCTCCTGTGAGAGAAGCTCCAGTGCTTCATTGTCTTTGTCCAGTATGCCCATTTCTCTTTGACTGGAGTGTTGCCACATTTCTCCTCACAGAGAAAAGCAAGGCACAATTCTTCCCAAGAATATTTCTGGGTTTCACAATCTCTGAACCTCAGAGAATGGAAAACACAATTCTTATCATTTGCAGTGCCTGTGTTTGTGCCAAAGTAGAATGCAATATGGAGATTGTTTACCCAAAGTGATGGGGTTTTGTTTCCTTGGCCTGTCAGGGCCAGGTGTGTGTGTGTTGGGACTGTTGGGTGACAGTCACGAGTTCTGTGCAGTGTGAGCAGAGCTGAGTGCTTGGCAGATTCAGTTTAGATGTAATGTAATATAGTTGTAATATAGTATAGAATAATCTAGTATAATAAAGTAATTAATTAGCCTTCTAATGAGATGGAGTCAGATGTGTCATTTCTCTCCCCTCGTCGGGGTTGCCAGCCAATATTATACTGGGGAGCCCAGGACTGGGCTCAGCACCCCAGACATGGATCAGCAGAGCTGAGTGGAAGAGAAGGATTATCCTCCTCGACCTGTTGGAAATTCTCTGCCAGCTCAAAGGCTCATTGCTTACTTCTGCTCAACTCATTGCCCACTAGCATCCCAAAGCTTTTCTCTTTCTTGTCAGTTCAGCCAATTTTAACCCAACTTCCATTCACCCAGTTTGTATTTCATAATCAAAACCTTTGCTGCAGTCAAGATAAGCAGTATTCAGAGCTGTCCCCCTCATCCACTGAGCCAGTCTTCTCATTGTAGATGAGGTTGGTCAAAAATGACCGACCTAAAACAGTTGTACATCATGAAAAATAACAGAATAGCAAATATAATTGACATTACTATCCTGCACTGCCATCAGCCTTTTTGCTTTATGTTTTGAACTCATCATTATCCTGCTCTATCCAGTATTACTCAGTAAAAAAGCTTCAAATTCTGGGAAAAACCCCCAAAACTAACCTAAAATGTGAATAGTAAAGTCAAAACTCAGCTGAAATTAGTCTCTATGGTTATTTAACAAAAAGCTTCAGATTACCATCTCATCCAAGAAAGCTGCTTTTCTAGCACTTTTCTTTCCTAGATTTTACTTGAATTATGATCAAAAAAGTGAATAACAGTCCATATCAGATACCATGTAAGTAAGGAGAGTATATGGTCACATGGGAGTAGAAATTGTAGCCACAGATCCATTTCTTCTTAATAATTCCTTAGAATTGGGTAAAATTAAATTCCAGACATCACTGTGAATCGGTGATATTACTGTTTCTTAGCAGGTTATGCCTGTAATACTTTGTGTAATTTTATTTTTAATTCAGTGGACATTCTGTTCCATAAAATTCCCTGCTTTGAATAAGAAATTTGTGTGACATTTTTAGAAGGGCCTTGGCTGGCCTTTGGCATTCAGGAAGGCCAGCAGCACTTTAAAAGCACCATGTCCTTTCTGGTGGTACTGTTCTAAAGGATGATAGCAATGTTTACTTCCCCCTGGTTTATAGTCCTGTCAAATAATTTCATGTCTTGCGAATGGGATAATAAAATCAATTGATAGCACTAAAACATTTTATTTTCTCTCACACAGATGCTTATTTAGTGGCAGTTTAAAAAAGAAAAAATAAAAGTCTTCAACCACCTATGATACATAGAGCTGAGACCCCAGAGGCACTCTGAAAACACCTTGGTCAAGGATCAGAAGCAGAAAGTTGACTGAGTCAGAGACCTAATCCAGACTAACAAATGTGCTTTCAGCTCTACAGATTTGTATTCTTTTTATTTGTAAAATTGTACTTCAAATGTTAGAGCCTTGAGTGTGGTATTTTTGAGATGAGTGAGGCTTCTGCTTAATGCAGTGAGTAAACTCATTTTAATAAGGCCACATCCCATCCAAAATGTTACATGATGGTTTTTAACTTACAAAGACATGTTATTGTAGCAGCATATTAATGTGTCATGATATACTATTTGGCTAATAAATGCAGTTAAATGAAAAAAATATATATTTTTAGCTTTGAACATATAAATTTAGCACAATAATGACACACCTGAGGGTGGGATGCCATCCAAAGGTACAAAGTCAATCAGTGGGATAATGGGGATCTCATGAGGTTTGGTAGAACCACGTGCAAGGTGCTGCACCTGGGTCAGGGCCTTTTAACAGGAACATGGAGTGACAGGAAACAGGGGAATGGATACAATCTAAAAGACTAGGGTTAAATTGGATATTAGGAGATAATTCTTTGCTGTGAGGTTGGTGAGACACTGGGACAGAGTTCCACATTGCACAGAGGCTTGGGGGATGCCCCATCCCTGGAAGTGCTCAAGGCCAGGTTGGGTGGAGCTCTGCCCATGACAGCAGGGTTGGAACAAGATGACCTTTAAGGGCCCTTCCAACCCAAGTCACGCTATGATTCTATGATAAGCACCAAAAATCAGCAGAACACAAACACTTCAGGACTCAAAAGTACATAAACCAGTTCTGCAGCTAGAGGAATTTATCGCTAAATATTTTTTCATTAGTAGTATTGACTTTGTCAATATTGAAGCTTAGAAAGCTCTGATATTTGGCATAGGAAGAATAAAAATCAAGCATTTCAGTAATCAAAAAAATTTAAGAGGTTTAATATTTTTAATACATAAAGGCCGAAATGGAATAATATTAGACTCAAAAAATGGCAGTAATGTTTAAAATTCTACTTTGGGGGAATATTTTTCAACAAGTTTTTACAGTTCTTCAGTAGGAACTCCTGCTCTTTTTTTTTCTCTCAAGTACATGTTTTTTATGGAATTATAGTGCTTAATTAACAGTCTGTAAACTTACAATTCCAGTAACATTGAATTAATTTTTTATGTAATGGAACAGTTTAACATACAATTTAATTTTACAAATAATGAAAATTTGAAGAGAGAATAAGCTGTTCTTGAATGTAAATGACTTATCAAACACATAAAAGATAGTTTTCTGAAAATACACACATATCACACCCAAACAGCTTATTCTAAGCATCATATACAAAGGTGACTGGAAAATTAAAATTGTCTAATTGTGAAATTTTATTTTATATAAGTAAGGCATAAGTCACTGGTTTTTTAACTTGTTTGTATCACAATTAAATTCTCACAGGTTTCCTGAAGTAACAATGAGGTTTGATAGCTATACATAGGTTTGAATGTATAGCTATCAAACCTCAGAC
Organism: Melozone crissalis; assembly: GCF_028551555.1. NCBI lineage: Eukaryota > Metazoa > Chordata > Aves > Passeriformes > Passerellidae > Melozone > Melozone crissalis. Next base: position 11,660,409 of record NW_026535858.1, read on the forward strand.
ATTCAAACCTATGTATAGATATCAAACCTCATTGTTACTTTAGGAAACCTGTGAGAATTTTGCTGTTCAGCACAATGGCAGCAACATCATATTTCCAGTAAAAGTTTAAAATTAAAAGTCTGAAAGCAAATCCTGGGATGCCAATTTATAGTTGGAAGTCTTGTAGACAAAGGAAATAACTTGTATTCTTCCAGACTTATACTGCAATCCTATAGCAAATCCAGAAAAATTTTTAAATTTATCACATAAAACACGAAAAATTTAATTCACTGTCTTTCATCACAAGAGATCATCTTTGTTTTCTTTTAGGTATGTACCCATAAGTAAATATTGCATATGTTATTTAAGTTAATAGTTTTGACATAAGATAGTCTAGCTCTACTCTTCAAGGTAATAATATGGTTAAATAAAAATATTATTTTTCTAACTTAAAGCACCAGACTATGTTTGTAATAATTTTGCACTCAGGAATGAGATTCACAAGTTGTAAATATTTTGGCAGTTACTATAATTTAATAGAAACAACTAAATTTTTGCTCTAATTATCCAAAATTCTTTCACAGTCCTCTTGCCTGACACATCTGTTACCTCCTTGCTAAACCAATATTAACATGATTTCAGTGATCATAAACATAAGCACAGCAGACAGAAAATACTCAACAAAGGGTTTACAGGCAACTAATAGGCTGAACACATTCTACAAAAATTTTGCTCAAATAACTAAATAATAAATACACCCACAGAAGCCAAAAGAGGGAGGGGTAAAAGACTGCTAAATGTAATAATACAAAATATTTTTATTATTTGATTCCTTGACTGAACTTTAAGATATTGGCATTGAAATCAAAACGCAGAAAAGAGAACAATCTTTGAAAAAGCTTTTAGCCCTGTTGCCCCTGCAGCAGCATTGATCCTGTCAGTAGTCAGGGCACATGTGACATAAATCACTGCATTTAATGCTCCCACTTATCAGAGGCTTATCACAAGCCAAATGTGTCAATGACCAGCTATGCATCCACTTTCCCAGCCCATCTCTTGGAGGATTGGAAAGGGAAAAATTGTTAAATGAAGCTTTGATAGTTCTTTTTTTTTGGTAATGCAGGACGAAAAGAGCCCAGGCAAGGACCTGAGTTTAAACATCAGTACAAGAAATGTTTCTGCTGGTGCAGATTTCATCCGTGCAGCTTCTTAGTCAGGGACAACTCACTCATGCAGAACAGGCATCATTACTTCAAAGAATTGACGTTTTTGATTAAGTTAATAAGCAAATTTCTTAGTTCTCAATTTGCTTGTAATGAATAATGAAGTGGAAATAAGAAGTTGTAGGTGAGAATTTACCACCATGGCTTTTACTCGAAATCAGAGAGAACTATAACCACAAAATTTAGACAGTGCTCCTCAACACCAGACTTTTTACCACATAAAGTGGTGAAATTCAGATTTTCAGCCAAGGCAAAACCCAGGAAACCACTGTGTGAGGCCTGGCTTCCAGTGGGTAAATGACACTGGAAGGAACATGTAAATGTCATTAAATGCAGATCTGAAACTTATCAGAGAAAAATTTAACAGGATCTATATGATAATGTAAATATATACAACCTCGAAGGCTCAAATTTACTGTTTATATGACTTTGATGAAATGATTCAGTGGAGTAACAGATAGGGATTAAAATACTGATTAAGCCTCAAATGTACAAGAATTTGCCATTTTAAAAATCAAAGGAATAACACAACCTCCAACCCTATTTCTCATAATCATTAGAACTGTAGGCAGCTGAGGGTCTTAACTTATACTGCAGCACTTGGTTCTTGATTTGATAGCATTGATATTTACACAACAGAAAACTGACGCTGCCTTTACAAACATTTCATAATTTATTCTAAATAGGTAATAGAGTTCACCTTGAACTTTTCAGTCACTATTGAAGGAAGTTCAACACTTGAAATTCAACTTGAATGAATTTCTTCCTTTATAACATCTGGTAAATATAGGTTCCAGCACCAGAGAAAATTGTAAGTGTATACCTGTGTACTCACATGTAAAGGCTCTCTTCAGCATTAATAATACATAACTTGACAATATATTATTTACTTCAGGAGACACATTGTGATTGATGCAATCAGACATTATAATGCAGCACATAACAGAGAAGAGGAAAATTCAGGAGAAAGAAAAAAATCCACAAACCTGAAACAAACCATTATTATTCCCAGAATAGGAAGAAAAAGAATAAGAGTTTAATAAAAGAAATTCAGGCACAAATTACTCAGAAAAATTTAATTCCATCTTTAATTTGCTATAATTACTCACTGGCTTTAGTTTTTCAAGTTTGCCTAGCTTACCAGACACACCCCCATAATTCCATAACTTCCCAAAGAGAAAACAAGTTTTCTAATTAGTGAATACCTATGCCGTTTCTACTTTGTTATTCAGTGGTTCATAATCTCTGTCTGGTGTCTGACTTATGACCCAATGAGGTTTATTATGGTCCAAATGAATTCCAAAAATCCCTCACCCCACACACTATTTTATTTCTTTGCATTAAGAGTAAAGGATTTCTTCACTGATATGTGTACTTGTTTCTGCAGCTTCAAACTTCTAATTTTACTGACTTTTTTTTCTTATTTCCTCTTTGAGAATATGATACCTTTTAATAATTCTTTGTTGCTTTAATTTCACCACCTGTGCTTTTCAGTGGATTGAGCTGTACAGAGAAGAAGGAGGCAGACTTTTCCCAGGCCACACAAAAGAAGAATGCCCATACAAGTGGGAAAAGAACACAAGTCTTGAAGCAGAAATCAGTACTTCAGAGAAAAGCCTTCACCTCTGTATGAAGGTATTTGACATCTCCTAGTGCTAAGTATGATGTAAGGATGAAGTATTCTAAGGATGAAGTATTTTATCTAAAGCATTTATCCTGGGCTGTGGAGTTGTGGTGCACCAAACATTCTCAATGTGTATTCACATTCCCATGGAATCCTTCCCTCTCCCTCATTTTCTCTCTCAAAGGTTTTCTTAGCTTTGAAATACTGCAATTCTTGAAACCTAGACATCTTACAATAGTTATTATAGGCATTCTCCAGCTTACACCTGTAAATAATAGTCCCTATTAATATTAAACTGATGTTTTAAAAGGTAGCTTATCCTTTTGTCTAATTTGATTTGACTAGTATAGAACAGACTTTCTGCATTTCTCATTGAACTGTGCTCATTAATAAATCAATTTGCAGGCATTCAAGATCTAGTACTTCTGAGGTTTCAGTAGCCTTAAATCAGGGAATGATTTCTCTAACAGAGAAGGTTTTTTTCTCAGACACACACAAACAAGTATTCTAAATTCCAGACTGAGGGAAAATAATTTACATTATTCTAGTCATGTGAATCACTCCAATCATTGTCTTTGATAATACTACCTATATAAAATATTCCCACCACTTATTTATATGTATTTTTTAAAAATATATACTTTAAAGTATAAAATATTCACACCACTGAAACTTTCTACCTTTTTATTTAACACTGATAAAGAAAATCAGAAACTGCCATTTATGACAATTTTATCAGCCTGTATTTATTTAGGACTTTTTTTTATTTTATGTTCTCTAGGATAGTTCTATTTGTCTGCCACTGAGATCAGGGTTCCACTATGAAAACAGACTGACCTGCACTCCCAGCTGTTTTTCTTGAGAAAAGACACAATATACACAGACCATACAACAATTCAACTCATGTATTTTCCACCATCTGTTTCTTCTTTATGAATCCATAAGGACTTCTGCAAGGATAGTTCATATTTTTATCCCATGCAATAGTAACTTCCAAAGAAGTTTTTTTAAGTGTGCAGTTTCATGAAATTCCATATCTTATTTACAGTAGATATCCAATATAAAGTTCTGCAAAATGGCTTTATACTTTGGTCAAAACCTGCTTTTGTGATTTTGACTACATAAATGTAGGCCACTCCCTATTTTGTTTTTAAAAAGAAGACTTTTTTCACTATTTGTAATACAGAACACCTGATGACTTCTTGCTTCTATAACATGCTTGAATCACTTCCCTTAATACTTGCTTCTTCATGCCAAACAACGTTCACTAAATATTTTCCCTGTACCTCTGTCTTTTGTCCTTCCAAAACAGCTACCTCACTATATGATTCATCAAATCTATGACAAAAATGCAAAATTCCTAGCTAGGGAGAAGGCCTCCTACCTCTCCTTAGCAGCTGGTTATCAAATCACCAATCTGTTTCTTCTTCTTTGTAGTGTTTCTGGCAGGGATCTCAAGCTATGTCATCTCAGGAAAACTTGGTTTTCTCAAACAGTGTGTTAATGCTTTCACTGCATATTACCAGCCTTCTTCTTCACAATTAACACATTATACTTATGCTGTTGCAAACTCTTTTTTCACGTGGAATTCTTTTAAGGATGAGGGCTTCACCAGTATGTAGGTTAGTGGTTGAATCCCTATACAAAGGGAGAAGGAAAGATGAAGTGGGAAGCAGAACAGAAAACACAACCTGTCCAAGACAGCTTAGTCATTGCACTTGATTACTCATTATCTTCTTCTGCTACCTGCTGCAAAGCCATCTGTTAGTGGAAGAAACTCCACTCCGTTTCTCCAAATTTGCTCAAAATCCCCTGTTTACCATTCTGTTCAAGCAGTTTGCTCGGACTGCTTGTACACATAAAGTTAATCATGTTCTCCCAAGTTCACAGGAGCAAGGTCAAATGTCTGCCAGGGAAGATTAAGAAGCTACTGGTGTTCTCATTCTGGAATTAACAGAAATATTATCAAACTCACACGGGTAGAACAACACTAAAAAATCACCTTCTTCCTCCATTATTTCCCCAGTCACTGAGGTATTTTTCACTGAACATCTTTTGTGAAAGAGAAGAGCTACAACTTTTAGTCACTTCAGCAAATAATTCAGGACATGAATTTCTTAGCTACTCACCTGGGCCCTGTAGAGACAGATGGTATTCAAGCTTTATAGTATTGCACATTTTAACTTTGCAATACATTGAACCAAACTTCTCTTAATATTGAAATAATGAGTTAACTCCTAATCCAGTATTTTCATTTCCTTGAATAATACTGCTTGGTATTCACAACTCTGCTGGTCAAAATCCAAATAATACAGAATAATTTTCCCCATAACACTCAGCCCAATAAAGCATTATTACAGCAGCTTTAAACTTATATAACTTTCCTGACTTTCAAAATTCATATTTCATTAGAAAAAACTTTACCCCTCACAGCTATTCTAATATCTTTGTTGTTTTTATCATTGAAACTAACATCATTAATATTCAGACTTTAATATCTTCTAGTAGAAAGTACCAGCTTGATTTATAGTTAAATACATAATTTTCTGCATCTGATCACCTGAAAATAATGGGCTTACAAGAAGAAATACAGTCAATATGCTTGATTGGGGGTTTTTAATTACATAAGAGGAAGGGTATTTTTCTTATTCAGAATTTTCTCTTTATAAATACTGTTAATAAATAGAGAAAAAGTAGTCAAATTTAATCCCATTTTGCAGGCATGTATTTTTCCTTGAAATTACTAGGAACTGGAAAGCAAGATTAGATGGAATGTTGCACTGTAAAACAGCTTTTTTCAGTTTACACAACATATGTGCTAAAATGGAAATTTAAAAAAAAGTTTAATTTGGTAATTTTGTTGTGTTAAAAGAATATTTTTGCTTGACAGCTTGATTTTATCTGACATTTTATTGAACTAAATAAGCATCCTGTAAATACATTGAACTTATGAACCGTTCCTAATGAACACACTGTGTTGGATTTATCCTCCTCTTCATCACCTCTGAAAAGGATATTTCCCAATTTTGTCTTTTTGAAATACAATTTATGCAACAAAATGCTTATTCAATATCTTCTAATGAAAAAATTGTTATAAAACCCAATTTTTTTATTATAAAGTCCACCATGTGCAGTTGTTCACACCGGTTTTCAAAATAATTTATCCTCTGCTGTTCAGCTGTCCAAATCAGTCCATTTTAAGCAAGAATCTGCAGCATTTCTTTTAAGAAAACAATATGAATTCATTTCTATTTGTCCTACAGCCTATTTTTTATAGTATCCATGACATGACTTGTAAATTGTTGAAGCAACTATTTGAAAAAATGAATTTCTAGCTAATAATGAGGCATGAATTAATGACAGCAAAGATTACAGAAGATCATCTGAATGTCCTGGAAGGGGAACATTTTAATGTAGCAACAGAGATGAAAGAATGGAATGGCAAGCAGCTCCTCATTATTCTTATTAACCAAGCAGAGAATTTAGAGGCATCAAGGCACCATGCTGTAAAATCAGGGGAATTCTAAAACCTGGGCTACAAAAAGGATTTACTCAAGAGACAGTTCAGCTGAACATTTAACCACTTCCAAGTGACAGAGACAACACTCTAATCATCTGTTTCTACATATGTGCAGGGGTTTGGTTATTCACAAGTGTTTTTGATTCTCATCTCTGTTGACTACTTTATAGGCCATGTTTGATTTTCTAAACTTCTGTTGCATTGTGCTTCTTAAACACCCTAAAGAAATGCAGCCCAGGGAAGCTCCTCAATATTTTAGAGTAGCAATATGACTGAAGCCTTTTGCTGAGCATATTTACATCCAGAGCCTACTTGGAGTGCACAAAGCCCATTAGCCATTTCAGGTCTGCAATTTAATTTGGCTTCATTATGATGGGGGGGGGGGGAAAGTCTATTTCAATTGTCTTTGTTCACTAACAGCAGAGGTAAATTTGTTTCTCTCTGATAAATCTGACATTTCATTAAATGAAACTGGTAGATTGATACACTTCTAAAAGCACACAGACATTTCATTATATCTTTATGATAGGAAGAGAAGTAGCTGAATTAAAAAAAAAAAAGTTGCAAAGTGTTTATGTTTCTAAATTATACTAGTGATTTGGGTTTAAATTAAATCAGACACAGGGCTCCAAGTGTCAGCTTTCATTTTAGATAACTTCAGATATGATGAAGCTATTTTAAAATAGAAATACTGAGATGGAGATCAACAGAGCTGTAGTGACTTAGAAAACATTGACCAAAAGCAGAGCATCAGTGGCACAGTTCAGGATTTGAATTTACCATTAGATTCCAATCAGCCACAGAGACAGATTCACTGGCACAGCAAACCAGAGGTCATGATTTGATCATTAGATCACTACTTCTCTCTTCACTAGATTAGAGGGATCACCTTCATTAGAATATGACTTTAGTTTTAACCATAAAATAACATGGTTAAATCAGAAACTATTATAATCAAGTTGGTGGCTATTATCCATTCCCAACTGGCTGAAGTTTTTTTTTTTCCTTCCTCTATGCTTTACTTTACACTTGCTTTGGTTCCAACCCTCTGACCAAAGAGGGTAGAAGAACACAGGTTTTATACAACATGAAGATCTTTGCTTAAAAATCTTGCTTTAGACTCCCCTTGCCAATGCAGAGTTTTTCTGCTTTCTCACATCAATGTACCTGAAAACATTTTTTCCAACTGTCAGAAAAAAAAATCTTTCTTGAAAATGAGGTTCCATTATTTGGTCTAACAAGCTAGAAGGAAGGAAAACCTTTTTTACTTTTTACTTGCTCTGTCTGGTCTGCTCTCTTCAAGTGTCTTTGCTTTCACAGTTCTGCATTGACTGGTTTGTCTGTGGTTTTGCTGACAACTTTAATCTCCCCTGCCCCAGACTCATTCAGTGGCTTTTACTTTTCCATCTTTGGGACATTGCAGCCTAGTTGTTCTTAAAATTTTTTACCAAAACCTCCAAAATTTTCATATCTACCAACTCAGTCTTTCCTCCTGTCAGCCTCACATCTGTTCCTCACATCTAGTCACCAGCCCAGCATGAAACAACAGTTGCTAAACTCTGACATCTGTCTCTGTTTCTCCATAATGTTCACTTCTCTTTTGCAAGCATGAAAGTCTTATACTGGAATGTTCTTTTTTCTTTCATTTTTTTAGCTACAGTCTTTAGATCCATAATGGGAACATTGTGGATAACATGACCAAATAAAAATATTATAGAGGTGTTATCAGTTGTAAATATTGGCTCATATCAAAATTGGTCTGGCTGGATGAATGACAGACAAATTGGCAGAAGAAATTTGGGGGAAACAAGCTTGGAAAAAGTTAAAAAGGAACAAAGAGAAAAATAGAGAGTGGCAAAGGCGTGCAAGATTGTATTAATTGTATTGTATCTTATATTAAATTTGAAATAGAAATCAGGTTGGGTGGGGTTTTTTTGCCTATTCTATGACCCACATGATGCACCCAAACTCTCCTACTGAAATAAATTCTAAATAATTTGAAATTCTTTTGATACTGAAAAGACTCCTTTTTTGCCCCTCCTGTTGCATTACCGCCAGCACAAACTTTTCATTTCAAATCTTCTCATGTGTTTTATTATGGTGGCCTTCTGTGGGGTATGAACGGTACCACCTCCAAAGCTTTCCCCAAGCAGACTGTTGTTCCACGTCTTCTTTGTGCATGGCAATTATTTCTTATTTTATTTTCATGCAATTGTCATTAGTAGGATGAGGATAATGCTTTTGCAACAATTACTTCACCCCAGCTTCCTGCAGGGATCCACTGGCACTTTATTAACTCTCTATTTTAATTTTTTTTTTTTTTTGTAAAGGGTATTGAAATATCAAGAAATAATTTCTTTACATGTAAAACACATATACATAAGATGGACCCCAAGGAAGGGACAAGGAATGCCTGAAGAGGTGTTTTTAGCTGGGGCAGTAGCACCAGGGCAGTCCCAGAAAGGGGTGGAGCTGATGTGACATTTTGAACAGAGGTTGCTATTTCTGGTTTTTTTCGTATACTGTTATTTTTCACCAGTATCTACTCATATTCTCTTCTCCTTAATGTGGGAAGGGGTTGGTATAAATAAAAGGGGAGAACTCATTTTGGAGCGTTGGCCTCCAATTGTCTTAAACCAAAACAGTTTGCTGCAGATCAGGGATGTATACAGGGTGTCATATTACAGGGTGTTACATCTGATAGGAAGGGTGTAGCTTATCACACATGTGCCCTGATGCATGGAAAGTACTCTAAGATCAGAATGATACCTGATAAGACAGGTATCATTCATTGTCTCAAGGCAAATACATAGGAGCTTTCCTTGTTTCTTTAGATCTATCCCAGTTTTTAAATTTTGTATATAAGTAGCTGCATAATGAGTTTAGACCCTCAATGTTGTGTGTGTCTATTTTATTCAAAGCTGCTCATCTCTTCCTTTAAAGCTGTGTGAAGTTGCATTCATTCCTCTAAAGCAGCACCATGTGTAGGTATTATGTAACTTTAATCCTTCTATCTATGTATTCCTAGTGTATATCTATGCCTTATTCCTATATGCCACCATTCAGTCATCTTGAGCTTCTTTACAGTAGATTCCTTTAGCCAAACCAAAGTTATTTTGATGTATTTCTGTATTCATGTTTTTTATTGTTTACTCCCTGCAAGATATATTCCTTTTGGCTTCCTGAATTTTGAAACCCTGACCCAGGAGCAGCCAACAAACCTATGATCATTTACTTTTAGCTGTCTTCTTTATAATTATTTTTAGAGTTTTATTGGATTTAATTTCATGGATCCTAGCTCAGTCCATTAAATTAAAACATTAATAACTGTCTCAGAGTGTTTAACCACACGAACTCTTTTTTTAAATGAAGCTGTTCATTAAACCAAGTGATTTGCATATAGCATGGCATGCTACTGTGAAAGAGGGAAAGGCTCATTCATACATGATAGTGTTCATCTTACTTATGCCTGAGACTTGTGTCAGCACTTCATTTGCAAATTCTATTTTTGCTGGTTCAGAGCTGAGCTTTATAATCTTTCTGTGGGATGAAACTCAACAGAGAATAGCTCCACTCCAGAGTCCATTTGAGCTTCAAATTTCAAATAAATCAGGTTCACCATTTCCAAAAACTTTTTACACCAGTGTGGCAGATCAGGCTGCATTCCTGTCAGCTCACATGAGTTAAGCAGGGTTGGGTCTTTGAAGATAATTCCTCCTGGAAAATCCATAAGGATTCTATATTTTTCTTTACTGTGAGAGGGGTGGAACAGGCTCCCAGGGAAATTGTGGATGCCCCATCCTTGGAAGTGTTCAAGGCCAGATTGGTTGGAACTGTGAGTGGCCTGGTCTAGCTGAAGATGTCCCTACCTGTCACCACATTTCTCTTCACAGAGAAAAGCAAGGCATAACTACCCAGTGATATTTTCTGGGAATCACAGTGAGTAACCTCAGAGAAAGAAAACATAATTCTTATCTCATTTGCTACGCCTGTGTTTGTGCAAAAGTGGAATGCAATGTGGAAGACTGTTTACCTGAAGGGAATCGATAATTGGATTCTGGTGTGAGTGTTTTGATTCACTGACCAATTGAATCCAGGTATGTGTTGGGACTGTCACTGACAGTCACGAGATTTGATTGAGTCCTTGTGCAGTTTCAGTTTAGATGTAGTGTAATATAGTATAGAATAATATAGTATAATAAAGTAATTAATTAGCCTTCTGATATCATGGAGTCAGATGCATTGTTCTTCCCTTCGTTGGGGTTGCCCAGCTTTACTATACCTGCCCAGGGCAGTGGGTTTGAAACTAGATGATCTTTAGGGTCCCTTTCAACCCAAGCCATTCCATGTTTCCAGAATTCCATGACCACACATGCACTGCACTCAGTGCTCAAGAAGGAGGTTCATCTGGAGTTATGCTCAAAATTTAGGTGAGAAAAGACCTTTGAGATCTCTGACACAGGAAGAACTTGCTAGCAAATTATTCCATGAACATTGGCATGCTGCTCCCCAGGTTTATCTCTAATGAGCCTGATTTTTCCCCTTTCCCTTCCTTTACAGCTCTTTCAATGAGCCCTGCCTGTGCAAAGATCCTTTTTCCATCTTTGGGAGGGGTGACCCCCATCAGCAGGCTGTGGTGTCATGTAAACCAAGCCGTAATCAAAACAAGACAAATTTCTGCCTACCTGTGAAATCCATAGTGAAAAATAACCTGAGAGCCTTAGCAGGACAGGAAATTTCTCCTCACATCCTCCAGCCAGGCCCCAGGATGGCAGCAGAGCTCCCTGAGGAGTGGGTCTGCTCTGCGTACTGGACAATTTGCTCATCATTTTATTTATGAAGATTCAACAATTCCTACACTGATTCACCATCACTTAGTAACAGAGATCTTTCTGCAAGTCTTGATAATCAGTTTTGAGTTTTGCTACCTATAATGTTATCCTAATCATATAATGTCATTTCACTATTCTTACCCACTTTCAAATTAATAAAGAACACATAGAGGAGAAAAGGAATATGAAATGATCCCTCACTGGTGCTTTCAGATCTCATTGATTACTTGAGCCCTCCATGTGTTATTCAACTTTTCCTCCCTCTTTTATTTATTTAGTAATTCTTGATTTGGTCTTAACTTTTATTAATCTAGTTTAGCTGAGAGCTTTAGGCAGGCATCATGTTAAACCATTTTTGAATATCTTAATTCCTGAGAACAGCCAGGTCACCTTTATTCCATTTTCCAACTGTGAGTTCAGAGAAGCCTAATAAAATTTCACAGACATGACTTCATTCTTGCAAAAGCACTGCTGACAATAACCATTGCATCATATTTGTCCATATTTCTTATATCCATGGTTTTCATTACATTTTCTTCCAGTTTATCCAGTAGATAAATCAGATTTTCAGGTCTATTGCTTTTCAATAGTCTCTCTTACCCCCAAAACATCAAAAAAAAGTCACACTGCATCTACAATTGTCTGATCTTTAGGTCCTGAGGCTGATTTGAAAGCAACAGAAACCACAAAAAAGCTTATAGCTCAAGGAAAATTTTATTAGCTTTGTGCATATACTATCCAGGATGGTCAGTAGTTATTACTCACAAACTTTTGCCATTTATGACTAAATTTAAAATAATTTTTCAGATTTAATTCCACCAAAAAATGTCAATGGTAAACTAATAATGAACAGTTTCCAAGAGTAATATTTTAATTTCTTGACCATTTTTTAACCATACCAATTCTGTTATGGCCATTGTATTTGAAAAATACATTTTATTCATAGGGCTTGGTGAGATTTTTTCCCTTTAGCAAGTTTTTCCTTACCTTGTTAAAGAATTGCCAGGTCAAAGTTTTAACTTCCTGCTATGCCTTTTTCTTTCAGTTGGACATATCTCTTATCATAAGATCTTATATTTCCAATATCTTTCTCTTCTATTCTCTTAAAGACACAAGTTTTTTTCTCTACTTCCTTTCCCTTCTTCTGTTTGTGTAGGGAATACTTCTATTCTGAAAATTCACTCCCACCTTTAAATGAATGTGCTGCTGCAGCCCTTCCAGCCTTTTGAACAGATATTTCAGCCAGCTGCTTCATTTCCTTTTGTGAAGTGAAACATTGTCCTGGTGGATTCTTTCCTTTCCTATTTTAAATGTGGATACCATCCGGTCACTTCCAGAAAGAAGCAATGTCTTTCTAAATTCTGCTTATGTGTTTTCATTTTGGCCTTTTTCTCTGAGAAGCCATCCTTTAAAATACAGCAAATTTACGTGGCAATAGTCAAAATCTCTTGTTATCAGCATAGATTCTGGAATTTTTTTGAGAATTCTGCCCACTCTGCTCCTAAAAGAGTGAGTTGTATCTGCAAACACTCCTGTATTATGCTGTTACACTCCTCTGACCTATCCCTGGATCTTCAAACTCATTTAAGCACTACAGCGCTTGTTATTCTTCAAGTTTTGCATTTACTCCATGCTTTCTTCATTTCTTCATCTTTTGGAACCATTCCTTATGGTTAACTTCAGTCTTCCTAAGTTCTTTACAGTACTTAAGTTATCCCATGGATTATAATTTATTTCTTCACAAAATCCTTTATTTTGGTGCCCAAAGTAGCATCAACCTTATCTAAATCACGTTTTTCAGTTGGTTCCATTATTTCTGGATTCTGATATTTCTACAGAAGTATATGTACACTTGATCTTTTATTTTCATTTTGCTGTTGGCTGTTGTTAGTGTTTCCTACATTCAATTTATTGATTTTGGCTCTATCAAATGTTGCTAAGCATATATATATATTTTTTTTTTAATTCATGTACCTGTAGAGAATGAAGCACTTGCTGACTTTCAAGCAGTTTTTATTCCAAAGATTTGATCCAAAGGCTTCCTAATTTGACATGCCAGAAGCCTTAGCCCATTTTAGCTTTAGTGAAGCCAATCAATCCTCCATTGGTTTTCTGTATTTCTCTCAAGGTCTTTTCCTACAGTATATTTTTCTAAGTTGTGGACCAATACTTTCCTGCTTTTGGAAAACTTCCAGAGAAATGGTGCAGTGCTTCATTGAAATCCTGATCTTAGTTTGCGCTTCACAGTTTAAATTTTGCTTTAACAAATGTAAGCTCCAGTTTCACATGGAGAACCTCCTTCTCTGATGAGCTATTTACAAGAACCTTAATTTTTTTCCCCTTCTGAAATGTTCACCAAAATTAGCACATTACTGTAAAATAATTTCTGCCTCAGAAGGTGCTAATTTGCTGAAATTTTAAGTAGAAAATTTCCTAACAATCTACAAGTATGAATGTAAGAAGAAACAAAGGAAACTGACAAGTTTAGTAATGTTTACATGGAAAAAAAAGGAGATTATTATAGTAGTTGAACTACTATCATCATGAGGTTATCTGAGTTTGTCTGCTCATAAGTGGTCTTAAATATCAGTCTGACTAATGGGGGTGTAGGACTACTGACACAAGAAAAAATAAGTATTTTACATAGAATTGGAAATTATATTACAAATACCAGAAATTCTTCAAATTTTACATTATGGCATATGCTGCTATTTTATAGACTGTAATATATGCCCTTATTATTTTACCTCCTTTAACAGAGTTCAATTTTAAATTCTAAAGCTATTATAGCTTTTCAATAATTACTATTTTTTAAAAATAAAGTGAGGTTAAATTATTTAAAGAAATCATCATAAACCCCTGTAGGGTTTGATTTTTGTCTATTTAGACTTGTACAAACTGTACTTTAACAAATACTTCACAGAGTTTTCCAAGAAACTTGCAGACAGGCTGCAAAATTTTAGGACTCCATAAATAAAAAGAAAAGCCTGCTGAGTCCTTGAACACCACCTGCTCTTAATGTCTGACTATTTAACATAACCTGATTAACCCTGGTACTGCTTTGACACTGCCAAGGCAGAAACCCTCAAAACCACAGATCTCAGAAATTCTTAATAGAGGCCTCCAAAATGCAAGAATGGGATGGCACCAGAGTCCCCATATAAAGACAAATGACAAAAGCCTGTCACTAGCAGCTGCACCACCTGGTTGTATTTGGGTTAGAGAGTGGTAGAAATCGGAAAAAAAAAAAAAAACAAACCCAAAAACCAAAAACCTCCATAAAAGCATGCTGGTGGGGATTATGATTAATGTCATTGGCAAAGATATATTTGGGATGCAGCTGGGAAGGGAGGAAGAGGAGGAGAGGAGGAAGGAGATGGACAGGAAGAGGAGATGGAAGGGGAAGAGAGGAATGCAGAAAGGAACAAGACAGACTGAATTATGATTTGCAATGGTAGGGCTCATATCTGAATTCTGCAATATATTTCTAAAACTCCTCTGAGGATAAGAAAATTTGGTATAAGGCATTTGGATGTACTGGTTGTACTGTATTTGGATGTACTGTCAGTTTTATATTATACATTGCTTTGCAGTGGGAATGTGCAACAAAAAAAGAAGATTTTTGTCAGATTTCTAGCCTTGGTGTTCACTGCACAATGATAAAGCATGGAACTCTCTGTAGTACATGAATGTATGTATGTGAGTCAGAGGGGGGCCATGTAAAAAGAGGGGAACCTACATTTTTTGAACTGCACAATCACAATTTGTGCTGGCACGAATTTTTGGAATAAAAACTTTCAAAATTCGTACAATGTTTTATTAATAAACCTCTTCAGATTGAAAGATTAGTCACCTTACTAAAAATTACCATCACTGTTCCTGTCTCTGTTTTCAAACTATAATAACTCTGTAAAAGCTTTCTAGCTTTACATGGGCATCCAAAAGCACATGTTTTCAGAAATGCAATTATCTATTTAAAAGGAAGTATTGGTGAAACAATACTGAAAGCTTTAGAAACCCCTTCCTATACCCTAATTTTTAGGAAAAAAAAAAAAAAAGGCAGAAAACCTAAGTCAATCTAGTGTCCAGGCAATAATTTAATGGCAAAGGGAAGAAGAGAATTTTGCTCTCCAATGACTCACCGCCATCTTCCTCAGTAAGAATGGATCAACACTGAAAATTAAGTGTACTGTAAATACATATACATTAAAATCCCATTTTTTAATGTATCATAAATCTCATAACCTGAGTGCTCTAGGTCTATCCCACTTATGGCATGAAAACCATTCTCTCAGATCAACTTTAACATTCTTTAAAACCTACTCATAATTCAAACTCCACAGTCTAACGTGTTTGATACTTTGCAATTGGATGGTCTAAATCTGCACATGATCAGCTACCACATCTTCTGCTAATGAGTGGTAACTTGCTAAAGTGTGGGAACTCACTCCCAGCATATGCTGAAATGCTAAGAAAATATTCAAAACCACCCTGAGTCTTTTCTAGGTAAATCTTCCAGACTGCCACCCATCTGCTGCTACCAAAAATATGAACTCGGTGATAAATTTGATTAAATGGATCCTGCTGCCACCGTTTCATTTGAAGTTTTGGTGAAAACAACAGATAACAGCTTCATACTTCTGTAACACTCCAGATGGTGATAATTCTTTTCTAAGCATACTAGGACTGCAGGTAGAAGTATGTTGACAAAACACATCACTGAAATTTTAATGCCTCTTGACATCCAGAGTTAAAAGAAGTATTTTTATCTGCTTTCAATATTTATTACTGTCATACACTCTTTGTTGGGTGGAAGACATTTGTGGCATTATCTTCTGTCTAGTGAGGAGACTATCAGTGCTTTTTTACCTTATAATTGACCTATCAACACCAGAGGATGTTCAGTAAATCTGAGTATTTTGTTCAAATATGAGCTACATGACCTGAAATCTCCTCTTCTATTAACGATTGGACAACAGATCACAAACTCTATTCCAGGCTGTAGCTACTAAATAGACTTTTGGACTTACATACAATGCCTAAGTTGGATGACCTATACTGGGTGATTGCCTGTAACCTGATGAGGTTTTCAAGATTTGATGGACCTATGAACATTATAATATGAAGCATTTAAGAATCCATACAATTCTATTGAAAACTCAGTTTTGAGTTTTGTGACAATATCATAACATCCCTGCCATAACACTACAACAGCAGTTGAGAGGTACATAGTACAGAGGGGTTTGATTATGCTCTACCTTGCACTTCTGTTAAAACACATCCACATTCTCAATTTGTCTGGGTCCATTTGAAGTGATCAGCAACATGGTTTACATTTGAGCTACCCTAAGAAGTTTTTATAATAAATTAAAAGAAACAGTGTGCAGTGGAAGAAGGTCAATTATAGTCAAATTTTTCAAATTTTTCTAAAAATTGAGCCATTTACCTATTTTTTAAATTGTCTTAACTTTCCTACTAACCTTCCCATTTTATTCTTTAAAATAAAATTTACACTTAATTATCCTGATTCTTTCATATTATATTAAGGCTAGAAAACATACTGTTTTCAAATCTTGTTGACTTTGAAACTCTTTGCAAACAATCTGCTCCACTCTTTTAACTTCCAATCTGTTGCTGAAGTCTCCTCATGCCCAGTAATTGAACAGTCGTGCAGCTCAGAGGCTCTGCTCACTGGCTCTGGTGTGGCAAATTCCTCTAAATATGAGCACTGCTGACCTCCCCCTGCTCACACAAAATATCCCTGGGCATCTGTTCTGCAGATGACAGGCATTCTCCTGAAAAGCTGGAACACAAGTGTGCTGAAAATGGACAGCCCATGCTGGAAAAGTACCATCCACAGCTCTGCCAGAGTGGGCAGAACCAACAGCAGCAGCTCCAACTTCTCTGCTCACAACATCCATTCGTCCAGTACTTCCAAATATCTCCAGTCTGGCTTGCCAGACTTCCCCAAAGGCAACAGCTCTTTGCCAGAAGTGGCAGGGCAGTAGATAATCTCTCAAATTGGTTCTTTGAACCCCAAAGCCACAGCTTGCTGCTCGTACCAGTGGAGCTGGCGGGTCTGAGCGCAGCACGTGTTTCAGCACGCCAAAAGACAATTTACAGGCAGCTCTTTTGTAAGAGGCTGTTTTGGCCAGATTTATGCTTTTGGAGAGCTCACAGGCTGCTCTGCTGGCACAGCACATCCACAGGTATGGGAGCTCCAGGCCTCTGGAGGACAGGGAGGTCCTTGCAGCCAGCAACCTCTGCTGGCCACTGCTCAGCCCAAACAAACCCCAGTGGCACTGTGCTCACGAGAAAGAGGCATTAATAATGCAAAAGTTTTGACTCTGGCAAATTTTCACTGACACTGATGAGTTCTTGAAGTAGGGTTTTTCACTAAAAAATATGGTTTTCACTTCAACACATCTGTTGAATTTTTCCTGGACTCCAGCTGAATTTTGAAGCGAAAAGTTGAGAAACCTCTCTAAAAAAACCCTGGGGTTTAGGGGCATGTCCAGGTTTAGAGCAAATTTGGGGAAGAATCCTCCAAAGGAGCTCTGGTGGGAAAAGCAGATCCAATCGGCCCCTCCCCCCAACTGGTCCGGGAGGAAAAAATACCTCCTTGGAGAAAGGTGGAAAAAACCTGTTTATTAAACAATAAAACCCAAACAATATCAAACAATGAGACCACTTGCCACTCTAAAAGAGATGACAAACTGAGAAAACCCCGGGTTGAAGCTCAGCTCACTCAGTCTCTGATCAGTCCCTCGGTGCTGGGAATGTCGCAGGCCAGGCCCGGCCCGGTGGGCCACAGCTGCAGCTGCGGTGCTCCCCTGGGTGTTCAGTCCAGAGCAGTTTCAAGAGGTCCAAAGAAAAGGAAAAAAACACAGTCCAGGGAACTTCTTTGCTTCAGCTAGCTAACACTAACTAAAAAGCAAAAGAAGAGCTCTGTCCCGCTGTCTGTCCGCAGACAACACAGTCAGGAGCAGGAATGTGGAGGAGTGAGTGCAGTGTCTGAAAACAAACCTGCGCGCTTCTTCTCTTACCCCCTTCACTCTCTGGAACACTCTTAAAGGTACAAAACTTATTATTCAACATAGACAGAATGAGACGACTGGGGATAAAAGCATCATATAGTCAACTCAGGACAGGGCATTTGTCAGAAGAGATGAGGGAAGGCTAGAAACTACATCTCAACCCTGTGATTAGCAGATAGAGGTAAACCATCACTTGATGGACACCTCCCTTTGCTTTTTCTTAAAAAGATACCATTTCAACAGATTGAAGATGGAAAATTTTCCACTTCCAAATTTACTGGGAAGATCCATCAAGCAAGGAATGCTGGTTTTGAAGATGATCACTCTTTTTCTGAAATGTTTGGCCACATGGCCTTGGTGTGTTTAGCAAATTTGGAGAATTCTAGCAGTCTTTGAGATCTGGAACAAGTTTTCTAGCACCTATGAGAGGAATGATGTGTGATTGTGGACTTTGCAGACTGCAAGGGACATTTGCTTTGACTGAAGGAATAAAATGAGCTTTAAAATATAATTTTGTGTGCAGCAGGATATGGTATGATTTACAGGAAAATTTGAGGAAAGTAGTGAAAGAAAGCTATTCAATGCTATCAGTTCTGCTACACTTTTTCCCAAAACACTTTTCAAAGCAGCTTTACTAAGATACTGAGGAGTGTGGAGTCTCAGGTAAGCTTTTGCAGGCATACTGATATAAAATTCAGCTGAATTAGGTATTTAATGGGTCAAGACTTAAGAAGGATAGTGAGGATAGGCATCTTTCATCTATTTGAATTTATATCACATTTTACTTCATATATATTGCACATATACAACACAAATTGATTACTCTTTACTGAATTCTAATTATTCAGAAGGTTTGGTGGTTGAAGGAGAAATGGAAAAGCAATGTTTTCTTGACAAACTAGTGGAGGTAGCTGTTGTTTTAAAACACAGTGAAGAGATACAAACCCTCTAAACTATAGAGAAGGGAGAGACCAGTTTTCAACTGTTAGAAAAGAGCGTTCCCTTTATAAATTCTTCCCTAAATTTATTAGAGGAAACATTAAATTTCAGCTCCATTTCAGAGCTTTTGGATCTTCCTAATTCTACACATGTGACTTATCCAGGTGACTTAATTGGGTTTACTCATGTACTTGGAATTACGTGTACGTAAGGGTGGGTACGATTAACTTTGTGATGAATGTATGGAGGAATCAGGTCCCATTCATCTTATGCCAGAGGCATTTTGCAAATTTTTTGATACTGAATATTTATATTGATGCTGAATTTTTAATTTTTTAAGAAATGTTATATTGAATTTGAAAAGGAATTAAGAGATTATTAGCTAATTTCTATCACTGTTTAGACAGTTGCAGAGCACTTTTCAGGGCTATTATCAACATGGGCTGTGGGAGGCTAATTTTCTTATTCATTCTGCTAAAAAGAGGGGGTTTCTTTTAGAACTCTCTCTGTGGAAGTAGCCATTTACCTCTTGACACTTACCTCATAACAAGATTTTTTAAAATAAAATGTAATACAGTATTCCCAATGACTGTCACAAACTGTATCAAAATATTTTTTAAAGTATCTAAAATAATCTACTCAGATATTTTGCTCTTTTTTCTCTTATCTCTTAAATGTTTACTTCAAACCCATATACCAAATATGGCACGTTTAATATTCCCTAGATTGTTTCCATCAGAATTATTGACAGTTTCTCCACTTTAACAAAGGTGACCTGCTGATACTGAGCACACATCTGCAACTCATTCATGCCAAGGAAACAGTCCTAGGAATGTCAAATTATTCTATGCACAGATGAAAAGAAACTGGCAGTTTAAAATCTATTAATACTCCTTCAATTCTAAAACTGGAGCAACAATTTGCTGTGCCTTGTAACAAAAGGAAAGGAACCATTTATTCCCTAAAATGAAATACATGGGGGGAAAAGTGGTGGATAAGTGTGCATCATTGCACAAATGTGAAATTTTCTAATATTAGCAGGGCCAGTATTATACTAAACCATTTACAATATACAATAGTCTATGCCACATGCTGACACCCTTTGCAAGCAAAGGTTCTGACTCCAGCAAAAACTGGTTTAAGATATAAAATATAAAGTATTTTGTTATCAAGACAGAAAGTGCAAAAGCATCTTCCAACATTTAGCACTTGTATGAACTTATAATCAAAAAAGTGTCATTGTGTATTTGGTAAGTGAATTTTATTTAAATTACTCTCAATAAAGCATCTCATCCACCTGAGAAAATTGTACATCCATATTCTTGAAATACAGTTAAAAGCGTTTAAATTTCTCTTTTGAACTTGACTTTGCATAAATGAGAATGAAACTCATATATGACTGTATGTATCCTCTGCATCTACACATACATCTGTGTATGCCATTATTAACTTGCATTTATCATAATTATATTTGCAAAATAACCCAATTTTAACATTTTATATGGAATGCTCTTCAGTTCATTTAACCATGGAATGGTAAATCCATTGAAAATCATTTAACCCTGGTAAAATATAAGTAAAGGACCTAAGCAGAGCTGAAGGTAATTTTTCATAGAATCTTCTGAAGGTATATACATTTTTACATTAAAAATACATAGAACAGAGAATACATAAAAGCTAACACAGAAATTATTTTTACAACACTATTTCAACACATATCTAATTACTATTTATATGAAGAGACATGGGCTGAAAATAATGTCAGCTAATTGATATCCATCTCTTCCACTGCTGTCTCACAATGAGCCCCATCACAGCTCATTATTTCCATCCTAATTGCCAGATAGTGGAGAGTTAGGACTCCATCCTTTTGTCACTTTATTGCTGGTTACTGGGACACTGCCTGGGAATAGGAACATCAAATTTGAGATGCCAACCTAACTTAGGCACAGCTGAGGTTAGAATTGCACCCAGAAGTAGGTCATGGGAGACAGGGACCTTTTGCACATTTTATACATGAAATTATATCAGAGCACAGAGAGCCTGCTATTCTATTTAAAACTCCCAGAGCCAGGTTCCCTGCTGTAATGAGTAATGACTGAAGTTAAAGGGGACAAATGCACACACACACTTTAGGTTATCTACAAGTTTGGCAGCTAAGTTACTTGTTTTGAAGGTGAGATGTTCTGGTCAAGGTTTTTTTCCTGACTCATATAGCAAGTGCTTAACTTAAGTCTCCAGTAAAAGTGTGATTAATATTTGAAGAGCTTTCTGACAAAATATAATGATGTCACTTACAAAGTATACAATTTAGGAATGTGACATTTGATTCAGACCTTTAAGTTTCCTTGTCAGGAACAGAATGTCTATAAAATAATATCAACAACATCCCCTAACAGTTCCTTTAAAATCTTACAAGTGACATTATTTTAAAACTTTGCTTGCAGAACAGCAAGGCATGGGGACTGCATCTTTCCTGAGAATATGGTCCCAAATGAATAAAAGAACTCATCCTTAAGGTCTAAACTTAAATAATTTCCCCTCTAGCAATACAGCAGGTAAAAGAACTTCACATGGAAGGAGCCATTCCACTTATCATTCTGAAACCCTTCTCCCAAGGTTGGAACCTTTGTCATTGATAAATGCTGAGGGGAAAGTTTTAACTTTAATGATACACCACAAAGGGGATCACAGCAGAAGTTCTCTCTTCCAGCTTGCCCTCCTAAAAGATTTCTAGAACTGCTATGGAAATCACTTAAAAGTGTAAAATAGTGCTGATCATTAAATGCTCTGAGTGGGCTGTAATGCAAGATCTACTGAATGAAATGCTACTCTGTCATGTTGACAAAGATCAGCATGGATCAATATCAGTGTCTCTTCAAACCATTTTTATGCATGTTTTACTCACATTAAAAGCTACTCTTTGAAAAGGTATTTGTATTCTGTAAAATTTACTGGTAGCCAGTCCACCTAATAAGCACCTACTTTGGTAATTTTTACTGTTTCCCCTTGTTCACCAACTGCTGCTTTTTATTACATGTCATTAGCATCACTTTCATTTCCACCACAGGCTACCATTACTATTTACTGGGTAACCCAAGCCAGGAGTTGCTAACCTTCTCATTAAAAAATCACAGGATAACTAGACAGGCATCAAATCAGAATCGCAATTATCTACATTTATGCACCCCAGTATTCTCAAAAAATTGTGAGATCTTTTCCTTTAATGGTTGTCACTTCGAAGCAGTTGTTGAAACCTTAAGGATGTTTCTGTGATGCTATATGCAGCAGTGCATAATATTTCTGCTCCTTCTTATCTTTGGGGGTATTAAAAAGCAGTGAGAAATGAAGTGATTTCACAACTTTCTAATCATTAGACAGTTACATCAATATCAAGGAGACAACAAAGTATTTTCCTAATGCTTAACCTTATTTCAAAAATACTA
Organism: Melozone crissalis; assembly: GCF_028551555.1. Classification (NCBI taxonomy): domain Eukaryota; kingdom Metazoa; phylum Chordata; class Aves; order Passeriformes; family Passerellidae; genus Melozone; species Melozone crissalis. Next base: position 11,683,009 of record NW_026535858.1, read on the forward strand.
TGTCAGAATAACAGGAGTTTTATGAGAAAAATGTCATGGGGATTTTTTGGTTGCTGTTTTGGTTGGTTTTATGTTTTGGTTTGGTTTTTTTCTGTTTTTTTCTTCTTGCGGAGGGTGGGGATTTGGCCTTTTTTGGGGGGTGAGAATTTAATGAATACATAGAAAGAAACCTTTGGAAGCCCCCTTATTTTAATGAGACTGAATCAAAACAATATTTAACAAAACCCAGGCTTGGGTGAGCTGTGAAATTTTATTTTTAGTAGCAATTTTGCTCTTCTCTTTACTACTAAATATTTATATTTTTCTTAATACTGTGCTGCTGCAAGGGTCCTTCCTTTCTTCCAATTGCTGCATGTGATCAGCCTCCCCAGATGCTTCTACATCCCCCAGTATGCATTTTTCACCAGCTGGTTGTACTTTTCCCTTTATGTTTTACCTGTTTAGGGGGCTGGGATAAGCCAAATTCTGAATACAGATCCTGTAAATGGAAAGCCAGCTTGGAAGCTGGATACCAAAATTTCTACACCTTAATTTGGACTGCATATAAAAGTAGTTGTTTTCCCAGAAGAGTCAGGCCTGAAAATTTGCTTTTAACAGATGAAGACCTGTCTTTAGAAATGACATCTGTACCTCCTGTTGACACGTTTTGGTGAAGTGATGTTGATCTCAATATCTAGAAGAAAGTTGAAGGAACAAACACTCAACCAGGGATGATTTCAGTGTTTTATCCTAGGATAGATGCTCATTGAATATTCTTTCAAAAAATCTACTGCAGTCACCATGGAGCTCCCTGAGACATGAGAAGGGCATTCATCATGAAACTGTGAAAGAAAGTATGTAAAATTATAAAAAAGAACTTTCTTTGCAGCAATAATTTGTGAATTTTAGAATAAAGCATGGAGGAAAGTTGTAGACTACCTGCATTGCAAAAATAAGAAGGAAGGGAATTTCTGAGAGCAGAGGATTGGAAATTCAACTGCCACCGTCCTTCTGATTTTGTCAGAGCAAGACCAATCCCTTGACTGCTACAAAGAGTTGGCCAACAAATTACATGCAGACTTCTGGAGGAAAGAAAACAAAAAAAAGCCCAAAGCCTAAAAATTAGTGAATCTCAGGTGAACTTTGATTTGAGGAAGAAAGAAATGCTCATATAAGGTTTCAGAGAAGAACTGAAGTTCTACTTAGTTTTTTTCCCCTCCTAATATCAGTATATGTTCCCCTGTTTTGAGAGTCCGAGTAGCAGTTCCCATGAAAGGTTCACAAAGGCCTTTTACCTTTCTTGTAAATCAGAATACCTCTATGACCTGGCTAAAGGATATATTCCCAAACATTTACCTTGATGGTAAAAGGAATTTTACCTTTTACGTAGCAAGTTGATCTTCCCAGTGTGTGAATATAAGCAGATGGAAATAATCAGGAGTAATGAAGGTTGGAAACAGTGAAGAAGAGTGTAGAGATGGAATTCCTAACTAAGCTTGATGGAGGCAGCAGGTTTTCTCTGTTGCTGAAAGGTTTGTGTGGTTTTCAGACAAAATTTTTAAATTGCTTTTCTGTTCCAAGAGTACCTTTTCTTTGGAGTAATCTGTCTTAAATCATCTCTGTATCTCCCTCTGGGGACATCTTTTCCAATTTGTACTCATTAGAGGGTTCAATGAGCCATCTCTGCCTCCAGATTATGCCATAATTTGGGAATTTTGTACATAGGATGTTTTAAGAAGGGCTTCCATGCACATGGATGTCTAACAGGATACAGGAGAAAAATGTCTTTTGACAGCTCCCTTTACAAACCCCCTGGCCTTGGTTCTGCCATTCCCAGTGTTGGCATTGCTGACTTCACTACCAAATTCCTCCTGAGGCCAGCACATCACTGGAACAGATTTGGCTGTACAGGAAAATAAACTAATATTATTTAAAAAGTTCAATTAATATTCCTGATCTTTATAACATTGGTGAAATCTAGAACTTGGTGAAATGTGTGGCTGCTTTCATTTCAAACATTTCACTGCAACCAACCATGGCAAAGTTTACCTTCTTTTCCTTTAGCTCACCTGTCATTCCCACTCTGGCCATGTCCTGATGCACTGGAAACCTTGTTCTCCTTCACCACCCTGAACAGTTTCAACTCATTCCAGTCCTGTCACAACTCTTTTTTTTTTTTTTTTTTCACCCACACATTGCAGATTTCTAGAGCAATCTCTTTATGGGGAAGCTGCTGAGCACTTTTGGCAGGCTTTTCCCCAGATGCTCTGAAAATCTCAGCCTCCTGGAGCAGTTCCATACTTTGAATGCTCATGTCTGGCCCTGGCCCAAAGAGAACACATTTGTCAGCTCAGCCAGGACATTAATATTCACATTGTGTCCCATCCTTCACCACTAGCATTTAAGCCTTGAGAATAGTGGAAAGATGCCTTGGAGGATGTGAAAGGATATTATTTCCTTCTTTAAATAGAAAGGAAAAAAAATATATTCTATTGGAGCTACCAGCATACTCGATTAATTTTTTACAAGCAGAAATCTCGAGGTTATACTAAGAGCCACAACAGCAAATATTGCATATGCAGTTGAGAATATTTAATAGCAATTTTAAGTTACATAACACCTAAATTATTTGAAATAGACATTTGTGCTGTTCTAAGCATAGGCAGGCACACACATAGACTCATGAATAATTGTCTTTCCTTTCAGAATGACCTGTCCCATTTCTTTTGATGCCTGTCTCTGAATTGATTAAGTTTGATGTGTAGATGAATAGAAATTCATCTCCAGGTTTTGTCTTAGTAACTTAGATTTATTTTTTGGTTTTAGGTGGAGAAGTTAAATTAGTTTCACCAGAATTGTAATATGTCCACAATTAAATTCATACTTGAATTATCTCAAGAAGTTCTCAGTGTTACAGTTAATTCCTTTCCTTGATTTCTCTTTTCTGCTTGCTTAAAATTAGTTTTTCTTACATGAAAATGCTGAAAAAAATGTTGTATGATGCATTATATATTTATGGGACAAGAAAACACACCTACAAAGTGTGAAATGCAGCATTAACACCTTTAAGCCAACGTTATCTCTGCCAGTCTATTTTTTAAAAAAAAAATATAAATTTCTTGCATATGTATAATCTCTTATTTTATGAGATGCTTTAGAAATATTTTAATATTTTCATTCCTCCTGCTTTAAATATTAGTAACCCCAAAAAAATTGAAGGAAAATAATGGAAAACATTTCCATTAATTCTATCAGAAATTGATCAATTTGGAATAAAAACAAATTTACAATGTGCCTCAGCAAAATGCTGAGATATTGCGTAATACATTATTGTAGTTATAAACAAAATTTTGGTCATATCCAGACACACAATTTGACTATTATTCTAGGAAATGGGGCAAATTATTCTGAAAGCTCAAAGCAGATTTCCATTTTGGTTTTAGATAATTATAAAGAGTACAAGATTGATTTTTTTTTTCTGTAATAGATATTTATATTTGATGTTATAAATGAATATGGAGCTAGGGAATGATCCAGGACATCTGAATCTGGTGGAACATTTTCCAGTCCTCCAGGACAAATATGGCTGTTGTTAAAGTACTTACTCCTTGTTTAGATGGCAAAGTGTTCTGCAGAAAAAGGAAACTCAATTATGGCTTCCAAGAGCAATAAGAACATTCTGTCAATATTACTAGAAATTAGACTGTATCACAAGAATCATTTCAGTACGTGGTAATTGTAGTCTTTCTTTCCTAATAAAAATCAGCAGTCTTTTAGAGTGTCATAAGGAAGAAAAAAATTAATTGTATGCACAAATGGATTGTTCTAAAATGCTACAGTCTTCCAGGGGTTTCTTATTTATAGATTTTTTTTCTCTAAAAAGGGATAGTCATCACTTAATATCTTGCCACTTTACATGAATATGTAGATTTATTCTCAGAAGACCTCTAAAATATGGAACAAATTAATTCAGTGTTACAAGGTGACAAACTGTAGCTGAGGAAGTCACATGGGAAGCCTGTGGAAGAATCAGAAACTGAATTTACAGGAGTATCAAATTCTATTAAAAAACATGCTTTAATATGTTCCACATTATTTAGAATAGGGGAAAAACCACTCTGCTAAATATTCAACATGAAATCATAAATCACATTTTAACCACAAAACATACTTTATGGTGTGCTTCTTACAGAAAACAGAAAGTTTTCAAGTTGGTATTTTTTTTTCACATTGAGGGGAAAAACAAAAATAAAAATAACAACAAAACTGACCCAAAACCCATTTAGACTTCCTGTAAAAATCAAAGCAGCAAGAACAGTCACAGTAGTTTTCAATCCTCAGCCTGCAAGTAATAGGTTTTCACCTCCTCTCCTAGTTTTATTAGAGTTGATTCCATTTTCTTGTCAAAATGGATATCCACTTTTGAGAAAGCAGGCTTTGTTTGCTTTGGGCTCCGTGCAAGGAAAGTAACATCCCTCAAGAAGCTTTATCGTACAGTCAAAGCTGATGACCTGCTCCCATAATCTTGAGATGAAAATGAAATATCACCTTGTGAAGTCTTGTGGGACTCCACTTTTCCTGTAATGCAATAACTCTCTGAATGAGATGGATCCCCTGAATATGAGCAAATCTCCCCCGAGTTCCAAGGACCTGTGCCAGTGTACAGAAAATACAAATTCAGCCCCTTTGAATTTTTTTATACCAATAAAAAAGTAATGAATTTTCTAATGAACACCCTTCTTGGCAATTGCAAGCCATCTGCATATGGTTTTCTTTGTCACAAATGTATCTTTAACTAAAAAACCATCTCTGAATGTTGGTGCTCTGCTTGTCTTTGCAAACCAAAAACTATTTAAAGTCAAGAACATTTGGAAGTTCTTCAGTAAGCAATCTCCATTGCTGCAAAATTAAATCTCCAGCTATTCTATTCCATATTCCATCAGTGAAAGCACTCACAAACGTACCCCAAGAAATGCAGAGCCTAATGCACTGAGTTTTGATACAAATCAGAAAACAACACTGTTCTTAGACATCAGGAAAGCAGGTAGAGCCTAGGCTGGCACACAAAATGAGGGGAAGTCATTGACCAGACATTAACCTCCAAAACATGGCAATTTTCAAAGTATTTCTCACTCTAGACACAGGCTGCTGTTAGAATAAGATCTTAGTTTCTCTTAAAGACTTTCTACTTGTGGCTTTAGTGGAATCTGCAAGTTCATCAAATGTAGGATAAAGGACAACATCCACCCTATGAACCACAACCCCCTCACTCCTCTACAAAAGTAAACCTTTTGAATATTGGAAAATAAAGCATTCTGCTCAGTTAGGGTGTCAGGCTTGATTTGAGCAAAGCAAAATTAAGCTATAGAATGTTTTTTAAATGGCTTACTTGGATTTCAGGAACAAACAAACAACCAAATTGCTCTGATTCCATTACAAAACATCTCTCTTGCTCCTAAACAGGACAATTTTGATACAAATACTGCAACAAACGGCAAATGTGGATGATGTAGCAAGGATAAGTTTTTGTCTTTAACTTCCTTCCTGCCAAATATTGGGTGGTACTAATCAGTGGGTGCTTTTGCTTGGAAACCACATAATGTCCTGGTTATTCCACTTGTTTGTGCTTGGCTGGAAAAGTGGGACACTGAAGCCTCTGACCCAGGACTAGCAAGCACACACATGCATAACAAGGGAGGCAATTACAGATGTGCTGTCATTGCACTTCCAGTGAACTCCTAGAACATTTGTAAACAATTCTGTGAGAGGCAACCAAGGGCCTTTGGAAACTAAAAATTACAGACCAGTTTAACAATCCACTTAGCAGCAGAGTGAGTAGTTTAATTGCATTTGAATCCTCCAATTCAAATGTAAATTAACATACAGATAGCATATTTCAGCAACACAGATGCAAGTGATTTGCATGTTCTGTTCTGTTTATACCAGAGTTAAATATGACACAAGTTTAACAAAATAAATAATCTGCCTGGTCGAGAAACTAAATTTTGATTAATCCAAAATTCCTGAAAATATAGGTATCTAAAAAAAATTAAATCCAAACAGATGGAAAAAGAAAACAATAAAAGAAAACAAAACAAAAAATTGAAATTACCAATATTTTACCTCAGAAAGATCAGAAACATCAGAGATTAAACTTGGAATCATTGGTTTCCCACCTGCCAGGCAGAAGTATGGGGCATATCTGGTGGCTGTATGAGCTGCTCACAGAACCTTTCATGGTCCCAAAGTTTCACTGTTTCTCCCACAAAACAAAGCCAAGATAAGCAGTTTTACCAGTGATGAAGTCTGTTCTGAGAGCACAATAAATATTTTACATTATAGTATTTTAAAAGTACATCCATGGAGGTGATATTTTGCTGCTGTTAATGCTCAAAAACATATAAACCTCTCATCCTTGGAAAAATCCCATTATGATATTATCCCAACCTATTAGTAATACAACCAAAAAAGTATTCAGAATGCTGCTTCTCCATCCAGTGAGAAAGTCGATGATTGTACAAAAATTGAAGTCAGAAAGAAAACTCTAGTGAGGAAGTGACCTCTTTTAAATGATGAACATTTTCAATGAATCACTGCCACTTCCCAGGCAAAGCCTTCATTGACTAAAAAACTCAGTACAAGAGCATTGAATTTGCTCAAAATACAGGTAGAAAAATTTTGTCCTGGGAACTATAAAAGGTGCAACCCTAAGCAAGGGATTTTTTTCTCAGTCCTCAAAATTTTGATGAAGTTTCTGCAAAAAAGAGGGAGGTGCACTAATAAGGCATATTTGTTCATTTAAAGGGTGTCTTTTGTCTAGATATAAATATAAATATGACATGTTAATATGTTTTCAAAGAAAACATATTAATCCAAACAGAACATTTACTCAGAATAAACATTGCTTGTCCCATAGATATACATTATTTTGAAATTCTTTATTTCATGTTAATGCGTTATGGTCTCAAGAAAAAAAACAAAACAAAACCTAGAAATAACTTACAAATAATCTAAACTGTGTTTTATTCTTCTGATGACTATTTTTAATGATCCTGTGCACTTAAATTTTAAAAAATATCTTTACACCATGAACCTCAGTGACATAAGTTAAAATTGTACATGCTATCCAAAATCAATGCATGTAACAAATCTTTCCTGCAGATTGGTGCCTGATTCATATCAAGCAGCTTGTTTGCATATGAAAACACTGACCTTTGAGAAAATAAAGAGAGAATCAAATATTAAAAAAACAGAAGTTTTTTATCCAACATGGCAGTTCTTACAGCAGAAGTTGCTTAAAAAAATCTAATTTAATATTTTAAAGGTAAGATTTCTCAGGAAGAAGTTTCAGGAAAATAATTGGTTTTTTCCACTGGTCTTTATATTCTTTGCTAAGGGAAAAATGCATTTCTCTCTTTCCTTCATACATCAAGAACCTTGGGTAAGTTATTTTCCACTCTGAAACAAAACAAAGCAGAAAAGAATTGATTCCTTCATGTTTTTTGACAAGTATCAGCTTCCAAGGACTGTGGGCATTTACTAAGAAACCATTATTGTTATTCAGTCACCATCATCATAAAATATTAAAGAGAAACAACTTGGTGAGTTTTCCAGAGTATCATCAAGAATTATCCAATACAAAACCATAGTAAGGACTGAATAAAAATTAGGATCTCCTATAAAAAAATAATATTTTTAAAATTTATTTGCTCTGAGATGATTTTAAGTTATTGAAATAAACATAAATTTATCTAATAAAATATTTTGTAAGGAAACATCAAACAACATAAGGTATTTTAACATGCTTGGTATTGAAACAAAGTGTATTGGGTTGGGTTTTTTACTTTTGGACAGAACACTTAAATGAAAATTTGAGTGAGTTGGCTATTAAACTTTATAAAACTAGGTGAAGAGAACAACACAGTTGATTAACTTCTTGAAATGTGAGTGAATGGAAAGGAGCACGGTTGAAAATAAAAACATTTATTTTAATTGCCCTGTGAAATCACTGTTAGTAATAGGTGTCATCTTGGATGGCACAGTAAAGAAGCTGACTTTTAAAAAGTTCTTTTATTTTCCCATTTTCTTCTTGCATTTATTTTGAATCACAGCTTTAGTGACACACTTTGCCTGTGCCCCCTTTTCCTTATCAGCCAGAGGTGCCCACAAACACCTCAGTTCTCACTCCATTGCTGCTGACTTTGCAACAGTTTATGGATCTCTCCTCTCAGAACCTTCCTCACAAAATCTTTGTAGTTCTGCATTTCATATTTTGGATGAGATGAATCAAATAACTTCACCAGCTACTCCATAACACAAACAGGCACAAGCTCATAGAAGGAAATCTCTCATGGTAAAATCCTTATTGATAGAAGCAGCAAAAGGTGAATTCCTGTAATTGATATTCAATGATTTTAGTGCATAAGGAGCTGATTTGTTTGCTGTGCAATAAACCTGCTTCTCTTGCAACAGTATCTTTAATTAGAAAGAAAAAAACAAACCAAAACTGCTTCAAAATTCAAATAAGAAAATTCAGAAAAGAAGGGTGATCAACCTTATCTTCATTACTTTAGTGCAAAACAAAGAGCATATGAGCTATCACTGAGCTCATTGTACCCACAAGTCACACTGTCAGGCACAGACACAGAGATGACGAATTGTTTCACCTCAGATGAACGGCTGAATCCTCCCAGAAGATAAAGAACCAAACTTTGGACCACAGCCCAAACTCTTGTCGAATAAATAAAAAATCTGCTTAGTCAAAGTTTAAAAGAAAGGATCCTCTCTTGTGTGAAAAGGTGAAACTAACAAGGATAATGTTTGAGCTGGGACAACCTTCTCAGGATTAGTCTCTATGGAGGTTTTCATTATTTTAGCAGAAGAGAATAAATGCAAGCAGTCACTACAAAAGAGCATTGCACAAAATCTTCCTCAATGAGATGTGCTCCTGTTGTTTCTGTTCCATAGAGTGTTTTTAATCCTCAGAGTTAACTATTTGATATATTTCATAATAACAATTTCTTTTAAATGGCCACACAAGTATATACAATAGTCTGTTATTTGCAGAACTGTCTGCTTTCCCAAATTGCTGCTATTGCACCCAGGATTGATTTACAGGCACAGGAACACTGCCAAAACAGACTTTGTACCACTCTGCTACTCTGTTTCAACTGGAGCATTCATAAACAGAAACAAATTATGTAGATAGAAAATTACACTTCTTTTAGACAAGAAAAGGCTTGCAAACTCAAAATTTATTTGTGTTTGAAAAGGTGTTTTGAAGGAATGAAATTTTTCCTCAGCAAAAAACTACACAACAAGAAAATTAGGAATATGACACAAACAATAGAAGCCAACAAATAATTTTAAGTGCAAAACTCTCTATCATTTACTTCACAACATGCAAGCTGAACAGCTGTACGTGTTACTAATAGAGCAATTGATGTAAATATGTGAAAAGGGCTCAGCGTCAGGATAGGTGTGAAATGCATTTCAAGATAAGAAAATAAACCTTAGAGAGATTGCTTTTTTCTGTTATTTCTCACCAGACTTCCCACAAAGAAAATTTCTATTCCTGCTTTGAAAAGGAAAATATTCTGAATGCAGGCAATGCAATTTAATTTCTTTTTTCGAGACTTAAATTCAATTTGGTTTTGCTTCCCCTTCTTCAAGGGTGGGTTGGCAAGCCAGAATTGAAACCTCTCTGCTGTTTTATCCCTGTGTTCAGCCCTTGCAAGCATGTCAGAAAGTGTGAATTTCTCAAAGCACAGAGTTTGGGAATAACTTAGAACACTTCCTACCTGCAGTGGTGGAGGATCAGGGAGTGCAGACTGAGCTCGGGGTAAAGTGAAGGGTTCAACGGTCGCAGACATCTTTTCATAAAAATCCTTTCTTTAGGATTTTCCCTTCTAGGAAGCTGAGGCCCCAGAAAAAGAATGTAAACAATGGTTATCTGCTGCTGTGGAATGCAACAGGTGCACCTGTGATTGGCCCATGTTGGATGTGTATAGTTAATGGCCAATCAAGGACCGAGCTCTCTCTGGGACAGAGTCAGAGAGAGCTCCTTTGTCATTCATTCTTTTCTATTCTTAGCCTAGCTGGCCTTCTGAGAACTTTTCCTTCCATTTCTTTTAGTATAATTATAATGTAGTATATATATACCATAAAATAATAAATCAAGCCTTCTGAACATGGAATCAACATTCTTGCCTCTCTCTTCACCTGCAACCCTTGTGACCACTGTCACATTCAACCAAGTGGGTCTGGCTGTTATTAGCAGGATCTGCTGCTGAAGCCCCACTGATTTCACTGGGTTTTGAACTGACTGCACTGAAGGCAAGTCTGACTCTTCAACAAAAAGGAACAGCTTGTGGCCTGTGTCTCATGAAGTGTTGGATGGTGGTTTTGAGCTGCTACAAATTATGCAAGTTAAACTGTCTTCTTTCCACCTGTATGATAACACAGCAATAACACCCTCCTTATCTGCTGCAGTATGGTTTGTTTAATGTGCAGGTAGGCAGAGCCAGCCTTTGAAGCCCATAATGTCAACAGATCCATCCAAGGAAATGGATGAATAAACATAAAATAGAATTTTTCTTCTTACTAAAATACCAATTAACTGGTATCACTTGTTTTGTTTTGAGAGCCCTACAGGTAGGGAAACAAACAAATCAACCAAAAGGCTTAAATATCTTCTACAGGGCTGAGAGTTTATCAGTGAACTTTCTTCAAGCCATTTAGTCACTGTCACATGGAGCTCTCAGGGCTGGTGGTGACAAACTCAATTTCAAGCACTTTCCAGCCAGCACTGATGGCAACAGACCTCACATTCAGCATGGATCCCATTACTGAGCTTCAAACAACAGGAGAGCAGAGGGGTCTTCAGCAAATAAAGCTCTTTTACTTCCAAAAAATCTGTTTGGGATCTGGAGAGACAGTAGTTTTCCAGACAAAAGTGAGTGATGTGAAAAACGTAGAATGCAAGCGAAGCAATCAAGACACTCCCTGGAAGTGGACAAATAAATGCATTTGCCTCTTTTGTGGCTACTTTTTTCCACGTTGCATGACTGGCAAACCTTTTTCATAACATCAGATGGCATAAAAATAAAACAAAACAAACCCTAGCAGTTAATTGAATGTATTTTCAGAATGGAAAGAAAGATAAACAAGTAGGGAAAATATTTTCGTGTAGTAGATGCTTTGGAATTACAGGTAAGTTTATAAGAGTTGAAAGTTTACTTTGAGGGATTTTTAGATTTCTTTTATTTTTATACATAATTATAAGATTATAATAATGAGAGGTGTTGCTTTACAACATGCTACAAAGAGCTTCCTCCTGTACCCAATTTTCAGCACAAGACAAATACAGCAGTGTATAAAGCACTGAACTGACCCTCCAGAATATTTTCCCATCTCTCTGCCATAGTAGAGATGAAAATTTGCCAGAATTTGAGCTGAGATAAAATGGAGCAACCCCAGCACCAGTAAAAGTGATCCTTTGGACAGAAAGGTTTATTCAAATATTTTCTAAGTGCATATGCAGAACTCAGTCCTCGAATTCTTGTTTAGTAATGGATGGCTTAGAAGAAATATTTTGGCCTTCTCTTTCTGCTTTATTACTGACACAAATTAAATTATTGAGAAAGGCTGGATACTAGAGAAACAATTCTCCCTTATTTCAGATAGAGGATATAAAAGGAGGAATAGATTTGAGCATCTTGAAATTAAAGAAGTTTGAGAAAATAGGGAAATTTCTGCAGTCTACACAACTGCAATGATAAACTGTGGTGTTTAGAAATAACACTGCCTGTGTTTTTGCCTCCAGTAGACTTTTGCAACAGCAAGTGTGATTCTTTATATATTCAGAGCCATATATTAATTTAAAAATTTTATAGAATGCTTATTAAAAGCTTGAAAATTTTATTTCAGTTTTTTATCACTATGCATCAAAGAGTAAAAACTAAATAACATTAGTTACACAGAAGCATTAACTTCATGGCATGTTTGCTAAGCATGCTATTACAACAGGAAAGCAGCTGAGCTTTTCCTTCCCCAGCTACATTTTGTACCAAATTCTTCTCCATTATCTGACTACAGCCTCAGAATGTCCCTGTACTTACCTGGTTTGAACCACCTATACCTGAATGCTGGAACAGCCTTAAGACACTTTCATTATATAAAGTCACTGCAGTTTTTTTTTTATTTTCACCTAGTCTAACACAAATAACCAGAATAAATCCCTTCACATTTTATATGCCATATTTTAAAGAATCAAAATGGACCCTCAATATCTTTAGGAAATTCTGTAAACTAACTGTAGTGGGTTTTAAATCATCTTTATGAATAAGGGCACTGTCTAATAAATATAGGGTTAAATGGAGTTCAGATTCAATAAGTAAATAACAGTCAGGTATTATAAGGTCTTAACTAATGAGCAAAGCTACTTTAAGAAATGTAACTTTCAAAGCTCACGAGTTTATGAGATTTTAATTAAAGTGTTCTGCTCCTAATTTACTGTATACCCTTAGGTGCCCAGGTAATGAATAAAACAGATTGGAGGATGTGGGATGGAGTTTTTAATTTTTCACTATTATTTTAAGGCTATTTTCATTGTTGTACTAGATCTTCTTGATATAAGAAGAGTTTTTAAGAAAAATACAACTAGATTTATCTCATTGCTCAAAGCATGGGTTCAATTTTTCCTTTTCTAATGTTCCTGTAATAAAATTCCAAATTAGAAATAATGTTAGAGCACTTTCCTTGGTTTAAGTTTGATTTTTTAAAAAAATATTTTTAAAAATTATAAACTTAAAAAGTAAGATTTATTCTTCAGGTCTGTCAAAAACCCCTTTTTGGATGGTGAGCAAAATAAGTAGAACTCAAAATTTTGAACCAGGCTAGAGTTTACATAATGTTGTCTGATCACAAGTACTGCAATGGGAATTGCTGGGTGTTGATAAAGTGTGAAAATCTGATCTCCATCAGCACCTAAGGCCTCAGCTGACAAGGAAAGAGAAGGTTTTTCTTCCTCTTGATATCTGCTCATGCTAAAAAAAAAAAACCAAAAACGCCTGCAGGAATAAGATTTTCCATGAAACCTATCTTAATCAATGACCGATCTAAATAGAAGAGTGTAACTCTAATTAAAAAAAAATAATAATAAGGTGTTACCTTCCATTTAAGCTGTGTTCCCACTCTCAGGTTTATTCTTTCAACTTTTCTTCGTGTTAAAGATTTCATTTATCTTGTAGATATGCCCTTGGAGGTATCTCATGTGGCAAGAATTCCACATGAACACTGGGAGAATGGCCAGAGCATACATGCAATGACCTTTCAGCAAAACAGAGCTTCTTTGCAGCTTTAAGTTCCCTTTTGTCTTACCTAAGGTTATATATACAAATAACCAAGGTTTCCTACCTCTTTGTCAGATCTTGCCATCATGTCCCTTTATGTAGATTCTCCATAGTCATTTCACCTTCAGACGATTTCTCTTTGGATTCTGCTTGAATTTTTCCTTTTCCTTCAGCCAATTACTCCTTAAGCAAAAGGCATGATGGAAGGTCCTCAGCATTTACTGGAAAAAGGACACCACACTCTTCTGGAATTCTAGATTCACATGCCTGCCTAGATCTTTGGTCTTTGAGATTTTATGTTCAGACCAAGATCCTGCAGAAGACAGGAAAGAAGTAAACCAGCATGTATTTGTCTTCTCGTTTGGTTTTTAATTAAGCTTGGTGAAATTCTTGGAAAAAAGCTTGTCATGCCTTTCTTTTTGGTGCTCTTTCTCTCAGAAATGTAGATAAAATTAACTTCATAAAGAGTTTATCAATGACATTTTCTTTCATGGCAAAATCCCAGGAGCTGTCATACTCAGAGGTGTGGCAATGTGTCACATTGAAACACCAGTGTCAAAGGAAGGAATAAATATAGGGAAAGACAGAAAACAATTTATATTAATCACTTCCCACAGCTTTACCCATGGTAGTCTCCTATGTCTCTCTTGGGAACAATAGGATTAAACCCCAATAAAGGTTTGGATCCAATGCACAGCTGTGAAAGAGACAAGGCACCTCAGACACCATGGATGTCCCTTCAAAGTCCCTGCCAATGCACTGATGGGGAGAACTTTGTAGTCTTGCTCTCTGTTTCTCTCTGAACACATTTTTCCCTACTAAAATCAGTAAGAAATTATCATAATTCACTTTCACAATGGGTAATAATCTTTGTCAAGAGATATGTGGCACATGAAGGTTTTTCAGTTTCTCCTGGGTTTAGAGAGGAAGGGAAGGGCAAAAGGTTTCTCATCTACTATTGCTGAGTGGCCCTCAGCAATACAAGCAGAGGAAATAACACATCAGTAGCAACAGGAAATTGCACTTTGAAAGTCTTCCTTTTCTGAAGCAGAAAACTGAGCCTCAAGTGGTGATCCTTAATACCCTCTGTCTAGGCAGCAATTCTATCTTACTGTCACAGCCTTTTTCACAAGTTAGCAACCTGGCATTAAATTCCTATGACAATATCCCAGGAGCAGTCAAATTTCTCTCACTTGTTCAGCTCACCAGCTCCACTTGATACACATGTTCATTAGCTGCAAAGAATTCAGTCTTTGATCACAAAGAAAAAAATCAATCCATTCTTGGTCATAGAGAAATAATGGACTGACTTTGTAGAGAGACTGAATCAATAGATATGTGGGTATACACTTTACTGGCTGATTCCGGATGTATTATTCAGCTGCTGTTCATTATATCAAAAATTTGAAATTTTTCAATATTTATCATCTCATGAAAATCTATTATTGAGGAAAAAAAAAGTATTGTGAATCTTACGGAACTCACTGTAATTAGTATCTTTATCCTGGTGACTGATAGGTAGCTTGTATAACAGCTATAACCCTTCTTTACTGTATCAATAAAGTTTCAAATAAAAGAAGTTCAGAGAATACTGACACTAGAAAGAGGTTTAGGAAAATACCTATGTTTTAACTCTACTCATGCCCCATCAGCTTTTCAATTTATGCATCCATTACCAGGGTGTGGCCCAGAAATATTTCCCTGAATTTGTGGTGCTGGTGGCTTCCTGTGACACATGATGAGTTCTTTAATCCTATCTCGAAATTAAACTTGTTTGAATGGTGTGATTAATCAATCAACACCATTATCCTTAAGACAAATACTTCAGGCAAACTCTTTTCATTAGGACCTAATTCAGAATAATTGTTTTCACATCTTCTCATTATTAGTCAGTCTTTATCTCGATTCATATCTGACAAGAGGACAGAAGGACAAGAGGTAAGACAATACCACAACAATTGATGTTTCCTCCCAGAATGCAACAGATTGATCATTGTATCTTTTTTTATTCTTATATAACTACACTAATTTTCTCCTTCATTTGCTGCACTGTAATGAGAGACCATTGAGCTTACCAAAATAACCTTAAATCTTCCTATTATAAGTTTCCAATGTAAATCTTACTTAGAGGATCTGGGTCTATGGGAAGTTACCTGAAGGAAATGTGAAAAATGAACATTTTAGAAGGTGAAATCAGCTGTGCTGTAACTGGCACAGCCCTGTGATTTCAGCTGTGACACCGACTCCACACTCCAGTAAATCAGCTGCACATCTCTTCTCCTCAACTCATCCTGAAATGTTCCTTCCCAAGAAGAGCTGCACTGATTTACAGCCCTTTGGAAAGGAGCTGAGCTGGCAGCAGATTCTAGCAACTGGGATAGATTCTTATAAAAACTAACAAATCAATATGCTATCTGAAAATGTTAATTAGAAAGGATTTTTTTTTGTTTGGTTGTTTTTTAATTGTCCAAAAATCAATGGAAAGAAGACAGGAAAGATTTGTTGCAGTAATTCCTACTTTCATAATTTACACTTTTTTACCTGAAGTAGCCCTGTTTTATCTACATAAACTCCTCACTATTTTGCTTTCCATAATTAACAGTCATAAACAGGAATTATTTGCTAGAACTTCTGATTTTGATTCACTGAAAAATAACATGATTTATATTCTAAAAGTGAAGCTAAATATAAATATATGTCTTTCTTCTCAATTTCTCATTGGAGCTAAACCTCTTCATATGAAGAGCGAATACAAAACAACAGCAAACAAGAAAAAGTGTTCCCCCCTACATCTGTGTTTTATTTTCAGAGGCAAATTTGATTTTAAATTCATTGGAGAGAGAAGTTCTCTCTTGGGAAGGGCTCGAGTTCATTTGTAATTGGAGGAATGAAAAAAAGTCAATATTTTTACCCACTTTATTTGCAAATGTAACTCCAAAAAAAGGTAAACAATGTCAGTGTTGCAAAGAGCTGAAACAACACATGCAGAAAGGTCTTAACAGACAGGATAAAAATCCTGGTGGAGAGGCACTGTTATCTCAGCTGAGGTAGCACCATATGTTCTCTTTCAGACCTCTCAATCTCAAATGATAATGTTCAAACCTCCTCTTCAATTTAGCTCTTATCCCTCTGCTGAATTCATAAAGGAAAAACAAAATCAGTGCTAATATGCTAAAAGAAAAAAAAAAAAAGTGTAAACTAAAAAAAAATTAATTAATTTGCTGGTGAATTGGTAGCCTCAAGTATTTTCCACCACGGCAATTCATACCTAAAGGTGAATTTTCCCAAAGCAAAGCTTTTTGAGTAAACCTGAGTGGCTTCACCTTTGGAACACTTCAGCTGCTTTTTAAATTAGAGCTTTTAACTTCCAGAAATTCAAGTTTTCAGAAAATATCAGTCATCCTTAACAAAAGCTTAATTTGGATAAATGCATCCTTGAAAAATGATTTTCTGTACCAAATCAAGGTGTCTCTGCTGTTTTCACAGTGTTGATGCTGTCTTTAAGTAATCTTAAAGAATAATTTTAAGGAAGAGCTTAAATATATGAACTTTCTCTAAAACAGGGATGAAATGGTATTTTCAATGAAGCAAACAGAAATTTTATCATTATTGTAAAGATAAGGATTTTACACAAAATTTTACCTTGCAACACTTATAGGACTTCCTTGGACTAAGTGCCATTTTTCCTCTCCCACATTTCCTAGAATTCCTGTTATGGAAGGTTCCTGGGGACACCTTCATGTTTCATGACAAAAAAACCCATCAAAATCAATTAATTCATGTGGATAATTTTCATGTGAGGAGCTGAATTCAGGGGGAGTGATGGAACAAGTGCTTGGAGAAATGTCATCTGTCAGGTGTTGGAATTAGAGTTCTCTTGTACCACAATTTTATCTTCTGTTGAAGAAGAGGAAAGAACAGTTTGTCTGAGACTTTTTAGGGAATGTTCCACAATTTCAAGGCTGCCCTGTTTGAAACCCTGACAAAAGGTTAAACTTTCCCACTTAACTTTCAAAGATAAAAGAGATGCCTACATTGAAACCTCAGCCACTGAGCAATACTGGCAAAAGAGATTCTGTCCCTGAATAATGTGGCCTGTTTCAGATAAATTTCCAGGGTTTAAGCTTTGGTTTTATCAAGGGCCATAGGATGATTAATACTGGAAGGAACCTCATCAGGTCACCTCCTTCCTGCTCAGGGCACAGTAATTTAGAGGAGCTCAGCTTGTACATTTTTCTCTACATTCAGGTATTACCCAGCACATCATACCAAATCTGCACCTCTAACCTTGGATCCTGACATAACTTCCTCAATACACAGGTGGGCACATTTATATTTGAAAGAATAGTCAAAATTAAAATACTTCACAGTCTTTCCCACTTAAAATATAGATATGTATTGCTGGTATTAGCATATTATAATTAATTTATTGGAATACATTTGGATTAATTACTTTACTACTTGAGTTTCAAGACAGGTTGTTTTTTTTTTTTTTTCTGTTGGGATACACATTTTTTTTCAAAGGATGAAACCAGGATTTATTTGGTATATTATAAAACCCAGAGGGCTTTTCTTGACTTTCACTATTGTTGCATGAGCCAAAAGCCCATTATACCTGGCAAGGTAAGGCAGTTTCATTGCCAAGGAGCTGGTATATTTAACTGGGTTTTAAAATATGAGCAAATAAATATGGATGGTGACATGTACAGAAAATAATCAGTGTGACCAGTACATGAGTGACAGACCCTGTTTCGACACAGGAAACACTTGTTTACAAAATCATTTTTCAAGGAGGGGAGAGTCCCAAAGCTTTACAAAATCTGCTTCACTTTATCCCAGTCTTTCCTGTGAAAAACACAGTTTTGCAGCATTCATACTCTTAAACAAGTGTCAATACATGGGATATTATATTTTTTTTTCCATTGAGAACCGTGAAGGAGACTCATTTGTAATACCTGACAGTGAAAAAGTGGCTCTGGAACGTATGACATCATTTGCCTGAAACCTCTTCCTGCCTCAGAGAGAGACTGATACTCTAAATGACAGTATTCCAAATAAATCTCATTCCATTTTGCCTTGCAATCATTGCATTTCTCAGTGCTGTCTATTAAGACTTGCTAAAAAAAAGATCAATTATTTTCAGCACAAGTCATGCTGTGTTCTGATTAGAAAGGAAACTGTAGAGGAATTAGTGTTTTTCAGGTAATAAACCAAAAATCCTGCTTATGCTCTTGCATTAACCAAATCTTTCTTAAGATATAATTCAAATAATTAGTCAGTTGTTACTGGTTTCATTCAGAACAACCACTGTTGTATAATTGATATTAAAATCAGATATCTTTAATAAGTGATAGTGTTTCAGAGCTTAAGGAGTGACAGCCATTTCTTTTAGCAATGGCAAATAATTTGATAATGATAACTGGAAGCACATTAAAAACCCTGAGTGAAATTGCCACTCTTTACAGGGTGAACACCCCTCAAATTCTGTATCATTGAAGTGTTGTGCTCAAGTCACTCAATTCCCATGATTTGTATTCTCCACATAACTGCCAACACACATCAATTTTATACCATTTTAGCATATCTACCTCACTAAAATGTGGGGCCATCTCTGTACTGAAAAGCAGCAAGAACAAAAGTGTACTGCTGCTGAGGTACTGCAAGAAGTATAATGAATATTGCTGAAAATCAGGATTATTTTCAGTGACTTCAGCAACTCTGTGGCGAGGTTCTTAAACCTTACACTAAAATATAATTTTCATACTTTTTTACATTCTTCTCAGTTTCTACAAAAGCAACAGTTCTAACCAAGAGGGAAACACTTTAAATAATATATCTTGAAAAAATGCTTGTAACTGCTTTGTGAAACTGCAAATACTTTTGCAGTTTCACACAGCAGTTACAAACACTTTTACAAGACACCAGAGAGGGAAGCATTATTTAACCACACAGACCAAATGGAAAAGATTAGCTGAGAAAGAATCCTATAAATTTAGAAATTCATTTGTACTCAAGAGAGAGTATTGAACCTGAATCCTTCACATTGCAGCAGATGCCTGCTGGACGATGAAAATAACAATATTTGGTAATTGCAAAAATTTGATAATTAATTGCAGAATTCCCTGTTTCAGTGTGGATTCGACTTTGACAGAAAGCCATCTTCCCCACCACCCCAAAAATAGAGAAAATCCACAAGTTTGGGGTTTTGATGATCAATATTATTTGAAAATTTCTAAGGGATAGCAGCTTGAGTTCCTACCATAGAATTCATAGAAACCAGCTGAAAAACTCATTCACACTGCATTTCTTGCAGCTGTCCTGAAGGTATTTGCTTCCTAAGCTTCATTTCCCATTTACAGGAGCAGCAGGTCTACATCTGCTTTTCTGAGTTAGCAGATGAGAATACAAAACACATTTTGTATTTTAGTTTGGGCTTGGGGGTTTTTTTTTTTGTTGGTTGGCTGAGGCCTTGTGATCCATTTTGCATTATTCTGGAACAGCATAAATTAAGAATTACTCTGGCATGCAGAATCAGTTGTCTAGAGGTTGATCCTTTTGGTAATACATACATGTCATAACTTTGCATAATGCAAAGGATACACCTTGCACTATTTCATTTCCCTCTTCCCTTTATGAACTCAGCCAAAGAAAGACCTTTCATGTCATAAATTCTGGGTTAAGGGGTTATGGCTCCACCTCAGGTGCTTGTTGCTCCCCTCAAAAAGCAACTGCTGCAGGTCAGCTGGCATTGCAGCAGAGCCTCTGCTTGCTCCAGTTCTGTCAAAGGGGCTGAGTTTAAAAAAAAACAACCACAACAAACCACAGATGGGATGAGAGGCAAGCAGATGCAGAGTTAAGCTGTCAGATCCAAAGGGTGATAAATTCTGCCTTACAAAGGCAGAGGGTGCAGAGAAGACAGCAATAAACCGCCCAAGTCAGTGATGTAGGAGGCTGCTCAGCTGCATCCAGAATAGGAATTCTGAGCACATCTTCAAAGGAGTTCTTGGGTGGGTTTTGCCACTGGATTTCCAGTCCCATGGGACAAGGTCTAGTTTTGCAATGTAAAGAACTGCGAGTTCACAAAGGAATAAAATACACCTATTCTATATACTGTATCTATGTAATAAAGCTATATCTGTTTGCCTTTTAAAAATTGTATTGTTAACCATAGAAACTGGGATTATTTGCAGAATAACTAATTAATCAATAGGGTGAATAGGATTTACAGTACTAAAGTTATTAGAGACGTTACAATTTACAGCTGCTGAGATTTTGCACCACTACATGAGAAACTTTTAGCAAATTATTGAACATTACACAGAGAGAAAAGATAGAAGAATTATTTATAAAAACAAAGAAGAAATATTTCTGATCTACTTTTCTGGATAACAGGAAAGCCTTCCAAACCAAGATGATGAATAAATTTCCTGTGTTCCATGTCTGCTTCCCATTTAGTGCTAATTACACTTCTATGCTTATCTGACACCTGTCTGCTTTTAAATCACTAATTAAAATATGAAATGTGGAAAGCTATTTTCAAGCACAGCATTCCATTGTTTCACCAGGCTGAATTATTCCTTCCCTTTTCAAAGAGGTGCTACCACACATTTCAGACCTTAGGGTCCAAAATGGAACAGAGACCAAACAAACTTTCCCACCACTTTTTGGAACAAAGCTTTCTGCTCTGTTTGCAGTCTGTCTTAACAGTTAACCAAAATCACTTTCCTCTGGGAACTATCCTGATTTAATTAGTAATGCTGGAGCATGACCACAAGTACAGGCACGTTAATTTCATCTGCATTCCAAACACAGGGAAAAGCCTGTTATTGGAAAGAAAGATTCCTTCTATTTCTTGTGCCTGCACAATTCTCCTCTGTCTCTGCTTAGCTGCTTATTCTGGATGCTCATTTTCTTGTCCCAAAAATCACTCATGCAAAATTCATCCACAGAGTGCTCATCTTCTCCAGGACAGTTCAAATCACACTGGCAGATACTTGCACAAATAAAGGTATGTGAAGTACAAAAATAAGTCTAAATGGTCTTTCATTAGTATTTTTGCAAGCTCATGTGAACACAAAAGCGCTAGACTATAAAATACATCAAAAATATTCTGAAAATTTTACTAAGCAGTATTTTAAATCTACTTAAAGTAATGGATCTAGCTTTTGAAGGGATACAGTTGGAATTTAAATAAAAATGCTCTCATATTCCATGCTGTTTGAGGATGCAAGCTCTCACTGAACATAAGAGAACATCATCTTTCACAAATATTGTTAGGAGGTTTGTTGCATATACCTGAATTTTACACCAGAAATTTTTTATGCAACCTTTTTTTGCTAAATAATTTTTATAAGCACCTCAAAAATGACATGGAGCGTAATGTTGAAAAAAAAAAAAGAGAAAGATCTCATTATTTCTACTTGAACAAAAACATCTGCTTAATAGTTACATTTCAGGAGATAAATTCTGCACTGATACATTCACAGAAACATCAATTCAATCTCAAAACCCTGCAGGAAGGCATTACATTACATGGGCTACATGCTAGAGCTCCACAAGGTAAAATCAAATGTAATGCAGCAAATGCAAACCAGTTCCATTTGTGTGTGTGGAGAGCTGCCCAAAGTAATTCACAGGGACACAAATGCGCAGCCTCCTCTGGGCTTTGGATATCACTTTTTCTGTCACTCTCTGCCCCTTGCTTCAAACTGCACACTGGCTTCAAAAGGAAAGCTCCTGTCACGTGAGAAGAAAAAGGGATTTCTTAATCCATTCCATCCATCTTCTCATCCCACATTGTTTTACTTTGATCATACAGAATTTAGAGGCTTTTACACACATTTCCAGGGTGCCAGTGCAGACATTCAGACTGAGGGCAGCTTATATGTGTGCACATGTACACATACAGATAGCTGGATCTGACCTCCACTGTTCACCCAGCTGCCCTTTGGTTCCACACAAACCACTCCAGGGATGCGCAAACACAACAGGAGAGATCCTGTCTGCACCATCTGAACCTCCCCTGTACCCACCTGACGCTGACAATTTGCACAAAATCCAGCGACGCAGGAATGATGCTGTATCTGCGCCCAACTTTGCGTATTTCATTTCAATAATACAGACAAACACAGGGATTTCAACTTTTTCAAGTCTTACTCTTTTCTACTTGTTGTCATGGATACTACATCTTCTCTTCCTCTTTTCTGTCTTTCATCATATTTGACTTTTCTCTGCTGGTGTCCATGGTGACACCCTGCTATTAGTACACAATGCATGTCCTAACTTCCACATCCTTAAAATGGGCTCAGGTATTTTGAGAAGTTTCCCCTATGAGACAGATACTATTGCATACTAATATCTCTTTACTAACAAGGAATTAAAAAAAAAAATCTGTATATTTATGGGATGTTTTCAGTTTTATTCACTTGGATAAACTCATGAGTTGCAACATCTTCTTTTCAGGATGGCCTCTGGGGACAGCTGCCATACATTCAATCCATCACACAGGCAAATGAGGATGCAGAGCAATCAGGCAAGTGTTTATGCATCAAAATATAATTGGCTGAATTTCCAGAGATGCAGAGCTTTAGAAGTAGACAGTATAAGCAAGCAGGCAGTGCAAGAAATCTCATAATTTGAGAACATTTCAAAAATACACATTTCCCCCTGTAACTCACAGTTGTTTTCAAATGATTTACCAATATACACCTTGAGGGGGAAAAAAAATCCCTAAAACCCCAAGATAAGCACCAAACCCAAAGATGACAATACTAAAATGATGCACATTATTTCATTGTTTCAGTACTTTCCCATTTAACAGACTGTTTTCAGCAAATTATTCAGCAAATACAATCATTGGTGGGTCAATCTACCAGTTAGAATTTGAACTGGCTTGAAGATGCTATTTGCACATCTCTCTCTTTGTGAGGGCAAACTTGGTAGTAATGAGTTGTGGTTTTAAAGATGCAGGGTTATGGTGTTTCCTGGGGTCCCCCATGGCAGGAAAGAATGAATCTGACTCCATGTTCTTAGAAGGCTAATTTATTATTCTATTCTATTCTATTCTATTCTATTCTATTCTATTCTATTCTGCCATACTAAAACTGTACTAAAGAATAGAGAAAGGATGCAGACAGAATGTTACAAAGAATGATAATGAATCGCGTGACTCCTTCCAGAGTCTGACACATCCTGACCCTGACTGGTCATTAAGTCAAAACAATTCCCATGAAACCAATCAAACAACCACCTGTTGGATAAACAATCTCCAAACCACATTCCAAAGCAGCAAAACACAGGAGAAGCAATTTAGATAATATTGTTTTCCTTTTTCTCTGAGGCTCTTCAGCTTCCCAGGAGAAGAAATCCTGGCAAAGGGATTTTTCCAGAAAATATGACAGTGAAACAGGGCCATGCTGGTCATGGCTTACTATGAGGACCAGGCAGGTTTGGTTTAAAAAACAGAGAGAACAAACTAACTAACTAACAAACAAAAGGTTTTCTGATAGGATTTTGTAAACTGGGGATGAATTCCCCCAACGAGTCAGTGGCAAAACTTCCAATAGCTTCAGCAAGGCTGGGCTCCCAAATGGCACTTTGAATTTCCACAGGCAGTGAAGTGTAACCTGGGCATGCAGACTTCAGCCCCAGAGAAGCTCTGGAAAACAAAGAAGTGAATCACTGTGTTGGACTTTGCCAGGCAGCAGCTGTCAAACATTCCCATGAATATTTGGTGGTAGGAATCTTGGCATACTGCTGTGTTCAACACAAATAAATAATTCTGATCTGTTTTGGTGTGATAAAGTAACCCCCCCAAAAATATGCTTACAGCTGCATGAAATAATATTTATCAGGGAACAAGTGTAGGACTTTTTGAAGTTTTTAGCATTCACAATAAATATTCCCCAGTGCCATAAATTGTAGAAATTCAGTCATGGACACTGTAAATCAGATTTGCAAGTTTTTCCCTGAGATGCAATCCAGAAACAATTCCTCTGATTTCCTTCACTTATTTTGCCATCTTCCCAGGAGAGAGCTATTCTAACTTGCTTGCTCAGTAAACTGATATCTGAAAACTGGCTGCTAATTACCCTGTGTTTCAATTCTCAACTGGTGATCTGGGAAATCAAGTCCTGGTCTCCCATGTACAGTAAGATCAATAAGCTACCACCTAGACTGCTGAGACATGATGTCAGTATTGGCTGTTCTACAGAGCATCCCCCCTCTGATTTGCCTCTAAATTGTAATGTTAATGTGCTCTTAAATTATTCAGACCGTTCAAATTTACCCTATTAAAAAAAAAAAAAACCAAAAACAAACTACAAAAGAAAAAGTAAAAAGGAATGTGAACCTGGTAGCTATAGATATCTGATCCCAGTAGAGTTTCCAGATTTTAAAAAGGGCAGAGTTATTTCAAAGTGTATCATACAAGTTATGTGTTTTCAGCTTTTAGGAAGACAACAAGCATGAATGATGGCTATTTCCTCATTTAAAATCAATAGATTTCACCTCTGCAAAAATTAACTTTGCAGATAAAAGCAGTTTAGATTTAGCAGTTTAGTCAGTATTGAACAGATAATCTTTATGGAAAGATTGGGATTTCTTTCTCATAGGGGATGGTTACAGGTCTATTGAGTGCAATAGAGTTCAGCAAATACACACAAGTAGCAACTCAGATGCTCCTCCATTATTTGTGTCTTCACTAACTGGTGTCTTAAAAATGATGAAGACCTGACAAGAGGAAAAATTAATAACTTTGTGTTTGATTTTAGCTTTTTATAGGTAATGAATACTAAGTCTTTATATATACTTAAAAATCTGATTACTTATTATTAAGTAATATATACTTTAAAATGCCCCTTTTGGAAGGGCATTTTTACAGCCTGGAGAAACAGGTAACCAAAGTGAATTCCCATCTTGAATTACCTGCTGGGTTTTGCAGAAGAGAAAAAAAAAAAAAAAAAAAAAAAAGAGAAAGAGAGAAAAAAGAACACTTGCAAGGCAATAAAAAATAGCTCCCAAATGGCTGGAGTGGAATTAAAATTGCAACAGACCAGATTTAACCACGTTAAAAATTAAATACTGTTACTGGCAAGCAAAATTTGCAAAGGATTGTAAAATTATGGACCAAAAAGGCAGGTTAATCCATTTTCAGTTCCATAGTTTGTGATATTGTCTCGATTTTTAAAGGCATTTTCTGACATTGCTCAATTCCATTATGATGCTTTATAATTATAATCCTTTATTTGTGGTCTCTGTATCTACTCTAATGCTAAAACCTTAAGCCTCTCTAACACTAAGGTCATTATCTGATCTCTCCAGTCTATGCTCTCTGAAACATTAACCTTATCCAGGGATCTCTTAAAGGGCCACAAACATTTGGGGCCTTGATAGCCCTGACTAAAAACAAATTCAGCCCTTTGCTGATTGTCCTGGGCTGACACAGATGGTCTTTTTCTGGTGGCAAAGCCATGCATGCATTGCATGCTGTGCTAATGCTGTTGTGTGCTTGAATCTCCCTTTAGTTTAAATTTTGGGTACAAAAAGCACCCAAAAAACCTAGAACAGCAAGTTGATTTAATCAGCTAAGCAAAACATCCAACAGATTATCAAATTATGGATTTCTGTAGTTTTCTGTAGGCCTTGCACCTGGGGAGGAACGAGCCCAGGCACCAGCACAGGCTGGGCAGGAGCTCTGCAGAGAAGGACCTGGGGGTCCTGGTGGACAAGGAGCTGTCCTTGGGTTAGCCCTGCCCTGGGGGACAAGAAGGCCAACAGGACCCTGGGCTGCATCAGGAACTGCATTGCCAGCAGGGCAGGGAGGTGATCCTGCCCCTCTGTCAGCCCTGGTGGGGCCAGTCTGGAGTGCTGCGGATCCTCAGGATGAGAGAGACATGGAGCTCCTGGAACTTTTATGAAAAATCCTTTCCTTAGGACTTTTCCTCCTGAGAAGCTGGGAGGCCTCAAGAACAAAATGTAAACATTGATTATCTGCTGCTGTAGAATGCTACAGGTGCATCTGTGATTGGCCCATGTTGGATGTTTGTAATTAATGGCCAATCACAACCCAGCTGGCTCGGACAGAGAGCCGAGCCACAAACCTTTGTTATCATTCTTTGTTATTCTGTTCTTAGCTAGCCTTCTGATGAAATCCTTTTTTCTATTCTTTTAGTGTAGTTTTAATGTAATATATATAATAAAATAATAAATCAGCCTTCTGAAACATAGGGTCAGATCCTCGTCTCTTCCCTCATCCGAAAACCCCTGTGAACATCATCACAGAGGGCTGCTAAGGTGATTGGGGAACTTGAGCTCCTCACTTACAAGAAAAGGCTGGAGGAACTGGGCCTGCTTAGCCTGAACAAAAGTCTGAGAGGGGACCTCATCAAAATAGATGTTTTTGAAGGCTAGGTGTCAAGAAGATGGATCCTGGCTCTTCTTGATGTGCTGAGCAACAGGACAAAAGGGAACTGGGACAAACTGATGTACAAGGAGGTTCCATCTGAATGATGGCAAGAACTTCAGTATGTGAGTGTGACTGTGGAACAGATTGCCCAGAGAAGCTGTGGAGTGTCCCTCATTACAGATATTCAAAGACTGCATGGACACAGTCCTGAGCTGTATGCTCTGGGTGACACTTTCTGGATACGGTGACCCTAAAGTGGTTCCTTTCAAGCTTACCCCTTGTGTGATTCTGTGATCATTGGTGGGCCAAGACCTGCCCAAGGATGTTTTCTTCTGGTTATGAGAGCTTGAAGAGACAGTAATCTCTAAGTAACTTACACTCATTAGGACTCCAGAAGGATAAAATAAATTTGCCTGTTTACTTCCTTGGTACAATTCCAGGCAATTCCTCTGTGTTGTAAATCAAACAAGCCGAGCAGGTGACCAGCTTGGCTGAACAGGGAACTCCCCAAGAGGCTCAAAAGAAAAAAGAAATTGTATGATCTTTGGAAAAAAGGTCAGGATTTGCAAACAGAGCACAGAGCTGTGGTGTATTTATGCAGGAAGAAGACACAAAAGGCTTAAATTTAATTAGAGTTGAAATTGGCCAATGATTTTGAGATAACTAAAATGATTTTTTTAAGTGTGCAAATAGGAAGAGGTCTAAAGGCATCATTCTATGTCTCCTCCAACTGAAATAGTCTGTTGTATTCTACTTTCTTTTAAAGAATTACTGAAAAATAGGAGTACCAGGACTTCAGTTACCCCAATACACCATAAATAAAACAATTAATTCTCAGTAACATTAAAATAAACAATTCAGGCATTTTTCACCAGCAGCCTAGAAGATCCTAGAGAACAAATGATTCTTTAAACAATCCAGTCATGTCAATGATTTATTTTAAGACAGGATAAGTGCTACAGATCACAGCTTCCTGTTGTGGTCTATCCTCAATTCACAAACAAGCCGTGGATGCATCTGACAAGCAGGACACCAAAAAAAACCCAAAGTGATGGGAATTTGCCACAATAACTCCCATGTTTTAGTGAATTATTTGCTTCTCATACAAACTATTTTCAGTGATTGACACCTCAGGAGAGGCAGGCATGCCTGGGATGGAAGTAAAAGCATGATAAAGGGTAACATAATGTCATAAGCAGCTCAGTAAAATCTTTGGCTACTCTTTGTTTGCAATCCAGTGTCCAGAAATCCCATCCCCTCCACTCACACACATACCCCACAAATACTTAGAAAGGCCCTGTGCAGGAGCAATAAGAAAGAAAATTGACCCTGCTCCAGCTCCTATTCATGAAGAATTTCACCATCAGTGCTCCCTTGTCAGTGTAGAAGGTTCTGTGAAACCACCAGCAGAGAAGGAAGTGCCATGGATGGGGCTCAGCACCTGGCTATGCTTCCCTGACAGAGTTGACACTGGTGATTTCTGGGTCATGCCTTGGCACACACATCTTGTACCATCTCCAAGCACAAAACAAATTTTAGATCAGATATCTCCAACCAGCTTGCTAAACAGCTCTTCAGTAAAAACACCAGGTTCCAACAAAAACCACATTTTAAACCCTGAATTACTAACTTTCCATGGATTTATTTTTAATTCATTAAAAGATTTTGCCAATAGAAGTATATAGTTATAATACCTCAGAAGACCTATTTTTCTTCTCCTCAATGTTTTCATTATCTGCAGTGAGCTTCACCCCCATGCACATATTCCCCATGAACCACTATAATCACCAAATCCATACAAAGACTGACAGATAGACCACAGGAGATATAAGCCAGCTTAAGACCACAATAGACAAGAGAATGGAAGCAAAACTGATGAATTACAGTCCCAGAAAGCACCAAGGTAACTTTTCAAAGTGAAATATTTTGGGTTTAGATCTTTCACCGATATTTTTCTTGGGGGAAGAATATTTGCAGCAATATTTTAAAGATTTGTAAAGCAAAGAGCTGAAGAAATGGCTTTAGCAGAGCTGAGAAAGGGAGTTTTGTTTTCCTGATGCCTTTTTTTTTTTGTTTTCAGTTGTACTTTCTGGCTGTATTTTTCTTGCCCATGAGAGCAACCTCTAGGGTTTTGGTTTTTTTTTTCCTCCTACTTCTTTTTGGAAGACAATTAACCAAAGCTAAGCTCTCTGTAAGCTCAGGCTAGGTGGTGATTGCTGATACAAACTTAATGTGAAATCTCTTGAGCATTCCAATGGCTCTGTTCTGCTTCCCATGGAGAGAGGCAGCTGCTCTTCAGCACAAGGCTTGCTCAGCTTTGGCTTGAAAGCCTAAATGAAGGAAGCTGGGGCATTGAAGTGAATTCAGGAAAATGTGATGGAGCATAAAGAAAAGGAAGGAAAACCCAAAGCATCAACACGGAATTCTCATCAGTGGGGCCTAAGGTAAATGTGTGAAATGTAAATTTGTGTACTAGAAGTACAAGGCTTGGAGATGTTTTGAGCAGTCTGTCATTGTATCACCTAAAGTTCCAAAACCCTCCTGCTCTGTCTTGTTGAACTCCTGCCCAGTGGAGAAGATACTTGTATTCAAGCAGAGCAGAAGTTAATTTAAAGATTTAATGTGCAACTGCTTTTAGGTAGTAATAAAATCCTTTTCAAAGCATTAAGTGTGCAGCAGAGTTGTAATAAATAAAAGAGCTTTCAGACTCACATCTCCAATTTCCTGGTATTTAAATCCCTATTGATGATGCCATAACTACCTCCACTTAGACCTTGTTTTGGAGACTGTGTGTACTCCTGCAACAGCTCTTAAAACTTTCAGATGAAGTCAGAGGTTACCAGAGTGCTCAATAATTCAGACTTTACTCTCCAATTGTGCTCATGGCCGCAGGAGAATGCAACAGGATCTCAGAGGTTGCAATTTGGAGTCCTTATTTGGGCTAAACCCACCTGATATTCCCACTTCTAACAATATTTATGTTGTACTTGAATTTGCTATGTACTTTATTGTATTTCTGAAGGGTAAACCTTGGTATTAAAAATTACAAGATAGTGAAAAAAAAATATATATAGGTAACTTCAAATGGTGAATCCAAACAACATATAGGGACAATAAAAGACTCATCACTGGTCAAATTTTGAAGGGAAAAGTTAATATTGAACCGTGACCATGGGAAATGGGAACATTTTTATACTACTTAATAAGGAAAACAGCAGACACTGCAAATTAACTAAGGAATAGGAAGCTGACCATTTTCCCACACGAATATCCTCTCTTATTTTCCTTAAGAACTAAAAGTAACCACTTTAGTAGAGATTATTTTTCTTATTTAAAGTTTATGTATAAAATTACATTTTGCAAAACACAAAAATCACTGTTCTATCATGCATTTTGAGAGTTGATTAAACTTATACAATTCCTCTTTTCCTAAAGGTTATGAAACAATTGCTCTGAACCATTAAGTCCTTGGGCACATCCAAAAGTATGTGTGATTTAGATTATCCCCTTTCTTTGTTATTAAAGTAATTCAAGTACTCACATTTCCAGATTTTGGTGACAAAAAATTATTTGGTTTGGTTAACAATTTTCCCCACAAGTGTGTTCACTCTAATTTCTATGCCTTGGATTTTTCTACTGAAAGTTTATTCAGTGGCTTAGAAATAAAGGCATTTATCCACACTTCTATTAAGAAAAGGACTTTCCTGGGGAAAGAAAAGTCGATATTCAGACTGGAGAACTCATTAGCACGAAATCTCCAAACTTAGTATTTAACTATGTATTCCCTTGTAAAATACAGTATTCAGAAACTGATTTTCTAGTTTTTCTGCGGCCATAATTAGCTGAAATCTTGTAAAGAAAAGGTGCATATAGGGATTCCTCTTCCACAGAGATTACCTGATTGTTTCAGCTGCTGTTATTCTGCTGGGCCGAAATAAGCAATAAACCAGAGCTCCTCCCAGCTACCTACTTCCACAATGGACAAAGACCTGTTTTCCCATTTAAAAGAAGGCTTATTTTTCTGAAGGCTTATTTATGGGCTGGAGACAGCAATTCTGCTGATATGTGTGTGTCCTTTTTCTAAGCCCAGCTCTCCTAAATCACCTGAAGCCTGACAAACACAGCCTTTCTGAGACGCTGTGGATAAGAGCAGTTCAGCTAAAATCCCACTGTCCTTCTCATTAAGGAGGGACACCTCCCCCTTTCTTCACACCCAGTCCTCTGTCCTGTGCTCTTAGCACCTCTCAATTCCACCTGTATGCTGTGGGCAGACCTGAGCTGATGTCACTGTCATTTTTTCTGAAAAATCCCTTCACCAAGATTTCTTCTCCTGGGAAGCTGAGAAGCCTCAGCATCTCCATGTTTTGTTACTTTGGAATATGATTTGGAAAATTGTTTACTCAACATGTGAATTGTTTTTACTTAATAACCAATCCCAGTCCAGCTGTGTCGAGACTCTGATCGGTCACAAGATTTTATTATTCATTCTTTTCTAACCTTCTAATGTCTCCTTTCTCTTTCTTTAGTATATATATTTTCATTTAGTATAATATTTATCATAAAATAATAAATCAACCTTCTAAAAACTTGGAGTCAATTCTCATATCTCACCTTGTCCTGAGACCCACTACAACACCACAACAATTAATAAACACAAGCTGACATCAAGCTGAAGTTTTTTTGACTGTATTCATCTCTTGGGAATTGGTATGATTCCTGAAGTGCAATAAAAATGGCAATCCAAATGTAAAATTTCGCTTATAATCCAAATTGATTAGTGGGGTTTGGGACTTATTGGTAACCTAGGTTCAAGTGATGCCTAGAGAGGCTGGAACAGAGGCTAGACAGAGTAAGAGGAATAAAGTAGTTATTTTTTAAAAAGGCCTTCAAAGGCAACACCTTGGGCAGTACAAGAGCCTGGCCCTGGCTCCACCAAGATGGATGGCGAGTCATGTGTTTTCACACTTTTATAAATTTTGGTCCAATTGCATATTAGGTTTAATTGTTCAATTACATCTTCAGATTACAAAATTCCATCCTCCCAGATTGCTTTCCTCAATTCACTGTGGTTTATACTTTTTGGGCCTGAAGCTGTAATGGTGTCCCTGGTTCTTGAACTGGAAAAGGATTGTTTTGTCTGACTGAACTGTGAGGAGAACTTGCTAACACTTTAAATGAAGTTCAGAATTATATACTAATGCACTACAGAAAAGTATGTAAGCACAGGAATATATGAGAGCTGAAGCTTAAGGAATCACAAGCATAGGTATTCATACCTGTCACACTGCTTATCCAAATGCCAAATATCTGCAAGAATTTTACACAGTGTATAATGCACCAAAGTTTTCTGAAAGCATCAGAGGTTTTCTGGTTTTCCCACAGAAAGAAACTATGCTGCATTTCCTATTTTCCTGTTTTAAACTCTATTGTTTCCTTCCCTCCCCTCTACTTAGCCCTGATGCCCTGTCCTATTAAAGGCTCCTTCCAGCTGTATACCAGCACAGACCATCTGTCTAATGATGATTTTATACATGGATTACTTCCAGCACAGAATTGCTGCCCACAATGGTCCCTCCCAGAACTCTCTTTCTTCCTTTTATGCTCCTGTACTTCATGTTTGTTTACATTGACCACACTCGTGCTATTGGTGGCCACAGAGCAATAAAAATGTTCCACCAGCATTTATTAACCCATTGATAAATTATATGAAATCACTCTACAAAACCCACATTGCTTTTCAAGCTCAGCTATTATGCTAATACATTACTGATGCTTATTTGTGCTTCTAATTCTCCTTTTCCCCCATGGGCAGCTGAGCCACTCAAGGAAATTCACTGCAATGCAAAAAGGAAACACAAGAAATCTACCTACTAGAAATGCTTCATTAGTATTTATTCATTGATTTCCTTCGTTTGAGAGAACAATGAACCAGAAATGTAATAGAGCTTTTAAAAACAAGTTCAAATTCCGCTTTATCCAAACTATTGTGTTCCATCACCAATCTCAGCTGCTGTTTGCCAGAAAAACAACTCTTCACTTTAGGGGATTTGTTCCAACTGGGATCTTGGATATACAAACCAAATATGAGAAATTATGCCATGAAGAACTTTCCTGTCAAAACAGATATGAAAGCAAAAAGAATCTGAGGGAGCCTCACTGTAAAGTACAAAGTGACACTCAAATACTGGATCAGCCTTGCAGCCAGTTT
Organism: Melozone crissalis; assembly: GCF_028551555.1. Classification (NCBI taxonomy): domain Eukaryota; kingdom Metazoa; phylum Chordata; class Aves; order Passeriformes; family Passerellidae; genus Melozone; species Melozone crissalis. Next base: position 11,715,953 of record NW_026535858.1, read on the forward strand.
GAGAATAAAACTAATTTTAAAACTTTGAACTAAATTAAAATATTTTTGCAAATTAATTTTTTTATTAATTTAATGGCTATTTATTAGATAGTAGGTACCAACCACAAGAAAATAATCCAGTATTTTAAAGCATAGTAAAGGTTTAAGGTGTTCAAATAAATTACCAGTATGTGTATATATATATATATATATATATATATTCAGTGAATTTGTTAAGTGTAAAATGTTAAAAAATTCTCAGGTGATTTCTTAATTTAAAGCAATAAAACATCCCTGGGACTTAGATGTTAAGTTTACTGAATAATTTCAAGTTTCTGACTGAAAGGATATTTGAAGAAATTTAGTTTTAATTTACCTTAGTTTAACTTTTCAATGTATTTCTTGACAAAAAATCCAGGGCACGGTTCTATTGAAAAAGAAACTTATTTCTGTATTACATTTTAATTATTTTAATTTTTATACAATTTCTATAATTTTCTATGTTAAAGGAATTCCTTTCAAATTTTATATTGAATTTCAAGGATGTCAACACTGAAAGTTTTACTTCCAAATTTTCTTTTCCCCAGATGGGATTATTTGTTTTGAATTCAACTTAATTTTTAAAAATTATTTAGCCATGGATCCTGAATTTTTCAGCAAACAGTAAAAATCCCAACCAAACCTTAATAATTTTATATTAACCATTCTCATCAGACCCAAAAAATTAATTACAGACAACTCAGCTCAAGAAACTTGTGCCTTGTAGTACAAGAAATACTTTCATTAGCCAGGACTACATTAGCAAACTTGTTTCCTGGTACAAATTTCACATCTATTCTCATTCAAACTTTTGGTATAGCTTGCCCTAAATGATACACATTTCCCAAATTCCAAACTTTATGAATTACTATTAGTCCTTTTTAATAAAAATTGAATACATTCTCTTTATCTTCCCTTTCAGATCCACTGCATGGAGAACTTTTGCCAAAGAAGGAAAAAAAAGAAAAAAGAGAGCATGAAAAATTCGTAGCATTTACAAAACTGACTGTGTCTTCTTATGTTCTTTCAGTGATTTTCTGTGTTTTCTGTGGGCTTCCTTTGTTTCCATCAGTACTAGGTAAAGACCATTGAAAAGATTTAGAGGTTTAGTTATCTCTTCTGCCACTTGCACACCCTGGGTGCTTGCAGACTCCTCTACTCTAACCATGCTTTTATTCTTTTTTCTTTTTCCCAGAATTCATTAATTATGCAGGTGCACAAGTTCACGTGAATTATCTTCTAGAATTTTTTCTTTTTTTCCCCAGGGAATAATAAGAGGTTCTGGCTGTATTAGTTTCCCTACACAGGAAAGAGCCCTACTGTTCCTCACCAAAAGGAAGTGCAATGTGAATGAGCTCAGAAACCTCTAACACAGCCAGGGGAGAAAAAACACACAAAATGCAGCCTCGTTGCTTTGTAAAGCCTGGCTAAGTTTGTCATTAATTCCTCTGCCAGAAGATGAAGCCAAGTTTGCACTTTTGTGTGCAAAACGGTTTGGGAGCCCTTCATTTCAAACTCTCTTCAAACCAGCAGATTACCATTCTTGATAGATTAGCTTAAATAAATTAAAAATGGTTGCTCTCCCCCTTCTTCTACATATAATTTTGTTCTAATGTTGCTTGTTCTTCCAGCTTTATATCTCTGACTTTCTGGACAATGTAAATAAATTCTAGGCTTTCCTGATTGCAAAAATGTATTTGCAGTATGGGTGTGGAAGTGCATATCTACATATTCACAGGTAAAATTTGAGATCAGAAATAGGTTGTTTTCAAACCATCTCTATACCATAACAGTTCTACTACAATGCCTTCAATTAGGAAGTCTGAGGTTGCAGCAATTTCAACAAAAGTTAATAGTGCTTCTTTTCCTTTATATTCCTCAGATTTGCCAGCACTTTAAGGTTGTGTAGGGTTCATAAGCCCAGCTTTCAGTGCCTTCTTTGCATTTGGAAATTTGATTGCCACAACTTTAAAAATTTCTTTTACAGTAATCAGTCATGACTATTTCTCAGGACTGGGCTCTTTAATTTCAAATAAATATATTGAGCTGTGGTTTTGAAACATACAATGGATAAAATGTCAGTAATCCAATAAACATTCTGGAAAGAAGTAACAAAAGATATCAAACTCCCATTGAGATTCTTAGAATTTCACAATACACAATAGATACAGACTACTATTAAAACTCCAACAGCTGCATTGAAGCTCAGCAACCCATGACCATAATAACATCATCTTATTTTTTAATGTACCCTACCAAAGCTCAAACTCTGATTGTTGTTCTCAAACATACTTCTGACTGAACTAAAAAGAAAAAGAAAATTGTTTTCAGTGAAATCAGTACAAATACTCATCAACCATTGGAGCTGTAATTCCACTTTTGTTCCCCACCATTTTAAAAAAGATTATTTATTGCTTGTCCATGCCTCAAGCATCTGATGAGAAAATAATTTTTTCCTTATCAGCTTCTCCAGACAACAAACTTTTTTCCTGAGGAAATATCAATCCTTTAAATTAAAACTTATTTATAAACATACATAATAAATATTTTCCTGTTTGTTCTTACAAGGCACAGATTTTATTGGCTGCATTCATAGAATAAAAATTCACCTGAATAGGTACTAAGACATACCCTGAAAGGTTTAATCTGTGTTTACTTTACCTAAATTTATTTCCTCTAGAAAATAACCTGTTAATACCACATCAAACTATTCCAGGGGGTGATTTAATTGAAGTTGTATAAAGAAAAAGAAAACATTCCTGGTTTATAAAGGGAAAAATGGAAATTGCCAGATAGGTAAGATTGTTTCTTCCACCCATCATGGATTATAAAGGAGAAAAACCTAAAAGGTGGATGCTCATGCTATTGTTGATCTGCATTTTTCCTATCCATTATACTCTGCTATTTGTATAATTCCGACCAATATTTTCTAAAACACATTTTTCAAGTGTGTTGAATAGACATTTTCTTACTAAGTTCATTACAAAATACTTTCTTGAAATATTTGAAATAATATTTTCAATTAATATGAATTTCTGATTCCAGCAGAAGCTAATGGACAAAAATTATTAAAACTGAGGACAAAATATTATTGTTTTTAGGAAAGGAGGGACACAGCACAGAGAATACTTTCTAAATGAAGAATACAGAGAAGATTGAGGCATTTTAAGACATATGTCTTGCAATCCTCCATTCCACCTGGCCCCCAAAATTTCTTTTACATACTGCATACAAACCTGTATAAAAGTCTTGTGCATCAGGCTGGCACAATGGTTTGTTTTTACAGCATCAGGATTATGACTTTTATGATCGAAAAATAAAAACCAGATTACAAAACCAGGTAGAGTTATTAAAATATGATACAGCTGTGACAAGATGTTAAATCTTTAAGCAGCATCCCAGCAGTCATCACAAGCCTATAGAGGCAACTAAGTCTAACATGAGGCATCACAATTCTTTGTAAAGTGACTTAAAGGCTTTCAGAATTACATCTGATAATTTGCTAGTCTAAATTACTTTGAACATATCTAGGAATTCTGACCAAAAATACCTCTTGCAAAGCAGGTCTGGTGTACACAGGAGAAAAGTCCCAAGAAATTGTGCCAACCACAACAGATTTCCTTTTGTGAAGGCATCCCCTGCTTTTCTAGAAATCAGTCTCCTGTCTCTCAGTTGTCACTTGCAGGTGGGGAGCAGAAAGTCAAGCACAGACAGATAAAGAGGTTAATTTCCATAAACACTGAAGTGAACAATAAATTGCTTTTTTCTTCTTCTCATTCAAGAGAAAGGGCTTAGTAAAACCTGGAAGTTTCAGAAAGGACAGGTCAACGTAGTGTAACTATGAATCCATGGAGATGTAATATTTCTCTGAGTGTTAGAGACTTTTTTATTGTTTGAAAGATTGCTTAAATACAGCAAGAGAGTCCAATTAAATTTGGTGCCTGTGGGACTGGAAAAGGATAAGAAATCCCAGTGAAGTTTGGCGAAGTTGAAACAAGGACATGCCCTGAGCTATGGGCTATATGGGTTTTTTAGTACTTTTAGCTAAGCCTAAAAGATTGAATGAACATAAAAACCTAGAGAACAGAAAAAAAGGAGATGTCCCAATTGTGTGATCTTACAGTGCCCAGGTGGCATAAAGTGCCAGTAATATGGAAAATAGGAGTCATGCAAAAAAAGAAAAAAATACGAGAAAGGAGGAAGGCACTGTGCTGCTGACCACAGTGACAAGTTTTATTCCACATTTATCCACCAAATTAGCACTGCAGGCTCTCCCTGTTCATTAAGGACCAAGCCAAGACAGTTCATTGTACAAACATAAGCAAATGGAAATTCCTTTCATTCACTATAGAGTGAATTTGCATAATGACCAAATTCAAAACTTAGTCAAGAATTATTGCAATTTAAAAATCCCTCAACTTATAGATAATCAGCAGCATTCTCAAAAGGATTAATAATTTTTGCCATGTGTTGGAATGGAAATAGTGAAGACAATCATTATGCTGCAGCATAAAACAGCAAAGAGAACAATTCCAGCTTTGAAAAAACCCACTGAACTATTAGTTACATTAATTGTCATTTCCACCCTTCCTGCAACAAACAGAGAGGGAAAAAAGTATCAAGGTGTGCTCATCTCAATTAGCAACAAATGCACATACATGTGAAGAGAAGGAATAAAATAGCTCGAGATCCCTCACTCCAAAGACAAATTATCCTTGTGGTATCATTGTTCACTGTGGTAATATTGCACTAGAAATACCAGCTGTGCATCCATGTTTAATTTATTAAAAATCAAATTCATTATGTGTAAAACCAAACAAAAGCAGAAACCAAAGAAATGTTTCTACTGCATTTCCTGTGCATATTTCCCTTTCAGATCTCAGATATAAAGCATTTTTCAGTCAAGTTTCCAGCTGTGTCCATTTCATAGATGAAGTATAGCAATAGACACAAAAGCTATTACATTCTAGTAATTCTGTATTTCTGGTTACCAGCTCTAATGGAGGGCCATCTTTGAATTAAATGCACTGTCATTTTACATGTATCAATCTGATAGCTTATTAATCTTTTACTTTGAATGGGGAAAAGTCACAGAGAATGTCAGCACCCCTCAATGCAGAAGAGCCAAAGGACTGGATTCAAAATTTTCTGAGCTGACAAATTCAAGACCTAGAGCTGACTTTCCCAAAGACTGTCCTTCCATTAAAAAGTTGAATCTCAGTTTTTGATTTGATCTTTTTTTCAGATGTATTTTCCACAGTCTGAATTTTTTCAGAAACCAAAGTTTTCATTGTATTCATCCTAACGTTGTTTTGCTGAAGTTACTCACTACAGAATTCAGTGTATGTCTGTAACAAATTAACTTTTCCCAGTGTGCACTAATTTATATTTTTAAACCAGAAACCACCTGTCATGAGAATTCCCCCTATGCCAGGTTTATATTTAAGATTCTCTCACAAACCTTCCTCAAGGACATTTAGATTATGATTATTCTGAATAATTCTGCAACTACAACCATTCCCATCCGTTCCCTCAGGACATTAAGGATCTAGCTATGCCTACACATCGCACTCATTCTCCAAAAAATTCTTTAAATAGCCAGAAATAGAAGCCTCAAATCCTAATTTAGCTTTTTCTTCCAAGGGCAGTGAGCCGGTGCTTGGGACTAGTGACCCAGCTCCACAGAAAGACTTATGATTGACCAAAATCACCAAGATACATGCACAGAGTCATTAATAACAGCAAAACTACCCCAAAAACTGCTGCTGCTCCACCCCACTGTCAAAGTAATGGGCTTTGAAATCTCACATTCCTCCTACTCCATATGGAGAAACATCCAACTCCAGGACAAACACAGCCCCGAGTGAATGTGCATGTAAATAGTTGGATTTACCCTGAAATGAAGAGACTTTCTGCAATAAAAAGAAGACAGAAAAGGGAAAAGGAGAGAATTGTTAACACTTCATTGTCATTTGCCATCTGGCTGAATCCAACAAAGAAGCTTTTAATGCAAACCCAAACGTCTAAATTTAGTCAATAAAAGAAAAAACTGAGGACCTCTTCAGCACTGCAACCAACTCTCACAGTTGCTCATGACAGAAGACACAAAATCTCCTTTTATTGTGCCAGAGAATGCAGTTAAAACTAACTATTCCAAAAGTTTGGAATATAGGCTGCATATAAACATTTCCCTTTTTTTCAAAACAAACAATGTAAAATGTTTTTATAAATATAAAAAAAAAAATATGAGGAACACTTGTAAGTGCCCTTTTCAAGAGTTCTCTTTTTCAACTTAAACTTGTGGAAATATTTTCCGTGTTCAGACATATTATGCTGGCAAAAATGACCCAAAGGGAAAGCAGCACAGAGAGAAAGAATCAGATTTTTTTTTTCCTCCAACATATTACTGCAATATCCTTAGGAAACAGCAAATAAAAACTCCTAGAAAGAAATAAACTTCCTGAATCCTTTATGTTTGTCCTGTTGCAAGAAACCATGTCACATATTATTCATGAACTTGAAAAGATCCATCTTCAGCTATTTTGAGTGTTTTGCTTCTATTTCTCTTTTCAACTCTTAACAGCTTTGCTCTGGAAGCAACACTTTCACTTTTAAATTTTGACACCTCACAGTGTAGTTTTTTAAATGTGAAAAGTACAGTTTATCTAAATTTCCTTGTCACTTTAAGCAGAAAGATACTGAGAATTCAGCTAAAGGTGTTGGAAGCTGTGGGCTGAAGGCAGCATTTCTTCAAAGTTTGGGACTTTGTCATGAGAAAAAATAGATTTTTTTCAGGGTCCATATTCTAAAGGAACATCTTTTTTCCCTCCCATTAAAAAGGAATAAAAACGAAGAATTTTATTTAGGACTGTCCTAGTAATGAATTATTCTCTCTGATCTGCAGAGACATAGACAGCTTACCAGAAGTGAGATGGCAGGACTTGTATTTCTAATACATTGGAGCAAGATAACATACTACATAAAACAGCACTGCTGTTGAAGCAGCACTGCTAGAGATGGGAAATAGGTATTTCCCATTATTAGGAAAAAAAGAAAAGAAAGAAATGTTATTCCTGCTAACAGAAGCATCAGCAGTGATTTCAATATACTAGCGCATGCTCTGGGAGTTAAATTTTAAAAATACATACTTAGAGCCAAAATCTGCCACACTTTAACCAGGATAGGAAAAAGGCTCATTTTAAATTGATCTTCATTCCAAGCAAGAATGTAAATACAGACTTGAAAGGAAATGCCCTTCATGGAGAAACACATGGAAGTGCACTATGCATTAAATAACTAATAGGTAATTGCAAACTCATATTACCACATGTCACAGACAACTTTTATGGAAAATCCTTTCCTTAGGATTTTTCCTCCTGAGAAGCTGAGGGGCTTCAGGAACAAAATGTAAACATTGATTATCTGCTGCTATGAAATGCAACAGGTGCATCTGTGATTGGCCCATGCTGGATGTTTGTAATTAATGGCCAATCACAGCCCAGCTAGACACAGAGCCAGAGCCACAAGTCTTTGTTATCATTCTTTGCTATTCTATTCTTAGCCAGCTTTCTGATGAAACTTTTTCTTCTATTCTTTTAGTATAGTTTTAATGTAATATATATCATAAAATAATAAATCAAGTGTTCTGAAACATGGAGTCAGATCCTCATCTCTTCCCTCATCCAAGAACCCCTGTGAACACCATCACAACCACACACAACAAATTATAACACAAGTCCTATGCCTGAACAAGATTTGTGATCAGATCATGTGGCAAGGTAAAAGGGATTCATGAACTGCCCAACCACCAATGTATCCTGTAACCAAGAGTGTTTTCCTTCATAAAAATGGAACAGAATTACAGGTCTTACTGGAAAAGACTGGATACTCCCAAGGACCAGCATACAGATGCATAATCAATTGCTATCTGACTTCAAGAGTACATGGAATGCGGTATTAAATGGAAAAATTGAGAGACATCATAAAGGGACAAAAGCCTTCCTTCCTCTTTCACAAGACTGTCACAGACTGAGGAAAAACAAAGTCAGTAATGGCTTTGAAGCAAATCTGTCCAGAGTTTCAAAAGAGCTCCCCTAAAAAAAGCCTTAGGCTTAATATCACAAACCCCATGCACTACCTAAATAATAATTAAAAAATATGTTTTTTTCACTCTAAAAGGAGACAGGGTACAGCAAAACTGCTCCAGATGTGGCTTAATCCTTCCAGTCTCAAATAACTGCAAAAAAGCAGAGAAAAGCCATTTCAACTGATCTTTGTGACAGAAGAAAGAATTAGTGGAAACAAAGATTGTGTTAAGGACAGAAAGCCTGCCTTCAGAAACACCTTGACTGGGCCCACGAACTTCTGACAAAGTGCAGAAGAAAGTCTTGGTTTGAACCAGTCTGTAACTAGAAACAACTGGGCACATGCATGAAAAATAGAGAATTTTCACTCGTACTTTCTTTTCTTTGTAGTTAATCACAAAACCACAGAAAAGGGGACAATGACTAAGGCATTTTCAAACAGGAATTAGAGTGAAAGTCGTGGTACAAAGAAAGGTTGTGTGTCTCTCATACAGCTGTTTAAAGAAAGAATCAAACAGAAAATGTAGCTGAAATTCAGCCTTTCATTTACTTCTGGGAGCAGATCACTGAAGAGAGAAAAGCTGCAGAATGTTTTTATGTTTTAAGGAAAAAGGAACAACTAACCACAGCCTACTGAGCACAGTATCAGAAGACTGTTAGAAAAGATCCAAGCTCCTTTGACACTCTTTTGATTGCCTTAGCTTATGGAACATTTGTTACTTATGCAAATATTTCTGACAATCACCAGAAATTAAAACATTAATGATTTCACATTATTGTATTACCACTAGGGGTAATTTGAGCATGTCATAAGACTGTCTCCCAATATATTTTTGAATTTTAGAAGTGTTGCCATGATCAATATTTTATTGTGCTTTTTTGCTTAGCACTAGAAGAAAATAAAAAAGAAATCTGACTGTAGTGGAAGAAGTTTTCAAATGTATTCTGCTTTATATTTTTATTTTTGATCAACCATACTCTTAATAGATTTTACTTGGGGTTAATTTAGTCAGCACAAACTTTTGGCCTATAATTTCCGTTTATCAGAATGAAGATTCCATAAATCTGTTTTAACAAAAGCAACACTGAGAACAAACAGGTTTGGTCCATCATAAATAGATGTGTCTCAAAAATGTACATTGCATCTCTGATCATTGCATTTTTTGGAAAGCCTGAGTGCCTGAAAAGCTGAAATTTTCCTTGGTTTATGTACAAAAAAAATCCCCTGAAAATGTAAACAGTTTTCTAATTCAAATATATTTTAATGCCATTGTGTACTTGTAAGTGAAGCAATTATTCAAATCCTCAAGTTCTCCTCCACGAAAGATGCAAATGCAAGTTTGCATGCAATAGCTGGCTTTTCAGGGGGAAAAAAAAGGGTATATTTTCCACATTAAAAAAATGACAACTATGCATTTTATCCAAAAATTGAATTGAAATTGTTAGCTTTTTTTTATTCAAGTGGTAAAAGTCAAAACACAGTGGTCTCTAGAGAACAGTCAGATACTCCAAAATCTGTACTCAATACCATTGATGGTGAGCTCCTAAGAGAAGTGTTGAGCAGATTTAGCATCACATCCACTCAGAGCTGCAGAGAAGTTCAGAGACAGCAAAGCTGAGAGACATCAGTCCTGAAGCCTCGAAAAATCAGCACAAAATTAACAGCCTGATTTTGGCAGCAATAACCCTGTGCTGCTGGGTTAACAAAAACATTTCGTCAGATCAAAGTGTTTTTTGGATATATCTTTTTCACCACCAAGTCATAATCTTTCCGCTGATAGTTAAGGTTTAAAAATTCCTCTTTCCAATTGCTGCAAATATATGCCACAGTATATTTTAAAACTAGCCAGATCCCAGTTCACATTGATATTAGAAAAATATGCTCCCCTCTGCTGAATTCTGTTGTTTGACCTCATTCCTGGAAAACTGTGCTAATAAAATCTTGACTGTAAACAGACACCAACAACTGCCAGGGAATCTAGCAAACAATAAATGAGGTCCAATATCCTCTGTTATTTCAGGTTTAGCCAGAGTCACAGAGATCATAGCACCTGTACTTCCATAACACAGCAATCATTTTCCTGACTCCATTTACAGATGAGTCAGGGTTTTCATCCTTACCCTTCCAAAACCTGTATTTTGAAGCAATTATCCCCACAAAGCAGTTAATGAAGTCCATAGACTACATATCAGTGACTGTATCTACCTGGAAGTGAGAGGAGACACTTTTTAGGAGCTTCCCAATGACAGTGCAGCTCTGCATAATGCCAGCAGAAAACTGTGCCTTCAAGGCAGTAATGATCCTGTCAGCAAGACAGGAAAGAAATTTAAACTCTGCTATAGCTAGGGGATGTAAAAAAAGGACTGAAGAGTAAAAAAAAAAAAAAAAAAACCTCTTAAACATAAGAGTTTTGGTTTTGGTCCCTACTTCCCTACTTGAGGATGAAAATGTGAAAGTTTTATGCAAAGTATATTTATATAAAGGGTGATATTGCTAATCTACAGTGGTAAGAAATAGCTGATGTTTCTTTAAGAGGTTTAGGACTAAAAAAACCTGAAGTGACATTGAAACTAAAGCTGTCTAAGTGCTACATGTAGTGTGCTTAAGCAAACCCAGGAAGAGAAGGTGGTTTAGTTTTTTACTGAGCTCTAATGAAACTGAGCACATTAAATGACTGCTAGGTGCAATCTGCTGATCCAGAACCAGATGCAGAGCACGTTGGAGTTTCCTGTCAAGTTAATGAGCTGCAGATCAGACCCATGGGAGGTCTGGCCTGCAATGTTGACACTTTCTGTCCACTGAATGCCAGAAGTATCTACTGTATTTTTTTCTCTTTGGACTCGTTTTCCATGCTTAGCTTCCTCTTTGACTCTATAATAAAATACATTTAGAACATCCTCATACTAAGACTTATACTGAGAACCATGCACCTTCTCCATATCCTGCCTAAATATCAGATTTACAGTAACAACAGAGTCACTTCTCACCCACAGGGTCACACATCCCATGAGAAACTCCAGAGATTTACTGAAATTTTGTAAAGACCACTGAGCTTGTGCTTCTTGACTTGAGATACAGTTTCAAGAGAAAAAAAGTGTGTTTGCTTGTAGCAAAGTAGACTTCTTCCAAAAGATTAAAGTTAAACTTTGTCTATTTGAGTGCCTCCAGGGACTTTGCAAATAACTGGCATTTCAGCTTGTCAGCAAAGCTGAAATATTGGATCCACACAGATGTTGGACAGTGCATTCTATCCAGCCTTCAGCTCACAGACTCCACCATAAAAGATGTGCTAAATGAAATTCTTTTTAGGTGGATAGTCCAGATTTCTGAGGAATCCTGTGTTTTGGATTGAAGAAGGAAAATAAAAAGTCCGTTTGTAGAATACCTTTTAACAGAGATCCCTTTTTGTTCTGCTTGAACACCTTCCTAGACCTGCCTTTCATGGGAATTGCAAAATGATTTCCTGGTGAATACCTGTTCCTTCTAAACACACAAGATATCCCAAGGGACACTAATCCCCACCAGGCTGTGGCACCTTTGTCATTCAATGAGTGTGGGCAGAGATCTTTCATCATAGGGATGCTGATGATTGGCTGACATTTGGGAAGTGCCTGTGGGGAGGACAAATTTAATATTAAAAATCTGTGGCATGGTTTAAGGGAGGTTTATATGAGTCAGTACACTTTGATCTGTAAAAATATGGACCTTTGTCTTCAGGACAATCCTTTCTGAATGAACAAGTTGCCAACATTTTGATCTAAGAACTGTTTAAATTGGCTTCTGTAGTCACACAAATGAACAAATATATGTGTAGTGATAATATGGAAATGTGCCATTTTGCTATAGAGAGAGAGCTACAATTATATTTGCTGGACTAGTAGGTAATAGGGCACCAAGCTAAGCACCTTCCTCATCCTTGCAATAGGTAGCTGCTCATTGGGTTTGGGGTGAGGATTTGGGATTTTGCTTTTTGGAGGGCTGTGTTTGGTTTCTTTTCTATTTCACCAGGTCTCCCAGTCACTCTGTTAAACACACTTTGTTTAACAAAAAAACAAAGCAGAAATGCAAAACAAATAATTACTTCTACCAATAACCTGCAAAAAGGAATGTAAAACCCAGAAGCTGTAGAAGATGGCACCTCTCCCTGCATGGCCACTGAAGGATTTTTTGTGGTACCTCTCCTGTCACCATGTCATTTTTATCAATCTAATGATCACTTCTTTTAAAATGTTTCCTGCTGTATCATTCTGCTTTCATTCCCTCTGTGTGCTTGCACACTACCAAAACATTGACTACCAAAGCTGAGTCCTGTTATCAATCACTGCAGCTTAAAGTATTATTTCTATAAATACAGGCAAGACCTAACGTGTTAAAAACTTGAATTTCTACAAGCACATGTAAGTTTTGACAAAGATTTCAACAAAAGTTAGCACTTCTGGCTGAAATCAAGGCGGAAAATTACTGTTTCCCTATCATCTGTGGGAGTTCCTGCATATCTAGTTATTTTGCAGGATCTGCTGCTGGATTTTTCACATTTTTAAAACTTCTACCTTGATGTAGAATAGCAAAGGTTACTAACTCTCCATATCATTGATGTCAAATACAGAGAATGGAGAGCACTGCCTGCCTTAACTTAGCATGTTTATGGAAACCCAAATCTTTGACAAACTTAAATACCAATATGAGAGCTTACGCTCATGTTGCATTACTCCTAAGTAATGCAGGAAGAATTTTACTAAGTAGCATTGGAAAGATGTAAAATATTCATATATAATTTATTCAACTGTTTATCAGGAAAGCCTGATGATAGAATAATTTTGAATAAATATTTTACACATTGATTCAGCTAATTTATAAATAACAAACTTAACTTGTTAATATTTTATTCAATGCAAAACACCAAAATTCACTGGATACATTTTAGGGAACATAATTCATATATATGTAATTGCATATCACTACTCCAGGACTCAAAACAATATTTTTCACTGCTGATATTAAATTAGTAATGAATTAATATATCTTGGTTTTCTTTGGTTTTATTTTTAACCTAATTGCCTGTGTTGGATAGGGACTTTCACTTTTTAGTCAATTTTTACAAAGAAGCTTCTTATATAACTATAAAATCATGATTCCATAGTCAAAAATAATAGCAAATTTGTCCAGACCTTTTCCTTAACTCATAGTAACAGCAACTGGAAATGAAAAATTACCAACCTGTTAGCTGATGGCAAAAGATGTACTCAATTGTATGAACTATGAGCAATGAAGTGTACAAATTAATTAAAAATAAAAAATATCAAGGAAAAAGGTCTGCCACTTGTTGGGCCAGTCAGGGATTTAAGTATAGGAAAAACATGGGAATGATGCAAACTTCCACCAAAATGAGAATAATAAAACTGCCAAAAATAACACAAGAATAAGGGCTAAGGAAATGCTTTCTGGATTTGGATATAGGTCTGATACATCCTCATTTGCCAAGCTCAGAAAATATTTTCAATTGAAGATAGCTATAAAGCTTATGATATGGATAAACATTAACAGACCAAGTGGAAAGTAACTCCAACAGCTGGGGATATCTGAGGTTATGCAGACTGTAAAATAAATATTGAGAAACTGTTGAAACCTAAACCACTTAATGAGTATTAATATTGTGCCAGCTTTCACAATAAAGAAATAGGATGATGCAATTAATAAGTAAAGGCTGAGACATTTTCAAAAGAAATACTTTCAGCAAAATAATTCTGATTTCACTCTCCCATGTTTAGAGAGTTCACTTTTTAAAGCCTGTATATATAAATATAGATATGTGAGTTTTTACATTTTATGTAGTAATACCCAATATTTATTAATTTAAAAAAATAGAAAGATGCAATATCAATAAAAGACACAAAATACAAACCAAAAACCACCAAATAACTGACTAATCCTCCAGTGAGTGGAATGACAGAACAGCTTCTACAAAGATTCCAAAGGTACAAGGTTTCTCACTATTTAACATTTTCATGGATGTCCTGGGCAATCAAACATTGTCTATACCAAAGATAAATGCCATTCACTTCATTTGGTATCGAACTTCTTATGAGATCTTGAATGTGTTCATTAATCTATGGCCAAACATTATAAGGAGCTTTTCAAAATTATGGGAGATTTTCATAACAAGTAGAGATTTTAAAAAATTATTCTTTTGTTCCTTTTGACAAAATGCCTTGGCAAGAAGGCATCATGGTCATTAACATCATACTCTTGAAACTTGTCAACCAAACGTGTCTCTTGGAATCAGATTCTACCAAGCACTAACCTTCATCTTTTATTTTGATAAAGATTTTACCAGCTGCAGACATTTTTCATTAAAAGATACCCACGACCCTGTAATCTATGGCCATAATATTGGATTCAAGCCTAAAATGTGAATTAAAAAAAAAAAAAAAAAATCCCCCTGTTCTGGAGAATTAAAATTTGGCTTAAATCAGACATAGAGGAAACGGAACCTGGGCTTTACTCATCTCCTTTGCTGAAGCAGTCCTGCAGAATTTTTAACTTAAATGTTGGCACAGAAAAAAAGTTTTAAAATACTGCCAGCTATTTGAAAATTAAATTGTCCTTCTACATTCATGCATATCTTAATAGCATTATTCATTTCTTATTCACATTAGACTTCATCCTAATGCATAAGCATTAAAGCCTCAGCTGCAGTTTCAGCTCTGCTGTACACAGCTAGGTGCTGGATATAGATCATAAAAAAAAAGTTTCCTGCCTCGAGGGATGGGGAGATCAAGACCTTTACCCTGCACAGGCTCATTCAGAAGATTAAGTTTCATTAGCTGTGAGAAGAGTGGCAACAACATACAAGCCTGCCTAACTCATCCATCCCAAATTTTAGTTAAGGAAGTGGTCCCGATGATCTCAGTGGAGCTGCTCATGGAATATTATAAATTTAAATGCCAGCATATGTATTTGAAAGATCAAGGTCACAGGCATTTTGTTTCTTCCCTTTTCCACTGCACATGATTTATGCTTCTTCTAATGGTGAGTTGTCAGACAAGAAGTGCTGCAAGATGAATTATTGTCCAAAGTGTTCGTCTGGTCCCCCAGGTGTGTGGTGTATTGTGAAATGTTGGCTTGGGATAATTCAACAGCCCATCTCTCCCTGGCTTGTTTCTAAGGCTGAAAAATGAATTTGCATTGCTGTACTTGGATTTTGCCACTATCCTTCCTCTGCCTCTCTGACATGCTCTTTTATACATTAATGACCCAAATGGAAGGCAGGACACATGCAAAGAAACTTCTCTTCAGATGACAATTTTAAGTTTCAAGTGTTGCAAATACCATGACACCATTTTAAGTAATGTTTCTCTGAGTTCTAAGCCAAGGTCTGAGAGTTTTGCATAAGATCTGATACTCCTGGATTTGTTTCCCATCATATTTGCCACATATTATATTACTGTGCTTCCATTTTCTTTCTACTGCAATGCTTTTTAACCAAAACATTTGGGGAAAAAAGTATATTTAGATTACAAAAGTTTTTAAAAGTTTTATAAAAGCATCTATTTATGAACATCATTAAAAGCAAACCCTGTAAATTAATGCTGGTTCTCACATAAGGAGGTTGACACGGTTGGGTTTTTCTTATCTAACTGCTAACATTTACCTTCACTATAGAATTTTCCAATGGAAGAGAAGTGCATGGGGAAAGTGTAAAAAAGGCCAAGATGCAACAGAAAATATTTAGTGTTTTGACAGTCTTCTGCTCACGCAGTGCTACTTCATACCTGAATTTTCACCTGCATTCAAGAGAGTATATTTTCTATTAAAGACAGTTTGTGCTGTATCAAATAGTTGCATGTGAAGCAACATCCATTTTGGCTTACAGATGGAAATACTAAACTGGAGTTTGGGAATTTCTAAGCAAAAAAGATTTCAGTTTAATGTTCCACTTCTGGGATTATGACAATGAAATCCCAAACCATGTGCTCATATTTATGTTATTCTAATACAACTTTCTGAATTGGTTTTTACTGTATTGCTTGTGTTTCATAAGAGATTCTAAAGAATGTATCACTAAGCTGAAGTCTAAGAATCAGTGAGTAAATATCTGCCAATATGTATACTTGAGTCTTTGAAATAATTATTAAAACTTATTTCATACCAGTGAATTGAAAGATCTGACAGTATATGCTATTTGGAGGTAAGAAAAAACAAAGAAAAATAATCCAAACTTTTTCATCAGTCTCTGAAACCCGTGAAAATTTTGATTAGCAATTATTCACAGAGGTAAATTACTCAAGTGCTCCTTAAAATAAGCTGTCAACAGGAAAAGGATAGATATACTTGGCAGACTCATGAAATAGGGTTAAGACTTAAAATTAGCAGAGCAATTTATCATTCAGATTACTAAGGATGAAACAGTGCAAACAAAAACTCACAAAATTTGGCAGGGAAAGAAAAGGAACAATATAACTGCAGAAAAGAAATCACACAAGGTGTTCTATTATATTTAGTGATGGTACTTGCCTAATTAAAAAAGAGAAAAATTCAGTCTTCTGTGATCTAAAGTAAATAGAAGAAAGATAGAAAATGAGATGATCTACATTACTGATATGAAAATGTAGCACTGCAGTGATATGATTAAAAACCACACATTCTTACACATGCATACTCTTTATATACTGATACAGAGCTAGGTGTACTGCAAATATATTACCTGGACAATTCTTCAGCACATGTAAGAAAATTTTATTACATGATTAGGGTTTATTTATAGGGCTCTTAATTAGAGTAAAATTACCAAACCATCCCTCTGAAAAATGAAGCTGTTCCTTTATTTGCAAAAAGACTGTTCTCTCATCAGCTCTTTCTCATGGCAAATATGACCATGGAATGCCACACCTGATTTCCACAGAGCCGTTTTTAGTACAATTGTTGTGTTTCAATAAAAACATTCTCCTGCTGTTCAGTTCTTGTTTTTTGTTGTCACCATTGCCATCCCTGTCCCTCTGCCATTATTCTGAGGGAACACCAGGGTGGGGAAACCACAGCACATCCACCTGACAGCAGCACAGGTCCTTTCTAAAGCTTCCAGCTTGTCCTTCACTCAGGCACCTCACCAAGGCAAACATATCAAGCCCAAATTCTTTGTACTGCTTTCCACACCCTAGTGCACTCATGGGATCAGCAGCAGGTGGTTTACAGAAGGAAATTCAATAAAATAGTGACAGAAAGTGCTAGGGCCCACATATCCCACACCTCATTCAGATTTTATACAAAAAGAGATTATTTCTTCATTTCATCTTGAAATTTTATTAATTCTCTAGTAAGCAGATCAAACTTTTAATTAAAACTAAAATCAAATATCAGAACAGTCATTTTTTCACAGAAACTTTGGAGACAACCTTTTGTATAGTACAGAAAGCATTCACATATAAACACACAGTGTTGTTTCATCCTATTTCTAAAGATAGCATGGGAAATGGATGAACATTTCAAAACGAAAATAAATCTCTCATTTCCAATATCAACAGCAGTGTTTAAATAAATTGATGATATTGCACAGGAAGCACAGAGCAAAAAACACTACCCTCAAGGAAATACAACTAGAGATAATCTAAACTTCAGTGAAAATTCCTTACCTCCAAGCAAATCAGCTAAATAAATCTAAAATTATCTCTTGACTACTGTGCTCTGGAAAGAAGAAAAAATTATAAACAACATAGCAGAAACATACCTGCTGGTAATCAACTATGGTCATCACTTGGACAGACACATAGGCTCACTTCTGTCTGCTATGCCACTAAACCCAAAATCGGGATGAGATCAACACAAACCACCAGAGAACATTACAACTGAGGATATTTACCTTACTTTGAAAAAGGGATGTTTAGTAATATCGATATTTACAGAGAGCAATGAATTATTTTTTAATTAATCATACAGTCAGAGTGCTTTGGATTGGAAGAGACCCTAAAGATTGTGTCATTCCAACTGCCCTGACAAGGGCAGGGACACCTCCCACGGTCCCAGGTTGCTCAGAGCCCCATCCAACCTGGCCTAGAGCACTTCCAGGGATGGGGCATCCACAGCTTCTGTGGACAACCTGTTCCATAGTAACAATATCAAGTGTTTTATGAGGCCTTCCAAAGTCAGAATAGCATCTGATTTTAATGAACATCTTCCTCCTGTGTTCAAGAACTTATAATTTGATCTCAGGCACTTCAATCCATGTAGAGACACATTGCAGATTCTAGTCAGACATTTAATGACATGTTTTCCCATGCAACACTTATTAACTTTCTATTTAATAGTTTATATCTGGAAGCATCATTGATGAATACTTTAAGTATGTTGCTATGTTTGTTGACAACCACAGGAATTTTTAACAGACACACTCAATTGCTGCAGTTAAAAAACCCTACATATATATATTTCCAAGACTAGTGTGAATGTATGTTCACACATATGTATGCATGAGTCAACAAAACATTTCTGCAGGAAAATGAACTATAATTTTCTGAAAAAGAGTGCAGGCATAATGCTAACTTATTTTTTAACTGTAAAAGCAGATGCATTGCTGAATTCAGTGTAGACAGAACAAATTAAATGGCTAATATTAGGATTTTGTAACCCTGTCTATCAATGTAAATTATTCATATTAGTTGAGATTTTTGCAAGCTTTTGCGACTCAGGATGAAATTATGCTAAGGCAGCTAGTCTATGTGTCATAAAGAAATATGTGATCTTTCACCAAGCTAGAGAACCACAAAAATCAAGCACTCAGCCTTGAAATTTCAGGTGAGCTTTGTGTCACTGGTACCAGTTATTACCAAAGAAGAGTTACACAACATGAAGGACCGAACTGTACAGCCCCTGACAATTTTGGCTTTTTTTTGTCTTAACAGACACAAAGACCTTCATAAGCTTCTAGAATAATAATAACAACAAAGTTTAAATGTTTGAAAATCCCTCAAAGTTTCACTGATGGTAAAAATAAACCCATTAAAAGTTACCAGATCAATGTTTGGACTTAGATGCAATGATGAATGTATTAAGCCAGAGGAACAAATAGTGAATAAACATACCATGCCACACATCTCCCCCTTGTGGAAGGAATCCCAGCTATTATTAGCTTAGATGAATCACTAGGGCAACTGCTCTTGGAAAAAAAATACCTTTCCGGACCTAGCCTGAAGATTTTTCTTCTCCTCTTCAAAGAGCTCTATTTCTGGATGATTCCACATACTTGGATATTTGCTTTTGCTGGGATAAGCTACTTGCTCAAAACACTGAGTATCGAAACAAACACCATATGCTTCTTCTCAACTCCAATCCTCTGGTGATCCTCCTGTAAAAGAAAGGGTCTTTCTATGCATTTAAAATAATTCCTCATCTGCCTCACACTGGGGAAACATTGCTTTTTTCATTAGGCATAGATACTCAAAGGCAAAAACAGGAGTAACAATACAGGGAGCATAGACTTGGGAGAAATTCCTTTCAGGAAGGAGCTGGAAATGTCATTTCATGCACAAGAAAACAAGGGACACATTTCAGAAGCAAAATCCCTGGGTCAAATAAACAAATAGAAAGATGATTCAGCATTGAGCACACTCAAAGTGCTGTTTCTTAAGAATGCTATATAGGAAAAACAATTTACACCAGAAATTCAACAATTTTAAATTCTTGTGCCTAATACCCATAAGATCAACTAGAACTCCATTGCACTTTAGAAGCTCCCAAGCTGAGGTTTAACATCCTGAATGACACTGAGATGACTTGTTTTGGTCAGCCAACACTTCTGCAGATGGTCCAGCAATAAAAACCACTCAAAACATCTGTTCCTGTCCTCAGCAAAGTATTTCCCAGATCTTTTTGGATTCAAAACAGTGGGGTAGAGGTCAACATACTTATTTACTCTTCCGAATATAAAATAGGAATTGGGCATATTTGGGCTAAGTAACACCAGAATGAAATCAAAGTATGAACCACATCTCCTGTGTCTAAGCCCATTAAATTGTACTGGATGGGAAACCATTATAAGTTTAATTCTGTAATTTTAATTCACCTAGGTTAAACACCAGAAAAAGAGAATCCTTTTCTGGAGACAATGTATGTGAATAGATGGAAACTTATTATAGACACCAACAATTTTTAGTTTACAGACAAACCTAGAAGAGCGATAATTTCACAAAGTATCTTTGCAAAGGGGTATCCCAAAAATACAGTATTGTGACAGTCAGAAGCAAAATTAATTTCCTTCTGAATGGCAACGAATGTATATAAGGAGAATGAGGTAGCTCCAAAATATCTGATATTTTGATATCAAGATGTTCAGAATACCAGGCACAATAATAAGATATTGAGCAATTTGTCATTAATCCTTAAAATACCACTTTAATTATTTCAGGCTGGCCAATTGGAAAGAGAACCTGCTAGCTGAATCCTCCTGTACCATTTCTTCTGATTACCCTCAGAAAAAAATCTAAAAACATTTTTAAAAAACAGCTCTACTACTTCTGGCTCCCTTTTACATGGGAGGTTTTACAGTCTTCCCAATGTCTTTAAAAACTCTTGATTTCTGTGGAAGGGTTATTTGATAGACATTCATTGTAAACATTTTTCAAAAGTTCTAGAACACATCTATAAACCAACAAAAGTGGTCATAAACCAATGTACTGTCAAGCCTGCTTAGAAAGCAAACTTTAGAGATTACCCAGTAAGGTTCTGCTGTCTCCAAATTCTGTGCTCAGAAAGCAGTAAACTTCCAAATAGATTTATTTATTAGCAGCTTTAATTCTTCCCTCCCATATGTTGTTTCCTTCATAATTAATTATTTAAAATATCAGACAAAATAACAAAAGGTCAGAAGTCTTTTTTTAATCTTATTTTATCATATGCCATGATTGTATTACAGCAGAACAGAGAAGCAGTTTTTTTTATTATTTAATATTCAAGCTGGTTTATCTCTTGCTAACAGACTGAAATATTTTATCCTATTCAGGAAGACTGGTATTTGTGGGAAAAAAGCATCTCTTGAAAAATTACTATCTGGTGTTTTCCTGCATCTCCTGTTTCAAACTTCCAGATGCAAATACTGAAAAGAAAGAAGCTTCTTCCCTAATAGTTTATCTAGGAAAATTCATTTACTAGCAGTAGTCAGCATTTCTTTCATCAGTGTGGAATTATACAGCAGCTGACCAACAGCAATGTCACAGATCACCTCTTCAACAGAAAATTCTTATTCTGCTGCTGAAAAATGCACTACACTGAAAATTGATAGGCTCTTGATTTAAACTTCTTCCAGAGATGCAGTGAGAAATCTTAGTGAACACTGACTTTCTGGGAATGAAATATGACAACAAACTGTAGCCCAAAAAAAATTCCTAAAAAACCTGGTTTTTATGACATAACACTGTTTTTATGACTCTTCCATCTTTTCCTTCCCAGACCACTGCCATGCAGGCAAACCTTTACAGGCAAGCCTGGCAACACCTCCCTACATCCCTCCGGACTCCTTTAACAAACCCAGCTTTGGTGGCAAGAGGTAACTCCCTGAGATGGTTAGGGTAATGCTGGGATGAATAATTAGCCATGTGCCCCAAACATTTTTTCTTGAGAAACAATTGCAGTGGAAATAAATTATTTTTGTGTACTGGTTGTTGTGGAGCAATAAGAGGATGAGTAAGAGCAGGAATATGAGCCAGAAGTCAACTCTCCCACCACCTCCTCTACCGACCCAGAGTACCTGGACAAGATGAGTGAGAACAGGTCCAAACATCCAGGGATCACAGAGCAAGGTGAGATCCAAAGTCAGTTGTAGGAAAACTGCAGGAACTCAGGCTGAGCACAGAGCAAAACTGGACACAACCACTGCTACAGCATCAGCTAAAGAAGGAGGGAATATCCCAGGCAGAGCTTAAATAGAGCCCCTGGGCACATGGGCAGGGTCAGGGTTCGGGGAGTCCCAGGTGAGGCTGATCAGGACCATTAAACCTTAATTGTGCCCCGAGGGCCCTGACATTGAGCAGCTCTTGTCAAGTAAATGTCACCTCAGAGGAGGGAAACAAAGGCTTTGGAACTGAAGTTTAGGCAGGAAACTCAGAGTTCAACCTGGACTTCAGCTGATGTGAAAAAAGTCGTAATAAAACTGAGAATGTGGATGTGGAAGATGCCACTTTTGCACTTCTGCCTTCTTCCAGAGGCATCCCTCCAGTCAGACAGTGATCCACATTCACAAACACCCAGAAGACACAATATAGTTTGTCTGCAGAGTGCTGACTGTTCTTCCCAGATTTCAGTTGACAAAGAATTATTAATACAAGTGTATCTTATTTCGAGTGCAAATGCTACAGCCCAGATGCTGAAAGCTGCATGTGTGATCCAAGGACAGCAATTTCAGTGTGCAGGCCATGTGCAGTTAGAATGCATCTCCTGAGCATGCCAGAAGAGAGAGAAATGGCTTGACTGCAGGCCCTCTGGGAGATCCGGGGTAGTTCTGAACTCCTAGAAGGCCATTGCAAATTGAAAGTCCCCTTGGATTTCTCTGATTTACAGCTCAGGCAACCATCACTGCCTTGAAGCCCTAAGAAAAAGCACACAAAGCTACTCTGGCCTCTCTCTCCTATGAGGCAAAGCCCCTCTGCCCAAGAAAAACACAGAGAGGAGCTAGCTTGTAGAGGGATTGATTTTGTTTCAAAAGAATTAGTGGCAATAGAAATGAAAAATACATTTAAAAATCTCTCAGCTAATGACCACTCAAAGCTACAGGTTTCCTGAGCTATGTTTTTGTGTTATACTTTAATTCCTTACACCTTCTTCTGGTGATATCAGAGGAATGAAAATATTTTTCTTATTCAAATGGAAGCTTGCAGAGAAGATTCATGTAAGTCATATATTTTTTCCTCATTTTATCCTGTCAATTCCACCTACCAAAAAAAAGAAACCAACAAAAACCAACAAACCCTCTAAACTGTGATCCTGTTCAGCTGGTATTGGAAATCTTTGACTGAAATCACCAGTGCTGCAAGTATCTCTGTAGTGAGGTATTAGAAAATCGACCAGAGGCAGAGACAAGACTGATGCTCTAATTCTCAATATTTGAAGGCCCTGCAGGATCCATCCTGCAGGTCACAGTCACCAATAACCATCAACAGGGCAGCCCTGGGGCTTTCAGGTGCTATTCCCACTTGGGGAAGGTTTACTTCTGGGATGCCAGCCACAGCTCACAGTCCTCCCCCTCACTTCCCAAGATCAACATTCATTTCCCAGGTTGTCTGTCAAAGTGTCAGCATTTCATTTGCCTGAGCCTGTGAGCTGCTGCACACAGTCTGACATGGGGCCAGCAGTTGCCTCTAGTTAAATAAAAAATAAATAAAATAAAATAAAAAAAAACCAAAACAAACCACACACACAAAAAAAAACCCCAAAAACAAACAAAAAAAACCAAACAAAAAAAAACCCAAAAAAAAACCAAACAACAAAAAAAAAAAAACCAACCCCAAACATCCCTAATGTAATCAAATGGAGGTTTTTGAGCTCAGTGCTGAGTTTCTGGAGTTTATGCTTGAGGAATGGCATAAGGGGCTGCAGAGTTTGTGGTTTCCAGGGCATCAGGGCGGCTTCTGAGCCCTCTTTGTGGTGGGCATGTCCCTGAAGGACAAAGAAAATTCTTATTTTGGAGGAGGCAGAGCTACCACAGCTACCCACACGTGTACAAATAACATAATGAAGCTAACAGAGTAACATGGCGTGGCTTTGACAGGTGAGCACCTCTCTTGTTTTCCTTCTTTCAGCAATTATTTTAACAGCAGACACATCAACCCATGGACATCTCTCCTGACGCCTCTTGCTAAGATTTTTCTGGAGGACTGAGAAGTTTGAAGAAGCAGGCCCACGGTAGGATAAACCAGTGATGACTGAATTTTGCCTTAAGACGTTGTGCCATTTATTGTAAAAAATCCAGAAAAGGCTGGGTTTTAGTAACTCAAATATTTTATGTGAAGTCTGTAAAACAAATTCCCTGCTACATTTTAGCTGCTTCAGTTCACACCTTCAAATAAATTGGAGAAAAATTGCATCCAGCTGCTTTCTGACCTATTCCCAAGTAACATATCTTACCAGGAGTCAAAGAAACTGTCAAAATATGCTAAAGGCAAGAGTGGAACACCTAAGTTCTACCAAATTCACAATATTTTACTGCATAAACCAAGTATGACCCATACCAATTTACTCTGAGAAAGAGTGTGAGGGACTTCAGAGTGGCCTGAAAATACAACTTAATGCCACATGACGTTCACTATTGGTAAACTGAAAGTACTTCACACTCAAGGAAAAGTATGAATGTGCAAAAAATTTCTGGGTTCTAAATGATGGTGTTTAAATGAAACCCTCTGCTTAGTAAAATATTTTGGAAAAGTAAACACACCAGAAATATCTATACTCGTCCACAGAAAATATGCTTTATAAATTTGTTTTTAGCTGAGGTACCACAGAGAACCTTGCCTTCTATCTTAAAAAAATACAAAATTAAAAAAAAAATTTAAAAAACAGTAAAAAAACATCAGTGACTGGCAATAACCATAATTACCAGTCTTGGAAAGTTCTTTTTTGAAAGAATGGCTTAATGGATTTGTATTACTTGCTTCACAAAGGTAAGGAGTAAGAAGGTTCATGACAAAAGCACATAAAATGATAATTGGTGAAGAGATGATAAGAGAGAAACTCTAGTTCCCTTTTCAACAAAGGAACAAGGAATCACTTAGTGAGACTGAAAAATGGGAAGTCAGGATGAAAAGAAATATTTTTCACAGAATGTGATTTCACGCTTTGGAAATTTACTGCCACAGCCTGCCTTTGAGGCCAAGAGTTTAGCAAAATGTCATAAAAACTTTCTTATTTAATTGGGAAGAACAGTGTATAGATCTAAATAATGAATGATAATATAGTTTTGGGAAATTTAAATAGGTTCTCTAGGGAGACCACTAAACAGGGGATATGTTCTATTTCATATTCTTGTATTTCTACAACACATTTCGGTTAGTATTTTGCAAGAACCCCTTAATAAGTTTAAAAGTTATTGAAGTGTTGTATTTTTCATCATTTGCATGAAGATATGATTTTTTCAGGAGAAACTAGAGATAAAGACATGGTAGAAACGAAAAAGTACTGACTAAACAGTAGTTCCATGACAATTTCAAGTAGCCTAAAAGGATATTTTTGCAGTGCAAATAATCAAAGGTTGTTTTGTGAGAAGGAAAATTTTAGGAGTTTTTCAGGTGCAGTATGGTCATGGAGCTTTATAGGTTCTCATATCTTGCAATTTTGATTAATAGAAAATATTTTTTTTTATTTCAACAAGGTCATGGACTTCACCACTTGTAGTTCTCTAACACTGCAGTATGCATAAGTCAGTCTGAGGAGTTCTTTCTGAAATTCTCACAAGTTTTGTGAATTTTCAGATTGATTTGTTTGAACTTCAGAGGCTTCCTGTATTGATTTTTATTGAACATTTTTGCAAGAAAACACTTCCTACGTGCTTTCTAAAATTTTCCTGAGCTCCAGCGCTGATTTGGAAAATGATAAATGTTGAAATATTCTTCTATGTTTCTGCATATCCACAATACTGGCATTATTATTTTTCTTATGTTTATGAATTCATTTATGAGAGGTTTTGGCTCTCATCAAAGTTCAGAGATGCTTTGATTTTCTCAGGAAACACTGTGGAGAATCAGGATCAACAGGGAGAATATTTAAGACCTGCAAGTAGAATGCTTTTCTTGACAACTAACAAAGTAAAATGCCTGTAAGAAGAATATGGTCAAAAAACAATGCAATTGTATATTTTTAAGCAAAATAAAATAATCTAGTGTGATTCTAATGTGATTGATATTTCATGCTTCATTTATACTGTTGTATGCCTTATTAATGATTAAATTCTACCTCAATATGGAAGCATAAATTATGATTTGATGGAAAAATAAAATCTGATCAAATACCAAAATGAATTTAAATTCCTTGCATCAAGACGCTGAATTAGTTTTAGATTTAATCTATGCTTTCAATAAATTGACCAAAACCCAACATTTGTTTGAATATTGATTCATCTGGTTAAGATAGTGGAGCAATTTAACCCAAACTAATTGACATTTATATAGAGAACAGAGGGGTCAACCAAAAGACTGTTGTAGCATTTTCAGTGCATTTAATTATTTTTCTTGATACAGCAAGAATCATAAGAAAAATGAGAATAGAGACAGAGGTAGAATATTTATTATGCTTAAGTATTTTTTCCTGACATGCACGTACCAGTATCACTCAGTAACAGTATATTTGGAACACCTTTGCTGTGGAAATGCCCACTGGAATTTTCCAGTGTTAATAAATTTTTTTTTTTTTTTTTACAGAAAAGCTGTATCATTTACAGGAGTGCTTTGTGACTGGTGTGGCGCTGGCACTTTAGAAATGCACATGGAGGAGCTGAATGCATTTAATGAAGAAGCAACCATTTATTCTCAAAATCTAACAGGCAAATGGTCCCTAAATCACGGATGTGCCTTAGGACATGGCTTTGATGGCAATTTTGTACAATATCTACCCCAGGTTCCATATCTCAGTCCTTGTTTTATGGTTGGTGCGTTATCACTTTAGCAGAGTGCAAGAACAGAAGAAAAATGGAGACAACCCTGAGCAATGAAAGATAAGGTTTAATGGCCAAAATGAATATGAACATCAGAAACAAATGGGTTGATGTTTATGGTACTATCATTTTGATATGAAGACAAACTGTTTTCCATGGATCTTTCCCCACTTACAGTCTACAAGCAACACTGAACCAACACATACACAAAGTCCAGGATATGGAGTTAAACAATGAGCTGCTATACTTAGAGTGGTGTGTCTGTTTTTCTGGATTTGATTCACAACAAATTTTCTCTGATGGAACTATAAAACTGATTTTGGAAAATAATGATTTAATAATGGAAGCTAGGAAACAGGACTTTAAATGGTTATTTTTTAAATTTTAAGGTTTTTTTGCATTCGCAGTGCCAATTTCTCGACCCATTTTGAACTCAGCATAAAGATTTTCCTTTGCAACTGAAACTAGTATTTTGATCAGAGCTGCACTCAAACTTGAAATAAACTTTATTATTTGTGATATTAATATTTTATGTGTTTTTTTTTTTTTCACTGAGCAGCAGTGTCCATGATGAATCTCAAAAAAAAAAAAAAAGGTTCTAATTGAGCTAGATAAGGGAAGAGTGGAAGAGTGGGGAAATCACAAGATTTCATGGACAAAACAGCTAAATTTACTGAGTTTTTAAGTCTTGAAGAGCTGTCTGACAGACACGCCATGCAGGCAAGCCCATGTAGAGAGAGATTTAGTCCACTTGAGATAGACGAAGTTGTTCTGTGTGAAATTAGAATTCTAGTGCAGGCAACTAATGATTAACCAGCTGATGAGAAATTTGAAGGAGGAGGACTCTCTCTTCACAATTAAGCTGGAAAATATTAGTTAGCCAGCTGCATCATGAACAGTTCTAATCTCCTGGTAATGAGGGGATATTCACTTTGGAGGGGGCGTTAACGGATACACAGTGGGATTCCTAATCCTGGGGGAAAGAAGTCCATTAACTCATCTTTATAATTCATCTCCCATTAAGCTTTATTCATAATACCATAAATTATATGTAAGTATATCCCACTAACTGTAGGAAAACCATCTCAAAACTGTAATTTAATGAGAGATCTTAAATATTTGAATAATTTTACTGAACTTTCTGAGTTTATGAGGATTCTCAAATTCAAACATATGGGAAATAATGTACAAATCTCTTCCCACAGAAGCACTTTCATTCATCTTTGTGTTTCCAGGTATTAATACTATGGTTTTTTGTCTTTTGGTCCTTTTCCTATAGACACTTTGTGTTCCTTTAAATTTTGTTGATGCCTTGCTCATTTTATTCTTTGTCGCAGACAAAGGAAGAAGCTGACTTTTCTCCTTTCTTTCCAGAAGTCTTTTCCAGGTCTTAGAACAACAAAAAAGAAGGAGGAATACCACATTACCAATATGCACTCCCAGCCAACCAGAAACTGCCCTGTAAGTCTTTACAGACCAACAAAAATAGCAAAGCACTATGAAAACTATGTTAAATATTTTTGAGTGACCTAGAAGATATGCATTTATTTCAAATGGCAAATGCTACAATGCTGCATGAAAACCAAACCAACCAAGACCAAGCAACCAAAAAAAAAAAAAAAACCAAACCAACAACCCAACTAAAACTCTATCTCTTCAGTCAGTAAGCTTCTCAGTGCTTTAAAATCTTTTCCAGATGGATTTTAAATCCTAAAGTGGTCAAAAGCTCATGGCTATTGGCTCTTAAAGTGTAAAAAAAAAGTTTTGACCACTTTAGGATTTTAAATCCTAAAGTGGTCAAAAGCCCATCGCTATTGGCTCTTAAAGTGTAAAAGAAGATAATTATAGTGTCTTTAATCAAATGACCTACCCACTAAAATCAGAATTAAAGTCTCATGGTTATAAGTTTTTCCTTTATGTAAAAAAAAAAAAAAAAAAAAAAAAAAAAAGGCAAACAGAGAAATTATTTACATTTTCCTTGGTATAAAATATTTTCCCATTGATTAGAAGGAAGAAAGTTAACTGCTGTTCAGTAAACAAATTTAGCTAGTCAGATGCTTTTAATCTGCTTTTATACGCAGAAGAAATCCATGCACCAGATTTACAGACAAATGAGGGGATTAAATGAAATCTTGTTTAACAAGACTACATATCAGAAATCTAGAGAGAATCTAGAGTGGAAGAGGGAGGGTCAGAATTCCTCCCTGTTCATGGGAAGCAGAAAGTTTCCACTGCCTTGAACCAGGAAATTATTCTGCTTCTGCAGGGTTTCCCAACAGGACCCAGAGCTACAGGAATGCGTCAGGGAAAGGAGGCACAGGCTGTGATTTAGCAAGTGTGAATGAGCTATAGACC
Source organism: Melozone crissalis (assembly GCF_028551555.1). Classification (NCBI taxonomy): domain Eukaryota; kingdom Metazoa; phylum Chordata; class Aves; order Passeriformes; family Passerellidae; genus Melozone; species Melozone crissalis. The sequence goes on from NW_026535858.1 coordinate 11,745,036, forward strand.
CTGCTGGGAAATGTAACTGCATCTTAACACGTGTTGTTTTCCCTCCTTGTCTTTTTTCTTCTTCTGACAGACATGCCGGAGCCAAGGAACTCTGTCATTGTGAAAAGGAGCTCCTTGTGCCGCTCCTTGTGCTGACAGTGCTGCCTTGAGCTTAAAATGCCTGTGAAACTCCAGCTTTAGATGAACGTCACTTATCTCTGCGCTCCATGAATATTCGATAAGACTGATTTCTACAGGTTTTTTTCTGACCTCTCTTTCTCCTAAATAACTGCAGAGAGAGAGAGAAGACAGTGATTCATACAGCTCTATGTGATTGCTGCTGTAGATATCAGCTTCCTAGATCATGGAGTTCATGCACAGTCTATAGGAAGGTGACCAAGAAGGTGGGTGTGTGGTGTTTGTGAGGTCCCCACGACGAGGTGAGAGATGAGAATTTGACTCCCAAGTTCTCAGAAGGCTGATTTATTATTTTATGACATTATAAATAAATAATACTATACTAAACTCTATTAAAGAAAGAGAAAGGATACAACAGGAGGATTAACAAGAATGATAAAGAAAAACCAGTGACTCCTCAGAGCCTTGACACAGCTGGACCATGATTGGCCATTAAATTAAAACAATTTCCATGCTGGATAAACAATCTCCAATTCACATTCCAAAGCAGGAAAACAGGGAGAAGCTGAAGCTTCCCAGGAAAAGAAATCCTGGCAAAGGGATTTTTCAGAAAATATCATGGTGACATGAGTGAGTCTTGGGGAAAAAGACACAGAAAAAAAGACACAGAAAAAGACACATGAAAGATCTTTCATGCTGAATTTTACTGAATGTCTTTTCTGATCTGCCCTGACAGCTCTGGATTCCACGGAACACTCTCATGCTATTCCCACTCTCCATTAGCTGGGTATGAAACAGACAATTTTATTAACTGATAACTTTATCAAATCATGGTGCAGTCTGTTACCTGGGATACCTGGGACTCCTTGTGGCATTTAGGCACTAAATTAGGCACTATATTTTGCTATCATATTCCCCTGCAACAAAATTTCTCCTGTATAATAGTCAGCAAATCAGATTCAGTTTGTCCAGCTGATCCAGCGTCTTACATGTGGAAAGATGAGAAGTTGTTGATTTATATGTTTGTTATTCTGATCTCAAATTGAGGTATTTCCTGCACATATTCTTTACTTTTCTGAAATACTCTCCTCATTCTTGAACTTGCAAGCTATTTCAGTATTCTTAATAATAGCGCAATACTTCTAGAAAAAAAAGTTAAAGCTCTAGCATTGCTTTCCCCTTCAGGCCAAAAAATAAGGTGAGGTCACTGAAATATGACTTCAGGCATTTCATCCCCTTGTCTGAGCAAACACCTGCAAGGCACCTCATTTCAAATGGTTTTTAACTATGAAGTTGTCAGGCAAGAATTTTTCATATATACTTAATGACTCTGTAATCCTCATGTCTTTTCATGTCTCCTTGCACAGGTCAACATGATTCTTGATTTATTTTTCTTTTTTAATGACCAAATATTTTCATTAGAACTGGAGATAGACAGATGGACCAGTCTGCAGTGGTAGAACAGACAAAAACAGACAAAACATTTTCCTGTGAAAGTTCTGTCCCAGAACTCTACCAGAGTCAATATAGAGCTGGACAGGGACAGATGGTGACAAGTGCCATGTAAATGCACCTCAGTCCATACATGATGGCAGTCTAGGAACAAGGCAAAAATATGTGATACATTTTCCCCAGGCTCTAGAAGCCACTTTAATTTGAGTCCCCCTAATCAATGTGCTACAGAATTCTCTAAATATTTCTCTTTTGTGAGCTCCCTGACTCTTTGCTGACACCTGCAAATAAATGTGACTGAAAGTGTGACATGGTCACACAAACACATCAGTTACTCCTCCCCATTATGTGCTCACCACCAGGTCAAACACATTTTCTATCACTCATGTGGCAACTGCTTAATGCACATTGTGATATTCAAAACTGAATAACCAAGCAGGTGCCAGAAAGCATTTCCCAGAAAAATGTAATAGCTTAGGCCATGCTGCCCATCTCAGAGGCATCTGCAATTCAAATCTCTTTTCAGCATTTGACATGTTAAGTGGGCATTTTTGTGAAGCACCGTGGTGTGTACAAAGGTACCTAAATCACATTTCTTTGCACTTTGAAATTATTTACTTCAGAACTTCTAGGATTATTTGCTTTAAGACTTCAGAAACTTGTTCACAATCTTTTTAGTTGTTCAAAAAAATTGATAGGAATAAGAACACATCTTGTGTTATTGGAAATACTTCATTAAAAATCCTACCCAAATATATTATGCCTTGCTCTTTTCACAGCACTGTACTGTGTCTAACCTTGCCTAATGACTTATTTGTCCTTTTCTTTTCCACTTCTTAGCTTGTCCTTATTTTATGAGCTCTTCCCCACAGCTTTCTGTCTGTTAAAGAGTTGGGTCTTCCATTTTGATAAATCTACTTGTTTAACTTTTGTGCATTCCTCTTTCAGGTAGTATTTCTTTAGATTATATTATCAATCACCAGGTACTGATTTTCTTTTTCAAGACTCCATTTCTATTACCTAATAGAAACTGAAATAATATTTTAAAAGGCAGATTTTTATTAAATCCTCCACTTTTTAAATCCTGGTGAAGTCAGCAGGGGCAATCTGCAACAACATCTGCTGCAGAAAGGGCAAACTGCTCTGTCTAGTACAGGGCAAAATGGCCTTTGTAATGCATTTAGAAAAGTCTTTACCACTAATGCACTAGTTTACTGAGGCATGCAAAAGTCATTTCCACATTAATCTACACCCAAAAAGGCTTCTCTGATAAGGCTTGGCCTCAGTCAGTAAATCCTTCTCAGCTCATCTGAGTACTACTGCAAGGCTAATTGCACAAGCAACAATCACATATCTAACCAGGGGATTGACTTAAATTTAAGCTCTTGTTGGAGCTATGCTCTTGCACAATTTAGTGCTGATTTTCTGTGTCTAGAGCATTACATCTAAACTCCTGTGCTCAGTTTTTGCTGACTATATTTCTAATAAAAATGAAGCATTTTCCCCCTTCCACATCCATACACATGCATCTTCAGTTACGAATGTTAAACCCCTGTCCTTCTGTCTATGTTAGCAAAGTTAAATTCTTTCTAGCAATTCCTTTCTAAATCACTTCACCACAATCACTCTGTGCATGAGAAGAGCAGCAGATTAAAATGACTTCCCAAACTGGTGCTAGACACAAATGCAAAATCTTTGACTAAAGTCAATCCACATTTTTAGCTACAGCTCACTGAAATGAGGATTTGTGATGTTTCTGTTGATGACTTTTACCTATGACACAGTGTGCTGCAAGTTCTGTGTTACAGGGGGAAACTCAAAATTTGAGATGTTTTTTATCACAAAACTGCAAGTTAGTAGGAAGAAAAGCATTTGTGTGCAATAGAGTACTGGGTGAAAAACCACAACAATCAAAACATTGAGACCACTGGAGTCAGGACAATGCACCTTTTCCCCTTCATAGAACATTGCAGTCTTCCAGTATCAGAAAATGCAACCATTTAACAGAAAAGATATGTCAAAATATTGTTTTCAAGAAACACAAATAATTTTCTCTCTCTTTTTTTTTTTCCAAGCTCTAGATCATACCTTTAATCTTACCTCCACAAGCATGAACCCCTTCAAATTTTTTTCTAGAAACAATGGAAATTTACTGATAATCATTCAGCTCAGTGGAGGGGATTAAGGAAAAATAGCAAATATATCAAGATGAGGATAAAATTGCAAAGGCTGGAAACAATGATTCCTCTGCAGCTTGCCAACTCTGCCAGTTGGTGTGTGGGTGGGATCCAGAGACCCCCACCTTCCTGTTCTAGAGGATGCGCCTGCAGGGACTGCCACCACAGCCGGGACAGAACACAACTCCTGCATTCCTTGAGCCCATGTGCAAAGAGAAAGCTGTCATTACGTCCCCAGAGCCTTTTCTAACAAAGGAATTAAAAAAAAAAAAATACAGATTGTGCTTGCTATGCATTCAGATGACAGCCCACTCGATCTGTGCCGTCACAACGTTTTCCTTCAGTCTGAAGGCTTGTCTGATTTTCTTATTGGACCTGAGCTCCCCCTTTAAAGCTTGCCTGAGAAGAATGATGGCAAGCCAGCATTTTATTATTCCTCTGCACTTTTACAGCAGCTGACACAAAAGATTTAGACAAGAATACAAAAATAGAGAGGGTAGTTAGGCATATCCTGACAGGCTGTTCAAAAATTGGTTGGATTGTCCACTCCTTGAGCACTGGAAGAGTCTCAAATGCTAATGTGGATGTGCAAGAGACTTTCCAGAATAGGCTGGTTCTACATAACAGCACCATAGGTTTGTAGAACAGAAAATATTCCTCATCACTACAGTTTTGTGCTCAATGTGGTTACCAAATGGTTGATGCTTGTGAAATACTACCCAGTTAAATGGGACTTATATCTAACACTGTTTTATTGTCTAATAATATGGGAGCAGGAGGGAATGAAGACACAAAGTAAACAAATATTGCCTACTGCAGTCATTTCAGAGCAAAAATTGTTAGTCTGCCCTTTTCTTGCAGTTCTACAGTGGGGCCACAGCTATAACTGAAATATAGCTTAGAAACAAACAGATGTACTGGAATCAGAACTGATAATAAATTAATGTGATTAACATAAACACAGAAGAAATACTAATAGCAAAAAAAATGTCAGGGTATAAGATTTTATGTTATGTAGCCTCAGGAGATGAAATATTTAACTGGTTTATTTTCTTCAGCTTAACTAATATTTTCTCATCCACTGCTCAAAGGAGTGCTGAAAATTAATTAATGTCTGCTTTGACCTATAGATTGCTTTCAAATGCCAAGTTTTATGAATACTTCTGGATTATGGATTTTTCCTAGGGCCTTGCCTTTGTTGTTTTTCTTTCCCATCTGAAAAGCGCATGTTTTTGCAGGTTTTGCTTTACTTTTAAAAAGTGTGCTTCAAAGATTGCATCCACTATAACTGCTGCAGCATTTTTAGGTACATGAGGCTCACTGATCATGTCATGGAGAAACTACATGCACATCTGGATCTCACATCTGGTCATCCATGCCTCCACCAGGTGCAGCTAGTTTTGCTTTGCCATGGGATGCAGAATCTCCCAGAATGACAGAGTGGGTAAGGGATTGAAAGGGAACCCAAGGTCATCTTGTGCAATCCCTCAGCTCAAGCAGTGCCATCTAAACCAAGGTGCTCTGGACCATGTTCAGTGGCTTTTGAGTATCTCCAGCACTGGAAACTCCACAATTTTTCTGGAAAAGCTGTGCCAGTGCTTGGTCACTCTCACAGTAAGGAATTTCACGTGAACTTCCTGTGTTTCATTTTGTGCTTGCTGCCCTTGCTCCTGTCTCTGGAGACCACTGAAAAGAGCCTGTCTCTGTCCTCTATGCACCTTTCCTTCAGGTATTTGTATACATGAATAAAAACCTTCCTTATTCTCCTCCAGGACAAGCAGTGCCAGCTCTCTCAGTCTTTTGGCAGGGGAGAGATGCCTCAGTCCCTCCATCACCTTTACAACCCTTGATTGGGCTCTCTTTTTTATGTCCATGCCTCTCCTGTACTGATGAATTCAGAATTGGATACAAAATCCCAGGTATGACCTTACCAGTGCTGAGTAGAGGGGAAGAATCACCTCCCTCATATCTCATATTCTTCTGGGGAAGATTTCTTAAAATAGAACAGAAATAATAGTAAAGGTGCAAAAGAGCACTTCAAATGTGCAGTTGTAAATGCAAAGACTCAAGCAGTTTCCCTCTCTTTTGACTGTAGCTGATAAGCTGTGAAAAGCAGCTTCCAAGCTAAAATAAGGCTCGATAGAGCACTTGTAACTGCAAACAGAATTTTAAGGCAAAATAGGAGGAAAAGTGGCAAGCTCCCAATAAATATGAGCCGAGATAAAATTTTCTATTTGGTTGTTAACTGCACCTTGCAAATAGGACTGAGTATTACTTCAGATGAAGTGTGCTCTAAGAGTAGAAGAAAGACTTGGCACACAGCACTCACTGTTCCAACCCATGAAAAAAAGCCAGGAGCCTGACTAAAACAAGAAAAGTTTCATATCAAGTAGCAGACTGAATAAACAAACGTTGTAGGCTGCTGCATAACCATGTAAGCATATTAAAATATAGATATACTCCATAAAAATTGTATGCTGGAACTCCATTTCCATCTCCCTCAGCTTTGTGCATGAAATGTTCCCTTAGAGAGCTCAGCCAGTGGCAAAGCAGGGAGACCCTTTCAAATGGCACTCTTTCCAGGACAGGAGAAGGTTTTTGGGTCTCTAAAACCAGTAGTAAAATATGCTCACTCTTTTACTGACAGCCTCTCTCTTTTCCCAGACTTTTGTCTCTTTGTACTTATTTGTTCTCTTGATCTTAAACTCAGCAATGAGCCCATAAACAGATACTGGAAACAGCCAATTGAGGAAGCTGGAAAGCAAAGGATGGACATGGACTGGTGGCAATATAGACTGGGGGACCTGGGATGGGTATGAGATATTAAGTTTGCACAGACTCTAACTACTATATAAGTATTTATATATCCTAAAAGTTTCTACAGTGAATAGCATAATTGCCTGGTTTTGATGCCACACCCTACATAGTGATTTTGACTTTGTACTCCAAAGCAGCTGTATTTTAAAAGGTTTTTCTTTTTTTGAAAGTGGAGCATGCCTTCAGAAAAGCAGGTATCCACATGGAAACGCAAAATGTTTTCAGGAGGTCTGAAAAGGCCTACAGAAAAAAATTCTATGATTTTGACATTTTTCTGTGTGCTCAATTATATTCTGTTCTTAGGGGTTATATCAAAAAACTTTCTCCTTTGACATGTTTATCCCCTGGACAAACAGTATCTGATTGTGATGTTTTATGTGTTCTCCTTTCTAGTTATAATAATTCTTTGTATTCCTGTGATGATTAATCCTCTGGAGTCTTCTCACTGACCTCAGCAATGCTGGCATTTCTTAGCATTATCTTGCTAATCAAAGTATTCCATTTAGGAACCTCAATATACTTTTAAAGCCTTGACTTCAGACACTCAGTCTTGAGATTTATTAAAATACAGACTAAAAAAAATGTTTTGCTCCCATTGATGCCTGGCAAGTCTCTTCTATTAACCAATGGCTGGATGATATTTATTTTGAACATGTTTTCTTAACAGAATAGAGAAAAATCCATTTATCTTTGACAAATGTACATAAGCACAAGAATTTCATTTTATTACAGTCTCAGATTTCAAAAATTTACAATCAAAACACCCTGTAAAAAACAACTTTACACTGATTCCCTTTTTTCAATATAGCTGGCTACACAAACAGAAACACGCTGAATAGGAATCCCAGCTGAAGTTAGAAGCATGAAAAGCAATGGGGCTTGCACCTACCTAAAGTGTCTCTCCTCAGATCTCCACAAGTATGTCAGGACTCACTCTGAATTACCTGTGCCTAGTAAAGCATATGAACTGTCTAATGATGTCTTTCTGTCAGCTAATTTCTGTCAGAGCCTAAGCCCCAAGATGCCATCCCTGATGGCAGAAATGCTTTCAGCCCATGGAAGTATTAAATGGAACACATCAGCTTCAGGTGATTACAGTGCATTGAGAGCCTTCACACAGTTACCAAATTTTAGTGTAAGATATCTCAGAAGTAACATTTGAAATCATGCTTTTTACCTTTAACTCAGCTGGATTTGCAAGTCCATGCCTGTCAAAGCGCTGAGTTTCTTCAAATGCAGAAGTGGTGAACAGGGCTTTGGCGGGGTGATCAAACCCTGGTTTAGGAAAAGCTGCCTCTGGAGAAGGGGATTTGTCTGGCCTAGGTAAATGGGTAGTTGCCATGCCATATACAAACACTGTGAAAACAACCCAGGCATTTTGAAATTATATTTGCAATGAGCTAGAGTGCTGAAGTACTCTGCTTGTTCACATCGGTTCATTTCCTACCGTTGTTATACATCATCATTTGGTTAAAATTTCTCATTAGAAAAAGCTGGTGAAGTATAGATTTTTAATCCTTACCTCCTGAATGTATTAAAGGACATGCACATGTTTCTAAATGTGCCAGCTCTGCAGACAAAAAACTCTTAGGACCAGAAATAAATCCTTGACTGATGCCTATCAACCCCAGTGGAACTATTTGAAAAAAACTTTCTACCAGGAACTAGAGTCTTATCAGCTGGATGGGTTTTCCATCCTGTTAATAAAGACTCAAAGTGAGATCTGTAGAGATGGCTCTTGTGTGATTACACTGCTGTTGGCACTAGAAAGGAAAGTACTGCTTGACAGATAAAATATATAGGCTGCCTCCAACAGCTAATACAAAGCACATTATTTAATATTTCTCTTTGGTATTGTTTCGAGGCTCTGACAAAGATTGCCTTAAAAATGACTTTTCTCAAAAGTGTGTGTACACCTGAAGGGAATATATCTGTGTATTAAGACTACAATCAAAATAGAATATGCAAAAAGAACCTGGAGACAGAAGGAGTTGTGCAACATCACATAGATCAGTTTGAAATTTTCAAAACACCACAAAGATATTCAGAGTATTTGCAGAGTTCCAGTTCAGGAGCGAACTTTCCAAAGCTTGAAACATCCATTTGGTATTGCTCTAACCTCAAACATATTTGGTTGGCCTAGAGATACAGATATACGAGTTCTGTACCAGCTATTTATTTTTCTACTTTTCTGGAGATGATAACAGTAAGTACAGTATGGGCTGTATGAGACATCTCATGCAGAAGAGAATAAAGGAATGGGAAAAAAATGTATTGATAACACCCCAGAACTACACATTAGTTATTGTATATCCCCAGATATATGCTTTGGATTTGGCTTTGGTGTTTTTTTTTTGTTTTGTTTTGTTCTGTTTTGGTGGGATTTTTTGTTTGTTTGGGGTTTTTATTTGGTTGTTTGGGGTTTGTTTTGGTTTTTGTTTTTATTTTTTTTTTTTTTTTTGTAAAAAGGCTAGTTAGAACAGATGCAATCCTTTTCCTCAGATATGGCAATGCAGAGTAAATGTTTGAGGACTTAGATTGCTTTGTGTGTACAGTACATACAGATTAATACTTGTCTTTTTCTTTCCTGCCTTTTCCTGGCTAAAGGAGAATGTGTGTAGCCAGTGGTATCTATTTTTGCTTACTTGGCACTGAGGATTAGAACCTCTTAGGATGTGAAGTTATTTCCAGGTCACTGTAGAATAACACTCTTATCCCTATGGCAGATCTGAGAAGGTTCTGTCCCTTTCTCTGTGGATGGACATAATAATTGTGAAATAATGTGGTCAATATCACTAGTCAACATTCCTGTCCCAAACACCGATGGGTCCTCCTGAAAAGGTCCCAGATACTTCACACTGCTAAATATTCTCCAAATATTATTCACAGTCTAAACCAGAGCACAAACATTCATTTGGGAGAGGAGGAAATGGAAAACACATTTATTTTCCTCTTGCTTGTACACTTTGTATTAACCCAGTCCTTTTTCATACTAGATCAGAAGGACAAACCCCCCCTCACCCCCCATTTCATCAGACTGAAAAGTCAATAATGGTCTTTTCTTTTTCCATATATATTATTCCTTATATATTAATTTTATTTTAACTGGCTCACACTATTAATTAGCAATATTTTGATTATGTCTTAATTACTACTACAGAAGGAAAAAGAGGCAAAAATCAGGAAATAATTTTTTTTGTCTAAGTTAAAGGGAATTTTATTGAGATGTGTGTTTTCACAGAATCACAGAATACTCTGAGGTGGAAGGGACCAACAATGGTCACCCAGTCCAAATTGTAAGTGAATGGCACACAACCTTAGTGCTATTAGCACCATGCTCTGAGCCAATTTTGTTTTAATTTTTGTAACATAAGAAAAAATTTTGGGGTATAAATGAAGAATACTAGAGCTCCTCTACAAAAATAAAATTATTGCATGAATCATCACCAAATTAGTGGCCCATTAATAGTAAGTTCATGGCTCTGAAGAAAGCAAACTTTACTTACACTGATCCAAACGAACAGAGACACATTTGTTGTGTGTGCTTATTTCTTGAAATATCTGAGAGTTATTGTACTATTGTTGTGATTTTAAGCCCAGCTGGAATGTAGGTGCTACACAGCTTACCCTGACTCTCTCCCCTCTTACCTTGGTGGAATGGGGAAGAGAATCAAAGCAGAACTTTTCTGACCAATTTAATAACTGAAAATGAAGTAAAATACAATAATAACAGTAAATTAAAATAATATATGAAAATAAAAATATTTTTAAAAGTGGTGCTAATTCAGTTGTTCACCACCCACAGATCAGTGTCAGACCTGCCTTCCTGAACTGAAATTGTCTCTCCTCATGGGTAACTCCCCTCAGTTTATATACAGAGCATGATGTTCTGTGGTGTGGAATATCCCTAAAGTCAGTTCTGGTCATCTGTCCCAATTAGGTTGTCTCCCAGTTTTTTTGGGGCACCTCCTCATTGTCAGAATATGAGACAAGGAAAAAATGTCCTTGCTTTAGGACAAACACAACCTGGCAGAACCCAAAACATCAGTGTGTTATCAACACCATTCTCGTTCCGAATCCAAACCACAGCCCTGTAACCACCACTGGGAAGTTAACTCTGCCCTAGCTGAAACCAGGACAAATATCAGTATATTTTTAATGTTATTCTGCATCGTCGCCTTCTTCATATCTGATTATGGAAGGTTGAGAGGGTTGCTCGTGACTGAGCACAGAAAACCTTTAATCAGTTTATTCAAAATTTGGTTTTCAAATATGTGAGCCACTCTCACCACCAGCCTCCATAAAATGAACAAACCCTGTGTGGACAACAGGAAAACCCAACCTTCTGTGAATGTAGGCTGAATCTAGTCAGTCGTGCTCTCAGCAATGTACCAGCAATGAACCAGCATCCTCCCAGCTCAGTATCTGTACTTTTACAAGTGGTTTAGGTGTCCCAGAGTGCTGAGTTAGAGCTACAAAGAGTGAAGGAGGGACTGCAATGGGCAGCTGGGACCCTGCAGACTTAAGGGCAACAGCAAGGGAGAGGTGTCAGCACAGGCATCAACATCAAGAGCAAAAGACTTCCCTCAGGTGCAGGTAGATAGCATTTATCTGTCTCAGTGACATGGAGAAATGTTGTCATTGGACAGCTTGCTAGCTCATGTGAAAAGACCAGCATCAATGAACTGAATAAATGAAATGCAAAAAAGAACCTAAAAGGGTAACTGCAGAATCCCAGTGATGCTTTCTTTTTTTAAATAAAGATTCATTTGAGGCCACTGAGATAATTTCAAAGTAGAATATTAAGATTCTCTAAATCTATCCTGAATTTCTTCACAGTGAAAAAGAAAAGGTTGGTTCAATAATCAAATCACAAGTCAGCTGCTGTGATTACTGTGATTCCCTTTCTACTTTTGTTAAAATAGACCATTTTCCCTTTGGGGGCTGTACAAGCCCAAATCAATGAACCAAAATTGGTTCCAACACAGTAATTTTGGTTCATTGATTTCCAGGCTAACATTCCTTTTGTTTACTAGACAAAATCTCAACAATCTCTCTGTAATAGTTGTCAGCCTTTTTTTCTGAACTTATTTCAAATGCTTTGTCTTCTTTCCATTGTTCTCCTACCATCAGCCAGTGTTTCAGGGTACTGTAATATTTCCTGGAAGCTCACTTCTCACAGGTGAGCACCAACACAGAGTGTATTTTGGGGTACACTTCCTGGAAATGATACACTATATTGAAGCTGAAATTGTGCTAGAAGCAAGAGCTTCTACTGTCTAGGCAAAAGTATGAAAATATTCAAAATACGTCATCATGGTTGGTTTTTAGCTTTTATGAACAGAACAATTCTCTGCACAACCAAGAGAGATAAAAATTACTATTCCAATACTACCTTTGGAAAAGGTACCTTTGCAACTTTGGTGTGTTCCAGATCTGCAGTGCCATACCTAACTCGATATGGCTTTAGCTGAAAGGCTTAATTGGTGCTAAGTCATACAGTTCACTCTGCATTTTGCTGAGCTTACTCCTTATTAATGTCATGTCAAGGTAAGTGGAAAATAACACTTTTCTCAAGCAACAAATGGATTATTTTTTTCCCATTTCAATGGCACATATGAAATTTTCACAGTGGTAAAGATGAACAGTCGCAATTACTTGATCTATTTGAATTTTAATATGATTTTAGTTTTTTCTCTTTAAAAAAACCCCTAATATTCCCTCTCACTATCATAGAAAACACAATATTTATTTGAAAATTGGTTTGTACCTTGCATATGAAATAGGCGATTGATATCAGAAATACTATTCATTTTTTGACCTGAATGTTCATTTCTAAATCCTGAAAGATAGAAAGGAAATCTATCTAAGAAAACAAAAATTATGTCAAATCCCATTTTACATCACTTCATGTAGCTGAATGTACTTCCTAAATTTTATCTGGTTTGAAATGTCCTTTCTTTTATTGTTTCAAAAGAATTTCGGCAGAAATGCCTATTTTGGTTTAGTTATTGCTTTTAGGAGAATATGGAATAAACAAAAGGCAAACAATCACATGCTGATTAACTTAAAAATATGTATTTCAAACCATAACAGAAAGCTATAGGCATTTGATACTTTCAATTTGTTATTCTTCAAAAAAGAAGCAAAGGCCTCAATGCATTGTATGTTACTCTGACTGGTAAGCCAGGAATGCTACACAGAATGGAAGAATTCTTTTTGTGGTTATTACTCCCATGTGTTTAATGAATATTATTTCACATCCTGGCTTTAATTCTCATCAGCGCTATTGCACGTGCACTTTGCATTTTGAAAAATTTTGGGGTTTGAGGTTTTTTTGCACACTTATCACAATGATATATTCTTTTGGACCTATTTTATGTCCATTCCATTGTATTCCTCCTTCCACCTTGCTTTTTCATTTTTCCTGGCCTTACCCAAAGCTTACTGCAGCCCATTAAGTGACTTCCATGGTTTCAGTGAACTCCAGGATAGGACCTTTAAGTGTTAATGAAGAACCAAATGTCTGCTTTTACTTCATGCACATTGCAGATATGATTTCACTTTAGTGATCCTGACTTCGGATTTTGCTTAGCACCCCTGGCTAAGGCACTAAACTTTTAAATAGTACAATAAAATAAGTGATGGAAATAAGCATGATTAAAGAAGTAAGAAAGAAAAGGGAATACAAACAAGGCTTGTGAAAGGACAGGTGAAAGAGAAATAATAATAGGGGAGAAGAGACAACTGTTTGGTTAATGAGATGCTGAGAATAAATGAGCTTTTAGAGCAGATTTGAAAGAGCACATTGATGTAAGTGAATGAATTGAAACCAGGACCTCATTCCACAACAGACAGGCAAGAAAGGAAAGAGTGTTTGAAATTAGTAAGGATGAGAGAATTATAATTGCCTTTATGTTCTTTCTTTTTGCATCTCAACAAACAACATTCAGCAATCAAAGGTTAATAGCAAACAACTTGTCATAATTGGATTGCTCTCCTCCCAAAATGGCACAGCAGCAGCAGCGAGGCAAAACATTCACATTTGCCAGCCATGACATGCCTTGATAATTCCAAGGTAGCTCTAGAAATGCATTAATAGAGAGCAGAGTAAGTGGAAGGCATGATAAACAAGCAGACTACAGACTAACCTAAACCCACCCAAGGAAGAGTGACAAAAAAGGAAAGGTTCACTGCTGTTACATGAACTCTGACAGAATATTTAAAGGCTGTTAATATATGTGAGACAGTGGCTATAAACACTGAAATTCTTTAGAGAATTTGTTTACTTACTGTAAAAACTACAGAAGCCTGGTTTCAAAGCACTTTTGCCATTCTGGTCACTGTGGCAGGGCAAGGATGAGGGATGAGGGCAGATCCAGTGTCTCATGCAGCTCAACAGAATTGTCCCACACTTGTGGATTTAAAAATAATTATTAATGCGAGTGATTTCCGAAACAAAATTAACACTGTGATGTTTATAAGACAGACCTGACCCTTTTATAAACAGTATAATAAATATTATCTATGTCTTTATGAAATCTTCATGCATCTTGTATGAAAATCAACAATGAAGCATAAATGTTACCAGGATGTTTTTGATTTCAGCGTTGTTTTTTGTTAAGAGTGCTAATCTTCTCAACCTGCTTGAAATCAGAGGTGAGAAAAAAATCAAGTAAAAATGATAAGCAAGGACAAATGAACTGATAAAGACCTGGTTGGCAGCACACTGCACCAAACATGAGATGTATAAGATGCAGATCATATGATTTCTGCAGAGGGAGAAAAATTACCTAAGCTTCACTGTGCTTACACTTGGGTTTTTTTCAAGATAAATGGAGCCCAAAGATCTCTGGGTAAATGTTGAAGTGTTTAAGGCAAAGGTTGAAGTGTTTAGGACAAGATAAAAGCTACATAGTATACATGAATTGTGCAAAACTGTAATAAAGTCCTTGTTTTTACAGTAGATCTTGGTAGAAAGATGGACTGCTTCTGAAAGTTGTTAAATGCATGAATTTTTGTAAGCTACTTCTTTTAATATTGTAAATGAGTTTCCAAACAGCTGTGTGTAATATTTCAGTTTCCCTTGGCAAGAGCATTTTTATTTTCTTGATGCAGTGATGAATTATCTGGATCATTGCCTTACAAATATTAAAAAGAGAACAGAAGAGAGTAAGCAGGTCTTTACAGTAGAGTTATTTCTTTGTAGGCCAAAAGTATTATTTTTCAGGCCCCATTAAGACATCAGGAGGGGCACAGCAGCTCAAGAATCAAATCCTGACAGTGCAATAAAGCAAACAGATGCGGGGTTTTTTTTTTCTTCTCTCTTCTTAAAGCAAGAATGCTGTAAGATAGCAAATATTGCTGAAATTCCCTAGATCAGCCCTGCCTGGAGAAAGGAGAGAAGCTGTGCAGCATGAGTCATTCTTAGCCAATCCCTCTTCATAACATCTTCTCCCCTTTGTGCCCCATCAGAACTGTCTATTATTTCAGATCTGTTCTCTCAGACACAACAGCATTGAGAGTTCCTTGCCTGCAAAGCTGGAGGATGAGCATTAAGAATCCTCCCATAGGAAACTGGTCATATATTTCCAGAAGACTTCATCCCCTGCACACTGATAAGGCCATGAGTTCGAATTTTCTAAGCAGAGGAAAGAATTTTCTAACCAAAAAATCACACAACAAAATCTTTGCTCTGCTGATGTCATGGGTAAAAATCCCTTTGGCCCAAACAGACAATTTCCCTCCTTGTCCCACTATCACAGAAAATGCAGAAAGAACACACCATCAACCACTTTTAATTCTTCTCTACCCATAACAGTGTGATTTTCATGCAACCAGCATAGACAAGCAGGTAAAAAGGCACACTGATCCTGCAGAGGTTCAATTTTAATGCAGTTTCATCCAGAGCAAAGAAAATTCTGGCTGCATATGCTTATATATTTTTCATAAGAACCATATTTCATCATGAAATTCTGTCTAGAATGTAAGAGACCACACTAATTCACTCGAGTGAATTATAAATGCCTTTTTTGGGGTGGTGTGTGTATGGTTCAGTGCACCAATGTCCCAGTATCAGCATGGGAATAGAAAGAAGTAGTGGCATCCTGCAGATTCATTTCAAAATTGTCTAGGAAGTCTCTCTGCTTTTCCTCTTATTTATTTATAAAGAAATACAATTAATCATAATGTTCTACTGATTTAATTGCTGTTCTTTTATTTAGTTTCTATAGAGATTTTTATTACTTTGCATATGGTTTACATGACTTTCCATAAAACAGGGATGGGAAAATGGTGACTTTCAGAGTTATGCTGGTCCAAATTGTCTCTTTCTGATGAAATAGAATGTATATAAGAGAATAGAGAGTGTACAATTAGATACCGGGAAAAGAATATCTGGTTCAGTGATTAGTTTTCTGGGGTTTGGTACATGTTTTTCCTTTCCCCATTTTTTTTTGTTTTTTGCTTTTTCCCCTAAATATATAGAAAAAGGGCTTCAAAATGTTAATTACAGAACTTAACATTGTGCATCATAGTTAGGAAACAGTGTTCCAATCCACCATTGCTTCCAGCTGGAAAAGAAAGACTATCAGATATTACAGGATGTAGGAAAATAGGGTGTTATTCCACATCATATTGGCATGTTTTGTCTGTCAAATATGTTGAAATAAGTTTTCTACTCAAAATCCAATCCAATTTGAAACAACCGTATCTAGAGTTTGCGAACAAAATCATGTTCAAAGATTGAATATATTGTTCTCCCTAAAGCCTAAGAGAGTGTGGCAGATTGTTTTTCTGTTCTAATTTTAAGGTGTTCCTTATTGTGAGTTTATGGTGGTTTGTTCCATGTACCCCCTTCGGTTTCCCCAGTGGTTTTGCCTTGAAGTTGTTTATTATTATTTTCCCGCCTATTCTTATGTCAGTCTCCTCAATCCCCCTTGCACCTCCCTGATTTCCGGACCCTTCCCTGCCAATCCTGGAAGTACTGCCCTCTTCCCTCGTTCATCAAATGTAACCACACCCCTTTCTCTGGAACCTTCCTTGTCTATCACCCTTCCCTCGAAGTTCCATTGGTGTGCCAAGCCTGATCCCCTCCCGTGTTATCCCCTATTGGTTACCTAGAATCTGATCCCCACCCTATATTCCTCCCCTGCTGTCCTACTATTGGTTAAGCTTTGTGTCCTCCCCTGTTCTTAAGTTGTCGTTTCGCTGCTGGAGCATTGTTATTTGTCACTGGATCTTTTTGGGGGTTAAATTCTCTTGAGAATTTATACAAGTGGCCCCTCTTGTCTCCTTTGTTGTGGTTTCCTAGACTGAGGATTCCTATCACAGAGCAGCTTTGCTGCCTCTGGGAATTAGGCAGCCCTGCTCTGCTGCCACGCTCTTGGCATGGGCCAGGACGTGAGGGCTAGCTGGAGGAATCACCAAGCAACTGCCCGTGTCAAGAGAGAAGAGCTCTTGTGCTGCTCAATTCACGTTCTCCAAAACAGACTTTTAGAAGCTGTGTCAGACTCTCTACAATGACATTATACCACTGATTTGAAAAGATGGTCTCTCCTGTTCGTGATGTAAGATCAGGATCTAAAGCACAGATGTGCATGTGCAACACTGGACTTACAGCCAACCTGAATGCAAGCAACCAGACAGTAAAATAAGGCCACAGAGTGTAGAACATCTTCTGTGTGGTTCCTGGCTAAAATCACTGGGTTTTAGCAAAATATTCAAGGCTCAGTAACACAAGGAAAAGCCCTGCGGAGGTTCTGCCGGCATTCCTCGCACCAGGGATGTGGTGGGGGATGAGGGAAGCCTGATCCAGGAAAGGATGAGCGGTGCTCAGGCACACAGGATCTCTCTGCATGAAAAAAAGCTTCACTGTTTAAGTGAACTGGATTTAAGAGCACTTCATTTTGCAGAGGCAGCTGTAACTGGCCTTAGGCTTTGGTCCAAGTTACCCATTTTGTATCGAATACATGGTGAATGAGCAGTGTTTTAAGGAGTTTGTAGTCCCTTAAGGCAGTGTTTTGCCAAGGAGAAATGGAATAAACAAGTTTTCCGTTCCAGTTAGGGTGGATGCCTTAGTAATCCCCTTCCCAGTTTTCCACATACATATATAAAGGACTGAGGAGAGTGGTTCAGACCAAGGAATGGCTCAGAAGGATTTCAGCTGGGAGGCAGGGCAAGAAGGTGTGGCATGAAGGAAAGGGAGGAAGAGAGCATTTTATGTGTAATTGGTTATTATTGATTATATCTCAATTAATGAAAGGAGACTCTAGACAGATTATAAAATGGGCAGACAATATGCCCAGACCTGGTTAGGGACAATAAGCTTCTCACAAACAATATTGAATAAAAATAATTATTTCTTGACATTTTCTCCCCTTCTTCAAATGTCAACTTAATTTTTTCCAGACTTTTACTTATTATTGTGGCAGATCCTATCCATCATGTCATGCTTATTCTTATTTTGTCAGCAATTCAAGCCAGAGATATAACTCAAAGTAATCACATTAAATAGTCAGAGCAAGGTAGATTCTATAATATCTTTTCTCAAAGATTTTTTTTAAAAACGTTTTATTTTACTTAATTTTGTTTCATTGCAGTATTTTTTGAGGGACTATTTACCTGATGAGCTTGAGATTTATTATCATAATCATTTCAAGAGTGATTTTCATATCTGGCATTAAATACACAAATCATCCATGAAAAGTAAATTTCAGTTAGACATTGTCTGTTTATTATTCATGTGGATCTCAATTATTTATGATCTTTTTTCATATAATATTTATGTGTGTTAATCACTATTAATCATAAGGTTTTACTCCTGACTACAGCTAATGCTTTTGCATACCTGTTTCTTATGCAGACTGTGCACTCTTCTCATGGGACTCCTGTATGATGTGACTTCAAGTCACAGTACATGTCCTTTACCAAATATTCACTTGTTTGCTTTGTTGGATTAAATAGATTAAACAGGAAAGTCAGTAACTAGATTTTCTAATGCTGACTTTCTCACTTGGATGCATTGGGAGCAAGGGAAAGTCATTACAGCTGTAGATATCCTTTTCCTTCTATTTCTAAACCAGGTTTGTGCAGAAGGTGACTGAGCACTGCAATCACATTTTAACATGGCAAGTAAAATGTGTGGAGCACTGCATTTTCTTGAAATACTGGCAAAATTAAAGTGAAAAGTGTTGTGGAGCTGTTTACTCACTTCTGACACTCCACCTTACAGGTACTTTTCTGGTTTCATAGCAGCCTAAGGGAAGTGCTTAAACTTCTGTACAGAGAAATAGAAAAGCACAGTTAGCATTTAGAGGCTGGAGAAAGTCCAGGGGATGTTTGAGACTCTGTTAGACCACTTTTTTGACATATGCAGGCAAAAAGAATCTTTGACTAACAACAATAACAAAAAAAAAAAAAAAAGTCTCTCTCCATACAGAATCTGAAGCAGAATAAAAGAAAAATTACTCTCATACTAAACCAATACAATGCCTCATATTTAATCATGGGCTGCTAACACATCGCCTCATGTAAATTATATATGGGACAGTGAATGTGCAAGAGATTTATATGGACTAAAAATAGCACTCAGACACCCTAGATTGGCCTGTGTAAAATCCAGCACTTTGCAATATAAAATTAAATGTGAGAATAAATAGTTCAGACACATAAATCAAAATCTCAACAGAACAGCCAGTTCTTATTCAGTCCAGCTTGCTGCAGCAATTTCTTTATGCCCAGCAAGACAATGTCTTGTAAGCTACAGTTATCTTAGTCCTCAGCCAGCTCCGCTGTGGCATAGGGAAAATGCAGGGAAAAGAGATCAGCTGCTGTCAGCAAAAATGCAGGAACATTGATCTAAGTACTGGTGGTATCGTTCAGACAGGTCAGGGATGCCACTTTTGGAATCTGGAAAAACTAAAAAAAGAAAAAAAAAAAAGGGAAAAAGGAATTTTCTGTTCATGTATGGTTACATATTTGGCTTCACTTGCAATGATATTTATGTTTTGGTAAGGACATTAATCATAGACATCTACTGCATGCAGTGCTCTTATCTCTACTATGATGTTCAGGGTTTTTGGAAGAAAAGTGTGAATGGAATGTATAACTATAAGATGTTTGTATATTTTGGAATATACAGCTTACTGAGAAAAGTGTTTTCAAAATGTATATGGGTTTCTTCATGCAGCTCTTTCTGACAGCAAAATGATGAACATTTAGCATTCCAGAACCTTTTAAATGCATTTCCTGTTCAGATTTTTTGTATTTCATCAGTGAAAGATTCTTGTCTCTCAAAAAGTTCATTATCATAAAGTGACCTGTGAATAAGAGTAGTTTCTAGTTTGATTTTTGCTAGTCAATTAAAGAACTGACATTCAAGTCTGCAAAGCAAATTATACTTTTCTTGCATCCTGGCTGGATACTCAATAAGTAAGATTATATATATAGTGATTTTAGTTTTCCTCTGGTGGTTGATAGAATCCAAACTTCCACACTGACAGCTCATCTCCAACAAGTCTCCATGTGAAGATGGCTCAAAGTTTTAAATGTTCATAGCAAGAAACTGTTAATTAATAACAAGCATATGAACTTGTGGCACCAAGTGGACATCCATTCCCTCTTCTGCATTGCCCAGCACCATTAATTGCTATCTACTAGTAACTGCATATTTAGGAAACAGTAAATTTTATCTTAATTGCATTTGTGCTACTAAAGCAGAAACCAAGCATGTTCAGATTTACAATATCACAGACTTAGTTTGTCCTGTGCTTTTGCAATTTATCTGGTTTGTGGAATAGCTCTTCCCCTGAGTTGATGAAAGCCTAGGGCAGCCCATTTTCCTTCCTTTTTCTACCATGAGGGCACTTTTGTACCAAGAAACCTCCTTCCCAAGATGTCATAATTGCTTCAACCAGTTTCTTTTTACGATGCAGCATTTCCCCTCCGCGAATGCATCGCTTCAGTGAATTCACAAACCATTTCTGTCTGGTTCAAATCCACGAGCCTGCACTTATGATAAGATAATGAATGCACATTCATCAAGCAGAACCACACTGGAAGTGCTGTGGGCAAGTGCACAGTACAATAAATTTTGTTTAAATGGGGATGATGCATTTTGAGAGGCACATCACTTGTCAGAGGTGTTTGTTCACTCATATGGCTCCACTACTCACCACAGAAGGAGGTTTTGGTCACTGTGTTCAGGGAGATAAAGTGTAGCAGCAAATGTAAATAAAGGAAGGATTAATGAATATATATAGATATATTGGCATAGTATTTAATTAGCTGCTGTTGGGAAAGGGCATAGCAACATACAGAACTGATTTGAGCTGTTTCATATGTTATCATAAAAATTTAATCAGTTAGCCATATAATGCCAGGCTAAAATGCAGATGGTTAAAAAAAACAGCACAGAACATTAGTTTTATACATGTAGTAAAGAGACATATCTGAAAGTTTTAATGTCTCAATCCACATAAGTCAGAAGGCTTTATCTCCCTGTTAATAAAAAATAGGAGAAAAGAAGAACTCGCTCCTTAGACCAGTGGATAGAAAGTGCTTTTTGTACAAAAGTTTATGTATCATTATTAATAATACTGAACAGCAGTGAGATCCCCAAGCAGCTTTATTAAATATCCAGTGCTTCATATATAGGATAGGTTGAGATTGGCTTTAAGGAAAGGAATTTTTTGTGATGAGGATAGTGAGACACTTGTACAGGCTGTCCAGAGAAGTGATGGATTCCCCAGAATTGGAAATGTTCAAGTCAGGTTGGATGGGGCATTGAGCAACCTGGTCTAGGGAAACATGCCCATGTCTGAGAAACTGGGTCAGATCATCTTTAATAATCCCTTCAGACAAAACCATTTGATGATTCTATGTGATTATTACCTTAAACAAACATCAAGGTTTTAAGAGGATTAGGTGGGTAAAAAGAATTTTCTTATGCAGACTTTGAGGATCAACTTGGGCTCTAGTTTGATCACTCACTGTACTGTCAGATATGCAGACTCAGGATCTGGGCAGAACAACTTTTAAAAGGGGATGTCGAGATCAAAAAAGGACTGAAGGTCTACTCTTTATCTTTCTGAGAACTTACAGACAGCTCCAAAAATGTGTCTTTCTCTGTAGATGCGTAAGATACTTAGCATCTCCAGGATCTGGAAAAAGACAAATCCCTTGACATTTCTGAACCTCTTGGCATAGCTTTTATCCATGGGTTCTATTCCAAAATGCTATTAAGGCTTCCATAACACATGAGTTCTACAATCCAAGATAAATGATGGACATTTGCCTTGCAACTTATGAAGCATAAGATTTGCTCTATGATCTACCATGCCTAGAGAAGTTTGAGGCCAAGATCTCTCAGGAAGTCAGTGCTCTGCTTTTGCTCTCAGTGAAGATCTGTCCTGAGCAGGAGTGTCAGCAAATTGCAGGCACTATGATGTATTGTCTGACAGAGGAGAATTCATTTGGGAGCAAACAATAAACTGAGTTCAAAACTTCATTGTGCTGCACAAATCAGACCTGTTACGTAAGGCTATCTCTCTTAACAGGAACAAGCCTGAACCAGCTGCTAAACTGATTAGTTTAGACAGAAAATCTACGTTTTTTATTTTAAATCTTTCTGTTGCTAATGAAGGAGTGAGAACACTTTTTCATGTTTATAATCTAGAGACAATGTGAAATCTAGAAATTTAGACAGTATAGAGCAATTTTATGTATAATTTTAAATTTTATATTATAGACCTTATCTGCTGTTGTTTTAACATTTTTTAAGGTTTTTCCTTCTGTGTCAATCTATTTTTTTTTTTTTCCAGGTTTCTCTTAGCATTTTCTGCCATACAGCTCTCTGACTCAACACTCTAGAGAAATATGAAAGGATCCTTCTGGCAGCTTGGGCAAATTAATAATCTCCTTCAAGGGTCACAGGGTCATCTAATGCCAGAGTCACAAGTGTCTGTACATACATAAAATCCAGAATACTGAAAGTATTAAAAAAATGCTCCAGTAATATAAAGAGCATATTTTAATTGTTCACTTCAGTAAACTTCCCGTAGCTCAACCACACCCAGGAGGTCTTTGATAAATTTAGATCTGCATGTATTAAATAGAAATATTTTTCTGTAAAAATGAAATGACAACCTCTTACAGAAGAAGCTCAAAGTGCAAAGCAGACTTGGATTTTCCTTCCCTAAAAATCTACAGATGTCTCTAAGCCAACCTGTTCAACTCAGTTTATGGTTGAAAACCAAATTCTACAAAGCTGACAAATACCAACATGTTCCTATCTGAATTACCAAAAGTATCTTATGGTCATTCATGCTTTTCTCAGCCACAATACTCCACTTAGGAATAAAATTCCCTTTTTTCTCTTATAATTGGACCCTAAAGTTTCTTCAGAGTGGGAATGACTTCAAAGTGGGAATGACCTGTAACTATGGGGATGTGAGTTATGAATCTTACTTTATTCTGCTCAGTGTTCCTAAACCTAAGCAGTTGAAGAGTCAGAGATTTGACCTGAAAAAAAATAGGATTACAGAATGCTAAGTGTATATTGAACACAGAGATTATAAATGTGAGCACACAGGAGTAGATATTACAGATGAATTTAAAACCCCCCATAAGAGCATATGACATTAATAACACAGTGCCATTCTTTCCATACCATTTCCTTCCACCCTTATGTATAACAAAATCCAGTTTATGTATAGAGAGTGTAAATAACAGGCACACTCATCATGAAGACCCTTGATCTCTATATTTTCTACTATTTTCTTCCATGAGGAAACAGAGCTAAATCATTTGAGGCCAAAATGATGAACATCTTTCCCAAAGGGGAAAAGCTCTGGATAATTGTTTCTATTTCAAAGCAAACACAGCATAAATACAACTTTTATAATAACACAAAATTGTAAGTAATCTTGAATTTCCAGACTAGTGACCTTGAATACTTAAAATTATTGCTCATGTTGGATTAAATAACAGCCATTCTTATTGCAGCCAAGAACATATAACAGAAGATACAACATGCACTTTTTTAGATCAGCAAATCATTTCCACACCACTGTGTAAAAAGCTTTCTCTGCTTACTTGATGCATATTGAGTCATTTTTCAGGTCAATTGTTCTTAACTTGCATTAATCAAAAGGAGAGAATATAATCAGCTACCAAGAACATATTCAGGAGCTTAGCTAAAAGTCAGGTTATAGTTTTTTTCTGGATAATTTTTTTTCTGGATTGTGGATTTGGGGAATGAATACTCCATTTCAAGTATAAAGAAAAATAACCCAAGAAAACTATTTAACAAAATCTAGAGCAGGGGAAAAGGAGACCTTGATTCTAAAAGCAACTGTTCTCTTTACCAAGTGTTTCTGGAATTGCAGAGGACAGCAGAACTAAATATCTATTCACCTACCTGGCCATTCTGCAGTTGCTTGAGACCCTTTGCTGCAATGGCCAACACAGTTTTTAGGAGCACTTTTTTTGGCAAGGCAGGTTATGACATTAACAGCAATGAAAGAAAACACTGATAGTTACATATCTTGCTATGTTTTGCATGTATCATTCCTTGGGAGGACATTTAATGATCAGCAAACATGAAGTGCCTGTGAAAACTGTAATTTCTCATTCTTTGAAGTATTGACTGAGGTAGCCACAGCTCAGCCTCAGCAGAGAAAATTCCAGCTTTCTTGTGGCCCCCTCCTGCTTTCATCACATGCTGCCAGTGATTTTGATACAAACAAAACTGAGTTTACAATCTTTCATTACTAAAGTATGCAGTGTTGACTCTATATTTATTTCTATTCATAACATTAGTGACTTTTCCTTCTTTTAATGAAGAATGAGCTAATTGATTAATGAAACACGCTCCATTGTGCCCATTTGTGCACCACTTTATGGAGATGTGATTTTAGACACCTGTTGCTAATTACAGTGTGTTTAGTTAACTCAGACACTGCATTCAACTCCTCAAACAAGACAAGTTATGAAAGGTCACTCCTGGTCTTCCAAAAGGCAATCTCACCTGCTGCCCTTGCTCTAGCCAGTCCCGATACAAGCAGACAATCAAAACGTGTTGCATTTTTATGTTGTCTTGTGATCTAGGTGTAAGGTGATTCATGGGATTCATAGGTCTTGTTTAATTCCATTTTATCTCTGGTAATTTGCACATTCAGCATATTTGAATGGGGAAAGCAATGCTCTTGAGCTGTTCGCATGCATTTATAAAGTCAAAAATAAGCTCAGTTTGTTCACAGTAGTGCTCAGCTATTTCTTATTTTAACTTTCCTGCCAGGAAATTTCATAACATGGGAACTGCAGGAAGTTCCTACTAGTATTGGATATGTTGATCTGGGAACAAGGTTGAGGATACCACTTGCTGTAATCAGTGCTTCAGTATTGATTTCAGTCAGATACTTTTTGATTAAAGTTATTTATGCTTAAATGATTTGCCTTCAAAATTGTGCTGAAGAATAAAGCTTGGTGTATGTAATTTAGATGGCAAAACAGACAAAATAATGCTACTGCATTCATGAAATTTTTAAAAGTATATTCACTTAAATCGTTTAGCAGTAGGAGAAAGCAATTATGAGTGACACAAAAGCCCAGAAATAATAACTTTTGTAATACCAAACATGTCTTATTATAACAACAGTAATAATGAAATTAGGCTTCTAATCAATGTTTTTGAAGAAGCCTTTGTCAAGGAAAACCCTTTATAATACAAATATAATGCTGTGTGTGCATGTCAGTGCCCTCTGCTGGATAGAGACAGATCCAAACTGGTGTTTATGATCAGGTCTTCACCCAACAGCTGTTGGTAAGAAGCCGTAAACTGTGGTACAAGAGGTGAGGGAAATCATACTTGTGAGACATATGATGAAAAAAAATTGTTTGGGATCTAACATTCCTAGGCTTTGAACCCCAAGGCCCGTTGCAAGTTGTTGAGATAAGCATCTGTGACCTTTTTGTCTTCCATTATCTGCAGTTTTTAATTCATCTTTTTCTTTGTCCATGAACAAGTGTAACCACTGCCCAAAAGGTTCCATTGAGCAGGATTTCAGTGTGGAATTGGGTTTTCCTTTTTACCTCAGCTGTAGCCTTCTATTTTAACACTATATATTACAGGAGGCCCCCAAGTGGCCTTCAGAAATGTTTATCAGCTGTTCTACAGAACACACTTTACTGCTGCTGAACGAATTTTTACAGAAATGACATAAATGCTGTCCCTACTTCCCCTGCTCTAGGACAAACAGCATTCTCTATTTTCAAGGCTCTTACCCTAACCAGTTATAAATTCATTAAAAATTACAGCCTAGTTTCAACTTCATTCCAGATGAGATGCTGCCTTCAGGGTCCTTCACAGAGGCCACCTGTGAAAAATGTTTCCCTCTTTTACTTACAAAATGTTGGACTGGGGAAACCAAATGGGTTATCAAGGAAGAAAGGCATTAAGTAGCCACATGGTTGAGGTAAAATGCTGATTTGGTGTTGCTGTAAATCTCCTTTTCCTCCTGAATACTAAGTTATTCCTCTTCATTCTTAAAGGAAATGTTCTTCATTCTGGGTGCCCTGTCCACTCTCATAGCAGCACTCAGTTATTCTATACAAATAACCATTTGCCAGTAACCAGCTATGGCACAACACTGCTTGAATAATGCCTTGTTGCATTCAGTAACAACACATTAAACACTGGAGGATGAATTGAGCTGATCATGCACTTTTAAAGTATCTATAATCAGATGCTAAGTAATCATATCAAGCTTTAGACTGAGTAATTAATTATAATTCCAAAAGCAACATTGTAAAAAAACTGCCTTTTCTTGTTTCTGTTTGTTTGCTTGTTTTTTTTAATATTTATTATTCTCATTTCTTTTTAGCCTAAAGAGTTAGAGGCATTATAGCTAATTTTTGGGGATAGCAACATGCATCTCACTTGTAAAAAAAAAAATAAAATTAAAAAATATCAATAAACATCTGCCTTTTTATGTGGAAAAAATTGCATTTTTGTCTCTGTTTAAGGTCACCTGGGATAAGTAAATCTTGTCACTCTGGAAGTGCTTGTGAACTAGACATGCCTCAACTAGTGATGATCAGATGATGAAAGTACTTGCAGTTGAGCCTAATTAGTCTTTAAAGTTTAATTTTATTAAGCATCAGATCTGACCAATCTTCTGTGACCAAGCCTCCCACTGATATCAGCAGGAAAATTAAAGCAGAAAATATTTTGTAGTTGGACCCAAGAGGACTTTGGAATGCTCCTAGTTTTCACACAGAATCAAAACCACACAGTGCAGCAGCTCAGCATCACAGTTTTGTGTAGCACAGTGACACATATTCTATAAATGACCACACAGGGCTTTCTGTGTATTAACAGCTGTTCAAAAATAAAAGGGTTTGGAAGTGACAGCAAATGGTCAGAGATCAGTGAGAAACCTATGGTGGTCTTTCCCTGATTTCCAGCATGTCCTCAAAAGCAGGGATGTCAAGGTTCTAGAACAAAACTTCGGGAGACATCCTCATCCTTCCTTACCCTTTGGGAGATATCCTGCGAGGAGTGTGCCAGTGAAAGCATGTGTGGGTACTAGACTGAAATTATGGCAAATGCAGCCAATCTCCTTTATATGGCATTCTATTTCCAGATTGGTCATTACTTGCAGAATTAATATTTAAATATTCAGTAGTGCGATAATCTGGAAACAGCTCAAGTAAAGCAACAGAATGAATCTCCTATAATCTATATGCAGCACCCTGGTGAACAGTGAGTAATCATCTCTGAAGTAAATATCTGTTTTCTATGTCTTATAAGATATTTTCTATGTCTTATGATAAGTTAATGAAAATATAAAGTTTGAGCTTATTTGTAAATAATCCCTAAGCACTACTTTTATTGACCAGTATGTTAATAAAATCTGATTTATTGAATTTTAAAATTCGTAACATGGCAGCACCTTAATAATTCAATTAATTAATGCAAAAGTTTTTATAAATATAGTGTTATTATAAATATAGTGTTATTAGAAACTTAACAGACTATTTTCTGCAACTTTACCACGTTAAAAACAATGTTCCAGTTTATTTCTTTTAATGTCATATACATACTAATAAAAAACATCCCAAAAAAGCAATAAGAGAAAATAAAAACTCTGGAAATAAACAGAGTAATCTCCTTCTTTAGTACTGTGAGCATATTATTTTTATTAGTCAGCTATTGCATGCAAGTGAAGAGTTTTCATGAATAGTAGAAGAAGCATAATATCCATGAATGGACCTCAAGGAGTAATCTTAACACTAGGGTTGAGAGTTTCAGTCCTAAATTAGCTGTAAAGATTTTTGAAATTTCTATCAATAAATTTGAAATTTATCAATAAATATATTTTTAAGCTTCAGAGCTTTCATGAACATGAGCCCAATGGGGTTATTCCTTTTTAGATTTTTTTTTTATCCACCAGTACTTATTTGATAATTATCTGTCATTAATTCTCTAATTTCCCAGATAAAGGTGTTCAGTATTCTCCTTCAGGAGCAGATCTGGCAGCATGACACACACAGGTGAAAGATTTCTTGAGCAAGCAACTCAGTCCTGCACAAGTTTTTTTGTACCCTGTATGTGAGCCTTTCACAGAAAAAAACAGAAGCTGAACATCAGCATGAACTGCCTTCCTAATATGATCAGGCTCAGAAACGAACTGAATCAGAAATGAACAATTCATGAACACAACTCAGTTCGCCATTTGTTCCCTGTGAAAATGATCTCTAAGCAAATGGCCCAAATGAAGGCCCTGGATCTCCTAAATCCCCCACAAATCATGGGTGATGTAACGACTGCAGAGCACACATGGGGTCTGCACACTGCATTTCTGAGTCCAGATCCTAAACCTTGTCCATTGGACTATTGCTTGTCCTCTTAATTTCAAGGCTGCATTTGTTTTTTCAGATGAGACCCTCGACAACAGTGACAAAATGTGGAGAGAACCTGAGAGGTGATCAGCAGAGCTCATGGCGCCATTGTCACCTCATCCCACCGTGCTGACAGCTGTCCCTGTCACACAGGGGTACTGGCCCTGCCTCTGTCCTCATGAGAGAGCCCAATGACATCCTGGTGAGCCCAATGACATCCTGGTGAGCCCAATGAAATTCTAGTGATCCCTGCAAAAGCCCACAGCTCCTCTCTCCAGAGCTTCTGGAGCTGCCTGCCTCATATACTTCACAGGCACTACATTGAATTAAAAATATTTAACAAAAAAAACAAAAACAAATCCCGCATTAATTTTGTTCATATATCAGTATTACTATCATTTCCTATAGCCATAAATAAAACATTTTAATTATATAATTTTATACCCCATGACTACAGAAATAACTGGAAGCCAAGGAATACACTTTATATTCATCTGAAAATGAATTCATTACTATCAGCTAAATGCTTGATAAAATTTAAAGTGGGTGGAATCTGCACCTGCTGTGCAAAAGTCTGCATTGTGTTAATGAGTCAACATGCACACATCATTCATTAATGGTCTCTTTCTTAACCACAAGAGATGTGTTTGTAGCATACGTTTTTGGGAAAATTTCCTAGACATTTTGCAGAAGAAGAATATTAGTGATACACTGCAATTACATCTAAAAGTATGGCCCAGAATTGAAAGTTAATATGGTTAGGTGTGATGGTGTTCACAGGGGTCTTATGTTCAGGGAAGAGAGGAGGATCTGACTCCATATTTCAGAAGGCTTGATTTATTATTTTATGATATATATTATATTAAAACTATACTAAAAGAAGAGAAGAAAAGGTTTCATCTCAGAAGGCCAGCTAAGCTAAGAATAAAATAGCAGAGAATGATAACAAAGGCTCTGTCTCGGACTCTCTGTCTGAGCCAACTGGGCTGTGATTGGCCATTAATTACAAACATCCAACATGGGCCAATCACAGATGCACCTGTTGCATTCCACAGCAGCAGATAATCAATGTTTCCATGTTGTCCCTGAGGCTTCTCAGCTGCTCAGGAGGAAAAAATTCTAAAGAAAAGATTTTCATGAAAAGATGTCTGTGACAGCTAGGCATTGTGTCATCATGCAAGACAACCAAACATATGAATTAATGGCATTTGGTCCAGTGTGACTCTGTGAACAGGTCCAAACTAGAAAAAGAGAACCTTGTTATATCCTTAAAAATGTTTTCTCAGGAAGAAAATTATTTCTATTTTTCTTTTTTCAAAGATGAATTACATATATGCAACAATATCTCAGTGAAGTCCTTTGGATTAAGGAAATGCTGCACATGTGCTACACACCCGTGAACAAAGAGTCCAGTGGCAGCTTCCAAAGAAAGATGGTCTCGTGCTAATTCTGTGTGGCAGAGATGGTGCAGGCAAAACTGCAACTGCTGCTCACACTCATCCATCAGGATCATCCTCACAGCTGGAAAGATTTCTACTCTACAGCCCACTTAAAGGAAGGGTGAGTGAGGGAATGTTAAAGCAGGGCTGCCACTCTTTGCAGTAACCAAACACACCCTTGCCAGAAAGTCCTTCCATGGAAACCATCTCAGTATGATAATTCCTGGAGCACTGCTGTCACAAGTATTCTCTTTCTGGTAAATTATACTCAGCAGTAAAAGCTGGGGGAAGATCTGCAGGCAAAAGTCAGGGTCTGCTATGCACATACACAAAATGCTTATGTACAAAATAGTCATACAAGGTGTATGGAAAAGTGGTTTCTTTTCTCTCTTTTTCAGATGAGAGACTCCTAATGTTATTTTTAAGTCTTTAAAATGTTATTTTTAAATCTTTAAAATGTTTCAGCATTCAGCTGAATCCAATTTTGGATTATATTGGTATTTTATACATTTGACTCTCAGACTCTGGAGGATATGTCAAAGAGCCCATTCTTTTTCCTATCACAGATCTGAGGATTTTACATCTTCTTTCTGTACTTAACACTTTATATTTTGTACACACTTCAATTTGACAAAATAACTGCAAAGCAAATCATAAGCAAACATTTAAAAAATTGGCAAAATTTGTTAATAAATGTAAGCATTTGTTTTGGAGCAAAAATAGATTGATTTTTTTTTATATCTTTTCAGCAAAATGTAGTGATCTTAAAAGTCATGAAAATTGGCAAAAAGTAAAACAGGCTGTCAGGCATGCAGACTTTAATCTTGACATTGTATCAGGATCCTGACTTGCAGTCTAAATGCAAGCATATAAAGTGTCTTGTAAGACTACAAAACCTAACAGTTCTTCATATTAATGAGGATTTCTTTACTATAGGATTAGAAATTTCTCCTTTTCATTACAGAGTTTACAACACAAGCAAAAGAAATCACCCAATATAGTATTAAAAAATAAAGGGACAAAACCCATTACATTTTTAAAATCCTGACACTTCTGGATGTTTTTTTTATTTAGAACCAGGTCATGTGTCTTGTTCAAGGTGCTCATCCTGACTTCTTTCCCCTTACCAATACAGAAAGGCATCTGCTGAAGGATTGTTTCATCATATTATTTTTACTAAAGATGAGACAAATACCACACTTTCCTTTCACAGTCCTTTTCCAATTACACTTATAGATTCTTTTTTTCCCCCTCAGATGATTCCTTATTCCTGCAAACTGTAGTACAACTGCTTTACATAAAGGTAGTGTTTTCCCCAAGCTGCCACAACAGAAGGTTTGACATTGTAGTGTAATTGACCTCCATATTTAATTTAACAAAGGAAAATAAAAAAAAAAAAAAAAAAGTTTTGTCATTCTAGATTGACTGATCTTTTGGTCTTCTAAGACCACTTGCAAAGGGAAACAACACTAAATCAAACCTCCACACACCAAGACTTCCATGGACTGCATAGGAATTCTGCATCTAGACGCAGGGGTAACTCTAGTAAGGATAACTGTGATGAACTATGATTATAACTATGATGAACTATGATAACTATGATGTCCTGATCTACTCACACTTTGCTCTGGTAGTAGACAATTACAATTTGCAGCCAGCTCCCCTCTGCTTTGCTGACACTGACTTGCCTGGAAACACTCTACAAGCAGAGTTTTCTGCCACCTTTTCAGGCTGAGTATCTTTTTTGATAGCTGACCCTCCAATCTACTGACAAAATCCCAATTTGTCTTGTCATCAAGAGAACTCACAGCAAACGTTGGCCTCCATTAATTTTAGTACATAAAATCTCCCAAAGTACATAAAATCTCCCAACTCACTTTGTGGGAGCTGGTGGCTTCCCACAAAACAGTGAAACAAAATCAGCATTGCATCATTTCTGTTGGCTGTCCTGGAGGTTTCCTGAAGCCCTGTGGTTCTGGAAAGGATGCTGGTGCTGCTGCAGTGCCACAGTGGTGTCCCTGCCATGGGGATAGAGGCCACTTGTTCAGGAAACTGAGCTGTCACAGGTTCATGATGCTGGGGTGCTGCTAGCACAGCCAGGAACAAATACAATTGATCCAGGCAGATTGTTACTGAATCACTTGGAAGCATTTGCCATAACTGATAAGAATGTACATTTTCCTTGCAGTAAAAAAAATTATGATTAATGTAAAATTGCCTGGTGTTCAGCTTTTGCTGCAGCATGTGCAATGCTCAGCTTGCTAAAATGAATGACCCCATGAAAAACCTTAGCATTTGGCAATTTTGGGGGTGTAATGAAGCATAATTAAAATGATTAAGAAATAGATTGAAGGAAAATAGTTAAATGGTGTAGGAGAGAACTCCAGCAGTGCCACAAGAAGCTTGCACAAGGTCTCAGTTATCATATTATTCTAGCCATTTCTGCAGCTCCCCAAAGCCAGGGAATAGAAACACATAAGAGCACATATGGCAGGAATGGATGAAGCAAAGATGATCTCAACTCAGCTAGACACATCATTTTAATGATGAAAGCATCTATAACGTGTTTATGGATCTCTTTGGTTCAGAAAGGCTCAAATAAGACTGCAGTTATTTTGACCACATCACCAAAACACAGAACCAATACTGCTGTAAACCCCTACTCACAAATTCTCAAGTAATTCCCTGCATTTAAAGTTGTTCCTAGTAAAACCTGTAATGACTCTCTAAATAATGTTTGGTGAAGGAAAATATTGTAATTCAAGCAGAACTACAGACATCTGTGCTCATTTATAAATAAACTACTTTTGTTTAATTTTATTTATAGATGTATTAGGAAAATTCCACCTAGTTGGAAAATGTAGAGAAATAATAGCCTGACACCAGAGTCAAACCTTTCTGCAGTATCATCAGCTGAGAATGCAAAGGTCATTCTCTTCTGGTATTGAGGCAGGTTCCTTATTGATTGTTTCTATGCTAGGAAAAAAAATCATATTAAAATAAAAGGACTTTCTTAGTCTCGAGCAGAAATGAAAAATAGCTCTTGGGGGGAACAAAAGAAAGGCAATCAAAATTAATGTATTGTGCCAAATGCAGGCAGTTTCAGCTTGTTTTGAAAGATCCATTCACATAATCATAAAAGAAGACTTTTCAGGAGAGGTACTGTAATAATCAGTGTTTTGTCTAAAAATAGGTCATTAATGTGAGTATTAGATGAGATTAACTTTGCCACATAATTGTTTTGTTCTGCTTTAGATTATTTTGTGCAGATGTATGTTAAAAAAAAATAAAATCAAACAACAAAAAGCTATTCTGAATGCACAGAAAATCATCAGAAGGAGGCTAGAACTCTGTGTCCCTGTATTTAGACAACACATGGTCTCTGTACCTGGAGCGCTCCTCTGCTTGTTAATTGATAAAATGCATTGAAAGGGAATCTCTGTCAACAATAAGTGCATCATAATTTGCAGGATATCAATACTTCTGGTTAAAAAAAAAGCCCTTCTTTGAAGAGTGTTATTCTCCTGGAAATAGGAGTACTGCAGCACTATAAACTGTGCCATATGACTGGTTTTTCCCTACCCACAGTCCCCATTTTCAGCCTAATGGTGTGGAAAGAGCTTTTCTCTGTCCTTAACAGTCATAGGATGTAACCTGTATTCACACCTGTGCTTAAGGTTTAAATGATAAAATTACCTTTTTTTTTGGCAAAGCTTAAAATGCCCTGCTTCTTTCAGCTGAGATAAGCTGTTCCCTGGTTTGGACACATTTTCAAAGCAAACATGGCTTCGATAAATGCTGCCACTTACAGAACAGGAGAATTTTACCTAAGGCCCATTTCACAATGAGCAAGGGATACCCAGTGTATGTGAGCTCACCCCTATTCAGAGGACACCCACAAAGCCTACGAAGTGCTATCTATAATTCTGAAAACAGAGTATAAGTGAGAATTAAATGCTCAACTGATAAAGGGCTGCCTCTCTGGCCAGAGATAAATAGCAAAAAAAACCCACTTGTACTGAAATTTATATTTTTCAGGCACCAAAATCCAGCTCAGAATGGATACAGCAACATTTCCTCTTTATTTGCTTGGCTTTTAATGAGTACCCAAGCTGTGTGTAAAATTTTGTCAATTTAAGTTCACTTAAATCCTATTTTTGTCACAGGCTAAGATTTTTCAGACCTTGAAAATTAGTTCATTAACAACACCACGTCCTGAAGATTTCAAATCGTAACTATAATGGATGTCCTGGATTTTAAATTGTCTGAAATTCAAATTGGCAGCTAGTGGGTTTTTCAAAGTCTTAACTGCCTCACCCAACTCTGTGTGAATTAGTTAGCTAGGGCTTTTCATTGTCACCCATTTTTTGGTGATGTATATTTACTCAGTCAAAACTGGTCTTATTTTTCCCCCAAAGTCACACAAAGGTCTTGCTTCACAAGTTTACATCAATATCATAATTTAAAAAGTTAATATATATAAGCATGTCAGCACCTAGCATTCCTACATTGCAGAAGAATGCTTAATTGGAAAAACAGTCTTCTCCACTCCCCCAGATCTCCTAAATATATACGTTTTTCAATATTTTAATTACATGCACACACATTTTATGTTTTGTTGTCTGAGTTCTAGCAAAATGACAGCATATTAAAAGAAAAATTGAGCTGTACTACTCATTCTCAGACTTTAAAGTCTTGTTTTTGTTTTGGTTTTAAATTTTTTTTTACAGATATCATTTAATTAGTTGAGAACAGCTAATAAGTTGGTGGCAATCAAGGACAAATATGATATTTCTCCAATGAATTTCAAAAGCATTACACTCATATAAGTGCTGAAGTGCAGTCTTGCAGGTTGTCTTCTATTGATTTGTTAACCATGGCTTATTCATACTGCCCAACTTGTGCCGTGGTTTCTTGTGTTCACAGTGAGATAACACAAAAAATTATTTTATAATCAAAGTATTAATGCTTGCAGCATGGCAAAGCCCCTTTCAGCAAGCTGATGGCAGGAGGGAGATAGCAATCTCTTCCACCAAGAATTGCAACCAAAGCTTGTCACTGGGGACTGGAAGAGGGGAATAAAAATAGGATGGAAGGAGCACTGTTCCTGGACAGCCAAAATCAATATTTAAAATAAATTTTTTTAAAATAATACTATAAAAATAAATTAAATATATATAGAAATAAAATAAATAATTTTTCTCCTTCTAACCTGTTAACAGCCTACAAGTGGGTTCAAGTCTTAGAAGAGGAGGGACTGAAGAACTGGCTTACCTATATTTATAAAATACAGCTCTGTTCTCTTTGAGAAAACCATTTAGTAGCTCTTTTGAAGGGTGTTGACAATGTGCAGCTCAGTGCAGAAATGGAAGGGAGGCTTATACCATGTCATATCTCCATAGCAAAGGCACTGCTCAAATAGCCCTGTGCTTTAGCTTTAAATAAAAATATAATAATCAAGAATATCTAATTAAATGCAATAGTATATTGAGCTTCATGAAACATCTAGAAACTTAAGTGCTTGCTTTATTTACAATTTGATTTTATTCTGATTTCTCTGAAACAAAAGGGCTGTGGGCTTACAAATTCTTGTCTTCTTTCCTTTGAAGAAATTGTCAAGGCAGAGCAGAGCAGAAACCACAAAGATTCCACCAGTCTTGCATTAGTCCCACCATAAATTGGCCATAATCCAACCACCAGAATGAAACCTGCCACTTACTGTCACGGTCATATTTTCTGGAAAAATTCCTTTGCCAGGATTTCTTCTCCTGGGAAGCTGAGAAGCCTCAGAGAAAAAGGAAAACAATATTATCTCATTTGCTTCTCCTGTGTTTTGCTGCTTTGGAATGAGTTTGGAGATTGTTTGTCCAATGAGTGAATTGTTTTTACTTAATGACCAATCACGATCAGCCTGTGTCCAGACTCTGGAAGGAGTCACGAGTTTTTCATTAGTATCTTGTTAAGCTTTCTGTCTGTATCCTTTCTCTATTCTTTAGTATAGTTTAGTATAGCATTCTTTTATGTAATATAATATCATATCATAAAATAATAAACTAGCCTTCTAAGAACATGCAGTCAGATTAATTCCTTCCTGCCACAGAGGACCCCAGAAAATACCACAACTTACCTATGAAAAATATTTTTCCTGACTGTGTTCTGACAATATTGTGCACATAATTTTAGAGGGCTGAGTTGTCGCTTATTGTGCTTCAGCCTGATGTTTGTTCACGTTATAAACACCTGATAAACCATCTTCTGTGATACTTGTGGACATCACTACTGTAATTAAGCACTTATATCTGCCAAAGCTGGGTAACAAGCTGGAACAGTAGCTGAACAAATTAGTGTTCTAGTGTGCTTATCCCGCTGCATTCAAATGACTGCAGGTTTTTATCCCTGACAGCACCACCTGGGTTGGGAATCATAACAATTGTTTATATTGCAACTTAGAATTTCTGAGCTTCAATGTGCCTGTTAAAATGATCTCTCTTTTGGGAGGAGCAGGGAGGCTGCCCTCCCTCAGTGAGCTGACACAAACTCCTGTGCTCTTGCAGGCTGTGATGCCTTGGCATTTTGCATGGAAGCTGTATGGGATTAAAGATGTTAGGATAACCAAACATAGAGGCAGGGAGAAATTATATCTTCTTCTTTATGGGTTGTTCTTACCTTGTGAATCAAGATGTTACAATGCAATGAATCTTTTCTGGTGAGCTGTCTGGACATTTAACACTATCAGGCCTTCTCTCCACAATATGTATTGTTATTACACCTGGGAAAAAACTGTGAAAAGCTGACATTCTTTGTTCAATTACCTCTGACTCTGTGTGGTTTTATTCACTGTAGAGAGCTCAATGAAAAATGAGCCTCTCTTCTATGGAAATGTCAGTTACCACTACGTACTGTGTATTCTCTACAAGCTGATCTATGTAGTCCTTTGAAGATGTCTGTTTGTTTGTTTGTTTTAAGAAAGAGTGTAATTCTGAGGGAAAAAAATGAAAGTCTCTGTTGTGAGCACGCTGATGCTAAGAAAGGCTGACTGTGAAGTTGGCATCTGCTTCAGAACAAGGAGCAACAAAATGAAGGCTTGTATTTTTCATGCTCCAAGATTAAAGGACAGCAACTAGAGCCTTTTATACCATCAGAAGGAAAGCCTGGCCAGGGAGCAGAAGAAGTTGTTACAGGGACTTTGTTTTTTATCAGATGAGAAGCACCCAAGAAGATGCACTGAAGCTGCTCTCTGTCTTACACATCCCAATTTTTTTTTCTTGTGTGTCTTCCACCTGCCCCTTGGCATGGTAACTGAGGAGTCATAATCATAATATAGCAATAAACCCAGATGTCTGGCTTCATTAAGAGGAGGTACCCATACTGTATTAGGTATAGCTATAAAACTGCATCCTGAAGCCCAGGTAAATCTACTGAACTTAATAAGGTCATGAAATAATAATAACACAAATATGACTTCAGGGTTAAACCTTGAACCCAGGGTAAGATATTAAATTTGAATATTTCCAAATGACTTAGACAGACTCCTTTTGCACTCTCTAGTATCTTTTTTTTTTTTTTTTTTGCAGACAAAGAGAAAGAATAAGTATTGGTACACTTTTTCCGATATCAGTCCAGCTTTATAATTTTTATAATTTAGGTGTGGAAATTATAATGTGTTTCCTTATGGAAAGAATCCCTTTCTTTCAAATGAACAAATGTAAGAACTGTGTTTAAAATTTAATATTCATGTATATTTTGGAGTCGAAGTAGGCAAATTTCAAATAAATCAGGGGCATAGCAAACTAATTTTCTTGACTGGCTAGACATTCAGGCTGCTGAAGCAAGAGACAGTCATTCCTGCTATTGCTGTAGCCATCTGTTGCCCTGTGTCTCAGAGCAACAATGATTCCTGACTAATGCACTTCGTGCAAAAGCACAGACTTTACAAGAAGTGACCTGTAATTATTTATGAGTAGTCTAATGAAGAAATTACTCAGTCTACTAATGTGGCAAAAGTATCATTAACAGCACTGGTCAGATCAAAAGCAGAGGCTGAGTGCACATTTTTCTAACCCTTAAGGCTTAGGACAGCATGGAATGTCCATGCTCCAGCGAACCTAATATTGTACCATGATCTTGGAGGATACTTTCCAGACCTGTGCTTTAAAGGCAGTGTTACATCAATAGTGAACTTTCTTTTTTGTGGGCAGCACTGCTTTGAAGCATTTGATTTCCCAGTGCAAACTGATACCCAGGCCCCTGCAGAGAGAGCAGTGCTGATGCAGGGAAGAGCAGTGAAAAGCATCCCTTTCCTTCCTGCAGCACAAGCAGCAGTCATTGCCCATACTTTGTGTTTGCCATAGCCTTGGAACCAGTCCTGTTTGTACTTCCAGTGAAACAGAGTACCAATGGACATATGGAGAAGGAAGGAAGGAAGCAGAACAAAGATATATCTGTATTGCTGTGAGGCTTCATATTTTCTGTTATTGAGTGTTCTTGTAGCCACAAGGATCTTCCAGGAGATGGACATCAAATGCAGTGTCAGGAAAACAGAATAAAGTGAAAGGGAACATGATGCAGTGATCATGCAGTGATTTCAATGGCTGGTAAAAATCAAGCCAATATCTGCAGTGATAACCTGTCACAGTATTTGTGGCATTACCCACTTAAATGTTCACAAGTTATCAATGTAGCTGATCAATGGTAGTGCATTTTTCCTGTTCCTGAGACAGTTCATGTGTCAGGGTTTCTTGCATTAATTCTCTTGCACTCTACCTCTTCCTTAGCTGTGGTAGCCAAGAGCTGCCCCACCTGTGCAACAATGACTGTCAAAGTGCAGCAGCAAGAATTATGTCTGCACCAATGCGCAGACCAACCTGGAATATTACATAGATGTCTTGAAGCTGAAATAGTTGTGCAACTTTACTTTTACCTGTTAGGAGTCTCCTTCAAGATTCTACTTGAAGGGAAAGTCAGGGTTACCCTACAGGAGCCATTTTCCTGAGCAGTAGGTGCAAAATGAGCTTTCAGAAGCTATAGTTTCTTGAGGGGCAGTAGCAAATAGGAAAAGAAATATGGGAAAATAAATTGGAAGGATGGAAACTGATTCCTTTCATAGGAGATTTTCAGTATGGTACAGACAGACATTCAGAGTTGATGGTGCTTGGAGAGAGAGTCTGGACCCCAACTGAGAGCATGGTACTATGAGAACAAAAGCTAACAGAATTTTTACAATAATCCAAGTACACTCAAGGTAACAAAATAATAATCTCATTCATTTTATCCTTATTTCCCCACCAGCAATGTGCCATTAAGCAACAACTGGGCCTTTTCTAATTGCTGGGTTTAAGGAATAGCTTATTTTCTTCACAGCTTTGGCCAGCCTTCCAAAACTCCCAATTAATTCTGAATATAGCAGTCTCTGGTGTAGCATGAAAACTCAGTAGTGGTTGGAGTGTATTAAGTTGCTGTACACAAGTCAAAGAGTCCACAGACAGCAATATCTTTCCAATGCAATCAAGCTGGGTGAGAATTGAATCAGCAAACTAGAATCCAGGTGGTCCTTATCCTCCTATCTCTGACCCACTGAGCCATCATTTTTCCTACCAGCTGTTCCTGGAAATCAGGAATTTTATCAAACTTTTGCCATTGCTGTCTAAAAGTGCTGCAAAGTTGTATGAAGCAAAAAAAATCAGCAAAAAAATCGGCACAGTGTCAGTAAGAGTTAAGCAGGACTTTACAGAAATAATACAGGCACAATACAGATTTGAACCAGCTTGTTCAAACCAGATTTGCCTGCTTGTTCTCAAAGGATACTGTAGAGGGCAAGGCTCTGTTGCATCCATTTGAACATTGGCATAAGATTCTTCACACAAGATGAGCTTAAAAAATGCTCATAAATTATTGGCTAGGATGAAAAATGAACTCCCCCTAACACCCCAGACTCTGACA
Organism: Melozone crissalis; assembly: GCF_028551555.1. Lineage (NCBI taxonomy): Eukaryota > Metazoa > Chordata > Aves > Passeriformes > Passerellidae > Melozone > Melozone crissalis. Next base: position 11,784,880 of record NW_026535858.1, read on the forward strand.
ACAGACCATCCAGTGAATTTTGACAGGGATCACAAGGAATACATTATCATCCAGGCATTCCAATGCACATATTTTTTTACAGCATTTAATGCATCTTTCAGCATTTGTCACAATTTTTTGCAACTATGGCTTTTTTTCTTTTTTTACTCCTTCTCCTACAATTCACATGAGTAAGTCATTGTTTTATCAGAGCATAAAATGACAATGTCTTTTTTACTGTCAGATACAGAAAAAAATTATATACAAAATAAAACTTTTCCAATTCACTCATATTTTTCTCGCTGTATTATCTCAATTCTTCTGCTTTTATGTTTTATAAAAATTGCAGAAAGAAATCAACATGCCCTGCTAGCTTGTGTTGTGCTCTGTTGCTTTAGTGAGTTTCAGAAAGCAGACATTAAAGTCTTTATGTCAAGAGATGTTCCTTATGTTTAATTTCAAGTTGATCACAAGGCCAGTAGGGTTGCAGAGGTGTTTAAAACCTTTCCCTGTAAAAACTAGAGAAGAACAGCTTTTCCACAACTAATGGCCGAGCAAAAATATTATCCAGCAATCATGTAAAGCTCAGAGGATTAATTTACTTTTAGACATCATAAGCCCTGAAGGACTCACTTGCTAACTAGCTCATGGAAATAATTAATGCTAGAGGTCATGTGGTCTTTACATTAAAATGTCAAGAAAATAATTTCCTGGGAATCTCATTAGCACAAAGCAAAAGAGTACACAATGTAAACACCCACGTTTTCCAGACTTTCATGATTTTTTTCTTATTTATTTAAATTGGATAGTTTTAGTACATATAAAAATGTGTATTAATATTTCGTTTTACAAGGGATTTCATTACCATACTTGCAGACTATTTGATATAAAAACAAGTAGATAATTCAAATGGCTGTTTGTCTGCTAAGTTTTGCTGATCTACTCCAAAGATGGGTAAGAAAACTTAAGAGGCTCCCTATTACATATAGAAGAACTGTGCCAATTAATTTCAGCCTCACAAGATTTTTGAAACTAATTCCATAGCTCAGGCACTTCTTTAAGGAGAAGCCATGGAGAGTTGCAACCACACCAGGCATCCAGATGCTTCACTGTGTGCAGTGTCCATGAATGTTATAAATGGGCATTTTTAGAGCTGTAAAATCAAGAACTCCAAAGTTATGAAATACCAGAGTGAAGTCTGGAGTGCCAGTTTTATCTGAACCCTTTGTTTGGGTGTATTATGAGATCCTCTTTAATTACATGAGCACACACTGCTTTTCCAACAGAATGCCTGCCTTAGGGCACAATATGGATGTGGCTCACTTACTGAGCAAGTAGTCAATATTTTGTGCTCGCCTTGTTTGAAGTGCTTTATTTACTACATCAAATCCAGCCCTGAAAACTGACATTGCTTTTCCCACAGTTATTTTTGTGGTGCTTTTCAGTACAACATTTCAGAATCATAAAAGTCAGCCTCAGAGAGTATTCTGATTGCTTCATAAATATTAATTATATCATTTTCACAATGCATCTGAAAAATGAGCGGATAGTATTTACAGACACACATCTGAACTCTGAGGGAACCTCATAATTTGAAAGTCATATCATTACAGTTCTGATAAATTAGGGAAGCAAGATTTGCAGGAGGAGATGCTGCTATCCCTGGACCAGACACCTACTGATTTCCTGTTCCTGCTTGTTCCTCTAGAGTGAGCATTATGATATCTCCTCCTACCCTGTGTTTTTACCCAGCCGTGCCCAGTTCCTTCCTACTGTCCTAAGTTCCTTTTTCCAATTTAGCTTTCTTTCTCATCTTTAATGCTGCTTCTGTCTCTTGCTTCAGTTCTTGGACTGCAAAGTCTTGTCCTTGTTCTTCTGCCTGGACCTTGAAACTTCCTCCCAGCTTTGGCTATTTTAGGAGTCCTTTATATTCAGTTTCTCAACTAATCATCTTTTGGTGAGCATCATTTCTGCACTCAGCCTCACCAGCAGCTCCACCCCAGCTGCTACACTACTCCTATGAGTGCAGCAGTTATGGAAATCAGTTGTTTTCTCACACAGATGCACCTAGTGAAGTGTACAATCAATGTTCATTGCTAAAAAAAACCTAAAAACCCCCAAACTGTTTAAGCGTTAGATCTGCTGTAAGACTCAGGGAGAAACAATCAGAATTTGAGTCTTCAATTTTTCAGTGTCAGGACAGACAGACACAATCTACCAAAAAGGCTTTAACTGTGCTGAAATCAAAGTGATGAAAGAAATATTTCCCAGGCTAATGACCACCAGTGTGGTGGGTGTCTCTGTATGGCCCTGACAAAGGATTCTGTATCCTGAGCAAATATCTAAGTTCCACCTTAAACAGAAATTCCACTGAACTCATGGTGTAGCTGTTATCCCTAAAAGACTGAAGTTTTCTATGACGTAGTGAGAATAAAGCAAATCAGTTCAGGAGGAAAGTAGGCAGCGATTGTATTACAGGAAAGATTAAGTGGCTCTGGAAAATGTTAAAGAAATGCCAGAACTGACTTCTAAATCCTTTCTCTTCATTACAGCTGAAAATTAAAACACAGTTATGTTATCTCAATCAGCTTATATTATACAGCTTGAAAATCAAGCCCATGTCAACTGTCAATTCTGTGCACAGCAGTTTTTAAACCTGCAGAAGGTTTATAAATTGTTTCTCTCTTGCATCAATCCTTTCTAAATCTAAAAAAAGGCAACAAAAAAAAAAAATCCAGATCTTCTCTTGGATATTTCTTTCACACAAATAACCCTATTAAGCAATGATGAAAATTTCCTATAATGAAAAACTCACATGACTGAGCTTTGCCCTGTTGTGGAATCATCGCTTCTTTTCCACCCTACTGAAAACACTGTTTTGTTGGGACTTGTATTTAAAAATAATTTTTCTCCTCTCTGTGGTGTTTTATGTCATTTTTTTTTGTTGTTGTTGTTTGGGTTTTGTTTGTTTTTTGTTTAGTTTTTGTTTTGTTGTTTGTTTTTTGTTTGGTTGTTTGTTTTCCGGCATAGATTCTCCTGTGCTGAGAATATGAATGAATTAAAAACCCTAAAACTGAGACTAAATTTTAGCATTAGGAGGGTTCCTGATGCTTTCTCACACTGACAAAAATAATGAAGGCACAAGTGCAAAGTGTATTTCAAATGTCATTTATTCCACCAGCTATTTAGAGGTGTGATAACAAAAAATGTTCTGCTTTTGTATTTTTATATACGAGTGTTCTGATGAAAGTTATCCCTGTTCTGCTGGAATTTTTCATGGTCCTAAATTAATTGTTAATTGCTGAAGTTAAAAGTGACAACCTTCCTCAGTCAACCTCCAAATTAATAAAGGCACCTTGAACATAAGAAGCGACTCACAAATTACAGTCACAGTCTTGTGGGTGCATAGATGTTATTACCAGTAAACACTCAGAAATTTTGCTTTTTTAACAAGAATGGCTCCAATAAGCCAAGTACTTGGGGCATATATCAGTTTATCTCCAGATGACCACTTTATGAGTACATATTTTTGTTATCAGGATGAGCATCTCTCCACTAATACATAGACATGCATACAAATACCTCACAAATAATTTTATAAAGAATTTACTGGAATTCAAGAGGAAAACAGTGGCTTGAGTACAAGATTAAAAAAAAATGTAACTGTTGAGAAAAAACTTGTTCAATGTGAGTTATTGTGCTTGTTTTATATGGCATAACTCAATAATGAATCACTACAGAACACTGATCACATCTATTTACCATATTCGTATACACTCATCAAATTATATTTCAATTTGATCTAATTAAACCATTTCACATTATTATGCCTTTTAAAACTGGTGTCAAAATGAAAACTACCAGTTATTAATGTCAAATCTAGTCTCCAGATCACAGTGTCATTTCCAGCTCTTTTTCTGAAACATTTTCTGTGGTGTGTCAGTAAACTTTTTACTTTGATCCACACAAAACTAATTCTTTAAACTCAAATGGGAAACTTGCTGTACTAACATTTGAAGGGTGTAATCCCCAGCAGCCTTCAGATCAGTGCTAGTAATGATAGAAACATCAAATATTAAATATGTGCTAGAGTCATAAAAGGATTGCATGCACAGGGGAATCCACAGTTCCAGGTAATATCAGAAATTAATGTAAAAGAAGATGGCAAGCTGCTGGATGGCAGTAATGCCCTGGCAACTTTGGAAATAACTTGAGACTTGAAAATTTCTTGAGACTGTAGTATAATGGAAAATCAGAGCTCTATGGGCTGCTCAGCCACAACTTCAGCCATTCCATGTATTTGAAACAAAACCATGTTCTTGATATGAAAAATATTGTTTCTGCATTCAGTCTCCCTGAAACTGGTCTGTAGTCTGATGGGCTGAGGCAGAGATACAGGCAGAAACTGTGGGTAGCCAGGGTCTTCCCAAAAGACAAAAATGGATTTAATGAGTTACTCTAGTGCATTAATTTTGAAAAAAATTCCTGTATAAATTGTATTGTTAAAAAGGAGTCCTCTTGCTCCCTTGGGAAAAACTCATGATAATCAGCAAGAACTCAGCCAAGGAGATTCACAGTAAAAGGAGAAAATGTTAAAACAAGCTGGGAAAAGAAGAAATTGTCATAATCATGTCCAGCTGAGGGAAGTTTATTGTCAGAGAAATGAAGCAAATCAAAAGTTTATTAGTTTACATATTCTAAGAAAAAGGATTATGTATGTATTTGACAACCACATAAAATTTAAACAAGAAATGCAGTATATATATATTTTTTTTATACTGGAAATAAATTAAGCCATTTCTACAATGAGGCCATAGTAATTTCACATCACAGTGTCTTTAATTGAAAAAAACAATAGCTCTCTCCAGGCAGAGTTATCACTTAAAGAGTTGCTGTGAGATGGAAGGGGGGATTTTATGGTTGCCTACTGAGGTTCATATGAAGGAACAGGACAAGCAGAATGGCCGTAAGAGCTTCTTACCATCCTATAAAAAGTGTGATCTGGCTGTGAAAAGGTTTGAAAAAACTTTCACAGGGAGCACTTCTGAGTGCTGCCAATCTCAAGAAGTAGCAGTGACAGATCATTGACCATAATACTTAATAAACTGCTTTCTGTGGTCTTGCAGACAGAGAAGGGGAAAGTGATATACAAGAACACCAGCAATGAAAAGGAATTTTATTTTCTGACCACTGTCATTTAAAACACATCCTTCTGCTTGCAGAACTTTAGCCAGCCTCACCCTTCCCATTACATTTATATCCCCAGAAATGGGCTGCAATGTCATAAAACAATATGCACGACTCCTTCTAAGAGGGCAGATCTGTCTGCCTTGAAACCAGACCACTGATTTCATAACGTGCAGCTTTGGAAGTGTAAAAGCAGCTAACAGCTTCGGACAGCAGCGTTGTGTGCTCCAGATTGCTCCCTGCCACCGCGGCCTCTCCGCGTGCCTGTCCCCGTGGAGCGCAGGCCACAGCCGCCGCCTTCCTGGCGGCCCTCAGACAGAAGCGGGCCTAATCAAGAGAAGTGTGAAATCACAACAAAGCCAGCTCTTCCCGTTCTGCAGATGGTGAGCTGCCAGGAGGGATCAGCCCAGACTTTAATTGCGAGGCTGATGAGAGAGGCAGGCAAGATGGGAAGGTACGTGTTGTGGTGTGGGCAGATCGTTACATAACGGCGAGGCTGTCGCACACGTGGCGCCGAATGAATCAACACACGCTTGAAAAAATGGCACCATCAATGGTTTTCCTCCCTCCAGAAACAGAGGGATTAAGTACTCTGGCTGTTTGTAAACTTCTTTGGGTCTGATCAACAATCTGGTGAGATTATTATTATTAAAACTTAAAAGAATTCTCCTTTTTAAACTTGTCTCAGGAAGTTACAGTATCAGTTTCTCTGGGTCTGGATTGAAGGGACTGGAGACAGTAGTTCATGTTGGGACTCAGCTGTTTACTATTTCTTATCAGTCAAAGAGTGTCACAACCATGAGTTTGGCAGCAAGGCACAAAACAGCCAACAATCTCTTGTTACAAGTTCTTTTAAGACTAAACTATCCAATTAAGAACTGACACCTGGATTATTTCCCCTTTTAACCCGATAACTGATCCCTAAAAGTCCACACTGCAGATTTTTTTGCCCAATTACAAAACATCATCCAAACCCATGAAGAAGAAGGAAGAAGCCTGAAGAAGAAACTCGGGACAACACCCTGTGCCCTCCATCTTGCTTCCATCCACAGCATACTAAAAATCCCAAAACCTAAATTTCTCACCAAGTGATACACCTACACTGCTCTCTATAATCTGTTTCACACTTTTGTGGATTCTAGTCTATCTTGAAGTCTGGGAAACTTTCTCCATGAATGAGGGTCAAAGTCAGTGCTCCCCTGGGAGTTAGGGCACCCCAGAGCTGACAGAGAAGTAATCCCAGTGCCCTGGGTTTCCACAGTACAGACTTAGCCAGATGCACTTATGCACATAAATTCATAGACATCTGTTCATGTGTTAATACTCACGTACTAGACGCCCCTGGATGTATTCTTTTGTAGGAACATAATTTTTTTAAATTTAGTAATAGATTTTACCCTAAGGCAGGGAAATGTTCTCTGTTACTCCAAGAAAATTTCAAAGAAGTTACAACTTGTGGATCTGTGCACTTCTAATATTTGTCTTACTTCTCTACATGGACTAAAGTTGTGCTTATGCCTCCCCAGAGTGAGGAGATATCCCTGAGCCTCTGTGTTTCTTTAATGATGAAAGAATTACAGAAATATGATACCAGCTGCCTGTCTTTGGAACAGGCAGGAAGGATGTCAATAACCACCAAGACAGTTGAGTGAAGTTTAAAATCCATACTTGACTGAAGACATGTCCAAAAATGCCTGAAGTATCATGACCTTGATGTTTGCGTTGTAAAAATCACTTTCTCAATCTAAGTGCCAGGAAATCAAAGTTTTCATAATCTAATGAAAGGATGCCAACATGTGAAACAAAATGTGTAAGGAAGAAGTAGCAGGCACCAGGCATTGAGCTGTTCCCATATGGGTTCTATTGCATGGGTTTTCTATTTCTATAACGTAGAAGGAAGGAACTCATGCACAGCTATTTGTAAGTGTCACTAAATTAAGTGATTGTTTTTATATCCTAGCTTCAGAAGAAAAGAAAAGAAAAGAAAAGAAAAGAAAAGAAAAGAAAAGAAAAGAAAAGAAATCCATAAAATAAGTAACCTAATTTATGCAAGTATTTTGTACCGAAGCACATTACTTGAAAAACAGCAGAGGAAGTGAAATATTCAAAATCTGTGCTACATAAAGGAGATTAATTCCAAATAGAATAAATGTCATACATTTCCAAGAAGAATTTTGTCTTGAAGAGGACAGACTTGAAGCTTATAACAACTTAAAAATTACATATTTATTTAAGGATATTGACCTATTCATATGAGGTCTGGTAAATCTTACCCAATACCACTTTTTAAGAATATTATCTGTTATAATTCATTTTTTTCAGTGTATGGCAAGAAATGGATAAATTTTTTTTTCTGGGAAAAACTGTTGAATGAGAATTCAGCAATCTGCCATTAAAAATTTTGGACATGAATTTTTCTATAAGTGGTTTACAAGTTCAACCTGAGTCCAAGGAAACAGAATTAAAAAGTAATAGAAATAAAGAGTATAAAAGGAATAGAAATATCAGAATACATCTTTTGTTTTTGCTTTTTGGAAACTTGAATATAGGACAGATCATCATCATCTCCATGCTTAAAGATGCACCTGAGAGAAAAAACTCTCCGTTTTTTTTTTTTTTCCTTTGCTTTTTGTCCAGTGTTCATTCTGTGCTTGAGGTAAACCATGAGCTCTGACTGTCATACATTTATCACTGTCATAGACTGCAATATTTTTTGAATCAGAAACGTGCCTCAAAGCCTACTTAATATCAGAAAATAATATTCTCTTCCCTGGAACGAAAATACTCCTTTAATATTTCAATAAAAAGAAGAATATTGTCTCTTCTGACAAAGATGTGGAATGCATTTCAAAATTTGACTTGTGTTAGACAAACCTGTAATCCTAGAGGGTAGTAACAGGGGTTTCATGGTAACAGAGAGTCCATTTGGACTGTCCATCTGTCCATTTACAAGTTCTGGGCACAATCCTACAATAGAAGAAAAGTAAAGACTAGAAAATCACTATTCATATGTTTTCAGGTATGTGTGCATTACCCAAACTATTTTTTTTCCTTTTTTTTTTCTTTTTTTTTTTTTTTTTCTGGAATGCACAGATGGAGTAATGGATAATTAGCTGGTCAGCTTTCATTAGAAAAAATTCTTATACCTTAGCTCCTTTTCATGCTGGACAAGGAGGAAAAAGGTTTCTGCTCTAGTATTTATGTCTCTCAGATATATTTTATGGTTGTCTATTTGATTTGAACTACCAGCAACCATGGATTACTAACAAGGCAAAAAAAAAAAAAATAGTTTGGCAAACTGTCAATGGAAAACTCAAAAAAAAATTTCATTATTTTGAAAAACAGGTGAAAGTATAAAGGTTTAATCTAAAATTTTTTACAGTATGCAGACACACTGATAAAAGGCAGTTGCTTTTCTTTTTGCAGCTGATGCAGGCACAAATTTCACAAGGACAGTGGACAGTGAGCCTTGCTGAGTGAGGTGATGCCATCCTTTGCACACTGCATGCTAAATCTCACACAGAACCTGCTCCCCATTGGGGATGCAAACACCAGTACTCAAGACATGTACATTTGTGTTGGATTGCAGATTTAGTGCACTGAGCTTGGTGACTGCTGGATAAAGCAGCAGCAAATAGGCAGGATCTTCAGAGAAGAGGTCATGGAATAGAGAATAAAGATTTCCCTGCTTTGTTGCTGTTAATTCCTGGGCAAAAGGAGTTGAAGCTGTACAAAATAGCAACAGCAGTTGGGACATGTTTGTGAGTACAGTTGAAATGCAAACTGTAAAAGCAGCCACTCAAAGTGATTCAGTCCAATTTGTCCGTAAATTTCCCCCTAAATTTAGGAATAACCCCTTATTAGATGAAGTAGACAAATAACCATATAATGAGAATGACAGCACTGAAAGAAAAAGCTGGCAGTCAGCAGTCTACATTGATCAGAAGGACAGCTCAATCAGAGATTTAGCAGATGAGACTATGATTTGTTTTGTCCTCATTTTTCGCCCTCAATTCTTTTCCACAGTGTATGATTGAAAATAACTATGATTCATAATTAGCTTTTGATTACATTACCAGATAGGATAATTAAAATATCAGGATGCATCCCTCTATAAAGTTTTTCAAATCACGCTGTGACATTCTCTGGCTATTCAGAAATTTTCCTTTGCTTTCTCAGTACCAGTCAATGCTTGTTGATTGCCATAACTCTGATCAGGAGGAAATCGCCTGCTTTTTGGAAAAAAAAGTCAGATTTAACCTAAACTACATACATTTCTGCAGGGTCTTGTTTGGAAGATAATAAGTTTGAACCTAGGATAAGTTATTGAGGGTGCATTATTCTCTGTGACACAGGAAATACTTAGTTACCAAACAATTCACCGGCAAGCAGGTGAGCAACCAGCCATCCCACATTACCTGCACCTGAGCAACCATTTGTGAATCACTTCTAACCTATTCAGGGTGATAAAAGAATAAAAATACAAATTTTGAGCAAAGCTTGGTGTACGTACTGCTAGAGGAAAGCATAATGGAAAACATTCACTGTCACCCCCAGCTGCCATCTCCTCCCTTCTTCCCCTCTCTTTAACTGATCAAAGTTTTGCTCTAAAACCAGAAAGTCACTGCATGAGCAATGAAAAATAATGAAGCAAATGTTCAGTCAGGTAACACTGTGCAAACATTTTACCTGCAATAGAACTAAATGGCCAAATTAAAGAAACTTAAAACCAAAACTAATCCAGAGTATCTTAAAGTCAAGAAAAACCTCATTGTCCCCTGCTACAGCTGCACAATGTTTGAGTTCCCTGAATATCATACTTCAATAAGGAATGCAACATTTTTAAAGGGAACTGACTGTCTAACTTCTTTTAAGATCCTAGAGACACCACTTAAAAGATAGGAGCTCTAGAAAAGTAAAAATGAATCTGGTGTGAAACAGGTTTCTGAAATTCCTATGATCAGCCTGTTTCAGGGACTGAAATGACAACCAATGAGTGAAGAAGTGATGAAAACCACACTTCTTATCTTCATGCAGAGCAGTGATAATATTCACACCTGGTTATTGTTCCAGGAATATATCTACAGTATCTATAGCAGTGTACAGGAACTGGGCTGTAGTGACAAATATCACTGAAAGATTAAAGCATTTCAAAGGGGAAATGGTTTTATTTTGATTTTATTTGTTTAATTGCTCTCATGCAAAACTGCTTCACTGACAATGAGGACTTCCTTGTCACTGAACTATTTATTTCCAGTTAACAATAAATAAGGCTTAGCTCTCACAAGTGTTAGGAGTCATTGCTTGTGTACATCAAGGAGAAGCCAGACTTCACAGGATGGATTTGCATACTTTATTTAGCATTAGCATTCGCTACAACCACTGAGAGTGACTAACCATGCAGTCCATTCAATGCATTGCATACAATTAATTAACCTCAGAACAGATGTATATTTTTAGAGAACTTAGGTACCAGCCCATTAAATTATTGCCACTGATGTTATGTATGATATTGCATATTTGCAATCATTATAAAAACAGCCTTAAAAACTACAATGGATAAAAATTTTCAATGTTACAAGTGTCACAAATCACATTTAAGGGTAAAATATATAAAATAAAAGGCATCATATCTCATTCAGAAAATATTTGATCTCTAAGGCTCTTTCATTCAGCAAGTTCCATGTTACTGGAAACTTAGATGAATTCAGGGGAATCCTTGTTTTATTGTATATATGTACATATATATTTATTTTTTTACACACACAAACACACACACACACACATATATGTGTGTATATCTATATTTATATGTATGTATATATCTATATATATATATGTAGATAATCCATACATCTGTGATTTGGTTATATGGCTCTTCAGAACAATTCAGAACAGTAATTCAGATTAATTCACTCTTTCTTTGAGCATCACCTCCATATATGACTAAAAGCACCTATAGATTGAAAGTGCCTATAGATTAAATTGAATATTTCTTGGTTATACAAGCCATTCAGCCATCTCCATCTGACCTCTTACATCACTGTAAGGACTCTGATATCAGTGGACCTGTATTTGAAAGGAACTGGGAAGAGAATGAGAGACTTTGACCCTGCTGGCAGAATAGATTCTGTCCTCAAAATAAGGCTCTTTTCAACGCCTATATGATCATTTCACTTCCCTTCACACTTTAATAATAAATAGTTCACAGCATCATAGAGATGTGTTGGGTAAACACTGCAAGTTATGAGGCAAATTTACTGCCTCATAAACTCACAGCCAAGTAAAGCTGTCATTTGCAAGAACAATTAAGCCATTATTCTGTTCCATGGAGAGTGTAGGATATTCCTGAAACCTGTAAATTCACAGAAAAGGGAAGCTGGCCATATGTTCAGAACAAATATTAACATTTTATTAATACTGAATTTGCTTGCAAGCTTCAAAGCAGCATACATTTTCTTTGTTTACCAGGATTTACAATCTAACCACTGCTCCTTACTATGCATACTGTTAAAAGGCAAAAGGAATACAAGAGTACCCTGTGATGTTTTGGTTTTCTTTTCTGGGACTAAAGTACTTTACTTGAAGCCCTGCTAGTGAGATGTTGTGAAAAGAGAGAAAAAAAGATCAAAAAATAAGACTTTTATCTCTGAGCCATGAAAAATCTGACATCTGGGGCTACCGTAAAAATTGGTAGTGTGGCTTGAAGATTGTCCAAATATAGATAGAGGATGATACTATAAAATGTTTCTGTTGTGTAGCATGTTTTTACTACTCAGTCATATAAAATCACCATAGGATCTTTAATCTTTAGGGAACCACAAGATAAAACTTCACAATGTGTTTTGCTGAAACACTCTTAATAATTCTCAGATCTTTGTGGGTACTGTAGGTGCAAGCAGTATGGGATTATCACCTCTTGATTGTGTAGTTTCCAAAGAATGAAACATCCACAGAAGGTATGTATGCAATGTGTGGTGGCAGCAAAAGTGATAATTTCCCTGAGAACCCGAGTCCTGTATGACCTACTGTAGATATATTCCTCTATGACCTTCACAAGATTCATCTATGGGTATCTCTTGCCCACAAACCTAAACATGCAGTGCAGCTATTATGTTAGGCTAAAATAATATGTGTGTAAAAGATTAAAGAATGAGGCCGATGTTGGCCATTGAGTAGGAAAAAAAAAATTAATTTGTAATTTAAGCAATGCTGGTTCTGTCATTTCAACTTGGAACAACAGCAAAAGCCTAAATTCCTTCGTTGTCCTCACTGTCACAAAGCTGACCCACATTTCACATTTAATTAGAAGTGACCTAACTGGACCTCCCTGTGAAGACATCCAGGCTGAAGCTGCAGAGACAGCTCATATCTGAGTGCTCTGCTTCTAAACATAAATTCTTCATACACCTTTCAACACCAGCTGAACATCTTTGAGCCACTGGGGTCATGAAGTTGAGGACAAACTCAGGCAGAGCTCCTAAGGGCTGGGTGGATAAAGCTCTCCCTCCCTCTGGTGCCACTGCACAGGTGTGCTGGGTGATGTGGAGTTCCATGGTGCCTGCCGGTTCTGGATCCAGTCTGGCCAGGATCCAGCTCTGCCACTCCTGGGAAATGAACCAGAGGGAGAAACACTGGAAAACTTCAGGGAGAAAGAGCTGGTGTAGCCCATCCTCTTGAGACTATGGTTTCTATCCGAGGAAAAGGATTATAAACCCCAAAACATACATAGCACAAACCCAAAGCTAATGTGGAAAATTCCTATCTGAAATTCTATGGACAATGCCACAAGATTCACGTTATAACCCAGATAAAAGGGTATGCTGTATGTTTTAAACTCTCATTACTGCCATGGGACTCATATAAATGTACTAAAAGCCAGAATAAGCCCCTTTAAATTATTAATTGCAGTTACCTAATAATAACTCGGTGAATGAGAAGAAAAATGGTTAAAATGTACTATTAAAAACATATTAAAACAATAAAACATGCCAAGTGCACTATACTTCACCAAACACTTTTCTGTATAATTTAAACCTTTGTACAAGTACCTTTAAGTAAAATTACACTTTTTTGCCCAATTTAGTATTTATGATATTAATTTCCAGAGAGTGGGTACGCTTTGCTGAATGCTCATTTCTGAGCACCACAGTGACTCTCACAGTGGAAACAAAGAGGTCCCAGATGTTAGATTTACCCATTGTTGACATTTCTGAGTTTTAAGAGCAAAAAAGCTCTTAGATCTGGAAATGAGCTAAGCCACTGGAAACTCTCATTCCATGGAGACAAGCCATGGCAGCAATGGGATGCCACAGCTTTTTTTTGATCCCAGTGGACACAGAATGTACAAAGTCTGTCGATATCTTGACTGACTGTGGGCTAAAAGGTTGTGTGCAACTGTACAGTAATAAATGACTTAACTTGGTCTCAGGGTAGGGAGCAAATTCCTAAGAGAAAGACATGCATACCATACTATTTTTTGTGCACTCAGAACACAGTTTTTTTCAATGCACCATTATAAGGCCTTAACTCACAGGCCTTTTAAAAATTGAAGTATTTTAGGGATTTTTCAGCTCATACTGAACATTTTCTATGAAACATTGCTATAACTTTCTGCAAACAAAAATATGGAGAAAAATAGAGAAAATGGCTTTAAGTATAACCTCTGAAATATGATGCTGTAATCCACAGCTGTAAAGATTACTGGCTGGCTGTTGAAATATTTTCTGAGAATTTCATTTCTGTGCAGCTCACTAAATTCCCACTAATTAACATGCAGTTAAAAAGTGAGCAAATTGTCCATGTTATTACACTCTGAGCTTTGCTGAGAAAAAAATGGCACCATATATCTCTCTATGCAGTTAAAATTTCTCTAACTGGAAAGGAAACCTTTGAACTTATCTAACAAAATACCCTCCACCGCTAAGATGCTTTCTCATTCAATATGAAGATTTTAATTTTTACATTTTTTGTTAGAATTGGTGTTACGGTTTGATGCTGTATGGGAGCGGCATCTGCACCCCAGGGATACCCAGGGGGTGAACTATATAAAAATGGTGCCTCCAAAAGAATAATTGTGAGACCCCCAACTCCAAAGACCAGAGTGGAGAAGAACCAGTAGGATGCTGCAGGAATCCAGGTGTGGTGATATTTTTTTACTTAAGCTCTCAATAGCATGGGCACAAGAAATGTATTTGAACAAAGTTTGCTTCCACTGAAAAGAAATTCCTCAGAAACCAAGGAAATTCCCATGGCCAGCCAGGAGACAGCTACCAGCGAGGAGAGAACAGAAGAATATGAGGAAGAATGTGATGAAAGGAGGAAAATTATATACTGAAAAAAAAAAAAAAAACAACAAAAAAACCACAAAGAAATCAGTATCTAGATTAGATTCTAAAAATCTGACCTCAACAGAGGAGAACTGAGAAATTCTAGTTAATTGCAAGATAAAAGTTCTTAATTTTTATAATATAAACTCCGTATTTTAAACTCAAATGAGTAAAAGAGTGAGACAGTTTTCAAAGTCATAGCTTTCAGTGGGAAAATTTTGGAGTTATATGTACTCTATAGTTAGATCTATGATCACATGCTTATTTTCTTGCAGGAGAAAACCTCTCTTTAGTATTCTTTTTTATCCTTATGACTCTGTTGCTCAGCCTTTTCATCTATGTTGACTAAACTCATTAACACATAATTAAAAAAAGAAGATGAAAAGTATGACTGTAACATTAGACTTCAGTTTCTTATCATCTTAATCCAAAAAGGCATTGTTTGATAGAGTATTTTTAATTTATTCAAAGCGTACCTTAAAGTGATCAATTTTGCAGTCCTTGGTTTGAAATACATACATGTAATGATACAGTGTGTGGAGTATACACAAGGCATCATTTTATAGTTATTATATTTCATAGCTATTTTATTTACATACATAAATCAGAGGAGGATCCTTCAATAAATGACTACAACAAAGCTAGCAAGGCTTGTATTTACCCCATAGCACCTGTCAGGAATATATATTTTCAATATTGTTTGTAGTGGAATTTTATTTCTCAGACATTTTGGTCTTTTCCTGTATTAAATTTATTGGTTGTGTGAGTGTTGCATATCTCTAGGAACTTCTCTATCTCATGCAAGTTAATGATTCCAACAACGAATACAGATGATGATATATGACAGATCTGGATGGCTGAGTGAATGAACCATGAAGCAAATACAAATCTAAATCAAGATTTCTTTTGCATTCAAGGCAATCACAGTATCAGGAGGAAAAGGACATAAACTACTTGGATGATGTATTTTACTTGTGGATAGCAAAGCCAGTAAATTTCTGAAGCCACATATGCAATGTTTGGGGAATCCATAACTACTCTGGATGGGTTGGCACTCTTTAACTGAGTTATGGTGTAGATATTTGGGGGGGAGGGGGGGGCGGGTAAAAGGTTTAATGATTTTGGTTTTTTTGTTTTTTTTTTAAATGATGTCACCAGACCAAAGGATGATTTGGATGCTGAATTATTTGGTTAGAACACTGAGTTACAACTTCTATTAAAAAAACCAAAAATAGTGTGAGTAATAAGTACAAAGCCTCAAACATACACCCACAGCTGATGTCTAAACACACGGAGGCTGGATAGAAAATTTAGCAAAGACACAGACATTAAGTAAACATTAGGCCACCCACCCTGTGTGACAAGGTTCAGGACTCATCAGTCTACAACACAGAAAATGTCTCTTGACTGCACTTTGTCCATCTGAAAGGTAAATAGCCAACTGTGCCACAAGCACTGAATTATGCTGCTTGGAATTGTGCTGCCTTCCCCGTGCTTCCCTTCTTCCTAGAGTTGGGGCCAGATAGTCAATGAATTAAACTGCAAAACACACTAATCCCTGACCCTGAGGTTAGAGCTATCATAAGCACTGACTGGAAATGGCTGCAAATAGTTCTTGTCATGCCCTCTCTTTCCATTGGAAATCGAGTAATGACACAGGCAGTGAGTCGGAGCCCTCGCAGGGGTCACGGATTTACACCAGCTGAATCAATTTCTTATATCAGTGCTGCACAAGCTGAGGAGGAGGTTTTTCCTGAGACTTTGTTGGCTTTAACATATTTTGTACATGTTTTTTTTTCCCCTCCTCTAGGAAAGCAAACAAATTAAAGGATATTAGACTGCAATTTGTGCCATAGGAAAGCTGTAAATCCAGGGTTCCTTCTTGAGGCATCCACTGCCCAATATATAAAATCAAATGTCAATTCAAGCCCTCAGTGAAAACAGAAGCTGCTGCTTCAATTCTTCAGTCTCTAACAGAGATTGTGCCCAAAATGACAAAAAAATAATTAACAGTAAAATCATGTAATTTCTATGGAAAACAGCAAATTTCAAGCAAGTGACCTTCCTCACTCAGCATCAGAAGGCTATTAATTTTTGTATAGGCCACCACATCCTTTCCAAATACGCGAAGGGGCAGCCCTTTCAGCTGGAGGGACAACTTTCTTCCATTTGCAGACATCTGAAACCTGCAGGAGAGACAAGAGTTTGATTTGTGTGGGTCCTAGTCAGCTTTAGTCTGTCTCTGGTTTGCACTATTCAAAGACTTCAATGTATAAAATTCATTACTTGAATATACTATAAATTAAATAAAAATAAAGCTGTGGATGTGATAAAGAGAGAAGCACACAGGACAAGAATATATATGTCTTATCACCACAACAAAATCAAATTACGTACTTAGGGTCAACAGAAATTATCTTTCTCTCAGAAATTCAGCTTTTCCATGTGGAAATTACCTATGTCAACAGAGATTTTTGACAACTCATGGAAAACACAACTTGTTGCCATTTTTACACACAGATTACAGTGAAAAATTGAAAACCATTTAATGAAAAAAACTTGATTTCTGTTTTTTTCAGAAGCTTTTGTTGGTGTTTTCTCTCTCCTGTTTTCCAAGGTTCTTTTCCAACTGAAAGGCTCCAGGAAAGGATGGCTCCTATTAAGGATCACACTTAAGAACACATTTAACTTTCATTGAAGTTTTAATGGGATTCAAGCATGTATTAAAGTACTTTTCTGAACTACTGCCAAAATTTGAAAGCTAAGTGTGAAGTACCTGTTTTTCAGCAGCTGCATGTGTTCAGGAGTCCGTTTCACTGTCACGTAATCTTCAATTCCTGAGGAAGGCTGAATTTCAATATTCCTCTGGTGGCTGAGTATCTGGATGGGCAGAATTTACTAGCAGGTTTTTAAAGTGTTTTAGACACTTAAGAACAAAAACCAGCAGCCAGTGATGTTTCCACTCACAATGAAATAAGAACTGAGTGACTTACTTGCATCTTGAAGTGCTTGAACACTTTGGAAAAATCTATCTAGTGGACTTAGGACAAAACCTTTTAATTGCAATATAATCAAAAAGAACAATGAAGGTTGTTGTCAGCAAAAACTGCATAAGAGTCTGTTCTTTTTGGGGGGGAACTTTCTGAGCTGTTTCTTCTCCAAGCTCTCAAGGCAGTTTTGCAGACACTGTCCCTTCTGGATCCTGGACAAGTCTTCTTCTTATTGTATTATTTCTTGATGCTATGACAGATTTATGATTCCCATATGCTAACATCATCTATCAGAGAGTAGTACTACAGTAATTTTTATAAAAATCAGTTAAAACTTGTTTTATTAAAATTTCTAGTAAAGACTTTCCTGAGTATGATTTATCTCTATATTAACTTCCATAAAAGGGCTGGAAATCTCCAAGTGAAAGGAAACAGCCATGCTCAAAAAAACAAAAAAAAATCAGAACAGTACCTCAAAAATTAATTTCATTTTAGGATGGCACTCATCTGTTTCTCTGAATACTCCAATAATGTCTTCCCTAATTGTGGATCCAGTCACTGCAATAACTGATGTCCTGGGTTTAATGCATCTCACCCTGAAACACATCTGAAATAGGGTAGATCAGCTTTGGCACCACATTTCCCATGGATATTACTTCAGTTCAAACATGTACATTTTTCTTCAGAAGGACTAGCAGGGCCAAATATGCTTTTAGTTTTCAAGGCTGCTGCTTCTATATTAGACTTGAGGATACACATTTTCCCCTGGAAGTTAGATGTACTTTTTGTAAGACTTTTAGTTTCCTTGATGAAATTTATAGCCTAAACCTACAAACCTTGCTTTGCAAGTGTTCTTTGACTGCCCTGCATGGAGCAATATTACTGATGTTTCACTCTCAATTTATTGTAAGGGGAATTTAAGGTGATTAATTGAAAGTGATTATGGATGTTTAAAGATGAAATGAGATGAAGTTCATCTTTGGTCTCTCTACCAAATACCCTGAAACTACAGCAGAAATTATGATATAAAATACATTTCTGTGTACATGTGCCCTGATCCTGCTCCTTCACAGAGACCCTCTGTGACTTCCTGCTGTCCCCCAGTGCACACTTGTGTCACTTTGCAAAAACACACTTAAACAAGACTGCAAAGCAGCTTCTTCCTTTTCCCCTTTCACAGGCAGAGAATTCTGTATTTGATTGTCAGCCATGCGCTGGGTGACTGAAACAGTTCAAGACAAAAGTTCCAGGAAAACATAAGTATTTTTTTCCTTTTCCCATGTTATCAGCACTGAGTAAAAACAGCAAACACATTTTACATGAACACTTTAAGATAAATTTTTTTAAAGAAAATAGTAATATAAAACCCTTTGTGATTTTTCCAAAACATATTATTCTCTCATCCTGAAGAAAATTGAGGATTTCCTTGAGACTACTATACTCAGCACGCACCTTATTTGCTAGTCTACACTCAGTTCTCTTTAAACCATCAGAAGAGATGAGTGTTTGAATTTACTATTTCAAGAGCAATATGATAGAGAGCACCTCAGATGGTCATCTACCTGGATGAAGATACAACTAGTGCAACACCCTGAGTAATCAGCTCCTGAACCAAGGCACACTGCTAATCAACCCCCCTTCCCTGATATGTTATTTTGCACCGGTTAAGCTCCCACACCACCTCACATATGCTAATAAATTCACCAGTCTTGATTGAAGGAGAGCTCATGTGCTACCAGTGCTTTCTGAAGAGTGCAGCTGGTCTTTCTGCACTTGGGTGGGCCTAAACCAAGCCTGCTCTTGCTATTCCTCATAAATAATTATGTGGAAATTTAAATTTACAGGGAGCATTACAAATGGACCAAACACATTCTTTATTACAAAAAAAACCAGAAAAACCAACAAACGAAACAATTCTGTTTAAAAAATAATTATTAAACAATTGCAAGAAACAGGAGAATATGCAAACATCTCAATTTTGAATGAAAAAATGCTAGTGAAAATAATTCATAAACTTACAAAAGAACAAATTTCATACTTGTTTAGGGATACGTGCTTTCTCCTTAGACCTCTAACCTGCCTGGTTTAACATCAAGCTGTGTATTTAAATGGAAACAACATCCTTTTCTCACCAAATTGTGCTCTGAAAACTCAGTAAGCAAGGCTGGAGTCAGCACTTGTCATAACTCTGAGGAGACCTGGCTTTGTAACTACTAAAAACTACCTGTAATCACTGAACAGTAATAAAAGTTCTATTACAGTGCAGGCATATATTCCTTTTTGCTTATGTTTTTCCTGACAGAAGATGCTCAGAGAAACTCTGAGCATCTTGAACCTGAAAACTTTCCTTGCAGAAAGCAGCATCAATCTATTCAGAAGCACAGAAACACTCTGGTAGTAAAACCCCAAAACAGTTGCTGGTAAAAGCATTAATAACGTGGTTTATCAAGAGAGAACAATTAGGAATTTGCTCAGAACTATCAACATGGTTTTCAAATGAATTCTTGTTGCTGAAGAAAATTTGAGAGGTTCTTGGTTTCCTTCCTGCTCCTCAGGAATTCATCTCATCGAAAGTCACTTGTCTGAATTATTCAGGTACCTACCTCTAAAACAAGTCAACAAGAGAAGCAAAAGGTAGAAACATGGAGTTCCTTTGCCATCATTTGGTGGGTTTCACTTTTTTCCAGCCCTTTACAAAAATTCTAACTGTAATCCCAGGCAAAATTGATATTTGTGGAAATGAATGGATGCAACGGATGTTTCTGGTATCAAGTGCTGTTACTCAGAAATATCACACTTTCTGCGCAGCAAACACATTTCTTTTTCTTCAGTGGGCCTCAGTTCCATTCCCCAGCTAAACAATATTAGGACTGGAGTAGGAAGTGAGCCAAACTGCTGTTTGCAACATGAAGGGATGAGGAATAAACACAACCTGATTCCTTCCCACCCTTCACCACATCACTACTGATGAATGCAAGCATGAATATGCAGGAAAAGGGTGTCCTGCTGCTTCCAGCTCCCAAGGCTGATTTATCCCACGTGGAAAGAAAGATGCAGGAAATGAATTATGAATATCAAAAATGCAGTTGTTACCTTTGATCTCCCTTGGGAAACTCTCATTTCTCATTGTCTCCAGTAATGGCAGTAAACGGATTTTTTTTCCCCCGCATAAACAATTTGTGCTCTCATTCTCATTTCCATGAATGGAACAATAGCAACAACAAACCAAAGTCTCTAAAAATTATCTGGTAAAATTCTGCATCAAGACCAGGGAGCTTGTTATCCCACCATCTGTTTGTGAGCTTCTCTAAAAAGCTGACTCTGTAAAGAGTAGTTTTATCCCCAATGCCAGCGTCTTCATTAGACTGAGGCTGGCTAAAGGCTTAGAATGCTCTTTAAATTTCCTCAGAAGAAACTTAGTAGATTATGCCTTTTTTTTTTATTGACCCTTAAATAATTTTTGTGCACGTCCCTAAAAGTTTTGTGGCCGTTTTTCTCCAAAGGAATTCGGATCTCTCTGAAATTTTTGTCCCTGGAGGTGTGCTGATATGATGTGAAAAGCAAAGGTGAAAAAGCAGATGACACCTGAATGACTCCAGTGTTGGAGAGCAGCCATGGCCTGCCTGCCCTGGGACTGGTGGTGCTGCCTTGCAAATTCTGTGGCAAGTGTGCAGAAATTTAATCTTTCCCAAACACAATTTATTTGGATTACAAACCAAATATTCACATATTAGAAATACTTAGGCAATATGCAAAACAAGATTAAAAAAAAATAAGAACATACCAAAAATGAGAAAGAAATTTGCATGCAGTTCAAAAGATTTTAATATTGATTAACCTAGACTATGGATAGTTTGAAGTGAAACAAAAACTAGGAAACAAAGCTGCCTTATATTTCAGAGGTAACCATAAGTATCCATGGAGCTGGAGGTGGTAAAAAATTATAAGGGTAAAATGTAATTATATAAACAAATGTGAAAGGGTTTTTTTTGTTTATTTGTGGTACACTGGATTTCACATCAAATTAAAGATTTATGCAGTAAATCATGCAGCAGCAGTAAAATCATTATGCAAATGTCATTTCTGTCTTCATGGCAAGGGTTTTCTTTAAATATGCATGCTCATTTGAGTGTTCATTTGAGCAGAACATATACTTACCTATAGAGTCGTTCCTCTTTATTTCCCAGATGCTCCTCTGACTGTTGTTAGGTGGCTTGTCTGATTTGTTTAGGGAAAGAAGGCACCTAAGAATAGAAGCCAGCATGTGAATTCTTCAGAATTCCTTGGCAAAACTGAGCAATGAGCATTTTTTAAAATACAAATAATGGACGCAAATTGCCAAGGCCCTGAGGACATTGCCACCCCTTACAAGTCCCAGGGCTCCCTAACACTAATAAAAAGGAAGTATTATCTCTTTAGTAGAGCCACACATTTAAATTAGATTTTACTAATAAAATAAGATTTGCATGTTCTTCAATTTTTCTTTGAAGTAGCTGTGAGCTTCTCTGTCGCACTCCAGGAATTTATGGGGGAGAAGTCCTCTATTACAAAGAAATAACTTTGGTTAAAAAAATTAAATAAAGGATTTTTTTTTTCTTGTAAGTTTATTGCTTTCTGGTCCTAAGTGTTCATATGTAGAACCTCTAAAATGATAATGGTACTGAGAGTTTTACCTCTTTATGTAGATGCTGTAGCAAGTTTGGAGCCCAGACTTAAAATTATAGCAAAAGCAACCAAAAAAAAACATCAAAGCCAAGAGAGTTCATTCACATGCTCTATAGGGTAGAGTGGAAAAATCTTCCAATATTAAAAATACCTATATTTTTTGTCATAAACACTTTTACACTCCTTCTGCAATTATTTTTAATTTCTGTGTAGTGATGAGCAAAAACATGAATCTCAGCCAGTCTATTTGCCAAGAAGAATTCAATTCAACTGAAGCTCATATTCTTTGTTAGGAATGATCAGGATAGAAATCTACCAAGGTGCAGAAGCCTTCCCAGCTGCTTTTGTGTCCAATGCTCTGCATTTGCAGCTCCCTTGTCCATGGTGTGTGGCAGGCTGGCTCTGGAGACAGCTTGGCCAAGCCAACACCGTGGCAAATGCACACAAGAGCTGTTCTTAGCCTCTCCTGAATAAACTTACCTTTCTTCATTATCTGGACAGAAAGCCCAGGCTCTCCATTTAAGCAGAAAATTCTGTGTTTAAAATAAATCAGTGCTAAAATTGCCGACTGCATTTTTGTCTGAAAATAAATAGCCAGCACTTCTCTTAGGTAAAATTAATCTTCATGCCTAGGCATAACACTTTGCCTTTACAATGTGTATCTTTCACCTCCTCCCTATTTCACAGTCTTAAATAAGGTTTAAATATTGCATAACTCTTCTGTTTAACTCTCTGAATGATGAAGAATTTCAAGTTAGATGAAAATCCTGATAAAAACATGCCCTGAAAAATATCCAGAGTATGAAAGAATATAAAGAGAAAGCTGGCATTTCATATTTCACAGAAACTCCCAAGTGTTCAGTATTTGTTTTCATTTTGCACTGAAACAAAATGTAATGCTTTTAATACTTTCATAAAGCATGTCTGTGTTAAAATGTCATAGACACAATAAAAACATCAGGTTTTAAAGCTCCCTCTGTGTTGGGTCACAGATAATCAGATACTTTACCACCAAAGAAGTAATTTTCACCTAAAAACTTTCTAGAATAAATATATTTCTTCATTATTTCAAATTCAAAAAATTAACATTTTTCCAGTGTATTTTATTAGAAAATTTTCAATCTACTTCACATAGAAATATTAGCGAAATATGTCATCAAACCACATTCAAACAAATGTTAGAGAACATTTATTTTCATTATTCTCTTATCTCTGCTAGAGAGATATATTGATTACCACTAGTTCAATGTCAAGGTCCTAAAAATAGAAAGCTTTATTTAATAAAAAGTAGAAGGGACATTGTTTCTATCCTGGATTGCCTCACAACACCCAGTGGCAGAACAGGTGGGTGAAAGAGGCAGGATGACAGGAGATTCAGGAGTAGTATCAGCTCTCATGAGGACAGAGAGCTCTCTCTCTATGGCTTTCTAAGTTTACGTGGCCTGGAAGGCTAGAAAGATATGATAAAGACTGGATGCAAGTTAATGTTCCGCAATGCAGAAAGTCTCTGCTGCTATTACATTATAAGGTGTGGCTTGACCCCAAGTGCTGGATTTAGCCTCCCATCCATCACAGGCTAATTACATTTGCAGACCAAAAAAAAAAAAGGTAATAATTCAATGTGATGTGCAAGGAAGTGACCATGTAACTGCCATTAACCTATGCATCATGCTAAGTAATTGTCCTAAAGTCCTCCTACTAATTCTGGCTTGTAAGTTTTTTTGTCACCTATTTCAACAAAACATGCCAATGGAGAATATTATCCTCTCCTAAAAATGGACATGTGTGCTCACTCCACAACCATCACATAATGTGAGGTGTACTATGTAACACAGCCTTTGAGCAAATCAGGTAAATGGGGAAAAATTTCAGTATGTGAAAGAGAAATTGCTTGACACAGCTTCACTTACATTACACAGGGACCCTGTGCTGCAAATTTAGGCCATAAGGAATATTTGTTAGACTGATTTACCTTGTTACTGATGCTGTACTATTAAATTGTTATATGCCTTAGTGATGGCAAGGTATTGAAAATAATTTTGTGAGGAAAATGAAAGTGTACATAATAAACCCAGTGCTGAAAAATTGCTCAAGGGAATCTCTCACGTATTCACTGATGACTGCAAAGCAATGGAAATGCCCCTGAAACATCTTCAGGGCCTTTGGTTCACACTCTTGAGGATGCTGTCAGTACATCCTGTGCTAACAGAGGTTCAACATCTAAACTCCAGTAAAAGTTGCATATGTTAACTACTCAACTTGCAGCATAAACTCTATGAGGTCCCAGTAAAGAGAGCATGGAAAAAATTCATTATTCTCTTTGGAGGGACAGTGAGACTCCCCAACCACAACCTTGGCAGATGTGCACAGGCCTTGTCCTGCCCAGGATAAAAACTTCAGCTCCTGTTGTTAAGGACTCTGCTTTTAAAGACAACCCTTGTTATTTCTCTATGCTCCTAAAAAACCCAAATTATCTTCTACTCACTGAGCTTCCTGGCAGCAACTAAGAGAGTTGGCAGGGGTTTCCCTGTGAGTGCACATAGGACCAAGACATAATCCTGTCTTTGACAATGTACTAATGAGTGATAAATTCTTTCAAATGCAAAGAAGAGAGAATGGATGTGTTAATAATCTTTAAGCTCTCTTACTGCAAACAGTAGCTGCCTGTTCCTAATTATTTAAGTAAAAAAAACATGCCACATCAGAAGTCTTTTCCCCAAATCCCTAAATCAGTTGTCTGCTATGAGCTGAGAAGGAGGAATGCTACAGGCAATATTTGCAACTACAAATATATCCTTTTAAAAACATCATTCCTAAACAAGTCTAATTGATGCTCACATCTTGCACCTCTTGAACAGTAACACCAAATATTTTTGTAAAAATATTCATGCGATTAGAATGAGATATAAAAATCCCATAGGCTTGAAAAAAAAGGCAAGTAATGATGTCTTTGCAGACACCTGATTGGACAAGTAAAATAACAAATACAAGATGTTCAAATCCACATCTGCTTGTGGACACTTTGTAAATTTAAGCAGGCTACACTTGGTCACTGAGCAGGTCACTAAAGGTCTGCAGAGGGGGTGCACCACAGCCACACAAGGAGGAGGAAGCACAGAGAATGGCGTCATACACCACTCAGAGGACAATCTGCTGCTGATTAAGAACCCCTGGAACACTTATCAAGAAAAAAAAAACCCAGCAAGGCTCATTAGTTCACATATAGTACTATGCTAACAGCTGGCACACAGCTGGCTAGCTTTGGCATGGGAGAACTGATGTACCTCTAGCACAAAACGGTGCAGCAACAGAACTACACTGGGATGGAAGGAAGGAGAAGACACACTCTCACATCTAGTTTGGTGTGGGAAAGGTCCTTCTGAGCTCCCTACTGGAAGCGAATTAAGGTTCTTTGAATTTGGCAGGCTGCCTCTCACAATAATCAAAGACAGAAGGATCTGTTGAGATGCATCAAAGACAGAAGGATCTGATACTACAACTGTGGCATCCCAATATCAATTCCTAAGAATAAAATGCTGGATCTCAAAATTACCAATCCTGAGAAATGTGTGAACATTTTTGTTCAACATGAACATTTCAAAAAGTCAAATCTTTGTGGGATTTTGCTTAGTCTTTGACCTCAGCAGCACCCTGTAGAAATAGGTTATATTCTACAGGTTGTAATATTCTGTGTGAAAGAGAATTTTCCAACACAGATTCGAATTAGCTTCTTTGCAGTTTCACAGAGTATCTTTCTCATTGTACAGGAGAAAAAACACTAACTTCTGATCTATTACTTTTTTTTACTATTCTGCAGTTTGAGGCTAATTGGCAGAAGTGGATTTTTTGCTCATGTGTTGAAGTACTTGTTTATATGCCCCTTCCTCATAAAGGAAGCCTTGGTCTTAGTTTTTAGGAAGAAATCTTGTGGTGTCTCATCATTACCATTGATTCTCCTCTCCTAGTCCTGAACCTATCCTGAAATGTGACAATATTCTTGGAGACAAATACTTCAGCAAGCATCTTAGATGAGGGCATATAGTGTAATAATAGTGGCATTATGTTATTTCCCAGTATTGCACTCCATTAAATCCTCTGCCCAGCCCCTGAAAAACTGATGGCTTTTCTGAATAGTGGGTTGAGAAGGTACCTTCAGGTTTGTGTTGATAACTGTTTGTCATGTAATCAACCCTTCAACAGTAAAGGAGGAAAATGATGATGCAGCTTCATGTCACACTCAGTTGATGCGCTTAATGTGTTTATATCCTGTGTCTATATATGAATTTTGAAGTACTTTAACAACACATTTGTGTATAGGCTAAAGAATGAAAAGTTCTGATGTTACTAAAAAGTACCTATACCATCTGCATGGACACTTGTGAACTGAGAGAAGTGCTCAGCACAGCATATTGTATAAAAGATACCATATAAAATAGCTCATTTAAAATTGTAAAACTCTTAAAATAAACATGAATGAAACAAAAATAAAGCCAGACAAGAACAGAAGGATGACGCGGGGAACAAAAACAGTATTCTCAACAAAAAGTGAACATTTTTAGTGATTAAAAGGAAATAAAAACTCAGCTTTCTTGAAGGATTATTACTCATTTAATAGGACACTTAAAGGGCAACTAAAAGACATATTTCAAAACAAGACTTTTCAAAAGCCTAACAGGGACCAGTTCTGTTGTTATCATATTTCTAGACTCCCATACCTTCTGGGGGGTTTTCTCACAAGCAGCTCTTCACAGCAGTGTTGTACCAGCTTCTTCACCAGGGCTCCTCCAAGGCTCTCCCAGATCAGCCAGCCCACCCCCTTTTATCCCAGTTATCTTCCTTAGCCACAGCTGCTGCCCAGTTAAGGACATCACAGCTGCAGCCCATTTAGAACAACTAGGACTGGGGCAAGGCCACTTATACAATACATAGATTTTACTGAGGCCCTAATTGTATAGGCCCCTTACACAATATAGATATTTCACTATGGCTTAAAGGCCACCTCTACTATACAGTTCCAGTCTTGTTTGATTTAATAATATGAGAAAAATTTTGATAACCCCATGGGTTTTATTCTTTATATCAGTGATTAACGGTCTGTGGAGACTTATCCACAACTTTGTCCAACAACAAATCATAAACCAAGAGAACCCCATAAACAGGTGGGATTTCACATTCCCTTCCATCATTCTGCACCGTGTCACAGTGAAGTCCATTTCTGAGGGGTTTGGATTGTGCTCTTCCCAGATCTCTTTCATCCCTGTCTTCCTTTCCAAAGGCAGCCTTATGTGGTCCAAACAAGTGCTGTGTGATTCTGCATCTCGGATAGAAGAGATCTGCTTCCAAATTTGAAGTGTTGAAGAGCCTGCCAACCCAGTTCTGGGAGTGGCATTTCTTTTTGTGCCTCCCAGAATCAGGATGCCAAAAGTTTTACACCTGAGCAGAGTCATTTACTCTGTAAAAGAATTGTTACCCTGGCTTCTCAATACTTTTCATAAAATTTATGTTTGTTTTTGCTGAATGTGTTTTATGGACAACTGTAAAATGTCTGTGGGTAACAGCTACAGAGCTTGCAACAGCAAAGAATTAAGGCACTGCTACCCCTGGAGTGCTAATGAGGTAAAAATGTGCTGAATGTTCATACTTTCATGGGGATACACATATTATGCTTGCTACAGGTGCACAATGCTAATTTGCTTTTTGGGCAAACCGTGCTCAATTTGCATAATTTTAACATCCTGAAACTTGCAAACATCAGGAAAATCTGTGTGTTTCTCTGCCTGTAGCATTAAGATATTGAATATCTAAGAATCAATATAAACTCTCAGAACCAGAGGGAAGCCCTGCTGGGGTCTTGCATTTGCTAAATTATAGGATCAAAGCCTTGAGGTACTCCAGTCCAGGTCCCTTGTCTGTAACCAACACAACCATGGAAATATCACTGTCTGCAGGGCCAGAACTACTTTTTCTCATTCAGTAATACTTTGGGATTGTCAAATACTCATGATCCATCCGCTTGGAGACATTTCTGTGAGCTTAGCTCACAGATAAATAAAGAACTAAAGTTAGATATTATCTTTTGTACAATGGTTGGGGAGCAATTTATATCTTCAAGTTTGCTCCAGCCATAACTGAACATGATTCAGCCTGTATCTACATCTCAAAAATAAAGGTGCAATATTTTTATTACTCCATCTTTTCATCATTTGTCATGTTAAATCTTTCTCTGTGTGTTGAAATAACTTGAGATAAACACAATTAGTAGAAGATGAAGGCATCTTTCCAGTGGTCACTACAGCAGAGAAGTTTGTTGGTGAGAGGATGTATAAAGAATGCCATATAAAATAATTTTAAGAAAATATGAATATGCATCATTGAAACAGCACACTGAATCCATGCAAATGCAGGATTACTAGCAGGGAACAACTGTTAAATAGTAATCACAGTTCAACTGAGATCCTTAAAACCATCTTCAGATTATTCTGGGTTGATCAGTATAGGGTTACCTGGCTACAGAATAAAAATTTGTCTTGCAGTGCATCTTGCAAAATGAGAGTTTTTCAAAGAGAGAATTTTACATGAGAGAGAATTTGAGCCTGTTGTTAAAAATATGCAGTATCTTGACCTTTTCTCCTGCCACTATGTAAGTCTCTGTAAAATCTCTGGTTTTTCTACTGCTTTGGTAGCTATGGTATTTTTTTGCACAAATGTACAGCTAAATCAAAAGCAGTAGTAAGCAGAGGCTGCAGTCACAAAATGGTTGGAGATAACCATGAGAAAGAACAAGATTAAAAAAGTAACTGTACGTTGAACACATCAGAGGAAGGCAAAAATTTAAAAAAAAATTAAAACCAGAAAGATTACACAAAGCAAACATTAATTTGGCAGTTTTAAAAACACAAGTGGAATACATGTTCTGGCATCAGAGAAGTATTGATTAGAAAGAGACACAAACCTTCCAGATACTAGAAAAAAGTTTGAAATTTTTTTTTTCAGTAGAAAAAGTAGTTTCTTGGGATGAAAGGATAGGATGTCCTGGATTTTGGAGGGAGTTTTTGTTTGTTTGAATCTTAAAGTGAGTAGGTGTGGTGCTGAACAGGAGGGAAGTAATATTATAAAATCTTTTGTGACTTTTCCCCTCTGACAGGACCACAAGAACTTCTTTACTTCATAGTAAGGGAAAGTCAAATTTTCCCTGGAATCACCATGGGATCAGTCCTGAAAAATCCAGCTGTGCCACAGCAGGATGTGTGTCAGGCAGGCACAGGAGCCACCGAGAGTTCTCCCAACAGCTCAGATCAGTCAGAACAGCATTTCTGACCTTGGCATGATCCTAACACCACTAAACACAACTTGTTCTGGTTTTGGATAGGGATTGCTTCTGTCTGCACCACACACCTTGAGTGCTCAAATTTTGTTTTTTTTCATTAGGTGTTTCTTATTTTTGTTCATTCCTCTCTTTATTTACCACAACAGTTCTTGCTTTTTTTATTTTTGGTTGCTTCTTTATTAGCACTTCATGTACAGTACCCTTCATCCCCCACCTGTGTCCTTTGCTGCCTTCCACTCTGTCTCTCCTTAAAATTTCCTTTAATTCTTGCCTCCTCTAGTAATTCTGCCACACATTACAAACTCCTGAACTATTAAGAAACAATGACAACACTAAGGGCTCTCAAGACAGATTGTGGGGACTAAATAAAAATAAACTGATTCAAGCTTTTAAACTAATAGCAATTAATGCTACGATTCCTGGAAAGGGCAACTCTCGCTTTCCCTAGTGAAAGGGTTTTTTTTGAACTCAGCAGCCCAACAATAAAGCTGCCCTGAAGTGTAAAAATGCCATCAATCTGGCACACTGCAGTATTCCCTCAGTGAGTCTCTCCAGCAGGTGCATCATTTATGGTTTAAACACTGATGATCTCAACTACCTATCTGCAGCTTCACACCACAAATATTCCTCTGCTTTGATGCCTTAGGAATTCTCGCCAACATTAACAATTACAGCAATTTTTGAATCAGAGTATATCTTCTGATTACTAGGAAATTATATCCTTGTGGAAAGTAATGTATTTTTAGTATACTTGGCACACTTTTAGTACAGCTAAGTATTTGTAGAATACTTGAATTACAGCAAGTATACTCATTTTTCATAAGTGTAGAGTGACACATTATAAAACAAATTATTATAATCAGAGATTTTCTGGAAGTTCTCAAAGATCTTGATTCAAAATGGGACAAGTTTCTACCAGTAGCCTCCACCCACATTAGCAGAGAGTGGGAGCTGAGGGGGTTCAGCACCTTCGAGGGAAGTTCCCTGCTAAAACCCAACCCTGCAGCTGTGGCAAAATGAAATTTCTTTGATTGCTTCTGCTCATTTGCATACTACAGCTCTGATTCAGGCATGCTGATAAATGACACTAGAACATCACGCTGTTCTGCCTGCCTTGCTATTCATTGTTTTTCAGATTTTGGGGGCTTTGGTGAGGAGTTTGTTTTTCACTTGGAGCCCACATTAAAGACACTACCCAGAAACTCCCCTAACGCTTGGGGGTCATGAACACACTGATGTATCCAGCAGCTCTGTGATCCCAGCAAAGAGAATGAGGAATGTGGTGACTGATGATGATGAATGGGTTCCATGGAAATTTATACAAATTACACACAAATGGCATTCACATAAATTCCATATTAATTATGCCAATTACTTAGGAATATGAATTCAGTGGGATTTTTAAAAGGAATTATGGGAAATTTTATAAGCAAGGTTTATAAAAAGTCTGTGAAACGTCAAGAACTTTGAAAGAAATATGAAACAAAATATTTTAGGGTTTAAAATAAACTCTCTTGAGGAGTGCTACAAAATATTCATCCCACGTCTGCCTATGGTGGGATTTCTTACAGATTTCTTTCAAGGAAGTGATTTTACAGACAGTTCTGGGATGAAATGAGCTTCCAAGTTCCTTTGGTGACTGTTGTTCGCTCAATGACAACACGCAACAGTTTGTTGCTCTCTTCAATTCTTCTTCTTATCTAAGATTGCCTGTACTTTCCTGCTTAAAAACTGCTGCAAAGCATTAAAAGGCAAGCATTTGAACTAAAGAAGACCTATGTATTCTAAATTCATTATTTCCTTGTATTTTTTGCAGTCAAAGGCATTATTTGCAGTGTACATGTATCATTCTTAAGGGCAAATCTACAAGGATGGCTTTGAGATGTATCTGCTGCTTGCAATAATATTTTATATATGTTATGCCACAGATTACTGCATAGAGATTCAGAGAAAATGACCACTTTTTTGAGATATGAACATGAGGGCTTCTTTTGGAATGAATAAATTTATTATTATGAAATTTACATTTTTTAAAATCACAGTAGTGATGTCCACACCAATCCTTACAAACTCTTCTATAAAGAAAATTCTGCCATCACCTTCTTGTAAAGAGTTAATATCAAACCAAATGTGCTTTGGAAGCCAGTTGATGTATCAATTCCCTGTTTCACCATGCTTTGTTCAGCTAATAGATACCATCTGTCAAATCCAAACATATATATTGAGAAGAACATTTTGCATCACTTTGAGTTTCTCCATGGAGCCTCAGTGAGGAAACCATTGCTACGTGTGTCATACCATATCCCCTCTGAAGGCTATTGAAGATTCATCAAGAGGGCTGGCTGATAAATGGGGTTTTGTGCAGCTCAGAAAACCTAACGTGGGGTATTCCATTCCAGATTTCTCCTGGCAGTGTGTACTGCTGTGCCCATCAGCCAAACCTTGTGTGTGAAAGTGTACTGCACCTTCAGTTCTGATAGCCAGCAAACTATAGGGTTTTGTCATTAATGATGTCTTTTTATATGCACTTTAGGGATATTTGAGGTCTTGGTAGCTCCTGTATTCTTCACACTACAAATTATGATCATTATGTTATAGGAATATGTCTTCACACTTGTCAAGTTTCTCATTTAATAAAAATAAAAAAAAACAAACCTACATGTTGGACATTCAATTCTGAATCAGTAATAGAAATTTAACTCAAAGTCTCATACATGTTTCATATACATTTAAATACCATTTTTATGCTTTGAACTATTAAACTGGTCTGTTTTTCCAGTGTTGTAAGCAATTTCCTGCAATGAAACACCAAAGCCAAGGAAAGAAAAAAAAAAAAAAAGGCATCCAAATTAATCTCTGAATCATCCCAAGGTTTTCATCTTGGGGATCAAATTGGGATTACAATTAATTTTCTTAAACATGTTTCATGTTGTCACTGTTACAGTAAATACAAGAAAGTAGTTATTTCCAGGGAGAAATGTGTAAGCCTTGAAATGGTTTGTGGTTGGCTGAGATTTTTTATTGACCAAGAGTCCACAAATATCTTCTGATCCTCAGATATGTTTATGCATTTTCTTAACCATGTTTGCTTTCCTTGGATAAAACTACTTTTGGACCCACAAAGCCACCTCTAACTGCATAAGTTTCCAATCTTCTCTTCACTACTAGAACATTACATCACTAAATACAGCTGATATCCTCTGCAATAGCAGAAGACTGGGAAATATGATTAAATTCCAGTACTGAGTATAAGGTCAATAAATATTTTAAATCATCATAGGTGTGCTCCTGTACTTTATTATTTATCCATTCAGAATTGGTATTAAGCAAGTTTTTAACAATTTAATCCTCCAAAGTTAGCTATAAGCTATCTCCAAAAACTCATTATCTAGAGAAACTATCAAATCCAGAGAGTTGCCTCTCTGTTCCATTTTCTGATTTCAAACATGCCTCAGTCAAATACTTCCAGTACTGTATTTCATTATTTGCTGCAATTAATTTTGTTGAACTATACAGATTTGGTTCTTTTACTTCGAGTTCTTAAAGTGCTTCGAAATTTTCCTTAATTAGTTTGAATTGAGCAGCCAAGGATGTATGTAACACACTGACTTTTTCCAAGGCAGGTATCTTCTAATTTCTTCTTATTTTAGATTTGCCCATACTTCATTTATTCACATCTGAGTAAAATGGCAGTTCACAGGCAGAAATTATATCTTTTTTCTGCAAATCTCTGTAAACCTCACTACCTGTATGCAGAAAAAGACAACTGCATACAGCTCCCTCAGTTCTGCTGCACATCTACCTCGTCCCATTTGTTCCTCATTCTGAACCAGGTTCAGAAGACATTACTGAAATGTTCAAAAGAATATTAATGACTGTCCTCCAAAAAAACACTTTTATTCACACATGCAAAGGGTCAAATTTCTGGTGAGTCTGAAGATCTCAAGGACTTGATTTGGTATAGAAGGATTACTGATGATAATTTACTGATGATAGTTTCAAAGCAGGGAAATATGTCAGGCATATGTCGCGTGATTATAACCAGAACAGAGCTCCGATGTGCCCCCAAAATCCAACCACTCCATTCCCAAGCATTACCCTGGACCACTTCAGCAAAGTAACAGGTTTTCTCTCTTCCAAATCTTTAAAACAACTCCTGCTGTCATCAGTCTCAGAAAAGTTTTTCCTTTTCATATCCTTCTCATGCCTGCCCAGATAGCCAGTGTTCTCTGGAAGCACATTTAGTTTGATTTTAATTTTGGGTTTTGCTAGTTTTGTGGGGTTTAGTTGTTGGTGGTGGATTTTTTGTGTTTTATTTCTCAGCAGAATCATTCTTATTTCTTCTGCAGTGCCTTGACTGGTTCCTTCCTTTCTTATTAGCTCTGACAGCCATGGCAATTGCATGTGCGTGCCTCAGAGACAGCTCCAGCACTCACTGCAGCTTGCCAAAAGATCTCTTATTTAAAATTACAACCGTTGGACAATTTCACATATGTACTTCAAAGGCACTTTGTTCTGACAATACACATCCCTCCAAAAGGTCTTGAACTTGCAAGTTGGATAATGTACCGCGTTCTCCCTGACAGAAAATATGATTGGTTTGTTTTCAAGAAGATCCTTGCTGCTTTTATCTCTTCACTTTTCCAAATCTATAAATATTTTGGTATAACACAGAACGTTAATTTATGCAGAAGACAGTCAGGTTTCTGTAAGGCCATGTGTTTCTTACAAGATATATCATATATTTGTCAAGCTGAAAAACCTACAGAGATGGTATGGAAATCACATTTCTTTTTTCTCTTATTTTTTTTCCTTACTGTTTCTTGGGTTTGTTTTTTTTTTAGTTTTTGGGGGGTTTTTTTGTGCTGCTTCAAAATGAATCAACTATGACACCATATGCTGCAACAATTGCTGAGAATGACAAAAGTAATATATTTTTCTCAACAAAACAGCACCATTAAATTAAAGAAATTGTATTTCCCTTAAATCTTCCTGTATCCTCCTGGCTCACTTAACATCTTGCTTTATTTCTATGTAGGCTCTTGCCATCCTTCCTTTCACTGGGGCAGGCTTCTTTCTAGAGAAACATGAGCATCCTCTGGCTACTGCTGGAATAACTGAGATGTCCTTCACTTTAAAGGTGGAAGAATCCTCCACCTCTGCCAGGACCTCCACTGTGCCAGCACATTCAGGGTGGATTTGCCTTGGGATTTGACATTCCCCATTTAACAGCATAAGTTTCACCTTGTTCTTCCTGTGAGCCTATTAAAATAAAGCTGCAATAAAAATTATAAAATATATATATATACATATATATATATAAAATGTATTTATATTATATATATAACGTATTTATATTATACATAACGTATTTATATTATATATACAACGTATTTATATTATTTATAATTATATTATATTATATTATATTATATTGTATTATATTATATTATATTATATTATATATGTATGCTATTATATATATAACGTATTTATATTATACATAACGTATTTATATTATATATACAACGTATTTATATTATATATAATTATATTATATTATATTATATTATATTGTATTATATTATATTATATTATATATGTATGCATATATATATATGTACACTAAATACTACTCTCAAGTTACAACTTTCTTCTTTAAAAATGTGTATCACTTATCATGTTTCAGCCTACAATTTATCTGCTTTTCACAGCAGAAGAGTTATTTGCTCCTTGCTCTGCTTGAAGGGGTCAAGTTGCAAGAATTATCAAGAGAAATCCTCACTCTGTTTGAAATTAACTGGATGTGGATATCAGTTGGCTGAACAAAAGGAATGTCTGATTATGCTCTAAGCACTGAAGATACATTGCATATCTAGGAAGATTTTCTTCTCATTTCTTAACATGTTGCTTGGTTACCTCATCAAACTTGTCATCTGTGAGGAAACCCATCTCATGAAGAAAAAAATAAACCATAAAGCTAACTCCCCTGGGACTGAAATGGGAGAAGGGCTTTCTATTTGTGCTTATTTCTGAAGTTTCAGCTCAAAACTCAGTTGCTATGTTCACACCCCAGATATGAAAAAAAATATAATTGCACAGATTATTCCCAAAAAATTGTGTCATGCCCCATAGTGGAGTGTTCTGACCCTCGGTGTGACAAACCTCACTCTGTGTTCAAAAGTTGCCAGGACCTTGGATAAGGCTTCATGCAAATCCCTTACAATCAATTCTTCACTTTTCTGTAGGCCACAGGTACTAACTTCTAAGTTAGAAGGCCAACAGACAGAGAAAAGTTTGGCACAATCCAACGCTTCACATGCCACTAAACCCAAAAATCTTGAGAAGCCTGGACTTTCTCTAACAGTTCACCATCATTTGGAGACAACACAGAGTCAGGCAAGTTTGACACTGGAAAATGGCTTTCCCAAGCATTTCTCCTGTGGTTGTGGTAGACCTATCCTTGAGTGTGCTCTGCTCATGAGATTATATCTCCCTCCATTTTCCACAGGCTGTGCCGAATTCAGCAAACCTCAGTTCCGGGGCATAAAAGAAGATGACATGACAATAATGATAATAAAGATGATGATGATGATGATAATTAGTAGTAGTAATAGCACCAAAACACTAACAAAAAGACCAACCAACCAACCAACCCTCTCCAAACTAAAAGAAGCCATCTAGAAAAGAATCCCTCAAACCTCAGTTCCGGGGTGTAAAAAAAGATAACGATAATGATAATAAAGATGATGATAATGATAATTAGTAGTAGTAGTATTACCAAAATACTAACAAAAAAACCAACCAACCACCCCTCCCCAAACTAAAAGAAGCCATCTAGAAAAGAGCCTCTCAAACCCCACGCAAAGAGCTTTGGCGGGAAGCCGTCAGCTCCCTCTGGGCCGTGTTACACCGGCGCTGCAGCGCCTCTCCCTCTGCCCATACGACCCCTCCGACCCTCCCCAGCCATCCGCCGGCAGCAGCGTGCGCTTCTCCCGCGCAGTCCCTCCATCCATCCCTCCATCCATCCGCGCCGGTGTCGGTGTCGCGGTGTTGGTGTCGGTGCCGGGCCGGGCGGGCCGGGCCGGGCCGGGGCGGGGTCCGCAGCGCGCACGGTGCCGCCCCCGGCGGGCAGACGGGCGCGGCGGCGTCACGCGGCGGTGCCGCCCCCCGCTCCCGGCGGCCGCCCCCGCCCGCCGCTGCCGCCGCCGCCGCCGCGCACCCGCAGCAGCGCCCGCTCCGCTCGGCTCCGCTCGGTGGGCGAGCGGCACAGGCAGCCCCGGCAGCCGCGCCCGGCCCGGCCCGGCCCCGCGGCCCCCGCGCAGGTAAGGCGGCGCCGCCGAGGAACAGCCCCGCTCCGCCGCGGAGGAGCCGGTGGTGGTGGTGGTGGTGGCGGAGAGAGAGAGAGAGAGGCTGGTGGGTTTGCGTGCGGCGTTGTGGAGAGGTGGATGGCGAGGAGAGGAGATGGTGGAGCGGAGGTGTAAGTTAAAGGTTGGATGCGGTGATTTATTGCCCCTTGCCGAGGCGGGGGGGAGGAGGAGGGGAAGAAGGGGGTCTGCGAGACTTGAGCGATAAAATCAATCTGCTGCATGTTCTCCCTGGCGTGAGGTGCCGCGGTGAAACGCGAAGCCGGGGCAGCGGTGGGATATCGCAATATTTATTGTTGTTATTTATCGGCGGCGGGCTGAAAGAGACGAGGGGCTTGTGCGGGAAGTGCATTGATAATTTGGGACATTTTCTATTGTGTGTCAGAAGAAAGAGGGCACTCGGCTTCTTCTATATGTGTTTGAAACTGTTTAGGTTCCTGCTGATGGTGTGCATTTTTGAAGGGGTAGAAATTATATCATAAGCATATTGAAATAAAGACATCTGCAGACTGGAAGGGGAGCAAAATCGATCATTCCAGCCGCTTTGGAAAGAATTTGATTCTAGAAATTACGTAGAAATGAAAGGAAAAGATTAATGATGCTGTTAAGTCTGCTTTTGAATTAGAGCGCTTCTCCCTTTGGCTGCAGCAAGGTTGTTTTTCAGATCCTTTTATTTCATCCGGTAATTTGTGAACTCTGGTCTTCCCCGCACCCAGAGACAATGCACTGTATTTCATACAATAAGGATTCTGCCAAGGATTGTGCATGCCAACCGACCTGGCATTTATTAAGGATTTATTGACCTATGGGTGTCTCTCTCTCTCTCTTTTTCTAATTTGAAAAGGCTCAATCGGGGCACCTGTGACTAAATCATGATTTTTGAAGAATAAAAAATGGTTGTAAAGGGGTGGGGGAAGCACACGAATTCACTGGCGAGGCTCTGAATGCAATAGCTACATTTATATCGGTTTGTGCCTATTCCTCGCTACATATGTGCCTGTTCATGGATACATTGCTGGGAGGGATGCCTGGTGCTTGAGAGCCATTTGAGATAGATAGATTCACAGATAGATAGATAGATAGATATCAATAAATTGTCCTCTTCCGAGAATGAAAGTGTCCCTCTGCTTTGGAAATGACTAGACAAGACTGTGCTGTTTATTGGCAATGTGTGGATTACACCGGCAGTAATAAATAAGCAATTGTTTGCTGGGCTATTTCTTGCGTCTTTCTCCTTTCTTTTACGGTCTTTCCACCTCTCTGTCTTTTTGTATTTCCTTTTTTTTTTTTTTTTTTTTTTTTTATTTCCCTCTTTTTTTTCCTTCTTTTTCCTTTCCCCCTCTCGCCGCTGCTGCTGCTGTGTGTGTGTGTGTGTGAGTGAGTGAGGGGGCAGGCAGGCGCTGCAGCCAGCGGCAGGCAACGGGCAGGGATGCAGGGATACAGGGATACAGGGATAGGGATGCTCTCGAGGTGGGATCCCCGCGCGGCTCTCTCCGCGGACACCTGTAGGGATCGCTCTGGCACGCACGGCGGCCGCGCACACACGCTCGCACACACTCACACTCGCACCGCGTCCTTGCCTGTCTCCCCACCCCTGACAGACACCACAGGCTCCCGGCGCCCTCCCGCTCCCGCGCCCCTCGCACGGAGGCGCAAACCCTTCCCTTCTTTAGCCGCGCTCCTCCCGCAGCCGCGGCGCCCGCCCCGCGCACCTTGCGCTCCCCTCCCTTCCCGCCGCGCCTCCCGGATTCCCTCCCCACCGCCCCTTCCCCCGGGGCCAGCCCGGTAACCCCCGTGAGCACACACACACACACACACACACGCACCCCGTCTCCTCCAACCTCCCCTTTCCCCCACTCATCACACAGCCCCCTCCCTCCGTGTCATTGTCCCCGCACGCCGTGTCTCACACCGCCAGCCAGCACCCGGCTCCCCGCACCCCTACCCGCCCCAAACCCGCTCCATCACCGCCTCCTTCCCCTCCGCCGCAGCGGCCGCCCGCGCATCCCCTGCCCGCCCCGGAGCGCAGCCCCCCGGGCTCCGCCCGGGCTCCCCCCGGGCTCCCCGCGGAGCGCAGCCCACGGCGGGTCCGCTCCGCTCCGCTCCGCTCCGGTCGGGGCGGGCGCGGGCAGCGGCGCCGCCGCCCCGTCGGGCCGCGCAGGGCGGAGCTGTTCCGGGTGCTGAAGCGGGAGCGGCCGCTCGGCTCTGCCGTGCCGCAAGCCAGCGGCGCCCCAGCCCGCGGGCACCGCCGCGCCCGGGAGCGCCCTTTGGGGAGCGGGGATGCGGGGGCTCCCGGAAAATCCCTCGACTGGATGGTAGCGGCTTTGCCCCGGGTGGCTGCTGCCGAGGGGCAGGGAGGGCGTGGGGGGAACATGGGGTCTGCCTGATGCTGGTGGGCACGCCTGGTATCTGCCCGCGAAGTTTGGGGGGGTTTCTCCTCTTCTCCCTTTTGCTGCTCTTGCCCATCTCACGTGTGGCAAATAATAAAAATAATCGTGTTGACATTTAGAGGAACGAAATTAAATATAGAGAGAGTAGGAGGTGACTTAGCAGCTCTGAACGTGTCAGGTGCAGGCAGCTGAGGTGTGTGCCTGTTTTTAAAACATTTCTCCCTGGCAGGGTCATCTCTGCCCCCTCTCCCCACACACGCATGCACACGCACACACACACACACACACACACACACCCCAGTCCAGAAGAGGGCTTGGCAGCAGCTCTGGCCATGCTATTGTGCCTGCCTAAGTGTTGCTGGCAAAGAAACGTAAGGGAGGGGAAGGGGAAGCGCTGAGTGAGGGAGGTGTTGGAGATCCTCTCCTCCATCAGGAGAGATCTGCTAATACACAGCTTCCAGGAAAGATACAGCAGCTCTGGGGCAGAAAAGCAGCCTCTCCGCTGAAACGTTTTGGATGTAGAGATCTCTTCAGAGGATAAGGGTGAACTGTGGCATATATATAATTTTGAAAACAGAGGAGCTGTTCTCTCCTTGTTCTCTTAAATAAGGGCAGCTGAGTAAATATACATAAAATACTGCAACCAATTTCAGAGGACTAACACCTGGGATTAGCTGATCTGCATTGTGAATAATGTCAACATCAGAGCTGGCTTGAATTGGATTTTCCCTGCCATAGCAGAAAATATCAGCCCCAGAGGAAACCAGGTAGCAGAAAAAAGAAAACGTTTTCAAAAACATTAAAAAAAATTTAAAAAGCTATCTAAGAAACTATTGCAATTCTTCCTCTCCCCAGGAAAAATAAACCAGTAGGTGTGCCATGCGTGGTGGAGCTTTTCAGTTCCTGCTGGGAGCTTTATTTTTTTGACCTGTATTAGAAACTACCAGAACTGGGCTTGGTAGCATCATCTGTATGACTTGGAGCTTGTAGCTTCACAGGTGATGGTGTTTTCAAAAATAAATTAAAATAAAATACACTGAAGGATAAACACCACCTTTTCTGTTTAACGTTGTTCTTGCAAGAATAAAATGCACTACTGAAATATTTGAAAGTTTTGGAAAGGTAAGTAGTTTACATTTAGATTATACTATAAAAATGTAATCTAGTATAAATATATATGTTGAGATTTGTGTTTAGCACTGCAACCTATTTCAATTTCTCAGTAACTCGAAAATTACAGCAGCATTCTCCTAATGCCCAACACCAGTCAAAATGAAAAAATAATCACAAACGTTCACTATTGATCAACTTTGTGATTCAACATGTTATTAGTTGTCATTTCTTATTATTCTGTTTCAATTCCTTGCAGATTAGAAACAAAAACAATAGAGGAGAATCACCCACCCCCCTGGATCTTAGCCTTGGCCTTTTTCAAGCAAAGAGAAGAGGAGCTGCCAGGCTTTGCATGTCAAGTGGCCACTCGGCTGTTTGACAGCTTCTGGGTTTCAACCCCGTTGGGATTGAGGCAGCTCAAGCAACCACGAGCGATGAGTCCTGTCGTCTGCTGACGCTGCTCCAGCACCATGGCAGACTGGCTGTGATATGACAAGAGGAGCCATCCTAGGGAGGCAGCGCTGGGATCCATAATTGGCTTCCTGGGAAACTACAGCTGGTGGAGAGGATGTAAAAAGAGGCGCGCATGTGCCAGGATATTGCTACAGCCTTGCTGAGCTGGTGGATCCACTTGGAGGAGAGTTTTGCCACTGATCTTGGTTTTTTTCCCGGTTTGGTAATGTTGGCTTTGGGGAAAATTTCTGCTGACTCACCCACCCCTGGACACCTTTTGCAGAGCGTGGCCGGCCAGTGAAGAGATCCGACGGCGCCTTACCCCGACTGCGGGTCCCCTCCGGTGACCCCTGGCACCATCTTGTGCCCAACCCCATCCCGTGGGGCAGCTGCAGCCCCCCGCCCCGGGGAGTCTCCCACAGTGACCCCCGCACCCGGGGCGGGGGTGAGCGTGGCCAAAGCTTCCAGCGCGGCCGGCGCCCGGCAAGATTTTACCCTGTCTGCCGCCGGGGCCCCGGTGCCGCCCCCCGCCAGCCCTGCCGCCCCGCTCAGCCGCCCCAGGCCGCGCAGGATGGGGGCGGTGCTGGTGCGGCGCGGGGGCTGCCTGCTGCTCTGGCTGGCCCTACTGCTGGGCTGCTGGGCCGAGCTGGGCAGCGGGCTGGAGTTCCCGGGTGCGGAGGGCCAGTGGACCCGCTTCCCCAAGTGGAACGCCTGCTGCGAGAGCGAAATGAGCTTCAACATGAAGACGCGCAGCTCCAGCGGGCTGGTGCTCTACTTCGACGACGAGGGTTTCTGTGACTTCCTGGAGCTCATCCTCACCCAGGGAGGGCGGCTACAGCTCAGCTTCTCCATCTTCTGCGCCGAGCCCGCCACCCTGCTCTCGGACACGGCGGTCAACGACAACCGCTGGCATGCCGTTGTCATCCGCCGCCACTTCAAGAACACGACGCTGATCATTGACCGAGCGGAGGCCAAGTGGGTGGAGGTGAAGTCCAAACGGCGGGACATGACTGTCTTCAGCGGGCTCTTCCTAGGAGGGCTCCCGCCGGAGCTGCGGTCGGCGACGCTAAAGCTGACGCTCTCCTCCGTCAAGGACCGGGAGCCCTTCAAGGGCTGGATAACAGACGTGCGGGTGAACTACACGCAGGCGTCGCCGCTGGAGAGCCAGGAGGTGCGGCTGGATGACGAGCAGAGCCGGCTGTGCGCCAGGGACGACGTCTGCCTCAACGGGGGGGTCTGCTCGGTGCTCAACGACCAGGCCGTCTGCGACTGCTCCCAAACGGGCTTCCGAGGGAAGGACTGCAGTGAAGGTAAGGGGCCATCTCAGCTCGCCCCATCGCCCCACTCCCCATCGCTCCGTGGAGGGGACGGGTTGGAGGCCAGGCCTGCATGAAGTTTCATCTGTATGAGTGGATCTTCCTTCCTCCCCTCTCTTCCCACCATGTCCCCGGTTCTCCCACCATGTCCCCGGTTCCCCGGTTCCCCTCTTCCCCACCTTCTCCTCCATGTCTTCCATGTGTCTCTGTGGCCAACCATGGTGCCATCACTTTTCTGTTCTCTGCGAGGATGGATGAGAGGAGGAAGGGGATGTTATCTGAGCATCTTCCCGTGATTTCGGGTTGTTCTGAGTAAAGGAGAGATGGGTGCTGGGTACCAGGTGTCACCCAGATGGCAGGGGGTGGCTGGAACCACGCTCGATGGGAACTAAGGGAGGGGATGTGCATGCCTATCACAAGCAGCTGGTGGTAATTAATTTGGG
The DNA here is from genome assembly GCF_028551555.1 of Melozone crissalis. Taxonomy (NCBI): domain Eukaryota; kingdom Metazoa; phylum Chordata; class Aves; order Passeriformes; family Passerellidae; genus Melozone; species Melozone crissalis. The sequence continues at coordinate 11,827,439 of NW_026535858.1, forward strand.
GAGCAGGGAAATTGATGCTGGGAATAATTTAACTGGATTAAGTGCAAAGGTGACCTGGGCTTGGTTTTGTAGGGTAGAGGAGACCCAGAGTCCACTTTGTATTTGCCTCTGCTATGTCATTGAAATAAAATCAGTGATTTATTTGTGAATTCCTTAAATTGTGGCTGGGGAGGAAGGGGATTAAACAGAGGACTATGTTTTTGCATGAATGTGAAGGGTACTGCTTTGCAACATATTTAGCAATTCACCATGCCAGTTAGACAGGCAGAACACAAAAGGGTAAAGGGGAAGAACATACTCCAAGACCACAAAATGACTGAGTAGTTTTACCAAGGAAGAGGGAACCTAGAAAAACAGCAGTTTCCTTAATCTCATCTACAAATAAATCACTGGGTAAAATATGATTCATTTCAGTGCCCATTGTTTTTGGCAAATGGAAAGAATGTGAACGTTTTCTTTGCAGATGCATGCAGGACTCTTGTTTTTATTATTTTGTTAGTAAATGTACCATTGCTTGCAGCTCCTTAGGCATAGAAATTATGTATGTTGTGTAGCTAGAGCAGGACGTGAAGGTGTATAAATGAAATAAGAGTAAATGTATCAAGGGAAAATATGATTATCATGTCAAAATTGAAGAGCAAAGACCTAAGTTTAAAATGTAAAAGGTAAATATGAAAAAGATATTATCAAGGCCAAATTAAGATCTTCACTGAGTGGCTGCATGACATTTATGGCTGAATAATTTGCCTTTGGCATTTCTATCAGATTTCACTCATTATAAGAAAGAAAACATCATTTGTGACTGTGCTTTATTATGTAACACCTTCTGTCCTTAGTGTCAATACTCAAAATGCTACAGTCATTCTGCATCCTGTTTACTTTATCAGCTGTTTATCTCTCATCTACCATTCGTGAAAAATTCAAACCAAATTAACACTTTGAATAATTTTTTATAGGAACAAATAATAATTTCAGAAAATTAGTCATTTGTACTTTCAATTGCACCCATTCCTAGAAACTGTAAAATGAAACATCTTTTATATTAGGTAAACCCTCTCAATTTATTCAGTATTTGGGTGTCAATTTTTAATATATGATACTACGTAATATATAGGTGTATGTGCAATATGTCTTAATGTCTTAGCATCTCTGAGTTAGGCCCTATTATAAATAAAAAGAAATTATGAGGTGTAACAGCTTTGTTAAAGCAATAATGATAATTTAAATACTATTAATACTATTTTACATTTATATGCCCTTTACACTAAAACTTAGTTTATTTCTTTGAAGCTATTTTGCATATATAATACTTATGTGAAAGAGTTCACATGGTTGCATGTAGTATCAGTCAGATAAGTTATTGCCTTTACATAATAATAGGTTCAGTGACTATTTCTAAGGAACACTTTTACGTTTAGATAAAATTTTAGGGAAATATATGTCCATATTTATATTTAGTGAAAATTGTATGGAATTTTTAAGATAATACTCAAAATAACATTTAGAATCCCCTTCAAATTAAGGTAAAATGTTGATTTCATGAAAGTGCTAGTGGTCTACAGTAGACATTGGTTTACATTAGACATCATCAAGATTCTCTTCACATGTCCATTGACTACTAAGAAGCCTTATAAAATAATGGGAAAGCTTATAATTTTAGCAGAAAGTATTCAGATTCTGACTTCATTTGAAACAGGAGGCAGCATTTGCCCTGACAGCAACATAAATGGAACCACATTGCAGTTTATACCTGTTAATTGAGAAAAGGTAGCAGCTAACACTTCCATCAGTCAAGTTTTGATGAAGGGATTCGAAGTTACTCACATGTGCCAGCAAAGATATTGAACAGTTATAAATTATTTAATATTCTAAGAAACTGAAAAGGCAAGAGGACAAGTAAAGCCTTTGTATCTGCCAAGAAAGAAACCTTGGCTTCTGTCCTTTAGTTTTTTGTAGCCAACATAGACATTAAGCTGTTGAACTTTGATCTTTTGTTCCCAGAATGTGTAAATTTCCCACAAGCCTTGGAAATACATTGCCATTGCTGGAGGATCATCTCAGGCTGCAATTATCTGAAGGGTTCTTTTGAGTTTTTTTTTTAAAAATGGTTTTAGATACAAAGACCCCCCAACTTTCCATTTTTATCTGAAATTGTAGCCACATGTCCTAGTTGATACCTTTTCTTTAAAGGTGAAAGATGGTGATTAAATTCTACTTTCCTTGGATTTTTTGAATATATACAAATTTTTTTTGCCTTGGATTTGTTGTTTTTCTATGTCTCTGCAGTATGGTAAAATACAGAGTTCCTTGGTGTAATGAGGACTGTAGGAATTAATACCAACAACAACAAAGAAAACCTTTTCAAAATTTTCTACCCTGACTTGCACGTTTAGGAATTAAAAAGTAATTGATTTAGAGTCAACGTTTCAAGTCTTAAGATGCCATTTTAAATACAAGTTCAGTCATTTTCAGGAGAAAATCTGGTGAGTTTTTTCCCAGATTTTCATCTTTGAAAAGCTTATTATTGATCCCTTAAGTAATATTTTTTCTTGTAAGAATGAAGTTCAACCAAGTTTTGGGTTGGATTTTTTTGTTCTTTTGGGGTTTTTTTTGCTTCTTTTTTTTAACAAAAAATAGTAATTTAAATTATTTCCAGTAATATAATAATATAGGTTATAGTAATATAAATTATTTCCAGTAGGCTTAACTGGTTTTATACCTGTCTAAATCAGGAGTAGCTTCATTTATGTTTTATGAACTACACCACTGGGAGAATAGTGCAAGCTAGGAAGGAACCATTCAGTCATTCCTTTTGTTCCAGTAGGATCTAAGTTCTCTTCAATGGGAGCATTGGCATAAATCAGAGAACAAGGACTGGAATTTCTGCTTCAGTGTCAAGGATGTGCAATCCATAGCAAAGAAAAATATGATCTCTAGCAGTTCTCTGGTTGATAGGCCCATGAATAAAAACAGCACAAGAGCCTTCTAAAAGATAAAATCTCTGCTTTGTGCTGAAAAAGGCAAGGGTATATTAGTCCACATAATAATAGTGATTCAGTAGAAGGAAAAAATACACAAAATTATAACGAATTTTATTAGGAATAAGAGTAGCATTGAAATAGACCCTGACTGCCATATCAGTTTTCTGTTAAGTTTTTGACATACAATTCAACCTTCTATTAGGTGAAAATTACAATATTTCCTGAAATTACTCAAATTGTTATGGCTTGATCCTATGATAGGGAGAGATTTTTATTAAAAATATATACTTCAAAGTCAGATTTCTGGTTCATTAAGTCAAGTTCCTAGAAGGTAAGGAGAATACATTCTTCATATCAGTGAACCTCCATATTCTTCTTGTAATTTTTCTCCATAGGTTAAAATGTCAAAACAAAAAAACACCTCTCTATTTTGCCTATTAAATGACTAAAATAGTGACCTTCTGACTTTAGAAAAAAAAAAAATCATTTTCCTTTCATCCTTATTTATATAAAAATAGCCTTGTCCAGTGTCCTGTCTGAGAAAGAAAGCAGGCAGTTCTGAAAGAGGTAGTAAAATACACATGGTGCATTGAGTTGGGGAAAGTTTCTCACTGATGCTAACTTCTTGTCACTCCATGCCTTTCTGCTTTTCTGTATCTGTAGTGGCTTGAAAAAGTTGCAGACAGGATCCTTTATCTTTTTAAAATACAGCTTCCCTACTTTCCTCAATATTAGCATCTATTCAGGCAATTGCTCTGCGAGTTCAAACTATTCCTGTTTATAACATGCATTTTAGCTGTTCCACTGAGTTTCTGGATTGTGAGAAAAATGAGGGCTGTTCAGGCAGCTGTTCACTGTAAGAGATACTCTTCCTTGTCAGATATTCAGAAGTTGATGCCAGCTATGTTTTGAACTGCGAAAGTGATTTTTGAGGAAGTCAGTTCCAGATGTCTCAGCCTAGCCAGCACTTAGATTTGTTTGTTTGGGTTCTGAATATACTGCATCAGTCTTTGTTGTATTTCCTTTTGCATGTTTACTTTTTTAAAAGCCATCCAATATTTATATCTCTTTAAAATTTTTGATATTTTAATCAATTTTGTTCTCTTTATGCCTTGAAGGAAACATTTGAACTTCTTTTGGCATTATTTATCTATTGCAAGTTGTGTGTTTGAGTGAGATGCTGTTGAACTCATTGCCAATAGTCAATCTTAACAGAGTAGTCACCATGGCCTTTTTGCCTCTTGAATCCTAGCTAAATGTACTTTGGACTATTAAATACTGTGAACAAAACTTGCATTTTGATTTACATTTCAGAATCTTTATCTGTATGATCTGTATTTCTTCTTCATGATGATTTTCTTGTCAGTGTCAGTGGCCTCTGGGGGGATGTTGGATTAGAAGGAGGGCTAGAAATGCACCAGAAATTGCAATGAGGTTCTGTATATGTACAAATCATGCAAATAATTTAACATTCATTATTTCACTTTATTTAGTATTTTGAAATGGTGACTTTGTTGTCAGAGTAGAATCTTAAGAGCAGATAGTCAAGTAATCAAAAAGTCATTCAGAACTGTTACATCTGTTACATTCACATTTAGTCATATAAAAACCCAATCCTTATGTCAGTTAAAGGGCAGTTTTGCATCATTTTCCTAATGAAATTTGATATAGTATTTTGTTTGCCAGAATTCAGTGTGATAGGATATTGATTTCAATATCTGCCTCATGTAAAATCACAGGAATTAAAATACTGTTACACTGGTAATTAGGAGTTGGCAGTCTGTTTAATATTATCTTCTGAGGTTTCTTGTTGAGTACTACTAATCCTTTCAAAATGCTGATATTGAAATGTTTATAGCCTAGATCTTGGTACTCCAGATAAATAATATTTTAAGTAATGAGGTTTTTGTTTCCCTTTGGACCTAGTTGAGGTGCTGGATCCTTGTTAAATTTAGGTCTATATTGAATTATAGACAGCTAATATGCTAGAATGTTGCACCATAGGACCTTGTGTCAGATTGGTCATATTCATTAAGAATTTCAAAATAATATATGTTAAAATTCTCTATGTCTTGATGTAATTGCATTTCAGGGCTTGCGGGCATTTTGGATCAAATGTACTTGATCTTTTGTCTCAGCTAAAGGTTAGCATTCTGGGAATCTTTTAACAATAGATGCTAGCCATGAATTTGTGGGATTTTACCCCTTCATCATTACTGACCTGATGGACAGGAATGGGGAAAAGGCTGACAATTAAAAATGAGTTCCTGATAGAAATAGTTTTATGTAGAGGCTAACATTAACATAGGCAGCTTGGAGGGTTGATGCATCCTTTAATAAACATATAAAAATTGGTTGGTAACTTAAAAGAGAAAGCTTCACCCACCTGTCTTGGGGAATTTAATATGATGTTTTACCTACCAGAAAGCTTGGTGCTCCTTGTAGAAAGCATGAAACCAATACCAGTTTTTGGAAAAATGCTCTGTCCAGTTTGTTGTGTTGTAGTTGAAACTTGTGTACTTTCATAAACACATGATTTTCCAGAAGAGTGAAGGGCATTCTGAGGTGTCCAATACCTTTGTGAATCCAAGGACTAAATTGTAGAGACCAAATATACTTCTTTCAATGGTTAGTGTGTAACTGACATACCTTTAATTGTGTTATGTATAGAATTGACTAACAGTCAGTACTTTGCTGCCTTTATTTAGTTCTGTGCTGAGCTGGGATCATAATTTAATCTTTTACAAAGGATATGCACTTTCTTGAATGGCACTTTCTCATTCTGTACTGTGGTGATGTTATCTGAGTGTATCACAAGCACTTCACCAGCCTGGATTATTCTGTTGTGTATGCAGAACTCCATTTTTCAGCTCAGGTGTTCTTCTGCCAAGCTAATAAGTTGTATGTGGTGAGTTCATGCAAATGTGTAGCCATTCTCCTGGATCTCAGAGTAGAATCAGTAGGATCAATAAGTGCTTCAATGAACAAAATATCTGCAGTAATTAATGAAGCAATGAAATAGGAAAACCCACATGGGTTTGATAGGACATTGCTTTCTCAGTGACCCTGCACAGTTCACATCACTTTTTCAGTTTGCCTTCTGTAAAGTGAAGCTACTCCATACAGGAGCTTTTGGTAGGATCTTTTTTCCTGGTCATCAGATACTTGAAAGATCAGAATTTCTATTAGGGATGTAGGAGAGGAAGTCAAGACCTGAAGTTCCCTTTACTATTGTGTGACCACTTAAGTCTACAGAACTGATAATTGTTAGCTGGCTTTGAAATTGCAGGTCTTCCTACTGCCTATCCATAGCTGAGTGTTCAGAATAGTGTGATTTTGCTTGCTTTTATGTCTGTCATTGTCTGCTATTGTTCTGACTAGACACTGGAAATGATGTAGCTTGTCACCTACCAGCCACTTCTCCTCTGACAATTCAGCTCTTCTGATGGTCACAAAAAGTTCTTTATAACACCTGCATAAAAGTCTTCCTTATTACTATAAAAGGTTCCTTATTACTGTAGAAGGATCTAGGATTTAACATCTGAGCAGAGTGAAGAACTCTTGCTCCTAGTCAAAAACCTCATAATTTTTTTAGTTTCATTCTCTTCCATTTTCAATGAAAAATCTGAGGGTGAATGTAGGAACACACTTTATGGTAATTGGGAGTGGGGCTGTGGCTGAGCCTCATCCCTAATAGGCTACAGCTGTGAGAAGCAGGTGAAAAGCATTGAAAGCAACGAGACGAGGAGTGCTGAGGTGCACTGACCAATCACCAAGGGGAGCAGAGGGCTCACAGGTGCAATGCATTAACATGAGGGTATAAAAGGTGGAGCTAAAGAATAAGAAGGGCAGATGCTTGTGTCCTGCTGAAGTGCTCTGATGTTTCTCCTGTATGGGCAGACACCTGAAGCCTTCTGATAAGGTAGGGTGTTGCTCTGTATGGGGAAATGCTTAAAACCTTCTGAAATTGTATGGTGGCACTCTGTGTGTCGTGGCTGGCTCTACTGCAACATGTGCTGGGACAGGTGAAAGTGAGAGATGGCCTCAGTTATGCCTTCCTTGAGATTGCCGAGAAATGAGACAGAGGTAGCTAGCAGCTACACAACAGGATTCTCTGATGAGATTTTAGATTATTTTAATGCTATGGAGTATATTAGGAACCTGCAATTACTTAGTTATGTCCTAATAAGCAGCAGGTTTGGCACCTTTTAGATATCTGAAGAAAATGTGTTCTGGTTTTCATTTTCCACTGGAGTCAATTTGAAGTCCCATTGACTCAAGTTTGGAATTAGGGCAAACCTAATAACCTGCTGATTCTGAACTTATTATTCAAGTAGGAATATGAAAACAGAGAGAACTAGGGCAAATTAAATAACCTGCTGATTCTGCCTGTAGTATTCATCTGGGAATGTCTATAGAGAAAATACTTTTCATGAATTCTGATCTTTATTGCCATGATCATCTTCACTATAATTATTCATCAATTTAATATGTGCCTTATGAACCATGCTGGAAGAGTGAAGTTATATGACTAATTTTGTCTTACATTTAAGAGTCTCTGTGATTTGAGGGAAAACCTGATTTCCCAAACAAATGGATGATGCAGAATCACATTTGCAGCTGCTGCCACTACAAACTGAGAAACAGTGGATTTTGCCTATGGAAGTGTAATACCCCAAAAATGCTACACAGGTGTGGAAGTCGCAGGTTGTTTTTAGACTGTGGCACATTGCACAGGGTCTTGAAATGAGAACATTTGACTTTTTGGTTTTGTCTAGAGAAAGGGCTTTGCATTGCTTAAAGGCAGAGAAACTTGATTGATTCTTCCCACAGTCCTGTCCTTTTATAATTAAGTGAATGTGCACAGCCATTAAGGAGGTCACTGGCATTACCCTATGCACCTGAAATGTGTATCACAGTTCCAAAATTTCTGAATTACAACTTAATTTCTGATGCAGAATGACCTTCTTGTTCATCTTCTTTCTCTTTTGTGCTTTTTAGCTTTAACAAAAAGCATTTTAGAATGGCATTTTTCTCAAAGGAGGTATTTGCACTAAGAAAAGGTTCTTTGAGAAAGATTGCATGTATGTAATATAAGTTATATATACTTTCATTTGAATAAGTGTATAGAAAATGACAGAATTAGTGACTAGACATGGGGTGAAGATCTGTATCTCAATACTGTAATTTTCTTTATTATTCTGATTCCTCTTTGTTTCCAAAGGTGACAACAGGAATCTTCACACACCTATCAGCATTTGTACAATGGGTGTCTAGAGCACAGCTGCAATGAATAGTTTTAGAATGAATTACGGTCTTGTGATGTTAAGATTATATTAATTGTTAATAAAAATGGGAGAATAGGGCCCTAATGCTAGGAAAAAAGTGCTCTTCAGCCTTAAAGATGTTATCTTCCCTGATTCTGAATCATGCAAGTGTGATAAAAGTGGTATAAAAAAAGCTTGGATTCCACTGGTTGTTGCGCAGCAACAGGCTTGCATTTTACATTTCAAAAACTATTTGTGCATTTTGCGTTTGTAAAACCAGACTCTTGGGCTGGAAGAGTCCAGGGAGTCAGAGAGGCAGGTGAGACACAGCAGCTGCTTCCCAGACTGCACACACTGCTGTGTTTAACCACAGTGATTTTCAGGTGATCCTCAGTGCTCTCAGTCTGCTGGGGTGGACTGGTGCTTCACATGACAACCTCCCTTAGGAAAGCAGTGGAATTCCTACAGGAGGTTTTCAGGAATGTTAGTCCTGACAGAGAGATTACTGGTGTTGTGCATTTTGAATTTGAATTTTTTACTTAGCAGAGACAGGTGAAAATGGAATTTAGAAACCCGTAGATGTAAGTGACTTAAGTCTTAAGACTATTGTGCGGTGATATAGGAAAGATTTGCAAACAGATTTTTTTAAGAACAGATCAGTGCCCTTCTTCCACATCCTTCTCAGATGAATGTTGCTCAGCTTCTCAGGAGCTGATACTCTGTGATTTTTTTTTTTTCCTGTGATATTGCAGAAAAATAATTTCTGTAACATTATGACGTTGCAAAGAACCTGGAAGAGTTTTTTTAAGAACCTATAGTTTTTCAGAGATAAATAATGGACTGTCATTCAACATTAACAAAAGATTTGTCTGGTTTAGTTGAACGTTTGCTGAAGAACTCTAAATATATAGATCTCACATTCTTATGTAAAACATTCCTGACTTAAGTATTATGAGAACAACATGAGAATTTTCCTGGTAGTTCACCAGAAGAAAAGATATATTCAAATCGCATTTTCTTTGTTGGCCCAAATCTCCACTACTTTTCTGTGAACACTGTATCTGTTATGGTAGTTTCCAGGAATTTCATTGGGGGTTTTTTGTCACTGTTCAGAGTCCAAAATACTTGAAGGAGCAGCTGGGATTAGTTAGCCTAGAATTTCTTTTTTTTTTTTTTTTTTTTTCCTCTGTAGCAATTCAACAACTGAGTCCTGTATTACAGGAAGTTGTGCAGTAATAATAAGCAGTACAGCACAGGTTTTGGTTTTTTTTCCCACATTACAAATGTTGAATTTCAAAATGTAACAAAGAATGTGTCAGGTTTGAAGTTCTGAGAGAAATATTTTTGCACTGTTTCCTATTCAAGTTTTTATAACAAAGAAAAATCCTGTGACAGAAAGAAGTTCAAGTGATATAAGTTTTGACCTGGTATTCTTGGAAATCCACTGACAACTGCAATTCATGTTGGCATCCAGAGGTTCTACCTATTGTTTTAGCACTGGCTGGATCTCATTCTGCCTATTTAAATATCATTTGGGTCTTTAAATACGTAAAGTCTTTCTTGCACATTGTAAATACCTACACCATCCAAGTTTGCTGTTCAGGCACATCTTACCCATTGTGATACTGTGAGTCATCTTGGTGGATTTTGTAAATCTTAAACCATGAAAGCATCCACAGTGATGCAAAGGGAAAAAAAAATCCTTCCATTTTCTACCCTATAGAAAAAAAAGAATACAAACAGAAATATTCATTGCACTCTAAGTAAATGGCACCATGGGAATTCAGAAGCAGAGCTACTTTCAGTGATTGGTGGCTTTCATTTATTTTTCTTTCTTGTGTTTAAACATGGAATTTGTCTCTTCATTTAATTCACATTTGCATTAAAAATAACAAAAAGCAGTTAGTGTTGCTGCATCTATTGTGATAGGGATACCTCAAATTCAAAAGCATGCCTCTAAGAGCTTAGAAATATTTAGTTATTTTGGTTTTGCACTTTAATTTGGGCTCATTGCTGCTTTCATAGCCTAAATAAATAAAGTGACATGGGTGCAGGTTTTGATGCTACTCAGCTTTGCTCTTCCATAACTTCCTCATCAGAAATCTGAAAAACAGCACACAAGTATGTCTTGGAAACTTGTCCTTGCCCAGTCTGAGCTCTCAGTGACTTAGACGAAGTTTTCAGTCATTAAAGAATGCAGAAAGAGATACTAAGGTTGATTAACCAAAGGACTTCGAAGAGAAAAATGTTCTTAGAAACCATATATACTGTTCTGTGCAATATTTATAAAATATTTTACTTTTGTAGATTTTTCACATTCAGTAGTAGCTCTGCCAATTGATGTAATAAAATAACTGATTGCAATACTCCTTTCTTGAATGTGTAGATCAGGATTGATGTCTTTTGGAGCTGATATGTTAAGCCACTGTAAAATAAGAGGTCATAATCAGGCCCTCTGATTAGGGGAAAAAAAACAACTTTAAACTGTATTAATATTAAAACACCCTGAAATGTCAAGAAATAAACAGGCTTAATCTTGCCCACTACTATGTAATGCTACTTTGCAATCTTTATAGAAATCCCCTTTTCCATTCAGTTGTATAGAAAGATCTTGTCAGCACAAAAATGACTGGTGGGAAGCTTTGCTGCCCGCTTGTCTCTTAGTCCTGTGGGTTGCAAAACCACTTTTTCCATTCTTCAGTTTCTCTCTTTTGTAGGGTCATGGTAAGAATGTGCAATGCTATTTTCCCTTACAAAATTATGAATTAATGGCTAAAAAAGGTTAATATTTTAACCCCACTCTGACCCCCATTGATCAGATTACCTATTCTGTATTAGAATGCTTGCCCTCTGAAAAGAGACTGTCGAGTATTTTTGTCATCTATGTGTTTGAATCAATCTTTGCACTCCTTTGGTTATTCTTAGGTAGACATTAAGAGCACAGGCTTTTAAATCCCAGCTCAGTATGGGCAGTTTGCATCTTCTCCAACCAGCCTGAGTCCTCAGTGTCAATATAACAGCTATGGATGTACTGCACTCAAAACTTATGCTCAGGGAATTGTATAAAATAAAGCACTATGGCACTTAAAAGCTATGAACTGTCAGGACAAAATAGGCTGTGCACTTTTAATTTCATCTGTTTCTGGATATCCATTATGAAGTAGTTTTTAGTTACATGATCATATATGACTTTATCATTGGGCTTTCTGCCTCCTTCAATGCATAACCTGGATAATAAGTTCTTCAATATTTGGTTTTCCATTTGCTGTTCAGTTTGTAGCCCTGAGCCTTATTCATTGTCCATATTAAAATAATTTCTCTGAAGAGGAATCTGTAATATTTCCCAGGCTTTTCTAAGATTTTCATAGACAACCTGAGCTGCTGTGCAAATATTGAAAATTGCACAATGCCTACGTAAGATGCTCTCATTCACAGTGAGAAGTGAGGCAAGACAGACTGCAGGTGACAGCATTCCCTGAGTGCCCATCTGAAGTTTTTTCTGAGTGCTTCACAGATAGCACCACGCACTCCAAGCCTCCACTGGCACTTCAAAGTGCAGCTGGCTGTGTGTTCTGGGATTTCCATCACAGTGCTCTCTCCAAACAAATATTCAGAGCAGCATTAGGAATGACCACCCGGAAAATGCCTGTCTTGAGAAACCTCAGCAAAATCATGTTGGGTTTTCAGGTGTTGCAGGGCTTGCAAGTGTTGCAAGGTGAAGAGAGAGGTGAGAATCTTGACCTCATGTTCAGAAGGCTTGGTTTATTGTTTTATCATATATATTACATTATTACTGTGCTAATAGGAATAGAGAGAAAAGTTCTCAGAAGCTTGCTAAGCTAAGAATAGACAAAAGAATGAATAAACAAAGGAGCTCTCTCTGATTCTGTCCCAGAGAGAGCTTGGCCTTTGATTGGCCCTTAATTGTACACATCCAACATGGGCCAATCACAGGCGCACCTGTTGCATTTCACAGCAGCAGATAATCAATGTTTACATTCTTTTTCTGGGGCCTCAGCTTCCCAGAAAGAAAAATCCTAAAGAAGGGATTTTTATGAAAAGATGTCGGTGACATTTAGGAGAGAAGGGAACAGAGTATATTTCTTCATTCAGCTCTCCTTGTTCTGAGGTACACCCCACTCCTTTCCAGCGAGGGCAGATGCTCTGCTCACTGGCACAGCAGCTTTCTGTGCTACTCAGTCATTACTTCTGGCTAAGAATAGTCCTCTGTGTGCGGATCAAGTGAGGGAAGCTCTGGAGAGAATTGCATTAAACTGTGTAATTAAAGGCTATATCCTCCCCTATATGAATACAGTAGATGGATCTCAGTTACGTAAGAACCCTTATGTCTCAGAGCTGCTATTTTTGGCTTTGCAACCTAAAGAACATTCTTTTAAACTAGTAAAATAGTGTGTGTATTTTTTTTTTTCTTAAGTTCTTAAGACTCTTCTCCCACACAGCCATCCCAGCCGTTGTGTTTTCTGTGGTTGAATGAGGAAGCTGCCTTTCTGCAGGGCCCATTCCAGCAGGGAATTTGCTGAGGGACTGACACATTCCCTGCTCCAAACCTGAGTGGCTGGACCTAGCAAAGGTTACAGAGTTTTGAGTGACAGGGAAGACTGGATGAGGCTGAAGTTAACAGGCTTTCAGGAATTTAGAGGTAAAACTCAAGACATCTCCACTAATGCTGTGCAGCATGAACATTTTAGGAAAAATTTGCAATTTGAGCAAATTCTGATTGATTTTCAAAGGGTTGGCAAAAGGCTTAAACCCAAAAGTCAAGTTACTCCTGCCCAAATGGTTTTTATATGTCTGCTTCAAAATAAGACTGAAGTCAAAAGGAATCAGAATGGAAATGAAACTTACTCAGAGTTCCCTTGGGGATATACTACTGCTAACATAAATGTCAGATTTTCAGTTGAGATATTTGGGGTTTTTTTACTAAATCAAATACAGTCTTTTAAGATAAAAAAAAAGATTTTCTTGCTCTACTGGGTCACTCTATTTTCAGTAATTACAGTAATCAACATTCCTCTGTGGTAAATGTGTCTTTAAAAAAAATAATTTTAAAAGCCACATGAAAGTCGTCTTACACAAAATTGTTTCGATACATTTCAGAACCACTTTCCCAAGAAAATGAGTTTTTCAGGACTAAAACATAGATGTAGTATTTGCATGTCTGCTTATCAGTGTTGCCATTAAAAAATATTTCTTAAACCTGTAAAAGTTTTATATAAGGAGTAGTATAGCCGTAATAAAATATTCTGTACACAAGAGCCAAAAATTAAGTATTAATCTTTGACATGACCAGACAACATTAAGACACTTCTGCCTTTATACATGCCACATTAATAAATGTTCCAGGACCTTTGAACACACCTTTGGTATTTTTCCTCCTTGTTTAGAGAAAGTTACGTTCTCTACTTGCAGAGCTAGATGCTCTTTCTTTCCCTGTATGTTAAAAAACTGCAAAGGTTAGAAATATTTATTTTCCCTGTTCCTTTCCATGCTTTATCTTGTATCCACTATGTAGTAGTTTTCTGGAAAGAATACAAATAAGGAGCTTTTAGGGCAGGAGGTGAAGACAGAATAAAGTTACAGTCAAATTCCTACTAAATTTCTTTCTTATCACCTAATTCACAGATGGTCCCACTGTATTTGGTTGGATTATTTATATGAATAATTTTATCCCCTTGATCCCCGGTAAAATTTTATGTATGTATTATTATGCTGCAGATAACCAGCCTTATTTTAATAGTACAATATGGCTGTTTACAAGCATGATTATCTTATATGTTACCTCATGGTATTTTAATCATCCAGTGACATTTTCAGGAATGTTAATGTTATTACTCCCACTGACTCAAATGGGACTATGTGTGTTAGAATGAATTAAAAGTTTTTAAAATAAAAAAGTTCAGTAATCTAAAAAGAATTAAAATTTTGGTTTAAGCAGAATCAGATACAAGCTAAACTGCAGAATCATAGAGGACCAATGAAAGTATTTACAGTTTTAGAGAAAGCTATCCATGTTTTTACATATTATAAATGCTGTGCCTAGTGTGTAGTCTAATTAGATTCATCTTTAGAAGTGCTTTTTTTTAATGAATAATGACCTTAAGCTCAGATGTCTGTATGCATATAAATTTTCTTCAGGCTCAATGTATGTGTCATTTACCACCTTTCTGTTACATTTTCTGTGGAAGAATTCCAGTGCTGTTTCTTCAGGAAAGCTTAAATTCTACAGCAAAATAGTACCAGTCAGAAATCCAAGTCCTATGTAACATCCCTGAAGGCTGTTTTTTGCTAAGCAGTGAAGGGAGTATAATTTAATACACTATGATTTTACTGTCATTTAAAATATGTCCCCAGCTCAGCAGTAGTGCTCTGCAAACTTCATGTTTTTCTTTTTGAAACATGGGAGATATATACCAAGAGTGAAAGAGAAGTTTAGTGAACTGAGGGGATAATAGAATATCAACAAAAATGTATTGGGACTCCATCCCCATTAAATCTACTATCTGCACTGCTCAGACCTCTCAGATTCATGTGATTGCAACATTCATGCAGTTCATAAACTGGCTAAAAACTGCTCAGTTTAATACATTTATAGAAAGCAATTTGTCCTAAATGTGATTTTACAAACATTGCTAAATTAAAAAAAAAAAAAAATTGAAATTAAATAATTAAAGGCAATACTTCCCTTATTAACCACAGGCTATTTAACAACTGTTAATGTGTTTAATGTGTTAAAAACTGTTAACAGGTTTTTTTAAGCTGTTAATTTTAAAAAGTTAATGTTAACTGTTTTACAATTGTTAATGTGCCATCTCTGGGAATTATAACAGAGATTAAAAATTAGTATTTTTTGCCCTATCAGCTACAGGAGAAGTGGACATGTGACTCTTACATCTCTGTGCTGTCAAAAATATTTCTGAGAGTTGTTTTCCTTTTCCCTGCATTCAAAAGAGATTGCTGAATTTATTAATTTTTTTACGCTTTTCAGCTAGATGTCAATATGACTTGGGTGTTTTCTTTGAGTTTATGCAAGAGACAGCCTGGAAAACTGTTGACAAAATAAAAGACTGGCAATATTGTTGAAGCAAACCTTTGATAACCAAATAAATATCAGGAAAATAATGTAACCAAAATACCTGAAGTTTTATTAGATATCATAGTAGTATATAAAGTTTCTGCAAATTATTGGTCCCTGATTTTCTTATGCACTGCCTGTCTCTAAAGAAAGAGCAAAAGGCTCACCATGAGTTTCTCCTTTCACTTCTTACTGCTTTTTTGTATTAATAAGAGCTGTATGATACTTAATATACAACCAGCTGCAAGTTCTCTTCCAAAATGTTGGTTCCTTCAGAAAATAATTTAAGTTGTGATAGTGACCTTTGCTCCTTGGGTTTGCAGTTGGGTTTTGTTTTTGCAAAACTGGCTGGAGTTGAGAAACTTATTATGAAACAAGACTTTTAGGCTTTGGACCCAGATATTATTTCTTCTTTAGAAACTGGATCCTTCATAAATGATTACATCAGATGAAGGGTAGACATCTGGAAGCATAAAATGGAAAAAAAAAAAGGAGAGATGAAGAACTGAGAAGTAATTAAGTTCTGGAAATGGGATTTGGAATTGCTATTTTATTTTCACCGTTCTATTACAAGTTCTTTATATATCTCAAGTATTTAATCTTCCTCATAGTTTTTCATCCCTGAAATAAGGTTAATAATATTCACTGTCTCCTCTCCCATTCCCTGTCTTTTTTGTTTAGTGATATCTGAGGTTTAAGAACAAATTTCATTATATTTTTTGCCAATACCTACTGCAAGAGGAGTGGATCTTACTTATGGTTTTAGATGTGACATATTATGCACAATATTGAGCTGTAGTTGAGATACAAACATTGGAGCAAAAATTATGAATAAATTATTGTAATATAGGGTATTCCAGATTGCTTTAGGGGTAACTAAATTCCTGATGTATTCATATGTATTCTTTATAAACAAATGTCCTTCTTTGGAATATCCATTTTGGGCCTGGATTGTGGCTTATTTCTGATAGCATAACATGGCAACAAGATCTGTTGAGTAAAAACTCTTTATTTATAAAGAGGTGCTAAAAAATGTGACATCAAGACAGTTTTAATTTTATCTACTTTGCAAGCAAAAGTAAAGATGCTTTTTGGAAATGAAAACCTCCTAAAATATGTGTAAAAATGTATTTTATTGGGATAAATGTCAGCAGAGAAGAATTTTCTGAGGTGTACTGCACTCTAATGGTACTTGCTGATGGCATCGTATGAAGGATTTTAGAGCTTTCTAGCAGAAATAATTTACAAAATGTCACAGAATGTAAAGCTTTGTGGTGGCAAAAAGGTGTAAGGGAGAAACAGTGATTTTTCCTTAATACCTGGTTAGGCTAAGGCTATTCTGAGCAATACAGACTGATTAGTTGGTAAAGAGGAAAGAAAAGCACTTTTGTAAGCTTCCAGATTTTGGTTCTTCTGCTAGTAAGAATTTGCCTAGAAGCGGAAGATGAATTTGTTCGTCTGTGTTTGAATTGAAATGAAGATCTGATTTTCATCAATGTAACAGTGGAATGATTCTCCTCAGGCAGTCTTTGAAAGCAAGGGAATATTCTTTCTGATTTCAGAAATTTTTGGATCAAGGGGTTTGGTTCTACCTCAGACTGCTTTAACTCTCTGCTATGGAGTTTATTTAGATATATTATTTTTCATGAGAAATGTAGCCAAATGTGTTGCTTTTGCTAACAATTTATAAAACAGGTTGTGCAGAAATGATTTCTATCCGATCTTTCTGTGATGAAATAATGTTATAATAATGGATTTCAAGGGTTTGTAGCTTTAATGACTTTACTATAGCATTTGATATCACGGAGGTCCCGTGAGGATATCTTGAGATAGCAGTTGGACAGTAAATTAGCGAGTCATTCACTTGGTTTTCATGCAGAATGAGTAGTTTTTTTAAAAGGATGTCTAGACAGTTCAAATTACCATGTGAAAATATGTAGGTGGGACTGACCAGACAGTCCAGTTCCACACTGCTTGCCATTGGGATGAAATGACCAGACAGAGTAAATGACACCTGTGTCATAGCAGAGGATCACCTACTGAAAATGCAAAATCCACGGGGAAAAAAAAAAAAAAAAACCATGGTTAAACATATGTGGAAGGGAATCCTAGGTTGCATTCCAGTTCCTGTGGTGTTAGATCTCATCAGGTATCAGAGAGCCATGAGGAGGCACTGATGTGCCAGCTCCTTTCCATGGGGGCACCTGCATGATGCATTTGGCTGAACTGCACAGCCAAGCCAGGCCTGTAAATGGGATCTCAAGGAGAGAGTGATAGGCAAAATTCTGTCTAGTGATAGAGACAGATCTCAGAATGAGCCATCCACAGTGCTGGCCCAATGTTCTCAGTTTCAGTTGGATTTTAAGCAGAATGACAAGGGGGGGGGGGGTGGAGAAAGCAAAGCACTTTGGCTGAATGAGATGTCAGCAAGTCTGTGATTGCAGGAGGGAGCATGGAGGATTCATTCCCTGAAATCTGTGAGCACATCTACTGAACGTGCAAACTCCTAATCAGAGGAGAACTAAAGCATTGTCTATGTCTTACATATTTAATCATTAATGGAATAAAAAAAGAGAATAATGAAAGAACTGGTTACTCCGTACTGCTGAAAAGATTACTGGGGTTTGAAATAATATATTATTGAGTAGAATAATATTGATATTATTTTATCAATTTATTTTATATTCAAAATCTTTCTAGTCTGGTATTTTAATTTCACTAAATAGTGAGGAAATATAGAATCTGTAGCTTTGAAGACCATAATACTGCTCTGTTCCCTCCTCTGGAAAAAAATAAATCTGTTATAATTTACACATGTACTCAAAGATGCTCTTAAATGGAATTAGCCATCATCATAACAAGATTTTATGAGTTTTTCTAGACTACTTACCTCCCATGATGTCTGTAGGAATTTGCTGGCAAACTGAGTGCATCCCATTCCTTTCCCTTTCCTTGTCACAGCTGTGAATGCTGCCACTATGGTATTGCTGGAGGTAGCATACACATCTCATGGAATAGTTTATGGTGTACCTAATACACTATTCCTAGAAAAAAAATAAAGTACTCTTGGAAACATCTACTAATCTCAGGCAAAATGTTGCATTCCCAAAATCTGATGAATGTGTTTTTTAAATTGCTGGTAAGATTTACATTTGCCCAAAATATGCTGCTACTTTTGATCAGTTGTTTTCACTGATGGTTTTGGGCAAGAAATTGAATGTTCAATTTCTTTAGTATAAAATATGTATTTCTTTTATTGGAAACATATGAAGTAATTTTTCCTCTCTGTTTTATCTATTCATCAAGATATATTGTAGTGCAATTCTATTTCAGCAACTGATGATGCAGCACTTTTTATTTGTGGGGGAACAGGGGAAGACAGGCATTTTTATCTACTGAAATTGCTTATTTGCAAAGAAAATGTTGGGAGTCTGGAGGAATTTATCAAGTTGTTTCTGTACTCTTTTCATAAATAGGTTTTTAGCAGAAGCTATTCATTAGAAGAAATTTGGGGATGTTTAAGGAAAACATGGCAGTGGGAGGGATAAGATTGTAGGTTTATTTAGGATTTCCATGTGCCTTCTTTAAAAAGCCTTCAAAATATGTATATTTCAAGTTGTAAAAAAGAGTTACATGGTCACAAGGTTTGGGACTTGGAATTCTGATTTAGTTATTTTTTTTCAATAATTTCTTTAAGGATAATACTAAATTCTTGAGTGGTATTTAAATTACACATGTCAATAATGAAAGACATAAATCTCTGGTAGGTTATCTTCACAAAAACTGTGTCCTCTACTCAGATCCTCTGAGTAATAAACCGCACTCTGCAATTTCATTCAAGAGCCAACCAGAGAGAGAATAAAATCTTAAATGTTTTATACTCACCCATTATTTGATAATCACCTGCTACCTTTCAGATATATCAGACTTGTAGTTCTTATAACTGGGGACTGTGTTTGAATTTTTTAAGTTGTCTTCTTTAAATGTCAGTAGACATGATTGTGATACCCAATTTCTACCTGGAACTACTTTCTCTTATAAAAGTACTAACAGACTTGGCTTTATTTCCTCTAATCCCTATGCAAAGATGTTGAGGAGGATTAGGTTATTCTTGGGTGAAATATAATTTTATTGTATTTTTAGAAGTTTTATTATATAAAAATCTTTCATGAGCTGCCTGACTTAAACAGCATGACTGTTAAAACTTTCTAAGTATGCTCAGGAACAGAGTTGTTTTTTTTTTTTTTTTTTAAATAAATCCTCTTGAGAGGTCACTTTCTCTCTGTGCCTGAAGTGAACCTGAAGGACTTTTAGCTTGTGGTCTGTCCTGTGTTTGCAGTGCTTTCAGAATATAAGACTTAATGGGTTAGCGGGTTCTGTGCTAAATGACTTCTTGGTATAAAATTTTAATTGTGCTTAAATCCACGCGAGTTTTGCCATTCCCGTTGTTTGTGAAATTAGTGGTATGGTTGCACCCATTCTGACACATGAGTTCTCCAGGGTCCAAGAATGACTAAAACAATTTGGCAGCATTTATGCACCTCATGATCTCAAATGCTTGAAAATTGTCTTAGTTGTTCTTTGCATTTGCATTATTTCTTCTGGTATATGCCTGGAACAGAAGTTACCTAGTTTGCTGAGGGAATGTAGACACAGATTTTTTTATTTAATATCTGAATTAGATTTACAGAGAAGATCAAATGGAGTTTTTTTTAGATTATTTCCTTAAGGATCTTGTTGATTTGGCTCTCTTATGAATAATTTTTTTCCTGCACTTCCCTTTTTGACAACACAGAGTTTGAATGTATGTTCCACTTATGGAGAGAAGGCTGTATTCAGAAGTATAATTACATATGAAAGAATTACAAATTATAGATAATAAAGATACACTGAAAGGAGATTTCTTACCCAATATATGTGAAATTGAAATGGGAAGTTTAATTATGGAACATTTCTTAATGAATGTGATATGTCTGTGCTGTGAAAAGATAGAAACTGATATAACCAGTTGTATTAAAAAAAAGAAAGCAGTACCTACTTCTTTTTATGGAGATAGACCAGAATTCTAAATGAAAAAGTGAAGGAGGTATTTTAAGCTCATTGATTAAAGGCCAGTCCAGGAGCCAAGGAAAATGAAGGAAATCTACCACTCAGGTGTACCCTTGAAAGCAGCAAAATAGGATTCTGGCTTTTGTAAGAGATGAGATTTGCTGTGAATGCAGTACAAGAGCTCTCCAAGGGGTAAGACCTTCACACTGGCCATTTCAAAGAGTAGCCATTGCTCAGGAAATTGTCCAAGAAACTAACCATATGGCCAGTCTGGGCCACAGGAAAAAAATAGTAGTAAATCAGCAGGGTGCAGTTGGGCTATATATTCTTTGACTCGGAACAGGTGCTTTCACATTATATTTAGGGCCTGTCCAAGAACTAAGAATTGAACAGCAATGCTCAGGTCAGAATTTGATAGCAGCATTGAATGTGTCTTATCTTGGAAAGGTAAGCCCATAGAGCAGCATTTTCCTGGAGGTTATCCTGGTGCTTCATCTCTTAAAAGGTGAAGACTATTCTGCTTTGTGTTTATTTGTTTATCAACTGAAATAGCTCCTCCTCCAATTTACATTTATCTTTTTTGGTCCTCTGTTACCTCTACAGTTCTGTCTTATTTTCTCAGTCCTCTTGTTTATGCTCCTTTTGCTTTGTCTTGAAGTCTCTTTGCCTTTAGGTATTAAATAAATTAACTGAAAACAGGCAAGTCCAGTAACATTCCATGGTTTTGTGCCTTGCTTTTCCAAAAAGATTGGCTCAGATTTCTGATTTTTTTTTGATCAGAGCAACCAACTTTCTATCAGGATACAAGTCCATCATAATTAAATGCATTTTTCCTCATTTCCATCTAAGCTTCTGCTGAATAGTTGTTTTGGCTGAGTGAGTGTGAAGCTTGTAAAGATGATGATTTAGTCTGAATTGCGCAGCTACATTTTGGAAGCCAGTGGTGTGTACCCATACTACAAAACCAGTGTCTCTAAGCATCCCACCTTGTGTTAATCCAGTGCTACAGCTTGGATTTTATCTGCCACAAATCTCCTGCTCTAGGAAGATACCAGTTGAATTGGCCCAGGTTCCTTTAGAATTTCACCCAGAGCCTTCAGGTCAGTGTAAACATCTGTTGGAATTTCATGCTAACTTTGCTACTTGACCGTGACTATGTGCTTCCTATTGATTCTGCTCACAATTGTGTGCCAAAAAATGCCATATAATCCTCGGTTCAGCACTCCTGCAATCTGCTGTTGGAATCTGTCAGCTGCACTCCTTTAATTGCAGTGCTCCTCTTTTACTTCACATGCCATTTCAATTTAAGAAGATACACCTGTTACTATCCATTATTATTCTCTTTTTTTTGTTGTTAATGAATATAATACTCATCTTGTGTTGATCACATTTTCCAGAAATGACAGGATGTCTGAGTTTCTCATGAACTTTCCTTTTAGCATTCCCCAGTTTTCACATCGCCTGATTTGCATTGCTGATTCTTTCTGGATGTTGAACCACATTCCACTAAAATTTCCTCCCTCACATATTTGATTCTTATTCCGAGTCAGAATTACTCATCTTCCTTATTGAATGATATTAAACACAGTAATAAAGATATGGAAATGTGTGTAGCAATCATAATTGGTTTTAGATGGCCTGTGTTACTGCGGATGGCCTCTACAGGTTTGAAGGTTTGACAGGAAATATTTTATTCCTTTACAATCTCCTTGAGTGCCCTACCTCTCATGTTTCTGCGATGTCTTCTAATTTCTTTTCCTTAAAATCTGTTCCTTCTCCATTTCCTGTGTGGTGATCTTTTCCAGTTTTCAGTGATGTTGGCCTCTTTCAACCTTCCCAGTTCTACCCCCAGCCCCTTTTTCTATAAAGGTCTGGCTAAGGGGTTAACTGTTTTCAAGGGGCTCACAGTTCCCTGTTCAGTATATTTATTCTTTTGCATGCTTTTCCCCTTTGAACCACTCTCTCTAGAATTTGGTCACTCATAATGACTTCTTTCTCACCCACAGTGAAACCTTTGAAGCTGTGTGTGGAAGAGTAAACTCTTTCTACCTTAAGCTGTAATTTCATTCAACTTCCTTTTACTGCTGTCTCCAAAGGTGGGATTTAGAGAGCTTTAACACAGTGGTGTGTTGTAATGCTGCCTATTGTAATGCATAATATACTTTATTAAATATATATGATACAGTTTCTTATAAATGTACTTAGGAAGTGACACAAATTGAACAGCAGAGCACCAGGACCTCCTGCTCAAAGTTGCTAATGCTGTTCATAAAAGAAATCCATATGCAGTACTACAGAGCTCTCATGCCTTGGAGATCACGCTGAAAACAAAGCTGAACACTTGCTGTAGTGGAAAAGTTTGATTTAAACTGCCAACAGAAGCTCCTCTGGGAGCCCACATTTGGGTTTGATACAGCTGGAGCAGCACTTGGGTGTTTTTCAGTGTAATGCAGCTCTGAAATGCAGCTGTTGTGGTTTCTCTCCCCCTGGGTCCCAATGTGCAGGCAGAGAGGCTTCACCAGCCTCGCAGAGGAGAGGAAATGCTCCAAGAGAGGCAGCTGCCAGGGACTTCCTTGAAATACAATTGTCTGGGAAGATCAGCAGATAAAGGGAATTCAGGGAAATCAGCGGATAAAGGGAATGAAGTTTCATTCCCGCTGATTCTGAAAGCTTTTCACGTTGGACCTGTGCTCAAAAAGCTAATGTTGCTTTTGTCTTACCACTCTATCACTGCAGTCTTAGAGGTCCAAGTGAACTATTAATAAAAAATAAAATGCTGTGAATAAGTAAATAAGAAGCTAAGGCTTGATCTGGGGTGAGTTTTACCCTCTTTAGAATCAAAATAGCTGAGGAAGTCAAACAAAATTAGTTCAAAAACCAAGGGCCAAAAGTAAGGAATTAATTTTCCTGACTAGCAACACATTATGCATCACCAAGAACAAAACAGAAGCAATGAGAAAAGGTCTAATGATGCAGCTTATAAATTGCAGATGGCCTGTTTGTGAGACGTAAAAATCGATTGCAGTCTATAAAGATTATAATGGTCTCACTGGAGGTTTGGAAACACTGTCTGTCATTAGAATTCATGAGGGGATATATTAACCTTTCCCTCAGTAAAGATTTTATGCTCACAATGTGGAGGCCAGGTAGCCTAGCTCAGCCTGTAAGCAATTCCTGCATGAGGTGGAGCTCGAGGAAGCTGAGGTGCAGAACTTCCATTGCCTTCACCTAACATTCCCATGGAAGCAGAATGTTTTCTTTTGTTTTCACTTTTATCATTGCCAAAGAAAGAATGATCTGTCCCCTAGCACTGAAAACATGAGCTAAACTGTGTTTCTAACTTGAGGTAATTATGGAGGGACATAATCAAGATCTTCCAGCATGAGCTAAGGAAGAGAGGAACCATGCCATCCCCCAGCTCAGGAGAGAGGAGACACGTTTATCCTTTTAACATTTGATCTCCTTTACTTTAACCTTTAATTACATCAGTGGCTCTCCATATGAGAGGGGAACTGGAGTCTATTCTGAGCTGTGAATTCTAAAAATCTGTTTCTCTATAGGGATAAATAATTTATGCATTCTTGCAATCCAGCAATTTAATGAGCCCTTATGCATGAAAACAAATTTGTAGCTCTTCTTAGCTACTGCAGAGCTATTCAGTAAAAATATCTGGGGTGAAAACAGGCAGAAGCTGTGTGCAGTTTCTGGGATCTCACTTGAATTTTAAAAAATGGTGATGCTGTGACAATTGTCTTCAGAGTAGTTAAATTTCTGTTTGACTGCTATGAAGATCTGGAGCCACCAGCTATGTGTTTAGTCTGTGCTTATCCAATGCCAGATCCTATATAATACAGGCCAAACAATTCTATATTACGATTTATTAAGGAAAGGAAATTCAAAGGAAATTAAGTAGCATCTAAGTCCAAGAGTTGAACAATGAAACAGAAATCAGCCTAAAGGAAAATGTGGTCTGGAGACACAGAAAACCCTATTTACCATTCACATCTTTTATACTATCTCTAGATGGTCCCTACTACTGTACTATACTAATAAAAAATCCACTTCAAATAGAATTAAGTTTAATTTTGAAGCACAAACTTATTACAATATGCCTGCTGATTAAAATATGCTTGCACATAGCTAAGCTGAATTTTTTTTTTAATGAAGTGATTCATCATTAGAATATTATTAAGAATTTTAATGAAATACTCCCACAGAAACGTGTCTGTTGCAAGAAATATATGTCATCAGAGATAATCCTCATCTTAGTTTAGAAATGGAGAGCTGTATCCCTGCAGCGTCAATAGTTTAGTGACTAGGGCATTTATCTCCAGTGCTTGGTTTGTTTTTTTTTTTTTTGAATAAATGAAATATATATGTGTATATATATATATAAAATTCTCTTTAGAATAAATTTTACCTAAGTGGGCAAGTGCATCTCCTATCAACACATGAAAACATGAACATGTGCAAAGATGAAAGGGATCTATTTTTCTTCTGGGTGAAAGCAGTCTGTAAAAGCCTCTACATTTTTTGCTTGAAGTCAAGTTGAAGTCTTAGCTCCAGTTGCAGAATATTAGAGACAAGATACTTTAAAACTTAGTGTATTATTGTATAAGACATGTTCTTATGACAAAGTCATATTCAAGGCATTTGGACTTCATTTTGGTCTTTGTGAAGATGTTTTTTTCCAGAAGTAGACCTGTCAAGGTGCCTGAGGTGACCTGTCTCCCAAAGATGATGATTTTTCAATGAACAGACAGCACCAGCTTGTGTGTGCAAAGCCTTGTCTCCATTCCTCAGAGTCCTTGCAGATTAATTCACAGTAATGTTTTAACTCCCTCTTTCCATGTAGTCATGGAAAGAAAAGGGAAAAAACCCCACCAAAACACAGGAGAAAAGAACAGAAAGTGTCAAAGAGTTGGTAACTTCCTGTATAAGTTTGTTTTGAAGATAATTTATGTATGTCTTAGCTTTGTGCAATAAGTATGTTTAAGGCAGTGTCTTTATAAATTAATGTCAGGATGTTTTAGGAATCACTTGTGTTGATGGGAAAACTCCACAAGGGATATGGCCTAAGTGCTTTTAGCTATCAAATTGTGATTGTCCTTTGCCATTTATGATTTGCACTGAAAGGCAAGATTTGAAGAACTCATATATGAATGTGTGTGTCACATTTTCAAATGAAATCAATCAAGTTTCAAAATCAGTTGACCCTAAATAGACCTTTATGCCAATTTAAAAAATAATTTTTATGACATCTGTTAGCCAAATCCTGGCTACATAATTTTTAATTGAAATGTATGAAAGCCTCTGGCAAGTAAAAAGGTAACCTTCTCATCTTTCAGAAGGCAAAAAAGGAACTTCCTTTCCTTCTTCAGGACATCTATACTGATATTAAGATGTGAAATGGCTTCCTTGTTTCAGTTGAGTGACTTGAATGAGGGATACAGTGCCCAAATGGCTTGGTCCTTCACAATCTCTCTGGGAGCCAGCAGATATTA
Organism: Melozone crissalis; assembly: GCF_028551555.1. Classification (NCBI taxonomy): domain Eukaryota; kingdom Metazoa; phylum Chordata; class Aves; order Passeriformes; family Passerellidae; genus Melozone; species Melozone crissalis. The sequence continues at coordinate 11,853,333 of NW_026535858.1, forward strand.
GAGAAATAAGAACCTTATTGACCATTTAACATAAGCCTGGAGCTGTAACTTATATTACCCAAAGATGACACAGCCATTAGCATATCATTGCATCCGTTAGTTTTTGTGACCATTTTGGGACTGCTGCTTACTCACCTGCAAAGGAGAATTGGTTATTCCTGCTCTTAAAAGTATTACATAGGCAGGTTTGTGTGGTTTTTTTTTTTTTTTTTTTTTTTTTTAATCGAGTATGGTTAAAGGGATACTCAGATGTCTACAGTATCTGAATTAGTTAGTGGTTAATCTTGTTATGTTAGAAAGAATTTGGTATATTTATGGCATTTTATAGATTTTTTTTTTATAGCCACATTGGCTTAGGCTCTAGCAATTTGTGTTCCATAAAGTTTTCCAACTGAAGAGCTTGAGACAGAAATGTCCTAAAAAAGGACAGGTAATATACTCAGTTATTTTTCTTTTAAATTAACACAGAATTCTTTCTGTCATAGCAGAACATTTATTGAGCTAAATCTTGTTTAGACAAACACCTGAAAGACACAAAAGTAACAAAATGAATAGTGGTAGTGAATGATCACTGCTATTGTTATGCTACAGAAATATTAATGCACGGCCTCAATATCAGTGTGCCCTCAATGAAGATGCCACTTAAGAAAATAACAATGTTTTAGACCTCTACTGAAAGAGTTGAAATTTAATTGTCTCTTGATCAAAATGCATCAACAACATGCCAATAAGCATGTGAAATCTCCATATTCTAATGATAGTGGTTATCTTTAGTTCTCTATCTAGACCTCCTAAATGGTGCTAAGTGAATTAACAAATGCAAGGATGAGAAATGATTCAAGCACTCTGTCCTCAATATTAATTTTTCTAGATGCCAGCAGAAGTTGTATAACCAATAAAGGAAGAAGTGCCAAGGCATATTCTCACACCTTTATACTTTGACAGCCCAGAAGTGTTAGGAGGAGAGGGGCAAGTGGCTACAGTGCCTTAACAGAGAGGCAGGCAGACAAAATGGCATTTCTTTGTGAAGCGGCTGCTAATTTCAATGCCTCCTTTTTATTACTGATTATATCCTTTCAAAACTGAACAAAATAATGAATTATTTATGGTGAGATTAGAGATGTCATTCTCATGGAGAACTATTTGATTAGAAAATAAATTCAATGGCAGACATCTGTAAGGCAAAAAAAAAAAAAATTGTTCACTTAATAAAGTTATTTTTTTCAGTGATGTTAAATGACACCCAAAGAAAGATAAGAGAATAAGAGAATAGCTCTGCTACTCACATAAAAATTCCATAGCCTTCATTTTGAGCACAAGCATATTTCTGTTTATCTTATTTCATTGTAGTTTCATACTGTATGTGGAAAGAGAGGCATAAGGATGCAAATGTGGCTGAGAACAAAAGTGGGAGAAGAACAGAATGAGTTTAGGAACACAGCAGAAATATTCAAAAAAGTAATAACAGGAAAGAGAGGAAAAAAATGAGTTCCATATGCTCAGAGAGCAAGAGTGTGAAAAGAGAATTGTAAGATGATTAAAGAAAAGGTATGGACTTATGTGCTAAAGAAATTAGAAAAAGAATGTAACAGAAGAGTACTAAAGCAAAACCATAAAAAATAGGGGAAAGTAATAAATAACATTACAAATACAGGATTCTCTCCTGGATAAATAGAACTTGTTCCATTAAGTTCAGTTTCAGCTACACTTATTACTTACAGCCTGGTCTACAGTAGCAATTTCCCTGTAGTAATTAAAACAAAAATTGACCTGAAGTAGTTATAGTTGAGCTTTTTGCATCTCTGCAGTATCTAGGATGGGCCTGGCTCAGTGCTGAACGTCTCCCCACAAGATGCATTAATACTATCCTTAAATTAAAGCAGTCCCACAAGCCTGTGCTTCCACAAGCACAGACTTCCCTAGGAAGCAGCAGCACGCTTAGCAACACTGGTATCCATGGCAGTACCTACCACGTACGAGTCTAAATGTGGAAGCTCTCTCCCCTTTCACAGTTTTTTATGTCACTATGGTCACGCTGCCTGCCATCAGCCCCAGCCCTCATTCACAAGCTGGAGCATGCACAGGCTCACAGGGAACACGGTCTGGTGGCTGCTCTTCCCCCTCTGCAAAGCCCAGGCTGCTCTTTCAGGGCTCTCAGGTCAGTTCCTTAGCTGGATTACAAAGAGATTTCTTACTGAGAGCAATATTTTCATTATAATAAAGTTCTTGTTATGGTAGACATGGTGCTGTACGTGCACCTTCTACACCTATTTGTCACATCTTTCTCCATCTCCTTTATCATAATCAAAGGGACTGTGCTGAGCACCATTGAAAATAGGGTGTACTGGCTACTCTTCTGATACATGTGTGAAGATAAACACATCATCTACAGCATCTTTATGGCTGATCAAAGTTACACCAGAACCAGTTCTTAAGTTTGCTTAAGCAGCCTCACAAAACTAAGATGTCTGGTTGGCTATTTGTCTTTGTCTAGACACACGTAGGATGGTTCCGGGGCAGCTTGCGCTTCAAAGGATGAGGCTGGACTCTTCAGTTATTTGGACTTGTTTATTATTTGGACTTGTTTATTATTTGGACTTGTTTATTATTTGGACTTGTTTATTATTTCTTATCTACAGAGTTTTTCTCTCTGCCTAGCTGGGATCTGACCAGCAAGGCAGCCAAAGGCACTCTGCGTACTCACGGGGCGGTTGTGTCTTTTTATAGTAAAAACTACATACAACATATTTACTTTTTATCTTTAATACCTTTTACTCTTGTTAGTAAGTGCACCTTCACTATGAACTAATCTACAAGTGCTAATGTCACCGCAGAAGATGGATGACAAGAAGAAGAAAGAACCATGAGGCAGGCTTTGGTTCTTCTATTTTGTTTCTATTACTCTTTTGTACTAAAACTTTAAAATCTACATTTCACTTTGTAAATATGTCATCTTTGCACCATTCAAACTTGAGTGGTTCTTATGTCTTCACACACAGGTGGTACATCTCTAGAAGGGTCCAAGTTAAGCCACTAGGCACTTTTGGCAACATTCTAGGACTTCTGAGCTCTTTAAGGGTTCTCTCGGTAACTCTGAACATCCCAAGTGATGTCCCACGCTAAGAGGCTGTAACCAGCTTGGTTAAGGTTTCAGTAGGAAACTCTCTTGTGAACAAAGATGCCCTTGGAGGGAGATGAACTAATCAATATCTGGCATCATTAGCTATGTCATTAGGTCAAAGGCAACTATCCTGCTGTGACTGAAGGAGACTGTTGCCTGAGGAGGAAACAACCTAGGTACAATTATCCATCTTCCTTGAGTATTGCCAGGCACAGAGGTCACTGCCCCAAGCTGAAGTTCCCAGGCACCAAATGGCAAGAGCACATTGTAGCCTGAACGTGGATTAACCTGGATGCAGTGCTGTCAAAGGGGAAGCCCTTTGAAGCTCTTTGTCATAAAAAAAAAAAATTAAAAGCCACCAAAACAACCCCTTTTCAAACCATCTTTACCACAGCCAACAACTGCAGGGTGAGTGCAACTGCACCCTGTCTGGATGTAATCTCCAGGTGCATTTTGAGCAATTCTGAGCCAGGTGATGGATGACTGAAGCTGCTGTAGACTGCAGAGCCTTTCTAGGAGCATAGGGGAACTTTTTCATCCCCATCATTGCCAGGGCTGGGTGCTGCAGCCTCTCCATACCCTGGGGTTCTCTGGGACCTGCAGCAGCTCCATGGGGCTGTCAGCGAGTGATGCTCCCTGGTGCGGGCTGTTCAGGTAGTACTTAAGAAGACAAAATAATTGAAGTGCTTTATACTCTTAAAATGGGAATGTTCTCAAATCTGTGTCTCAGTCCTTTTTCTCTTCCACTAGGATGAGCTCTGGCTCATTTCCCCTTTATTGCGGCTTTTGATTCTCCTCCTGCTCCTCTCCCCGTCTGTCCACCAACAGCTGTGCTCTTCTTCATCCACTGAAGCCTGTTTGCAGCTTTGTCATCCCACCCACCCCCCTGCAGCTGTTTGCCTGTGTTCCCAGGGCTCTGGTTTGGCTCTCCTTGGGTCTCAGCAGCTGCCTGGCTCTCCTTGGGCCTCTGCCTCCTGCAGAACGGAATGTGCCTTCTATTCCCAGGACTCTGCCCCCGCCCTGGCTCGGAGCTGGGATGTTTTCTCCTTTGCTGCTTTCCCTCCCACTCCTTTCCTGGCCTTGTCTCATCCTCAGCAGCTGTTGCCTTCACCCCTCTGTGAGTTTGGCTCCAGGCTTTCTCCCCATCCCAGCCAGCTCCTCTTGGGTCCGCATCCCCTTTCCCAGACCCCAGCAGCTGTTCCTGGGCACTTGCCCTGCTCTGCTCTGAGCCCTCTCCCCCTGTCTGGCCCACGGCAGCTGCTTCTCCACCTCCTGCTCCTGGCCCCTCTCCCCACCTCTCGGGTATTTGTTTGTTAATTGCTGCCCCGAGATGTGCAGAGTGTCTCTGTTTTGGCCCATTGTTTATTAATTCTTATCTATAACATTTTCTTTCTGTCCAGCTGAGATCAGCTCAGCAGGGCAGCCAACAGCCCTTCTGGCCGCCCCCGAGGCGGTGTTGTCTTTTTATACTGCAAACTAAGTATAACATATTTACACCCAATACCTATCACCTATGTTAGACATTGCACTTCTATTCTAAACAATCCTGAAGTGCCAACATCACTGCAGAAAATGGAGAAGAAGAAGAAGAAAGGCTAGACATGCCCAAGTTCCTCTATCTTGTCTCCATAACCCCCATACCAAAAATCCTAAAATCTACACTTTCACCCTGTGATAATTTTATTATTATACTGTTTAAACTTCTGTGACTTTCATGTCCTCATAGAAAGCTCCAGGGGTGAAAATCAAACCCACAGGTGTTCTGGGCTGTGTGCCAGGGTCTCTGAGCCCCCTGGCGGGGTCCTTGGCAACTCTGGAGGGAGTGCTGAGGGATGTGCTGAGTTCCAACACCCACCTTTCCCTTCTGGTGCTGCCAGATGGAGTGCCAGGGCTGGGACACGGTGTTGGTTGAATTCCTCGCATCCCCTTCATCACCTCAGGTTACAGCAGTGCCAGGATGGCGAGCAGGGGGCCAACATGGGCCATGGCAGGAGTGCTGCTAAAGGGGAGACCTGTGGGACCCACAGGAACATCCCTGATCCTGCCACAGGCAGCCTGGCCCTTGGGATAGGTAAAACACAGGCACAGAGGTGGAAAGAGCAGCCAGGACAGCTGTGGGTAAGTCAGGGCTGCCTGAAATTGCCCCTCAGCAGGCAGGACCTTCTCATGGTGTATAAATGGGAACCTGGGAAACATAAATTGCCAGGAGTTCACCCTGGCTGGCAGCTCACTCAGGTCCCCACTTGCAAAAGTGACATCAAAATGTAAATAAAGAAGACTAGACTGGTCTAGCAGTTAATGTCTCAGACCTTCAGAAACTTACCCCCATTTTTTTTTTTTTTTTCAATCTTGAAGCACCACTCCATTTTCCTCTCATGTCTAACAGCAGCAAATCCCCTGGACATCCCTTGATACTGCCTCAGTGTCATCTGTCTGCTGCCAAAACCCAAAATTCTTCCCTCCACAGATGGAGGAATGCAGGTTATTTATTATGATAAGTAAAGATGCCATTGAAATGTTGCTGGGAAGAGTGATACCTATTTTGAATATAAAGAAAAAAGAAAATTAAGATAAAAGAGAAAAAGAGATTAATAGGAGTAAGAATGAAGGAACATGAGTGGATCCCGGCCATAACTGGGTGTAGATTGCAAGGGTGAGGAAGATGAGGAACCCTGAAGATCAGGAAGAGGTCAGATGTTTGTTGTGGGACAGTTTGGAAGTCCAAGCAGTAGTTGGTAGGGTGCTTTCCATCACTCTTTTTGAGGAACTTTAACTGAGAGGGGTTTCTAATGTTGCTGAAGTTGGTTCAGCTTCCTGCTTTCCAGTGAAGTGGGATATGAACTAATGAGAGGTTCCTGCTTCAACTTCATCCAGAAAGTTTCTCACATCATGGTGCATTAAAGAACTGAGCCAGCACATAATGAATGAATGGTTACGTGTGGGGGACTCCCTGCAAATACTCAAGCTAGTTCTGATTTAAAATGCTAATTTAGGTGCCAGCGTTGCCTGATTTAAATCAGTGAAAGTTCTGATCCTATCTCTAAAAGGAATGAAAAGTTAAAATGCATGATAGAGCATTCAACTGTTTATCTATACTTGGCTGTGTTTGGCGAGGGCGGGGGGAGGTGTTACAGTTTTTGTTGTTTTTTGGTTTTTTTTCTGTGTGCATCTGCCTTTAATTAATTACTTTGTGGCCTTATCATCTGCTACTAGATGTACCCTGTAGGTGAGCAAAAAAGCCCATGTTTGCCATTCTGAAAAGCAAAATCCTTCAGAGAATGCCATCTGATTCTGCTGCAATGCAGTGACTGGCTGGGGTTAAAAGCCTTGCACACAATTCCTGCTAGCTGGTCATGAATCTCCAGGAAAAGCCCCGTGTCTTAATTGCTATTGTATAATTATTAACATCTTCCATCTAACCAGTGTTAAGCTGAAATAGTTATGTGCCAAGTCACCATCATTCTCTCTAAATGAGGATCTGGAAATGCTGCTTAAAACAGTCAATTCTTATTTTTTCTTTTTTCATTCCTTTGAAAAATGCTAAGACCAGCATCATCAGTGCTCTGTGGCCAACTCTGCAAATCTACAGAGCTGCCACAGATCACTGCAGCATAAGTGGCTAAACAAAGTAATCCCCAAAATTGAAAATGTAAAGATGAGCAAAGTCTGTCAGGCTTCTTATATAACTTATGTTGTAAAGGAGCCTAAAATACCAGCCAGAAACTACCTCTTGATTTAGAGAATATGGAGCTGAAAGTAGGAAAAGAAAGACTTTAATACAACTGTGAACCTCAGGGCAGCCAAATATAACTAAGCTTTAAGAAATTGATGTAGTTTCCTTAATATCTATGGCCTGGGTGTTGGAATGTTTGATATTGGATTAATTGATCGCTCAGTATCAATTGTAAGTTGATTTAAGTTTCCCTGTGGTATTTAGTATCTGTGTCTGGAAAAGGGCTCTGTCCTGAAGAAAATACTTTGTAGAAATACAATTCAGAGGTAGAAACATTTAAATATTTGATTTTGATAGTACTGAATTGATTTCTATCAATAACTTAAAAATAATATTCTCAAAAAAATTAAATATAATGCAAAGCAATATAAACTAAAGGAAAACCAAGTTCAGATGAAGAGGGTGTTCTAAAACTACTTTGGTTTTCTTAGAAATTTTCATCTAGGTGAACTTGTACTTCCTGAGAAAAAAAAATTATTCCCAACCTTCTTTTCCCCAAAAATAATTAGCATTCAGCTAGTTAGATTGTTTTCTTCAGTGTGATTGTGAAAAGATTTTAGAAAACTGACAGAGGTGGGTTGAATAATCAGCCATAAATAACAGCAGAATTGTACACAGGAAATTCAGTGACTGTTTTCTTCTCACCAACATAACTATAATTGGCAAAACAAAATTAATGCAAAAGAGATGAGCATCTGTTTTGCTTTAAGCCAGTCTCTTTCCTGGTGTAGTTTTCCAGGATTTTTGCTGGCTCACAAAACTATAGGATCAGGCCCAAAGAATTGGTGTGTAGTGTAGTTTTGTGTTTCTGCAGTGGTGAATATTTGGTTGGAGACTGCTCTTCAAGCAGGGCATCATCTTTTCTCTTCTTTCTTTTCCTTCCTTCTTTCTTTTCCTGATTTTTGCCTGTGCTACGTGGGTAAAATGATAGAGGAGTTTAAACAAAGGTCCTCAACTGTCTCTTTCTGAGGAGAGCTTGAAAAATTCAGGTGAATCAGCAAGAGATATTTAAATAGTTCCTCATTTTATTCCACTGGAATATGATATGGCATACTTAATGTGCTGTCAGTGGATTTTTATAAATGCTCATGTCCAGAAAAGGGAGGTCAGAAGCTCTACTGTCCTCATCAGAAACTTTTTATTTCATTTCCTTCTCATTTAATCCTCTAGACAGAAGCATCTGAATATTTAGCACTCAGTAATAACTCAAACATAATTCCCCTTTTCTGTCATGTTTTGCAAAGTTTCTTAGAGCTTAATATAGGTTTTCCTTATTCTTGCAGTACTTTCTAATATTCCATAGTATTCTTTTTTAAATTATTATTTTATTTTGAGTTTTGCTTGTTCTCCATGGCCTTAAAAAATTTAAAATTTTCAACATTCTTTAGATTTGGAAACACACCTTTCTAACTAATTCTACCAAGCATGATAAAGCCTGATCGCTGTGGAAACTTCAGCTGCTGTTTTATAATATTTAAAAGTGGACTCTGGAATTTCTACAGTTGCTTTCTCTATTCTCATAACCTTGAAAAATACATTTGATGAACAATGGTGATAAAGACAAGTTGTAGGACAGCAGACAAATATAATATTAGAGTGAAAATATGATCTGTCTTTAAGTTCAAAATGTTGAGTTTAAATGTTTTTCCCATCATTTTAAATGACCAAAAAGACTAAAGAGAGTCATTACAAAGAGAAAACAAGAAAGAATGAAAAGGAGGGTTCTGGATGCTAGTTCTTCTTGAAGAAATTCCTTGAAATGATGTAACATTTGTTCTTTATAGCTTTGATTGCTTTTAGTTCAGATGAGCCTAAATATCTGTTATGTAATAATTTAGGCAGTACAAATATATTGCAGGTGTCCATACAAAACCAAAATTTTGGGGTTTGCCTATACCCATGTTATGGGGATTCATGTTGGCATGGATGTGTTTTACTTCTACAAGCAAATTCAGAAGCTTTAGAATAAATGTAGAAATTTCCTTATATATTATTAATGCAAAATGACAGAAAATGTGGAAAATCAGAAATAATGAATGCATTTCCAGACATTTTTTCCATAAATATACTATGTTTCTTTATGTAGTGTAGCTGATTAATATCTTTAATTTTTTTCCAAGTTTTTATGTATGATTCTTTACTGTGAGTAAAATGTAGGTGATAATGAAGTTTTTGAGCTATTAGGAGAAATGCAATAGAGAAAAAGAGTCTTAAACAGCCATAAAAGTTTCAGGAAGGGATTCTGCAGTCATATTCCTTTTCCTTAGAGAAATGTGTTTAGTTAAAAATAGTTTTAATACAGCTGCTTATTTCACCTTGGAGACAGAAAATTGCAATGGTTGCTTCATAGCAAACCCACTTCTTTGAATCAATGTGTTTAAAAAGGTGAAAACCACCAGAGGATGAGGGAAGCAGGGTTGAGAAAAGGTGCCTGTGGATGAGAGCCTTATCAATAAGTTACTTGTGGAAGGGAGAAAGTAATTGATGACTTGCACCTATCTGCTTAGCTTGTTTCCTCTCTGCCTTCTGGGTTTCTCTCTCCTTTATTTTGCTGAATGTTATTTGTGGGTAAAACTGAAATTAGGAGATGTTAATGGTTGTTGCAAATAAGAATTGGCTGTGTGGAGGGAAGCGAAGAATCTCTTGCAGGGATAATAAAAAGGTAAACTGTTCTAATTTGAGAAAACAGTAATTGACAAGCAGGTTGGTGTTATGTAGCACTGTTTTCAGAAAGACCCTATCAGAAATATTTCACTGCAAATGTTATTAAAAAAAAAAAAAAAGGTGAAGAGTAACAAAGTCCAGGCCTGAACCCTCTTCTGTATCTCTGGAAAGAAATAAAGAAATTTTTTCAGGTCTCAGAGTTTCACAGATCTGCCCACTCAGGACCCTAGAGTGCAGAGAAAGCAGTGAAGTGTATTGTAAGTCTTTATATTTTCCTGAGTGTAGACCTTGTACCAACAGCACTGGTAGGTACCTGCTTTTGCTAAATTATCAAAGTTTGTGATGATAACAAAAGTTACAAATTGTCATCAGAAGAGCAAACATACAAGGAGGCAGGTGTGAAGAAAGCAATTTAGAGAAGCTTGAGCACTTAATGGCATTTAATATTCTTTGATGTACCATTTTCTTGCTATCCATTTTCCTCTCTCACCCAGAACACAGAAGAGGCCTGGAGTTTACTGCACAGACCATCACAATGTATTTAATTTGAGTAATTCCTGTTTACATTTACATTATGTCCAGAATCGTCCTTGTTGTTTTCAAACATTAATATTCTTCAAAGAAATCTGTTCCATCACAGTGAGTGACTGGCTGGGGTTAATGGCCCTTGGCACAGCTCCTCCTAGTAGGTCATTAGTCTGCAGGAAATGCCCAGTGCCTTAATTGTTATTGCTTAATTAGCAACCTCTTCTGTGGAAGCAAGTGCCATATGACCTGAAATAGTAATGTACACAGCAACAGTCATTTTCTCTGAACGTTTGAGCTATGCCATGGGCAGATCTTGTGCAAGTGAAACAAAGCATGGGAAGCTCATGTATACTCAAATAACAAGGATCATGCCACTAAAATAGAATTCTGCTGATATGATGATTGACAAATATGTTTTTTTTGATTTCTGGGATGGCAATAATTTAAATCAGTGACTAACCAGAAGCCTAAAATTTAAAATGAAAAAGTCTATGTTTGCCTTATTCCTCACACAATTTAGTTTTCCACATTTCTAATCAATGCTGCCATTATATTTGCAGTCTGTCTGTGGTTAGCCACGGCTTTAATCACTGCAGAGTCTGTGTGAATGCACAAAAACAAACCCAGAGCACATTCCTACACCTTTAATGGACATTTTTTGCTTAATTCCTGGGTCATGAGAACCTGTTCTCTGCACCCTTGGCCATTCCCTTCTCCTCTCTGTTGTGCTTTGTTTCTTTTCCCACTCTTTGCCTACTTTCAAATTGCATGGTTTGATTGCAATCCCTTGTAACAGTAATTAACTCTTCTGAGTGCATGTATGGTACTTACCCCACACTGGGGTGTTACTCACTCCTGGAGTTCCAGAAGTTACACACCCCTGGAATATTGTGTAGAGAGACAATGCAGCACATTGATAAAGAAACTTTTAAAATTTGAAAGTAGACTTGCATCCTTGCAATGGACTTTTTTAAAAAAAATAGAGAAATTATTTATTTGTTGAATGTAGAATACAAATATGAATGGTTTGTGTATCAGTTTTCATTTTCTAAAATTTCATATTCCTTGCAGGTAAAATCTCAATTCATCTGATACTTTTCCATGTGATAGAGTAGGAAACATTATATAAGTATAACCTTGACTAATTTGTTTTTTTGTCTAAAACTATTTACAGTAAATGTTCATCATCACTATAACTCAGACTATTGAAGTCAATGGAAGTAGGTTCAGTGACATACAAGGACTCAGATTCATAATTTTGCAAATATAATAGTTATGGGCACACTTTTCTAAAAGATTAGATTACTTGGGTTACAAGCTGGAGAAGCTCCATAAATGTGGATGGTTCAGCATATGTAGAGTTTGAGCCCTGGTTCTGTAATAATTTTTCACACATTTTTTTGACTCATCAAATGGCAGCCCAGCTGTTCTACTTTGCTCTGTAATACCACTGAAAGTCTAACTGTCCTAATCTACAGACACCAGTGCCAATGCCCATCTGCTTGTAGTAGCTGAAAAAAATGGGGACAGAACAAATAGAAATCTTAAGCTCATTTTAACTGCACTACTGGGTTTTGTGAGGTTCTGAAAATTTTAAATATATAGAGATATTATATATTTGTTCAGCTTTAGTCCAGCATGGTAGTAACAGAAAAGCTGTGTCTCCTAAAGTGGGAGCAAGTGTTGCCCTAAGCATGTATGGAGCCATGTAGTAGCTCTAAATAATTTGTTTTGATTCAAACTGTGGACAAAATATCCAGCTAAGTTGAACTTGGGGACTTCTATTGCTAATTGGCCTTCAAAATCTGTTTAGTTTTGACTTATCTTCTTATTTACTGGTTTAAAAAAGATCAGTTTATTTTAACTAAAGAACTACCAAACATACTCAGTATAAATTTTACTGAGACGTGACCCTGTCCGAGCCTGTTCTTAACTCTACATAAAACTTGTGCTAACTTAGAAATAAAGCTAGCAAAATCAAATTCATCTCAGAGCTGAGGAGACAGCTAGGTTTGGTCCAGACCAACAAACATTACAGAAAATTATAAAAGAGTAAATCCCTGCAACATTTATAGGAGAATATGTGACAAAAATGCTTTCATAATTTACCATACTCTATGAATGCCATGGGTATAATTGTTTCCTTTAAGTACTTGGCAAACAGTGCTAGTATCCATTCAAAAGAGTAATTTTCCACTCAGAGAATTTCTTCTTGTAAGCACTTATGGAAAGAACAGCCAGCAACACAATGCCTTCTCTGCACTGCTCCTGGACTACATTCATGCAGTCAAAACAGGAGACTGAAATGCAGAAGAAATGAACAGCTGGTATTAAAACAACAATTAGATGCAGAAAGATCATCTTGTCAGTAGAGCAGAAGTTTATAGTTATGGTGTGCTTGTACTTGTTCGTTTTCTGGTTTGTGTCTCTAAGCAAAACTCTTTTGCAGTTTGAGGCAGAGTTCTACAATCTTAAGTAGATTTGCAACCTTAAATGGGATTCACGTGATAGACAAAATCACCTCTTCTCCAATTTCTGTGTGACCTGCTGTCTTTTCTGTAACTGAATAAACTGTGCTATAGGGACTGGACAAGCCTTGTTAGTTAAATAGGTCCCCTGGCCTCAGTGACACAACCTGCAGGATTTCCAGTCTTATAAAGAAAATAAATACATTATCTGTAAGATAAGTGATGTATATGTGAATAAATATGCATCTAATTAGTGAGTAATATGGGCCTATCTAGTAAGGGAATATAGATGCAGCTGAGCAAATAGATAATGGTTGACTCAAGTCTGTTTGCAGCTGTGATGAATTGTCTCCTAATAGTGTTGTTTCAGCTTGTCTCTTGTCTGCACAATGTATTGAAGAGAATCTTATTTCTGCTCTAGCAAGAGCTAAATTTTCAGAGCAGTACTGCTAGATTCTTTGTTCTGGCAGACATCAAAAATTTAAATTCACAGAGTGTGAACGTCTTTAAAATATATATTTTTAAATCTTAGTCTTGGTATTGTGAGAGAATTTAGATGTCACCTTAATGTCGTCTTGGTTTGGGGTTTGTAGAAGCCAGAAATGAAAGATTATCCTAGCAGCATTTCTCTTACATATGAATTTGGCATTTAGGTTATATCTCTGTGTTTACAGCTGAAGTTCAGTGAAATGCCATTTAGGAGCTCTACATGATTTTGCAGAGCAATTTACACTTTTTCATCAGAACACAGATCCTTTCCTCTCTGAAGATGCATAAATTGACACAAGATTTGGCATAATTTTTGATATTTTCAATATATTGTGTAAACAAATTGGTGGAAATGGGGTTGTCATCATGAAAAATAGAATTTCTCATGTCCAGTTATACTATTTCTATGCCTGGGGCTTTTTTTGTGGTCAGAAATGCACATATAGTTCTCATTTTTGAACATACTACCTTATAGAGCAGTGTTCAGGGGGTGAAAAAGGTTGCTTTCCGATTTTGTGCATTACCAATATTAACTCACTATAAATAAGCAAATATTTGTACAAGCATAGAGTGCAGATGATCAATACAGTATTTCATCAATAGTTTTGTCTGTAGATTATATTTTGCAGAAAGATGGTTTAAAATTCACTTTTAGTTGTGTGCCTTTTTTTGCCAAAAAAAAAAAGGCACAGAAAAATTCTGCATTTCTGATCAGGCAACCAACCATTTTTTATGTATCCATCCTTCAAGAAGAATACTAAGGATGAACGGTGTATTTTCTGCTTTGCATTTGTTGCTTATGTCAGATCAGCCTTGCTTCTCATTCAGATTAATTTCACACAAAGCATCTGTCCGTTATTCTCTTTCATTTCATCAGTGTTGTGATACTTCTTGAAGTTATAACAACTTCTGCAATTTAGTCTGCTTTTTAGGAAACCGTATATTTGAATGGCACTTGAAAGTAGAGGTATTTTTTTCTTTTCTCTTTCTAAATTCTTCTTGTTCCATTGCAACATTGCATACTAGGGCAATACTGTGTAGTTATTACATGGATGGAAAAAATAAGTGTTTTCCTATCTAAAGATTGTTTTTGTAATCATATAGTAAAATTAAATGTACCAAAGTTGTTATCCAAAATATCTTAAAAGGCATCTGGCTATAACACCAGGGAAGAACTGAGATTTTTTTTCCTGTATTTTCCTACAAATCTAATGCAAATAAATTTTCCAGGAAACAGAGAAAAATAAAAGCACAAGATAAAAACCATGGCTTAAGCTCAGACACATGAAATATAGAAGTGGCAGAAGCCCTCTTTCCATCCATCAGTTAGGTTTTTGGAAGTGGATCCAAAGAGTCTAGGCATGCATTTTACTGCCTGATGCAGATGAATTCTCAAAATGCAATGTGGCAGTTTAATTGATTAGAGATCTAACAAAATTTTCTACAAACACTGGCACAAGATATTCTTGAAAATGCTTTTCCAAAAATGTATGACTGATATTCAAAGATTAATTAGCTACTTACCATTTTTATAAGATTTCTAGAATATGAAGTAAAAACATTTAAAATTATTATTTTAATTTCAGTGGGACTTAATTTTCAAAGATAGCAGTTGGATCAGACTAATTCCTTATGTACCAGATAGAGTGATCACCAGCCCTATAACTTAGTAGATATTAAATTGTGTGTATATTAAATTGAATCATAAATTCATGGTTAACTTATTTGGAAAAAATAGCAAAGATGTAATTACTTAAAAAATGTGAACAGCTCTTATGTATAAACTAAGATATATATTATATGTAGCACTTTTACTGTATACTTTATATTATTTAATGTATCCTTGGCATTACTTTGTATGATAAACAGTAAAGCAGAACTTTCCAGTCTTTTGAATACACTACACTTGCACCTCTTGCTATCTTCTTAGTCTCCGTTCAAAGTTTGGAGTGCATTAAAAATTGTTTCTACCCTATGTCATGAATTCTAAAAAAATTTCAGTATTATGGTTTTTGCAATTGCATATCTAATTTTATATCTTAGACTGCTGTGGATGTTCTACTGCATCATTTGAATTTTTTTCTCTCCTGTAGTTCATAAGTTATGTTTAAGTTTGAATTAATTACCCTGTGATCCCTTGTCTCAGTCTCACCATAGACACAAAACAGAGATTGTGTTGCAACTGCAAGTCCACCTCTCTTATTCAGTTTTTATTGCTAAGTTTTGAAGCTTATTCTTCTTTTATTTGCAGTGATGGTATTAAAAAAAAAAATAGAAATAAAAAAAACCTCCAGCTGTACTTCTTAATCGTTAAGGCAATGTCTAAAAAGTTTTGTGAACTTACCCAAACCGTTTCAAAATCAGGAAATTGTTGAAGGTTTGCATTTTACTTTTTTGTTTTCTCACTGAATATTGCTCTCACCTTGAGTGAAAGACAAGGCATAGTTATTTTAATTGGTTTTTGATTCTTTAAAACTGATGAATGCCGCCATCTTTTATTGGTTGGTGTATGAAAGGCTTAAGGGAAAAAACCCTTAATGATGCATCCATCTTTCCTGCTGTGTTTTACCAAGCTTTAGCCAATTGATATCTATGCACAAGCTGCTCTTGGAAGCAGAGCAGTGGGAAGGGCACAGTTGTCAAGTGATGTGAGGCAAGGTGAAGTGGATGTCATTTGTGCACTTTGTGTCATGGCATTTTATCAGTTCCCCAGTGGCTTTCTACAAACATTAAATTGGTCAGAAGCTTCTGCTGTAGAATAGGAAAGTTTGAAAGAAATTAATTTGTGAATGTCATGCTGACTGGTATTACTGCATGTAATAAAATAGACTATTTTAATTACATCCTGGGATGATGTAGACTATTAAATAAAAATGTTAACATCTTCCTAGCAACGAGAGCTGAAACATGTACAAATAAATGTTAGATCTTGGTCATGAAGACTCTTGGCTATTAAGGTTGTCTATAACTTTATGTCTAAATCACTGAGGATTATAAGGTCTGTGAATCATCACTTTTCAGACACCCTCAGTTTTCTGGCATGGATTTTCTCACAGAAGTTTTAACTTCTAAAATCTAAGTTCAAATTATTCTTGAGGAAAATATAATTTAACTAGCTAACATTAATATTGAAAAGGCACAATTGGGAAGCTGACACAGACATTATCACGTGATGATGAATCTAACTCTTTATTTCAGTTTTGCAGCTTGTGATATTATCTGTTGAAAGCCTCATAAAATTGAGATAATTAAGTTTTACCAGACAGTATTCATTATTTAGCAATAGTATGCATAAGACCAAAGTCTGTCTGATGTTAACCCAACAGTAAATCTGATGTAAATAATCACATTTAGTTCACTACAAATCAAATTATGAATGTTTTTAAGTAAATGGGTGGAATGAATTTCTAATAGAACTAAACTTCTGATTGTACTTGCTATAGAATTTCAAAGAAATAAATATTGTCCCCAGAGAATAGCCCAAAAATATAGAAGGAGCCTGATTCTGATCTCAAAATAATTTTGAAATACCTTATATACTTAAAAAATAATAAATCCAATATAATGTAAATTAAAATTAATGAATCCTTAGATCATATCAATTGGCATGGATCTATTGATTTTAGTGGGGCAAAATAATATTAAATCATATGTGGCCTTTGAATACAAGAAAATCTCAACTGTTTAATATTGGTTTTGTGCTAGTTTAAAATAAGCAATGAAATACTGTCAGAAATACAAACAAATTTGTTTCAAATGAGTTCTGATAAATGCCATATCTACAGGAAGATGGAGATTTCCCAGATGCATATGTGTTGGTTGTCATATATATCATAGAATCATAGAATTTCCTAAACTGGAGAAGACACACAAGGATCATTGAGTCCAGTTCCTGGCCTTGCAGAGGACAACCAATAATCACACCATGTGCCAGAGAGCATTGTCCAAACATTTCTTGGACTCTGTCAGGGTCAGTGCTGTGGTCACTGCCCTGGGGAGCCTGGTCCAGTGCCCAACCACCCTCTGGGTGAAAAACTTTTTGTAATATCCAACTTAAACTTCCCCTGACACATCTTCAGGCCATTCCCTCAGGTCCAGTCAAAGGTCACCACAAAGAAGAGGTCAGTGTCTGCCCCTCTGCTTCCTCTCATGAGAAATCTTTAGGACCATGATAAGGTTTCTCCTCAGTCTCCTCCAGGCTGAACAGACCAAGTGATCTCAGCTGCTCCTCATGTGGTTTCCCCTCAAGGCCCCTCACCATCTCCATGGTCCTCCTTTGGATGGTCTCCAAGAGCTTATATCCTCCTTTTATGGTGGCACTTGGTTCTATAGGCAAGACTTTTTAAAAAAATTCATAGGATTATAGAATGGTTTGGGTCAGAAGAGATCTTAGAACCACCCAGGTCCAACCTTCCTGCTGTGGGCAGGGATGCCTTCCACTCAATCTGGCCTAGAACATTCCAGGGATGGGACAGCCACAACTTATCTGGGAAACCATTGCCTCATCACCCACATGGTAAAGAATTTCTTCCTAATAACCTACCCTCTAAATTTAAAGCCTTTCCCCCTTGTAGAAAGTCCTACTGCAACTCTCTTGTAGCCCCTCTTTAGGTACTGGAAGGCCTCACTTAGGATCACCTTAGAACCTCCTCTTCTCCAGGCTGAAAAATCCCACTTCTCTCAGCTTTTCCAGCGTATTCAAAAAGTTCTCTAAGTGTTTATCTGGCTTGACTATCTGGGTATATTATTTTGTGAATTGCACAGCTGCCTTCAGCTGAACACAAATATTTCCCTGAGCTAATATATTCAATCTGGCATGAGAAGGAGCCAAAAACATAGAAAGGTCCAAGCCTATAATTTTTACAGCCATATAACATGTGTAACAGGTAGATCATCCCCATCTCTTCTCCCCTTTTTGTTTCTTATTTATTTACAATGCCTTCACCATTGCAGATATAATAGATTTTACTTCATGCACTATCAATTTAGTAATAAAATCAAGCCTCGAGTAAACACACAGAACAGATTGAAACGTTTAAAAATGCTAAACAAACATCATAGATTTGTTGTCGTAGGCAAAATGGGTTGAATATTGAAGCAGATTAAGAAATGTGGTAATTTCTTCTGTGTATGTAAAGATATACCTAAATTATAATAATATATTGTATAATTAAGAGTGGTAAATGAAATTGTGATGGAACCTGTACTTTTAGGAGGACACTGTGAAGAGTGAAATAGCCTTTTTATGGCTTTAGCAGAACCTGGAAAATCTCAACACATGCTGCAGGAGTAAAATGTGTTTGAGGAGGTAAAGTTTTGAGAAAAAATCAATATTCTGAGTGAGATAAAGTGTTTAAATAGTTGGAATAACATTTTTCCATTGTTGAAGATGTATGGAAAGTCTTGGTTATACTGTTTGAGCAATGAAAGTTTTGGAGGCTGGAAGATTAAAGAGTAACTGGCAAGGTAAAATTTTCTATGACATATGGAAGCACAGAAATGGTGTATAAGAAGTTTTGTTTAGGGTTTTTGCAATTGTTAAATTAGAGCATTACCAGATTGTTTCTCTGGTATGTTAGGGAGGTAGCTGAAAGAGGTCTGGTTTTTGTTTATCTTACTGGCCAAGCCTGAGCATTCACAGAAAAAGACTGAGAATACAGGCTATTAAGCATGGAAAATTACCTAAGGCAGATCTGTAATCACTTGGCTAAGAAAAGCTAGAGATGAGCTTTATCAGATTTTTAGCCATTACAGATAATTCTATGTCAGAAGCTATCATGGAATAATATTTCTGACCTCAAAATCTATGAAAGAAGATTTAAGTTAAGGCTGTGATATACCTCAGTAGAAAATGAGGACCCAAATTTATGCATTTCAATCACATTTCTTCACTGGTATGAAACCTGGGAATGCAGAAGTGGCAATAGAAGCAGAAATAAATGCAGTCCTGCTGAGCTTGAAGTTATTCAAGGGTGGCAAGTTTGTCAGTTTTACAGCACACCTTCCAGGAGTGTTTACAATGCTAATAGAGTTATATAAAGGGAAACTTGTGATTTTAAAGGCCACTGAGTCACATTTGCCCTCGGTGAAGTGGAGCAGTCAGTTGCCAATACAGACGCATTGCGCAGTGTGATGTGAATTCAAAAATCCATTGGACACATCCAGCAGTGTCCAAGGAGATAGATTGTGGATCAACATGTGGAACAGCTGCTAGGAAGGGAATGCTCTGTGTGTCAGAAAAGTCTGGCAGTTGTTCCTCCTGGTAAACTTGCTTTTCACAAGTGAGTGTGAGGAGGGTTGCATTAGAATCTATTAGCGTGGGTTTTCAGAAATTCATGGGATGGAACAAAAATAAACCCCTTAACTTCTGCTGCATGCTAGCAGTGCTCCAAAGTGACACTGTGATCAAATGAGAGATTCTCTGAAAAAAAAGGGAAAGCTGAAAGCATGACAATTGATAGATAGATGACATGACCAGAGTTACTCAGCAAAACCAACTGGAAGTGTTGCTTTTTTCCCCCCTCCTGCTAAATTTATAGGGTTTTGTTCATTCTTCAAGAAAAGAAAAAAAAGGAATCAATTCTCTGATTTTTTAATCTGACCTGTTTAGGAAAATCACTGAAATTACTTAAGCACTGGTTCAAAAACAGAAGGCTTAATCTATTGGAAATGCTCTTTCTGGAGGAGCTTTTCTAAAATACCCCACCCATTCATAAATAAATGTTAGAAATAAAAGCACTTTATGATCTCTTTTTTTTTTTTTGGTGAAAAAATTGTGCAACACATTTTCTTATGGTATATAAATATATATTATTTCTATATTTTATATATATATACATATATATATACACACACTTATATATTATGCTGTAGCTGAAATGAGACATTCTTACTGTGGTCACCATTAAAGCAGTCTGTTCTCTTGGAGAGTAGTTGAAATATTTATATGAAGCAAACCTGAAATTTATAAAAGTTGGAACTGTCGATACTCAAGTAGGAATTTAATTATGAAGTGTGAAATTAACTCAACAATTGAACCAGAAGGACAAATCAGAAAACAAAGCACATCTTGGATGTTGCAATAGGAAGATGATGCCTTCATATGCAACTGTAGGCCAGTTGAAGGCATAAGATCCTCTTTAGATCCTCACCAGTACTAATGCCTGGTGTCATCACACAGCATAATATAGTAAAATCTATCAGTTATGTTTTATTATCTAAGCATTAAACTTTAAAAAAGTAATATTTACTGTTCTGTTTTATTGTCACATAAGGGGCTGCTAGGTTTTTAAGAAGAGTAAAAATAGCAATGCTGACACCTGTCAGTGCAGTCTGGCAAATTTTCTGATGTTATCTAGAGTGTTCCCAAGTGCACCCCCTCCAGCAGCATAGACAGTAATCTGAGTTATGTAGGCAAACCTTCGTGCATTAGTCTTTGATTTCTGTGTTATATTTGTGTACTTCCTGCGGGGGCACGGTTGTATTGTGATGATTTAAGCAAAAATAGTGTCTTTGGTGTATGCTGAATATAAATCCAGAAGAAATGTAGGCAGGTGAATGCCTACATCTTAATTACTTCTTCAGCTAAATGTCTCCGTTTCTTTTATCAAACACAAAGTGCACCATTTTTTAATTCTCATTTTCATGTGAGCATGTTAATATGTGAATGACTCAGGATTCCCAAACTGTAGAAAATTGAACAGAAAAAGAAAAAAGTCCTGTATTTTAGTTACCAGTTTTATTTTTTGGATTTCGTAGTAACTGGCTAAATGATATTTCTTTGTACTCTTATATTTATTTTCTTTCTTCCATTCTTTTACAAATCAAAATATCTATTGTGTATGTCATCCATTAAAAAAAATCTTTAGCTCATTTTTGAGAGCAGTTTTGCAGGCAAAAAACTACAAACAGGAAAGAATTTTATCTTCAGATAGCATCAGAATATAGTAGCAGTTACTTGGCAGAGTTTTTAATTTTGAAAGATTGCCTGCTTTATGTAAGTGGTGATGTAAGAGGTAAACAGAATATAGTGAGTAGCCTGCAAAATGAAAAATTCTATTTAAGATACATGAAAGTATACACCAGTTTCACAATTTTCTTTGTTGATCTCAGTTCTTTCCTCAAACCTGTGGATAATATAGAAGCCTGGAAAAAGAGAAATTTTCCTCATAGGTAAATGGAAGAGGCTTACTTGGCAATTCTGGTGTACACATTTCAAAGTCTCTCAAGTGTGAAGGAAATTTAGAAAATACTGTATAGGAATATTTTCAACAGGTCTTTAGGGGAAGCAAGTGCTATTTTTGGCAAATTCTTGTACTAATTGGATTGATGGATAGCCATGGCCAAAAAGTAAACTCTTGTACAGCTAATGTAGCATTTATAGAAGACTTGATCCTCTTGGTGTAGTTTCAGTGAATGGAAAGAAGCAGAGCTTGTTAGATACTTTTTAACAAGGCAGATTTTTTTTTCATTAATAAGGTCACTGGGTTAAGTGGAAGTGGATGTTACATATCTGTCTTAAAATTCAAAGATCTGTTTCAAGAAACCAGGCTAAAAAAAGTTCAATTTTTTTGTGCAGGTAAAAATGAAATATTTAAACTATGTTTCTAATTGTGGGGATTTATATTACCTTTTTTCTTTCTGTATTTTCTTAGAAAGTGATAATTATAAAAAGCCTTTTAAGTGTGATGGTCTGAGTTCGTATAATTCCTTAGATATTCATGAGCTTTGATAACCTTTAGCCATTTCCTGTCAAGTGAACATTTTCTCCACACTTTACAGCGTTTCCTTTGCATTCACTACTCTTTTGTTTGTTTGTTTTGTGGCTTTTGTTTGTTTTGGTTTTGTTTTCCCTTTTTTTTTTTTTTTAATTCTATGCTGAGATGCTCAAAATAACCACTACTGTACAACAGTTCAGGAATTAGCATAATGGCCTTCATATGATTCCTGTCTGTGTTGTGCATCTCAATAGGGAGCTGTGAACTCTCTCTGCATCATAGGAAACTCTGTCTGGCATCATCTTTTTCCATTATCAGCTTTAACTTTTCCTTATCATATGCAGTGGCACACTTTAAGGAGTCATTTCCATTGCTGTCAGTGCTTCTAGCTTTATATTTAAAGCCAGGTGCAATCCCCCCTAAGGTCAATGAAAAATGCCCTTTAAATTCAGTGGTCCTTACATGAGATTATTTATGTCTTGAAATGCATTTTTTAAAAAAATTTATATCAAATTAAAAGTCTTTTCAGTTATCTTAGTAATGGCAGTAAGTGTAAGCATTTTGGGGTTAAGCCAGCAGGATAGATATGGATTCTGTGCTTCTATATAACCAGAAGTAAAAATCATGTTGGAAGTAATCGGGGAAGACTGTGAGAGTCCATAGTTCAAACATGAATTTGCACATATGAAATAGAAACTTTTTATTGATATGTAAAATCATATTTAAAAGAACTGTATTTTAAAGGAAAGAAAAATATAGAAAAATGTAGGAAGACACCCTTTGCTTCCAGGTTTTGATATATAAGCTTAAGTAACCATCTAAATGCTTAATGATCCTACTGCAGTTTATAGAATTTCTAAATTCAGAGTGCTGTGAGCACTAGATAATTTTAATCATGTTTCAAAGTAATTATTTGTTGTTCAAAATCTACTATTAAGTGCAAAAAATATTAATAGATTACTAAGTTCAAAAATAAAACAATTTTTTTTTCTTTGGCTTATTATTCCTTATGTAACAGGTATATACATATAAAGACATAAAATGTCATCACCTCAGCTCAGCTTTGCTAATCTTCTGTGCATTCCTGGAACTTCAGCTACAGCTGTAGCTAGATCAGATCTGAGTGGAAGCAGAAATGAAACTTCTGGGCTTTGTGAGGAGCTCCAGGTTTTATCACTCGTAATTAGAAGCTGATGGGAAGCAGCAGTAGAGTTTTATAAAACAGCAAATGCTTCTGAGACTCAGCAGGTTTTGTGTCTGTGGAAAACACTGTTTCATGGGAACAATGATTATCTGAGACTCACTTTCAATCCAGCCTCCCCTCTGAATTAATTACTCCCCACATTCAGTCATCTGAGAGGCACAGCAAAGGCAGGAGCTCCTTTTCTCACTGTTCACCAGTATGATCATAGACTGCAGCTCTTTTTAGTGGTCATTGTTCATATTCTTAAATTTATTCAAAATCTCTTCTCATCTCTCAGTGTGTTTTCATGGTGGAAAAGATTCTGTGATAGTTATGATTTTTTTTTGTAATGTTAATGAACAAAATCACAAAAAAAGACAAAAAGAGGGATTTAAAGGAAGCAATCTAGAAGCAGCTTGCACCATCAAAATTGTTTATCTATTGGGTAGGAAATTTCTCTATTTTTAGGAAATACTAAAGTTTTGCTTTGTTTTGATTATATAACAGCTTTGTGTCAATCCATATCCTCTGAAATTAGGTTTGACAATCTATAATACTATTCAAATGAGTAATTCAAACTAACCATACAGTTCATATTCACATAAATCAGTTTAAATTTGGTAAGAAACTAGTTCAAACTACAAGTTTTCCTTGTTTTCTTTTTATTATGGGGAAATGATCTTACACTTTTGGTCTTAGTTCCTTCATTTGTAAAGTGGATATGAGGATGGATTTCTGCTTTGTATTGCTCCTGAAAGATATTTTAATGCCTAACTCATAACCCTAAGCAAAAGTTGTTTTCACTCATGGAAAATTATAAAGGCCTTTGTGTTATGATGAAAAAGACAGTAAAGCAACTGTTCTAGTTAAAAGTTGCAAACAATCAGGAAAATATTTGCCTGCAAACATTTGAAACTCCAGCTTTGACCTGATGAGAAAAAGCAAATTGTCCTTTGTACTTCTTCTAAAGGATTGTTGTTTTTATTTTGCAGAAGCTGTGTCTCAAGCTAGAGGCCAGAAACCTTATTTATTTCTCTACCCTTTTTGTTCTGAAACCATAAATATGTTGAAAAGACCGTAAAAGCTTTTGCTAATACTTCTCAGCCGTTCACAGAACAAAATTAGCCTTTGACATTTTACTTAGGCTAAGAAATGAAAGGCGTTTAATCTTTGTTGTTTAGTGTGCAGATGGTTGAAAAATTGCATTAATAACAAAAAAAAGTATTTTACTGTTTGTACTGCTGCCAGTGTGTATATGACAAATACAACTTAGAGAACTCAGATTTAGAGAAACAATATGTGGCTTGAAGTATTAGGTAATCCATGGCTGAATACACAGAGTGCTTTGGGAAGACCATGAAATTTAGTATACTCACTCAGGCCATAAATCCTATTATCTTCCAGATGTCTAAATTTAATATCTTAATTAGAAATTACTCCCATAAAGCAAGAAGGCCACTTTTGAAAGATGCAGATGGTGGTAAAGAAGTCCCCTCATCCCCTCCTCCTCCTCTTCACCATTGAACGTTTCATTCCTTAAAGACAACACCAGAATTTTTTTATGGTTTTCTAATATACCCTTTTAAAAATGATAATAAATTTGTAGTAAGGCTGGAATTACTCCAGTTATTCTGCCTCCTCCAATGATTGCTGTTTCTCTGGATGCACTTCAGTGCTAACATTGTTAGAATGAAGGCTGTCACACTTTTTGCCTCGCTCTGGGGTGTATACCTGGACTTTTTGATGCTTTTTATAACCACAGGCATTATGTATGAATTGCTGAAGTCAGACCTCCAGACATGAGAGTCTTCATTAGCTCAGCTCATAGGGAAATTACTTTTTGTAAACAGGAAGTTATTTTGCCGTGCAGTGGTAGATGAATAACACACAACAGCACCACTCCTATGGATCAGATAAGGAAAATACACATGGGTGTCCTGACATGGTGGAAGTTCACATAAATTCATCCACTGCAGAGGAGCTGACCTGACTAGTACTGGACCTTCCATGATTGTAATCCATAAATTATTAGTGGCCAATGGTGTAGAATGGGATGCCTGATTCAGTGGGAGAAATATGGCGTGCATAAGGAGGATGTGAGAGATAAATGTAGTAAACAGATTATGTTTTTAAAACTGTAATTTTCAAAGTACAACTTTGGGACTTGTACTAAATTTAATGATGTTCGAGCTGACTTAAATTTACAATAAAAGAGAAAATGCAAAAACTAGGATCATTGAGGGAAAAAAAAAACCCCAACAAAAGATAGCAACTAATAAGTTTGATTCTGCTAAGGGACTCAAAGATTTATTTGTCTTGTTACTGGTAGACAATACAGAAGATATCATCTCAGAGACAGGTACATTTTCCTGAGGGAAAGAAAAATGTTAAACACCTTGCTGTTTTGCTGGAAAAGACAATAAAGAGGCTATTGCAGTGAAAATCTGCAAATCATTAGGCCCAAGTGAATTTGATTGCTGAGCTCTGAAGAAAATATCAAGAAAAATAGTCAAAATTACTTTTTTTGCTCTTTTTTTATTCTTTAACTCAGAAAAACAAAAGAATTTATGGAGGTCATAAACTTAACTATTTAACATTACATCCAGGATAACATAAAAAAAAAAAAAAGATATCAAAGGAAATAAGTAATGACAATTTAAATAGCAGCATATTAAAAAATTTCACCAGTAACAACATCTGGCTAACTTGCTTCTCTATGGAGTCCTAAAGTATAATATCCACTTAGGATGTCTGAGAAGCTGAGATCTGTCATTTTTCTCCTCCTACACTGTTTTTGCAGTGTAATGCATGCCTGTCACCACTGGACTCAGTATACCACAAAAGTTATTAGAATGTCAGAAGTAGTCTGGTAGCTATTTAAAGTAATATAAAGCTTCAAAATCTAAACACCCTGGGTATGTAACTATTTTCACACATCATTTAGCAAAATGCTGATCTATACATTCATGCAAACCTGTGGCAGAGATTGCATTGCAACCTAAGTACTGAAAACAGCAGGAAATCTTGTTCTCTAGACAGAGAATTCAGACCTAACTCTGGCAAAATATGTAAAGCTTTGACTGTAGATGATAAATTCCTTTTGTCTGAACTGATAATTAGGAGTAAAATTCTTGGTTCAAAGCCTGTAAAACTGCCATAAGACACAAATATTGCCAGCACTAAATACACAGTAAAAACTTTCAATATTCGCATATCTATTTGAGAAATAAGTGTATTTTTGATATAGAATATATATGAATTCTTGTCACTACCATGCACAGAAACTGTGGCTTCTTAAAGGGCAATCTGCAGGGAAAGTATGAGCCCTTCGATGTAAAGTTTGAATTGTGCAAACAACAACAACTCCAGCAATATTTGCTAGTTCTTGTACAGTAAATATTAAGAAATAGTTGGCTTGCCTGTTTGGTGAGCTTCCATTTTTTCCATGTAAAGCTAGAAAATAGTTTTTACAAGATGAAGTAAAGAACTAAAATATGGATATGAAAGCTAAATGGGTGGTTCCATCACACCTGTAATTTTATTCAAAATATTGTATTTTAGAAAATCTATAGAAATCCAGAGACAAAGTGAAATCCATACTGTGCTTCTTATGTATTGCTAAATTATTTTAATAGTCCTGAATCAACCAAAAATTACAGTGTAATTACTTTGTAATTACAAAAAAAATGATCCTTATTTCGTGCAATATAACAAATATTGCCTGAACAGGATTCAGTATACTTTTAAATAGCTAAACAATCTTTTCCAGCCGGCTAAGCAGCTTGTGTTGCTAACTTCGCTAGGGATACTTCTGGGAATGTTTTTACATGTTGTAAAAACATGACCTGAGTTTCTGGGGATGATTGTGTTCCATGTAACACACCTGTTGTCAGTTCACCTCATCCAGAAGCTGCACACTCATCCAGTCACTCCCTCACTTTCCATCAGCAGGGAAGGGGCAGAATGGGAAAAGCAAAATATGAAAGGTCAAGATGGGTCAAGACAAGCACAGTTTAAGTGAAGAAAAGATGAAAAAAAACCCCAAGAAATGGAGAAGCAGCCACTTTCTCATTAAGGAGACTGATGCCCAGCCAGGCTCCAACAATGGCTACATTTGAAGGAAAAACCTCCCAGTTTATTGCTGAGTATGGTATTATGTGGTACAGAGCATCATTTTGGCCATCTCAGGTCAGCTGTCCTGACTGTGTCTGGTCCCAGCTTCTTTTCCACTTGCAGCCTTCTCCTTCTGGGTGGCAGAATAAGGGCCAGACAAAGATTTGGTGCTGTTTTAGTCACAAATTCAAATCACAGCACCATATAGGCTGCTGCTAGGGAAGTTCATTCCATCTCAGCCAGACCCAACACAAACTGTGGTTATTCTTTGGTAGGTCAGGTACATGTTTATTTTTGCAGGTATTCAGTGCGATTTCATGATCTAAAATATGTACTTTGACTGCTACAAACTTAAATGTCTCAATGCAGATTAAAATACTTCTGCAATAAATAGCAAAATATGCTCACTCTTTATTCCTACTTTGTTCTTAGCTTCTTTATCAGGTGCATGACCATCCTGCATAAGTATTTGAAGCATTCATTGTGAAAATAATTTATTTGCATTTCAGCTCATTCAGGGCCTTGATGCCCATGCAGTGCATGAATGAGCATGATGTGATGAAATGCACCTTGATATTTAGCAGAATACTGGCCAGAAGGAATCTAACCTCTGTTGGAGGTTTCCTATAAGAATGTTCCTAAAGGCATATGATGTTTTCAAAGACTGCAAGAGGGGAACGTTAGTGCCAAATTTTAAATTTGCAATAAAGTCTAGCTTGCCAGGCTAGCTTCAGTTCCTGGAAGACTTTGGAACAAATAATCAAGAAAATGATTTCTTAGCAGTATCAAGGCAAGAAAGGGATGAGTATCAGTAGGTCAGCAACAAATTGCAGTAAACAAATTCTTCAACAATTGGTAGAGATTGTCAAGAAGCAGCAGATGTCATGTAACCGTAAACAGATCTTTAGGCACTCTCTAACATATCTTTGTGCGCTGTCTAGCACGATATTCTCTTAAGCTAGGTAGGGAATCTTGGGCTAGATTAAGTTTCTAAATTAGTAAATTGCATGCAAAGTTGTCTGGATAAGTGTGTGAGTTGCCAGTAATTGCTTGTCAAAGTGAAAGGACAAACCAATCACAAGGCATTCACCCTGGAATCAATTCTTTGCTATTTTCCTTTAATCAGCCTGGATGGCAGAGCACAGACCAAGCTTATTAAATCTGTGATAATGCAGAGCTAGGGAAGAGAAACCACATATTCAAGAGCAAGCTTTGAATTCAAAATCAGCTTTGACAAATTAGAGAAAAGGACCAAAAAATATGTTAAAACTCTGTGGAAGCAAGTGGAAGGTGCTAGGCGTAGGAAGAAATTATGGACAGCAAAAATATGGTGTAGAAAAAACTTGGTGAAATACTGTTTCTTTGGAAAAGAATCTGTGAGTATGCATGTATCACATTCTGTACAGGGGTTAGCAAAGCCATGAAGTTGTAAAAAAATCTAGGGAACATTTTATCTCTTGTAAATGGAAATACATCTTGTAAGACATGGTGAAGTAATTATCCAATTCTGCTCAGGGCAGTACTCAAGGCTGGAATTCTGCATTCAGTTTTAACCATTGCATGTCAGAAACAAAGCAGAATTATAAAATAAAAAACTGAACAGTTGGGTTATGTACCATATAAAATAAATTACTGAGGGAGGACCCGATGGCAAAGATCAGGTTTGTAAAGGGTGGCATAAAAAGGAAATAAATAATCTGGGTTTTTATCAATTAATTGTAAGTTTAAACAGTAGGAAGAGCTTTTTTAATGATGCAGATAGCAAAACACTGAAATAGATGTAATGGGACTGGGGGATAAAAAGACATTAGATAAATATTTTAAGGACTGACATAGAGTTTATCCTACACTAAGACAGAAAAACATGCTGGATGTTTCTGGTTTTTATCACACTTAATTACATTGATACATCCCTGGTAAAATATTCTGCTTAACAGCTGGTGGCCACAGAATTAAATATTCCAATGCACTTAAGGCCAGAGACAAAAACTGCTAGTAGCTGTAATAATTCAGTATGTGATTATTTGATTTTAATATGAAATATTTTTGCCTTTAGGTTAGAAATTATGACTTGGATTTTTTTTTTCCTTCCTTACTCCCAGTAGTCAAGTTGTGAAAAATCTTACTTGTTTCTATGTTGGCCAACCACAGAGGATGAGGATTTCAGCAGGAGTTCATTACTGGAAAAAGGGAAGAGA
This sequence comes from Melozone crissalis, assembly GCF_028551555.1. Classification (NCBI taxonomy): domain Eukaryota; kingdom Metazoa; phylum Chordata; class Aves; order Passeriformes; family Passerellidae; genus Melozone; species Melozone crissalis. The sequence goes on from NW_026535858.1 coordinate 11,882,547, forward strand.
CAAGGCAGAGGATGGTGGTGCTAGAAAAAAGTGGAGCCATGGCCCTGTTTTTCTATAATGATTAGAAAATAGGAAAATAATCCAACAACACAAACATTATTTCAGTTTGCTTGGTTTGGAATTTACAAGGTCATGAATAGCCCAAGAAATGACAGAATTAAGCCTGGAACAATGTAAACCTTTGGTGAAACTTGGCTACTTCTCATGTCTCTGAGTATTAGATGCTGTAGGGTAGAGGTAGATGAGGAAGTCTAAGGGAATTGTCTGAGGAAGTCTAAGGGAATTGTTTGTATTTACCTCTTTCCTGAAGTGGCTTGATGTTTTGGCACGTAATGTTATTGCAATGAATAATATGTGGTGCTTTTGTTGTTCTGGTTGCTTTTTGAAGACCTTGTAGTTTTGGACCCAACTGAACTGAATATTTCTCTTCCATATTTCTCTCCTGAGAAAGTTTTTCTGCATATGTAACAACATTCCTTCTCTATTACGCTTGATAAGAAGAGATTTTTTAACTTTCCTCTTGGTGGAAAAAAAAGTAAGTCTTCTTTATTTTCTTCTGTTTGACATTTTGTTCTTCGTGTTAAATCTACAATTCTTTCTACAGGAGACATAAAGCTAAAGGGAAAAGGGAAAGTCTGCAAGAAATTAAATTTGCACTTGGGAGGCATTTCCTAAAAATAAGTATATGTATCTGGGGTGCAGAAGATTCTGGTCTCTTTCTTGCCTGCTTACTGCTTTTTGTCATGATAAGAATTGCAAAAATAGTAGTTCAAATAGTGCTATTGCTAAAAACAAAAGGTAGTCTAAATGGAGGAACAACCAAGATCCTTACAATAAACAAACATTTAGAGCATGGTGATAATGAGGTCCAGCTTCAATCCCCATATAGGCCATTCATTAAAGAGTTAGACTCAATGATCTTTGTGAATCCCTTCCAACTCAGAATATTCAGTGATTTTGTGATTTTAGACAATAAATAATTTCTATGAGAACTTTCCCTCCTTATTTTACTAGCTGAATAAAATAAGGAGGTCACAAATTCTCATCGCATTCTTCACAGCATATTTTCATGTATTTAACAAAGTAGAGTTTTAAAATTAAATCCACACAAAAGATAGAAACAACTTTCACAGATATTATAGTCTAAAGAAGCAGCATTAAACATAATTGAAACAATTATCCTATTTCAGTAAAATACTGTATGCCTTGTATGATTCCTACCTGATCTCTCCTAGATTTGGATGTCACCTACCTGAATTTTATGTCTAAGCCTAGCTTCCTCTACCATGGTTTTTATTCTTCAATTTTCCTAAATCAATTTAAAATTCCCCTATTGTGTTTCCTCCTGCTCAGCTGTGAGAGGAAGAATTCCTAGATGCACACATTCAGCTGAATGCCTTTCACACAAGTCTCAAGCACCACTTCTGCTTGCACAGAAGTATTAACTACCAAATTTTCTGTCTGCTGCAGGGAGGCATTTATAAGCATAAACTGCTGAGGTCCTTTCATGAAACACGCTGTAGAACCATGGAGAGGTTTCAGTGCTTAATGAAGTGTGAGTACTTCATCAGTGCACTAAAAAAGATTTCTCCTTTCAAAGTTATGAGCTCAGTGCTCAAAGCCCAGGTGTATAGAATCAACTGAAAATTGAGAGATATTTTTAGGGATCAAACTTCAAAAATTAAAAAAAAAAAGAAAAAGCAGAAGTAGAATGAGCAAAAATTAACCCTAAGAACCAATTTAGAAGAGTTTTTTCCCCAAAAACAAGTGGTAGGTTTACCTGTAAAATGTAGCTTTAGAACAAGATTAAATGCTTTGGTTTGATTCCACACTGGAGTCACAGTATATCTGTAGCTGCCTGTAGAGACCAAGATCCATTTTTTCTCTTGATAATTGTTTGCTAGTGGCCTTGTGATCTGTAATTTCCATCTTTTTCATATCATCAGAGCTATGTGATTATTTTCTGTGAGGAGTAATGCTCATGTCCTAGGGGATGAAAATGCTTTCTCAGAATCTGATTTTTCAAGGTGCTGTGTAACTCCTGCATGGTTTTGTTTTTTATTTTTTGAGGGCTGTATGGGGGAGAGGTTTTCCATACATATGAAAAATGAGTGGGGTAGAGTTCCAGAATCTACTGAAGCATGTTTTGGATCTCTGTGCCATAATACATGATATTGTATATTATATGTAAGTTTATATTCACATAATCTCTTCTAGAGAGGGTCCTGTTCAGCAAGGTAATGTGTCCTGTTTTACCCCACATTTCACCTATTTCTGGTCTTCAGTTCCTTTACAAATATTTTGCCTTCCATTCAAATCACCCTTATACTATCCCTGTAGTGTTTTGTTCACAAACCAATATATAAAAGTGATAGGATTTGCAGATACTGCACTGGAAATCAAATTTGGGCATGTAAGTTTACAAATTTCCTAGTGAAAAACTGTGTATTGCCTAAGCTGCTGTTCTTACATCAGCCTTGATTCACATGAACAATATCTTTCAAAGTCAGTGAGAGATGCTGCTGGAGACTGAGAACAGTGATGCACACTTATTACTCTGTTTTCCATGGCAGAGAAGCCTGCCAGAAAATCTGTTGCCAGGGAATTCTTTTATTTGAGGTGCTGCTAGTGAGACTCTCTATAACTTAACACTGTTCAGCCAAATGCTTTCTGAACAATTGTGTATGGGGTGCTATTTAATACTGATGAATGAGTGTAATTTTATTTTTATCCCTGGATATCAGCTCAACTAGTCTTAGTCTAGCCAGCCCTGACTGGTTGACTGACCTCCAGCTTCCTCTTATAGCTGTCAATAATTCCCCAAGCACTGCACAATGGGCAAAGACTGCAAATGGCAGAGGGAATCACAATAATGTTCATAATTTGCCCTGAATATATTTGAACTGTTCTTTGAAGGTGGAAAAATGCAGTTATCTTTTGTTTTTCCTACCTAAACCTGGGATTACAGGTCATTTTTCAAATAAAATGCATAAAAATAACCCCAAGCACAAAACAACCAACCGTAGTGTAGTTTACTTCACATGACCATGAGAATTGCTCAGAGAGATATACAGAAACAGATCTGAAATATCAGTACTGTTTCATTTAATTGGCCCCAATAAATATATTTGTTAAAGAAAAATTTATACAAAAAGAAAGAAAAAAATCACTGCTTATGAGCAAGGAAAAGAAAAAAAAAAGGTGTCTTCAATGCTTAATAATTGTTCAGAAAATATTTGTGTAAGGAGTGACTCCTGAAAAACCTCCCAAGGGCAGTGAGATTCGTGGGATTGTTCTAAGTTACACTAACTCTTACACATTTACTTTTCCCAAAAGAAATTGCTATTCTTTTCGTTATTTCCCCCCATTTTCGTTTTTAATTCTTCTCCCATTGTTGCTGTTATTGTCGTTCTTCTTTAATGTGCATCCTTCTATTTACTAAGAAAACCACCAAATTCCAGGAGTGTATAATCAATTTACATAGGCAAGTGAGATCAGTTTTATATGTAAATGATACCAAATGAGCATCACTGCTGCACAATGACTAAACTCTCTGTGCCAGCTTCAGTCTTTTCTGCCCAGTCCTGTAATCCCATTGCAATGTTCCTCTTGACCTGAAATTTCCCGTGGGGCATTTATCTCACTTCAGAGGAGCATGGGTGCTGTTGGTGCTACAAAATGAACTTCTGTTGTGCTTTGTGCTGCTGTTTTCTTCCAGCACATGTGAAACACTGTTCTTCAGTCCTGGAGAAACTGGGACTTAGAAGATGTGTGCTGCTACACAAATCAAATCTGTACTCCACTCTTCACTGGATTTGGCTTGCATTATTTATCGTTTGTTACTACAGCTATTTTCTACAAAAGTTTGACAAATAAGAAAAAAATAGTCGATGCTTGTATGAGATTTTTTTTTTCTCCTAAATGCCTTTGTCCTCTTCTTAAACTCCAAAGTGTATGTAGTTGAATTATGAAACTCTATGAGAAGAATTACAATTCTAAATTATATTAGGGTGGTTTCAACTAGAGATTTGAACTTGTGTTGTAAGGGACTTAAACCCATCTGCATATATTTGGAGTAGCTCTCTTGTCTCAGTGGAGATTTACATAACCATATCTTCCATCAGAATCTGCACTTTCCCATTGCGTGCTCACTCAAATCAATTTAGATGAAAAATTTATTTGACCTATTTTTACTGTCTCCAATCACATCTAAATATGTATCTGAATATGTGTGTGTATGTAGGCATCCACAAATCAAACACACAAAGATGGTTTTCATGTGATAGTATCACCATCTTCTGTGTTGCTTTTGTTTCATCTTCTAAAATACCAGTTTGCACAAACAGCCTTGACCTAATTTATAATGTGCAGCTTGGTGAAGTAACTACACACTAGAGATGGCACTAAGCTCATTTTAACTACAACATAAACCCAGATCTTGAAAGCTTTGTGGTAACTTCCATTGCAATAAAAGCTATTGATTAGAAATGCTTCCCTGGCAGAGAGAGGGGACTGGTGCCCTCATTGTGTTCCAGTGACTCACCCTGAGGTCTCAATGGGAGTTGCAGATGATGAGTAGCAGCACAGCAGGTAAACTATGAAATTCATGGAGCAATTCAGGTCTTAGCCCAGCTGTGTAAATTAATGAAAACATTCCTCTCCACCTGAATGGGTTCTAAAGAGGATCCCATTGTATGTCGTAAGAATGATTCCTGCCTAGTTTTTTCTATTCCACTTATTTTTTGCTACCTCTTTACATGGTTTGAGTATTTCGATTTTACACTTCTCATCAGACTACTTGTGACTGAGGACAGGAAAAGTACATAATATAGGACATTAGATATATAACATGTCCTTTTTATGTCATGTAATTGTAGTATTTGTTAGGATACATCTTTTACATGTCTTTTAGATCCATACCAATGCCACTTGATGCAGGATGTAAGAGAGCAATAACATCAGTGTTGTTTAAGTGTTGTGCTAATGCCCTAAACAGAAGGTGGTGTATTTTAAGAATTTGGCCCACTACAGAAAACTGTGGGAACTCACTAAAAATGCAGACTGAATAAAAATTTGCAGTTGTCAATATAGAATATTGAAGCACATTCAAAGTGATAAAAGAAAAACACCTGAAACCTTTCTATTCTAAAGTACTTTTGGAGACAAATGGGGTGTTGGGGAGAGTGAATTGGCTTGTTTTCATGAAAGTAAAATGAGGTGACTGTTCTCCATGTATTATAAGCATGTTTTGGGAAATGTGGTTTGATTTTTTTCTTTATTCTTAGAAGCAAATTATTTACGAGCATTAGATGTTCTTCACAATGGACACTTTTAACATGCATTTCATAAAGCAAGAAGACACTTGCTGTAAGCTGAAGAAAGCAGAAAATGAATCAAGCACTTTTTACCATGCTATATAAAGAGGCTTTACAATTGAAAATAATTTAAATTTTATTGTTAATGGCTATTGTACAGTTTTTATAGTTTTGTTCTGGAACAAGCTAGAATCACAAATTCCTTAAAGTATTTCCTTTAAACAGAAGAACATAAATAAAAATGAAAATCCTATTATTTGATACACCTTTCTCAAATTCCACACCTTCATATGCATTAGTTTTTGTTTTGTTGAATTTTGTAGAGACTTATCCTGCAGTTCAGTGTGATCTATTTCTGTCCCTTGGCTTGATGTGACATTCTGCAGTTTTGTGTTAGTGAAGTTAAATATTTTTCCTGTGTTCAATGTGCAGATTGTTTCTGTTTTGGTATGACTAGTTGGACCATAGCTCATCATTTGTTCACTCTGTTGGCTGCATTCATTACACCTGTACACCCTTTACATTGCATAAGGCATTATTAGTACATCAATGCTCATATTCTGATGTGGTCTATGTATTGAGAATATAATCATAAAAAAATTCTACCTTCTTCAAATATGAGTTTCTCTCTTAGTATATGGAAAGGTTCTTTGTTCAGAAAATATGATTTAAAAAAAATGCAAGAAATGCTTGTGCTTTGTTTGAGAGGTTTGTTAACTTGATGAAGTACATGAGTTAAATGGTATGGGATACTTGCTTTCATCATTACAATTCTGTGAATTGCCTAATGGCATAAATACTCTGCCAGAAAGAAATTTTAATTATGGTTTAGATGTAGGAGTTTTTCCACTTTGGGAACCTCAGAATTATTCCTCCTCTTCATGAATTAAAACTAGGAACCAGATGATTTTTGTGTTTATTTCAATAATGAGCTAACAATCAAACAAGATTTCTGTTATTTGCCAGCATTTACCGTACAGAGCAGGATTTTTCTTGTTGGAGAGTTTGCTTAATCTCCTTATTATTAACATTTTGCTTTAAATATATAAGAAATACCATTTTGTATCATGCTTAATAGGCAACCTGACTGCTATCTTAGAAGTACATTCAGAACACATTTTATTAGATATATTTATTCATATTACAGAATCAGTAATATTTATGTCTCCCCTGTAGCTTCTTCTATAGCTCTACATTTAGATGTTCTCATTAATTTCCTTCTAAGATCCTGCTTGACTCAGTCCCATGAAAGGTCATTACAGTGTTCCCTGCTGTCCCCCTCATTTGTGCTGCAAGGCAATACAGAGACAACTTTTTTATGAGGAAGAGTTTTTGTGGGAAGATATTAAAATTGGTTCTGATAAAGTTCTATACCAGAAATAATTCTTCACTAGAGAATCCTTTATCTATTTTTCTTGATGCCATCTTGGTTGTCCTAACCAGTTTTCCAGCTGTGAAAGAGCTAAAAGTGGAAAAGATGTTTTCCCACATTTTCATTGGCAGTGTGCTACCATGCTGATGTATTATGATACATGAGTTACATTATAACATGACTAAACAAAAAAATAACTTCATGGGGCCTATACTGAAGGGAATGTAGGCTTAGGAAAAAATATGAAGTGCCTGAAGGTGAACATCAGGACACAGATCCAAGCAATTTCTTTCAGAAAGGAACAAAGGTAATAAGGAAGACTTCAAGAGCCGGCAAAAATGACGTTCTAAAAGGTGTCTGCTATAATCCACTTGACCAGGAGGAACAAGCAGATGAGGCCTATGGACAGGTAGGAGGAGTATCACACTCACAGGCCCTGCTCCTCATGGGGAACATCAGCCACCATGGTGTCTGCTGGGGGACAAGATGGCAGGATATAAGCAGACAGGGAGGCTCCTGGAGTGTATACATGGTAACTTCCACCTCCAAATGAGATCAGAGCCAATGAGGAGAGGCAGTCTCCTGGACCACATTCACCAAAAATGAGGGGCTCATTCTGAATGTAAAGATCAGGCAACTTCATCTGCGATGACCATGGTGGAGTTCAGGACTCTGAAGACACAGAGAAGAGTGAGAAAAACACAACAGTTGCCTTCAGAAGAGCTGGCCTTGGCCTCTTCAAAGATCTGCTCAGAAGAGTTCTGTGGGATAAGGGCCTGGAGGAAAAAGGGAAGGACAGGTAGGGCTGGGAGGAATACAGAAGCACTGTCTGAGCATTCAATACTGAAGTGAGGAAAGCCAAAGCCCAAATGGAATTTCAGCTGTCCAAGGATGTCAAAGACAACAAGAAGGGCTACTATAAGTACATTACTGACAAAAAGACCAGGGAAAATGTGGATCCAAAACAAGGGACATGGAGACACAGGACATGAAAAAGAATGAGGTCTCAAATGCCTCTTTTGCCTCAGTCTTTTTCTAACAAAATCAACATTCAGCAATCTCAGCTCCCTGAGTAAGACAGGAAAGAGTAGACCAAGGCAGATATACACTTGGTGGAAGAGGATCCTGTCAGAGAATACTTGTGCAAACTTTCCATATGTAAGTCCGTGGCACCTGATGGGGTACAACCATATTTGCTGAGGGAACTGTCCCGTGTCATTGTGAGGCCACCCTCGATAGTCTTCAATTAATCATGGCAAATGGGAGAAGTTCCCAAAGGTAGAAGAGTGCAAATATCAATTCCATCTTCAAGAAGGGCCAGAAGAAGGACCAGGGAGCTACAGGCTGATAAGATCCCTGCATTCTCTGGGAACAAGATGGAGCAGCTAGTCCTGGAACCCATTTCCAGGTGCACAAAGGATGAGAAATCACCAGCAGTAGTCAGTATGGCTTCATCAAGGGTAAGTCATGCTTGACCAACTTCATAAACCTCCATGATGGGTTGACTGATGTGGTAGGTGAGAGCAGAGCACTGAGTGTTGTCTACCTGGACTAAAGTGAAGACTTTGACACTGTCTCCCTTAAGATTCCCTTAGGGGCAGTGGAGTTTCCAACATGGGATATATTCCAGAGCCATCTGACCATGACCCTGGGCCAACAACATACACAGGGAGATTGGACCACATGACCTCCAGAGGCCTTTTCTACCTTAATCATTGTGTGATTCTGTGCTACTGATTAACTCTTAGGAAGAGAAGAACAAGCTGTCTTGGGTTAATTTCTATAAACCCTAAATATGGGACTATTTTGAAATATGTAGTACTATCTACTACCATTTGAATTTTTATTTGCGCAGTTCTGAGATGGGAACAGTCATAGATGATAAATCAGTGTAGCTCACCCTGATACCATGGGTTTGCACAAACACTTCAGGTACAGTTTCTCCTTCTCAGAGCCGCCTTTTTCACCTATACTAAACTAAAGCCTGAATGTTTGTTACATCACTTCTTAGGAGTGTTATAAAAGTTACAATATATAACCTCATGCCAAGAAAATAACAGTTTAACCAATTCCTATCAAAGTGATTAATGAAAATCGGGAATAGTTCTGAAGCATGTCACTGGTTGCAATACATATAAGTACTCTGGACACATGGAAGCTCAATGCAGGCATACACATGGCTACAAAAAACCAAAAGAAGATTATTTTGCAGTTTCTGTAAAATCTGTGGAGGAAAGAAGAAATATATCAGTTCTTACTTTAGCTAAGGATGACCAGATTTTAAGTGAAGAAATGTTGATTTTTTTTTTTTTTAATTATACAATTTCTTGTAATTAGATTGTAATTATCTATAACAACTAATTAATCAGAATAACATTCAGCATTATGATTGAAATGAATGTAGACTAGTAAAGGAGAAAATTAAGTTAATTTAATAAAAAAATAAAGATATCTATTTTGTTCACTTGCAGTCACAGATAGCTATGATTAAATTTTAATTCGATGTCAAATTAAGGACTCTGTTACAGTATGCTGACTTTCAGAGTACAGCTTTACTCACTTCAGAGGAAACTGCCATTTAAATGAGGAGAAGGTTTGTTCTATATCATTCTAATGTCTTCCAAAGGCAGCTTCAGCTCAGTTCACATTCACAAAATGAATCTCAGCAGTAGCCAAGAAAATTTCATGGTGGCGAGCTAAAGAACTATGCAACAAACTGATTTTGAATATTGGTATTCTATTTTTAATTGTGTACGGTGTGTCTTCAACATTTTTAGCTACTAACTCTCAAGAACACTTCATACCAAATCATCTTCAGCCGCCTGTGTCAAAGTCATGGCATCAGGATAGCACATAAACATTCCTCTCTAATTTTTTTATAAAGACAGTGTGTGAATACAAAAATATGGCTGGCTTTGCATGCTGTCATGCTAATTTTGGTGTTGTACCAGTCTGGAAAGGCACAAATATCCAGCTACAAAGTCAGGGCCTGAGTGAATATCTCTTCAAAATGTGCAGTCATATGTCTCCACTCTTAGGTAAGTTCTATAAAGGAGAAATGCTATATTTGCACAGTTGAGATTGTGCAAGTGTAGATAGCTGCCAGTGCACCGTGCAATAAACAACCAGTAGGAAAGTTTTAGGAAGTATTGAGTAAAAATAATATCCCTCTCTGGGACGAAACCCATGACCTCTCCTCCTTTGAGTGTCCTGCTGATGTTATCCACTGGATCATCGCCTCTGTAAAGCTGCCATCCAGTTGGAAAATTGCTTCTGCCATTCAATCACTGCACTGCAGTTTTACTCTCTGTCAGCTCAGCTAATCCTATTCTATTAATGGGTCTAAGAGACCAGTTTTGCTGAAAGGATGATTGGAGAGATTTGATTTCTTCTGATAGTAACTGAACCTGAATTTGCAGCCTCTTGGATAGCCATAATTGACTATCCAAGAGGACAAATTGACAAAGCAGAGTGCAACAAGGAAATATTGGGCATGTTTCTACTCTCACGTACATTAAAACAAGCATGAGTAATCCCAAAAATTTTTTATTCCTCATTTCACAACTGTTTATTAAACAATGCATTGAAGTTGCATTATGAATATCTCAAATTAATTTCAAAATGGGTATTCTTGAAATAGAAATATCTGTGTCACCCCACATCACTTTCATAGAACATAATCTGTACTTGACATTGCTCTCTGCCAACCAGAAAAGTTAATTCTGTATGAAAGGTTTTGATAGGAATAGCCTGAAAATATATTTGCATGCCATGTAGCCAGCACGGCAAAACTGAGGAAAATCCAAAGGAAAAAAAATAAACCCTGGAAGAAAAGAGAAGTTGTAAAATGAACCATATACAGTCAGTTTGTAGTTCTAGTCAGTCTATCCATTCTCTGTGATAGGAAATAAGACCTCTAGTGATTACAGGGAAGAGGTGCTAATGCACAAAGCAAGGTAAAATGTGTAAATCCCAGAGATTTTTAGTGGAAATTGAATTTTTCAAATCCAGAGAAATAGTTCCAGAGGATAAACAGGAAAAGAGCAGCAGTTCTTAAAGAATATCTGATTATTGAGTAAAATAGATTTACATTGTGTTTCATTTCCTACTTATGTAAGGAAATTAAAATACTGAGGAGGGAATGTGGTTATTTGATTCACCCTCACGTACGCAAATTATTTTTTTCTCTTTTCACTACCTCTATTAATATTCCTAAATTCAATTGTTAAAAAAAAAAAATTGCTTCCTCGTTGTGGTTACTACAGCCATGATAGAAATTCAGGAATGCTTGTCCCAGTGGCTGATGAAAATTTCTTTAAAGTATTGATGTATTTTAGACAGGTCATAAGTATAGTAAATATGAGAGTAGCAAGACAAAAAAAAAAAAAAAAAAAAAATTGAATGAGGTGGGAAAATATGGCCAAAGTAAAATTTCTTGGAATTTTAACACAATTAAAAAGCAGTAGTTTTTATATATACATGATCTTTCCACTGAGACTGTAGAAGTCTGTATGGTCAAAACTACTAACAGGAGAGAACAAGTAACTTTCCAAAATTGTCATTTTCAGGAAGCAGTTGAGAAAAAAGGAGATGAGAGTATCAAATATTTGCTTATTTGTTAACTTCTGTGGCTCCAGGCACACAAAAACCCACTCAGATGTGCAGTATCTAAAAATTTGTAACAATAAAAACATTGTGAATTAATAGCATAAAATAAAGAATGTTGAATATCTTTGTTTGATGCACTTGTGGTAATAAGCACTAAAAGTGATAAATCTGCACAGGAATGAAATAGTACAAAAAAGGTGTTGCCTCAGGAAATGTAGTGATTTAATAATGTCTTGATTTTGATTCTGTTTCTCATCTGTTTCTCAGATATCTAGAGAAGTTATGTATAAAAAATATAACAGGTGGTAAAAGTAAATTTTTACTGGAGAGATTGTCCTGTTGTGAACCATAGGGAAAATAGATTTTTGTCTGAATAGTTTTGTTTTTTTTCACCAATTATATTTGGATTCTTCATGGGAAATATTTCTCAGTGAAATCTTTTTGTAAATGATGCAGAGATTGGTTCTGAGAAAACAATTTATTTGAACACTTTTCTGTTTAACAGGATGTCAAAGTATTTGCTGCTGTTTATCCTTGGTTTCTGTTCTCATTTAACTAGAGAAAATTCATAGATTCCTAGGAGCTCTGTCCAGAATGTACCACTGTGAGAATATTAACCTGACCTCTTAAATGGCAGAAGGCAGAATCTCTTCCAGTGATTCCTACAAGGCAGCCCAAAAGCAATGATTGATATAAAGCCTCTGTTAGAGGAAAGCTCTGTCTTAAGACTTCAGGGAAGAATTTCCTAGAATTGCCAATTCTTATTTTATCTTCATTGAATGTTTTTGTCTTCTTTTCAGTTTGAACTTTTCTCACTCTTGATGACAGTCTTTGTCTGGTTGAAAGGAGCTCTATCCTAAGCTATCAGGAACTTTTGATAGTTATAGACTGGGTTCAGACACCTCTTTATCTTATCTTGGATTTATTCAATAGATGGAGCATCTTAGGGCTTTCTTTGTAAGACATGGTTGCTGAGTTTTCTTAGGGTTTATAATGACATTAATGACTGTGGGGAAAGTTTTTTTTTTTCTGAAACATCTCTCATTTGTTACTTCATTTTAAATATGTGAACACTGCAATTAACACGGTAATGGTTTTAATTGCCACAAAAATAATGTCGTTTTCTATTTCTGTTCATTATTTCTCTGCTTATGCACTCAAAACTTGCACTGACTCCCTTACTTGCTGCTTCACACTTGGAGCTCCTCTACAGTAGCTTAACTTTAATGATCTTGTCATTATTTCATTTTCAAAGCACTTGGGATACTGTCCAGAAAAGATGGCCTCCCTTAGAACAAATTCATGGTTGTTATTAGGATTTACAGAAGCATACTGAATTTGTGCTGGTGGCTTTGTCTTGTAAAAAGCTGGTAAAAAAAATAAATCTAATTGTGCCCTAATGATCCTCATTTAGCAGAAAGCCGTGTCCTTATTTTCAGTCATGGCAGTCCATTAGTGCTCCTGATGGGATCTTGCCTTTGTCCCAAGTCCTGAAGAGGGTAATCCAGAAAAGAAGGGATCCTCAAAGAGTTGTAGGTAGAGAATGGAACTAAAATGGGCCCAAACTCCTGTTATTCTGAAATTTCTCCTTTCCAGAAAAAAAAAAAAAAAAAAAATCAATAAAGTCCCTATCATATTTCTACCAACTGCACTGGAAAACCCTCTAAATGAGTCTGTCCAAAGCTGTGTGGAGACTAAGAGGGGCTGAACATTGATTTCAGATCTAATGTGGAAATGTAGGAACTCCTAAGCCTTCCTGCCTAGATTCTGGTAGATTTCTAGATTTTGTGTAAGAATTCCAGCAGGATTGGGAAATGCTGTTACCCTGTTTACCCAATACTAAAGGAGGCTGCAACAAAATCAGAGTACCAGGTATCTTTATAATCCATTTCTGATTATTCGTAATTGCATTCAATAATGACAATCAATAAGTGCAATACATTTTTCAAAAGTAATTTCTAAAATATGCAGATAATCCTTATGGCATTTGTCAGATACACAGCACTTGAGAGGATCAATGATCATGACCATGGATATTCAATATATTGCTTTATTTCATCATTATTGACTATATGACTGTTCATGCTTTATAACATACTTCATATTTTCATATCCTTTCCAAATATTTTGTTTTGAACCCCATGTCAATAAAATCAATTTTTCTACAAATTTGAGAAATGGATGGGACAGGCTAAATTACACCATCCAAGAAACACTGGGAGCAGTTCTACAAATAAAGTTAAATGATATTTCTAACTACAGGTTTTTGGGTTTTTTTTGGTAGATAATTTAGAGAGATGTATAATTATGCATTATTCTTTGAGAAAAACAAAATATTATATCTTAAACTTCTAGCCATCAATTTTGTAGCAAGACACCTTCATAATATAGCTTTATTTCATGCTATTTCACCACTTGCCATGCTTCTGAATCCCTTTTGAAATTTCATAAATATGTCTATAGTATATTATATTCTTCCTTACTGGAATGTGATTGTGAACTTAATTGTCATGAGAAAAGGCACTGTAAATATCCCGCTGCTAATATGCTAATTTCTTATGGTGTTGTTTCTGTTTGTGTAATTTCAAAATACTAATTACTGCTTCTCCTGTTTGTCATGAAAATACAGTTCTTAGATAATTGTGTGGCCAAGGTGTAAATTCTCTAGCAGATGAAAAAAATATAATAGCAGAAATAACCACTAAACGTAGAAAGAGTCAGGTGTTTTTTTGTTTGTTTTTTTAATATCAAGGTTTCCATGAAGAATCACTGAACATTAAAACAATTCTTTAATTGGTAAAAATGTACTGTAAAAATATGATTCCCATTTTCATATCACTAAATCACAGTAATGTGCTAAAATAATTAGAATTGGTTGCGCTTTTACTGCAAAAAAAAAAAAAAAAAAAAAAAAAGGAGCAGAATCTGCTCTCAGTTCAGTAGGGACAGCCTGAGTCAATTCATCTGGAGATAATAGGCCAGATTCACAGCCTGTGTAAGTTGTGCAGTTCCTCTGATTTCAACTGTGTCACACCAGATTTAAATCAACTCAGTGTTTGGCTCGATATGCACAGTCAACAGATTACACTCACAGCACCAAGAGCAGACTTTGGCTGGAGGAATTAGGTTGCAAACACAGAAAATAGCAGGGCAATTAATTGTTTTTGGTGGTGGTCATGGGGGAAGGCCTTGAAAATAAGGGTTTGCAGTGGATAAGAACTCTCTAGTTCTTCAAGTGAGGAGCTTGGTGCAATGTGAAAAATAGAAAAATTCCCACATCTCTTTGAATTCAGGATGCTGAAGAGAAAGTCACCTGTTTTCAGGGTGAAAAGTCCTTGGTACGATCAGCTGGTGCAGAAAAGGAAAAAGTTGCTCTGTGCCACTGCCTGCAGCATTTGGGGTAGGCATTTTGGGTCCTAAAAACTTTGGGTTCCACTGCTGGCAGCAGAGCTACTCAGTAGACAATAAGGTCCCTCAGAGGGGATAGAAATGGATAGAAATGTTGGTAAATTCAGTGTGTGGCTGAACCATCAGCACGTACTGAAATGTGTAGTATGGCTCTATACTCCTCCAGGTACAGAAATTTTACACCAATGCAAATCTAATGACATAAATGCAGTTACTCCTGATTTAAATGAGGAAATTTTTGTTCCCTCTGAACTGTGACTTGATATTGTAAATGGCTTTTAATGATCTTTCTTTTTTTTTTTTTTATGGTTTTGTTTTATTTTGTTTTTTAAGAGTGGCTGCAGTCAGCAAAATTAATAAAAAGTAAGGCTAGAATTTGAGCCTTCTGGTTTCTAAGATTCTGCTTAGAAGAATAAGCCATGCCTAGAAAATGGGAATCAGGAAAGCCAAGTGAAGTGTTAGTGATATGGAAATATATCATCCATCACAAACAGCTTACCTTAATTAAAGTGCTCAATGCTAATCTAATGTAAAAGCCTCATAAAGTACCATAAAGAAGCTGAACTAATTTTTTTCTTAGATTGCAAAACTGTTTAAGATGGTTTAACTTACCATGACAAAAACCTGTGGAGGAATGAATTTTCATTGCTGTTTACCAGTGCAGAGGGTTTGGCTATATACACTGTTTAACTCAGAGTGGGAATTTGACTTTTTTCCATTTTATTTCATTCAAAATGTTTTGACAGCTTGACTTGCTATCACTAAAAGTTTAGTCAGTCAGACATTTAAGGGAAGCTGCTCAGCCAGTATAAATCTTTCTGGTGAAAGTCACAAAAAAGGCATACCAATTATTGCTAAGAGGGAGGACTCATGATATAAAACCAAATATGCTAAACCCTGTAACCAGATGGGTTAAACCATCTGATCCTGCCTAAGATGTCGTTTTCAGAGCCCTTTTCTTTGAGTCTCACATCATGAGGAACTGAACTCAGCTGTCAGCTGAGTTCATATGCTGGTTTTAAAGCATCTTGTTAAACTAAACATGGCCCCCAAAAAGAATCCCATGGCAATGCTGGTATTGCAATATACCAGCAAACACTGGTGTATCCACAAATATCACAAACACTGTGATAACCAGAATTAGATGAAAGAGTCTGAAGTTAAACAACAATTTAAATAACTAATTTATTTTTCATTGAGTTTGGGTGTTGTTTTTTTTTTACTTAGAGAAAGGAAATTACTGCACGCAGTTAAAGGTAAAAGGTTCTTCCAGAAAAGTTTTGCTAAGAGCCACTCCAAATATCACATTTTTAGCACAAATATCATATCCAAATATCACTATTTACATTGTATATAGAACATAATATCTTTGTCTTGTGAAAGTGGGTGTTCATCATCATCTCAGTGAATTTTATTCTATTTCTTGTTATAGAGTGTCTGAATGGAAAAGATGAACTATATAATCCAACTGTATAATTAAACCTTTAAAACCTTATTATTCATCATTTATAGCAGTTATTATTTTTAAAGTGGTAAATTTTTCAAATTATTTGTTGGAATACTGTTGAGTTTTGATGACCTTTTTCATTGCTTTCTGCATTAACTTATAAAGGCTTTTCACGATGATAAGTGACACATTCTGGGAGGAAATCACTGTGCTTAAAAAAATATCATTATGCCCAGTTCTGTGTAACTTGTTTTCTTATTTATTGGGTTACAATATATGAAAATTAGTTTGGTTTCATGGTCACATGAAAAGGCATTGTTCCTATGGGATGAGTCCATGAGAAATGACCAATAATGGCAGAACTGGCCTTCAGTTTTCCCTGAGTTCTGCGTGCTCCCTCCCCAGGAAGAGCTGGTGGAGATGGCATAAACAGCAGCAGCAGATCTCCCAGGCAGTCAGACTGCTGTGCTGTCACCCTTCCCCATCTCTGCTGGCTCCACAGCATCCATCTCCTTGACTTCTGTGATGGTTTTCCTTCGTTATTTTACCTTTCCCATTTTCTCTTTCCTATCCCCTCCTCAGTCATGCTCAGAGAACTACTCCCTCAAAATCACCTTCCCGGTGGAGCAGATGAGGACTATAGGCACCAAAATGAGTTTTAGGACACTGAGCCTGTTTCTCAGCTTTCAATTCTGTCTACTTTATTAACTGAGACTCATTTCTTAGTTCCCTTTTGCTTTGTAAGTTTTGGGAGAACCTTCTTTCCTGTGCCCCATATTGATGTTTGGTTGGGTATAAACAATGGTAAATGTTATTGCTTATTGATAGCAGCCTTAGGCAAAATGCCCTTTGATTTAATCAGGGGGCAGAACCCATTCTTGGCACTTCTGTGGCCTTTGCTGACTGTACCAGGCGGAGAATTGATTAATTTTTTGCAATGTGCAAGTTTCTGATGCTGACCAATTCTGTAGGACATGATCCAAAAGTTCTGACTCTTTCCACCCAGTTTAAGTTCTACTTTTTTCCCCTGCTGGATTTGGGGATTTGACCCAATGACCAGAGTGCCTCTCTAATGACTGCAGGATCAGCCATGCTGCCTGTGGTAACATTTTCACAGCACATTCAAGAATTTAACTTATCTGAAGTTTAAAATCATCTACTTCATCATCCAGGAAAATTCAGAATGGGAAAGTAGTACCAAATGAATTTCGAATCCCCATCACAAATGACTGGTGGTTTTAAAATATAGAGTTACAAAAATCTTACAAGAAGACCCTCTGATTAATAAGTAACAATAATAACAGTTGCATGTACAAAGAGCTGCACTAAATCCTTTACAATATTTGCACTTTGGCAAAGAGTATTTTGTTTCATATCACATACATTTTGTTAAGTAGAGGAAACACTGCTTCCCTGGTGCTTTTGTTTTTCCCTCTGGATTGTAGCAATGGAGCACTTGCATGTTGTGTTTGATGCCTTGCATGAGTAAGACATGCAATGGCAAGTTCCAGTCTGCATGCTGCTTAATGAATGTTTTCCTTTTCTCTCCTTCCCTGTTATGTGCTTACAGAAGACAACTATGTGGAAGGTGGGTGCTTTCTACCTTATTTTCCTAAGCTCTTGTTTTTCCCCTCTGTTCAGTGGGGTTTTCTTTTCCTTCTGCTTAATGTTCTAAAAGTTCACATATCATTCAGTACGGTAAGTTGTATTTTCCCCTGCATAAAGGCATACAAGTTTATCAAATAGATGTGATTTATTTTTTCATACAGAACACAAGCAAAGCTCCTTGGCCTTATTGCTGTAATTCCAGAATATCTCCACTGAAACAACAGGGTTTGTACTCATGTGACTGATACCATATCCAAAACCTCTCTGGAGATTTGCAGGACTGATTTCTTCTCATGTTCTGTATGAAAAACACTTCAAGAAACTATTTGTCCCATCGATGTGGACCTTAAACCCTCCCAATGAAATAGTAATGCATGCTAAATTCCTGTCTCTAAATTGCTTAGGAAAATGGAAAGCGCTTTTCTCTTTAATACCACAAACCTTGCTTACTCTAACATCCTTTACAGCACAAAGCTTTAGGAAAAGAGGTTTTCTGTCTAACTTTTCAGCATAATGCACTTGCCTTTGAGACACTGTGAAAGAAGCAGCATGTGATTTTAATAATTGAGTTGGTATGTAATTAAGTCCCTTTAAAGAAAGTATGGCATAGGGCAGTGGAAACTAAGGCACAATGCCATCTATCCTGAATATTGGTAAGTAAGTCTATTAGCTGGTGAAACATGCAAATATATGACAATTTTAAAGTCTTTTTGCTTATAAGCTAAAAAGTGCAGGTGCTTTTTTATCTATAAATGTCTTTCAAAGTCTCTCTGGGGTGAATCTTTGCATACTGGATAAATGATTTTCTATTTGAAAAAAATTAGTTTACCTATCCAAACTGAAAAAAAAATTGCTTTCATTTGATTTCATTCCAATATTTTAAAAGCTATTTTAAAAGCAAGGAGTTTGTAAACTAACTGATATGCAAAGTGACTGTCCTGGCATGACTCTGACCTGGCATGCTCATGTGAGCCACTCTGGGGCCTGAGTTCATTCAGGTTTCAACTCACCGTGAGCCACTGCCTGTTCAGGGGTGATTTTCTCAAGCCTTGAAGTGCTGATGCTTCATCTCTCTGTGCTGCTGTATTCAATGGTGAAGGCAGGTGCTCAGATTTAGCACATAGATGATGCTCTGCAATTTTATTAATATATATGTTTTCCCAAGGAGAAGCAAAATTCAAATAATTCTGGTGCTTTACTTGTGGGCACTGTCATGCTCGTACACGTCAATAAAATTTCACTTTCAGTGTGAGATAAAAATGTATTCAGCAACACTGCAATAGAAATTCTAGCTGAAAAACATAAAAGCCTAGAAATAACTACCTAATCTTGTATTTGATCTGTGCATAAAACTCTTACTGGTGTCAACATGAGTCTCAAAATTTGAATTAGGTTCAGTATAACTAGATAAGGAGGTTCAATTGCATTTCACATATTCATTTATGCACAGCAGTAGAAGATAAAACCTGGATAACTGTTAATCCAGACTTTACCTGAACCTAATTCTTAAAACTGCAACCTTAAATTTATTCCAACACAGGTCTGGATACTTATGCATACATTAAAGTTACAAAGCATGAATATGTAAAAATGGAAGCATAGAATTGTGTATCCAAAGCACAACTTGAAATCTGTGCTAAAATGTTTCATCTTTGATCTCTGTGATATCTGAGCATCTCTGTAAATTAGGCGACATAAGCAAACAGAAATATGTAATATTCAATTTTGTATGTACTTCTGGTAAAAAAGGCTGTTGTTTTTTCATTTTACTGAATTTGGACTACATTTAATACCTTCACTGCAGGTTTATCACATTTAAATTTTGTTTTGGCCTGTGCTCTGCATGGAACTCACATACCAAACTACGGTATCCTACCCTCATATCCTCTTCCACTATCCCACCCTGTGCCCCTTAACCCTCTCCTCTGAGAGCCAAGTTCAGGAGAGAGTTGGAGTGGATGACACATGAGGGATTCCTTCTAAATCTTGAATTCCTGATTCACAAAGAAATTGAAGTAATGGTGCACAAATGAGTATTTTCAATGTATGGGAGGTCTATATGTGGCTACCTTAAGGATAAAAGTTCCCAGGTCTATTAAAAGCAGACTTTCTTTTTGCAAATCTAGCAGTGATTCTTCCCATGGCAGATTTAGCTGTATAATTTTAAACCCCTCTGTGGAATGAACAGGTACAGTACTAGTAATGCTTCGCTCTTCAATAGCCTTCACCCATAGATTGCAAAAATATAAAATAGGGTAAGTATCATCACATGCCTTTAGCAAGGGAGTAAAAGTGACCTTACTGCTTGCAAATAAAGTAACACAAAGAGTGAAACAACATACAGTGTCTTGAGGATTAGTACTGATTTTTTTAATTGGTAGATGTTTAGTTTGAGCAGTGTATGTCTTTTACATTCACTTGGCTGCATTTTTTCATTGAACACTAAATGACTCAAAATTGAAGCAGTTTTTATTATGGTACTTCTGCTATTTACATTTTTTCTTCAAATTATGTAAGAGTCATCTATTTGCAACTGACCAATTTCACATATCATTTTAACTAAAATAGTGATCACTATCAAGCAGTGATAATCTGAAGCTAGACTTTTGTTTAGGTTCATATAGCTAAGAAGTTCATATGTAAATGTGAGATAGTAAAAGATCTGCTTTATTGCATTCCCCTGGGAGACTGCACAGTGATTTTTTTTGAAAGATCTCACATAAAGTAGTGGCTGAAAAGTCATAGTTTCATTAAAGAAAAGGATGTTGCAATGTTCAGCTGGTTTCAATTTTTCTTTATCAAATACAAAGGGGTCAATTAGGGTCAAGTCAAAAGTCTGAGATTTCTTGCTATAGTTGCCAACACCAAAAGCTAAAACCCAAAGTCAAATTAATCAATCACAAGAAGAGACTGATACTTCCAAAGGCCACGTGTCAGGAGATAACAAGGAAGGACACCCAGCACTAAAATAATGAATTAAATAATATCATTTATGGTCTTTATGCTCTGTGTATTCAGCATAACACAACACTTACAGAGAAGGAGCACCCATGAAAACATTTCTGTTCTCTTTCACAAGCTGCAGACTGCCAGTTCAGCTGTGTGATGCTTCCCAAGCGATGCTGATGCAGGCATCCCTTCAGGATCACAGTCAGCTTTCATTTACATTGCTGTGAGCCCCAGGTAATCCCACCAGCTGCAGAGCTCTGTATTTGGAAACAGAATTTATTGCACAAGAGATCAGGCACATCAGGCCCTTCAGTTTAACTACACATCTAAAACGAGTGACATTAAAAAGCAATAATTCAACAAAACCATTGTTAGACTACTTGGAACATCACTTGAGATTTGGAACTGATAAGAGAAGAATCATTTAGACTGATTGCAGTCGGGAGTATCTTCTTTGAACTACCCCCAAGTAGCGTGAGTCATTTGTGCACCTAATTTTCTTTGTGAATTAGAAATCACAGAAACTCTCTCTCTAGGAAGTCTGCTCTCTAATAAAGAGAAGGATATTTTATTGCTCACCTTCTTTGTGTGAATTAATTTCAATTAATTGCAATTAAGAAAATAATGTATGGCTTTTTTGAGAAGAGGAGCACATTTACACATGAACAACCAATAACTTCTGAAATGGATCCTAAACCAGCTAAATTCAACAAGAATAAGTCTGTTTTTTAAATCAGACATAAAAAATGAAAACCTTTATATATCTAAGAAAAATATTCTCCCAACATCACATTATATTCAGTGAGATTTAAGTATCATTTTATTATCATGATTAAAAAAGATGAATATTTTTCCTTGAAGAGTAACAAAATTTGGCTGTGGATGAGTGATTATCATTATGGACATCTGCTTTGAAATGTCACTAGACCTATTCTGGTGTGATGGGATTTCATCTCACAATATAAGTATAAAGCAAAATCTATTTCTCACAGATTGAATAAGTAGTTGCAGAAGCTGTCACTTAAATTTTCTTTATTACTCTGTATTTTATATTGCATATGTAATAATTTGCCTTCTCTGGAACAAATTCATTCTACTGTCACATTTCACACAAATAAGGAGACATTCTTTGCATTATCATTTCAATGTGATGAATACATTTTATTTAATTACCTGAAATGCTCATTTTTATGAGGGGAAAAAGATCAGACCCAGCCCATTTTTCAGGTTTAAACTTCTCCAGGGTTTAAACATCATTTCACATGTAGAGGACAGGAAGTCCTCTCAGCAAAGTGTTCAAAGCAATATAACCAAAATATGATAAAGACAGACGGATTATTAAAGGAATTGGTTGGATTTGAAAGCATTTTATTATTTTCTGTCAATGCAAATACTGCACAGAAAAAAAAAAAAAAAACGCAATAAAACAGCACCCAGTGTTTGAATTGCAGTTCTGTTACTTGTAGCCCAAAGCATTCCAACCAGTGGTTGAAAAATGCTCTTTGATTTCCCTCTGTGATACAGACATCTTATAGGAAACAGATGCCTGTCACAAAACATTTTTGTCAGTGTGACAACACCACCTTCCCGTGCTCCCTTGTTCATTGCTGACTGTGCTCTTGTTTCCCTTCAAGGTCTGGCGCACCTGATGATGGGCGACCAAGGTATGGGCTCTGTTCCTTTTCCACTCTGCTTTCATTGTTTCTTCTTGTTCTGTAGCTGCTTTGAATCCATCACTGCAACCGATGGGCAAATGCTTGAAAGCTGTCTTTGGCTGCAAAGAAACACATGGTTTTAGTCACATCTTTTTCTTGTTTCGTTTTTTGGTTGTTTTGGTTCTTTTTTTTTTTGTTTGCTCCGTAAGCTTTTGTCCTTCCTACCTCCTCAACTCCCCCTCTTGCAAAACAATAACTAAAAAGAGGTGAGAGAAATAAGAAAGTGATTACGAAAATTCTGTGTATTGATCAGAAAATACAATTATGGGTGATCCTATAAAAGATAAACAAAGTGCCAGACCACTCTTCAGATAGCCCCTGAAAGAAGATGCTCCTCTTGTAACATTGTACACATTGAAGAGTCCATTTGCATTAATGCATGGCTGATTGGAAATGTGCAGAAAGCACCTGCTCCTGGCTTCTGGAATGCTGAGAGTACAGTTTTGCTACCTAACAAAACCAGTGATTTTTTTCCTCCTAACCATTGTCCATGTTACCTTTGTGACAGTCTTTCTTATCTAAGCATGGATTATTTGTGTTTCTCTGCATGTACATGATTGGGAAGAAATAAGCTAAATCCCTAATATGACACTGATTGCATCTCCATTTGTCTTCAGACACTTACCTTAGACTTTGTCTCTTCATGTTCAGATACTATTGCATTTACATGTACTCATGACTCTTACTGTTGTTTCTCTCCTCTTCTTTATTCTCTTTTTGTCTGGAAATGCTTTCTTCATGGAACCATTTCACCAAATCCATAGGTAAAAGTAAAGGTATTACATGATTTTCTTTATTTTTAATGCCATCCGTATACTTTAATGTATGTATAAATAATGCAAGTGAATGTAAAATTTTTGCACTGATAACATGAGGTAGGTATATTCTTACAGTGAATATTACATGGATATCAAGGTAAGGATAATTATCCTAAAGTACAGACTGACCATTTTCTAAGTTTGTTTCCTGGTGTTGTGAGGGATGTGAAGCTTTGGCAGGGATAAAAGAGGCTGCAGCTCTAGGAAGTGTTCATGATGAAGTAACAGCCACATTTTGAGGTATGCCTTTTTCTCTTCTCAAAGAGCTGCAGTCTAAACCACCAGACACAGAAAAAAGGAAAAAAAAAAAGTGTGATGTTGTTCAGTAGAGACTCTCTGGAGATAAACTGTGCAGGGTCAGTCCACAGCTTGATGTACCTTTTACATGGGAACAGCACTAACTTTAGCGAGTCTTTGCCCTGAGAGTTTCCTTTCATATTAATCACTTGGAGTGTATCTGAGATAAGAATTGGACAAAGGAATGAGGAAGAAAAAAGAGCCAAAGAGAAGTGTGGGGTTTCTTTCAGATTTTTTTTTTATTCTTTTTGTTTCTTTATGTAAAGAATGCCAGCTGTGTTTACTTCCCTTCTCCCAGAGGAAACAGTGCAATAGGGGCAAGAATTTTTTCCTGTATAAATAAACATCAGGTTTTGCTACAAGGACACTTGTTCACAGGCACTGTGTAAATATATTTTTATGATAAGAAGGTGGTGATTAAAA
This sequence comes from Melozone crissalis, assembly GCF_028551555.1. NCBI lineage: Eukaryota > Metazoa > Chordata > Aves > Passeriformes > Passerellidae > Melozone > Melozone crissalis. The sequence goes on from NW_026535858.1 coordinate 11,906,507, forward strand.
GCCATTTAATCTCTGTTACATATGGTGAATAATACAGTTCTATTCATCTTAACCATTTGTCAGGGTTGCCTATTCTTTGTATAAATCAGAAATCCAGTCTGCATGTTCATACTTTCCTGACTAGTTAAATTAGAAACAAACTTCCAGGTTTGTTGGTGTCTTGGCTGATTTAGTTTCCATACCTAGGAAGTTCATGTAACGCAAAGTTTGTAAATACAAATCTGTAGTGTCCCTTTCCTCCTCATATCAGCCCCACTGGAAAGACTCTGTACCTGAATAAGTGGGATACCATTTGTGTGTGTTCTGGAGCTCTAAGTCTTCTTACTTAGGAAAAGTTTTAAGCAAGTATGAAAAACAATCTGCTCATTTCTGTTTTATCAGATCATTTTGTTTTGTTTGCTATATGACTGATCCTTTTGTTTCTTAACAGTACATAGTATGTGTGATTTCCTCATTACTTATTATTATCTTATCCTAATCAGTAGACATCTTGGCTGCAGCTACCTTAAAATTACATTTTTTATTAACTGAACCTTGACACTATAGATAATTTTTTATTAATAATGCACAATTACTTTTCTAGATTATTCTGTACACAGAATAAATTATGTAGTATGTATGGCACCAAAGGGTTTATTTTTGTATTAAAGGAGTAAAATATAAATATTATGAACATTTATTATGAATAGTAGCTGGTATGAAGAGCAGATTTTTAGCAAAACATAAGTTCTTCTAGTATTTTGCAGCATTTAGACTTTCATATTTTTGTTTTTTAATGTTTAGCAACTGTATTTTAAAAAACTTACCTGTATATATTAGCTACGTTTAATTTTCAGTAATGTGCCAATTAACATAATTTAAACACCAGTGACCAATCATCTAATCATTTGACTACATTTTACCTTTCATATCTTGGTTTTTATTAGATTTATCCACTTAATATGGAAATAATCATTGCTGTGTTTTGAGAATCACAATATTTCTGCACATATAAGGTTGTATATTTGTTCAAATTGATGGAGAGGGTTTATATGTGTGCCAACTCCAGTTGCTTGTAACAGAAAATATCCCCCAATGTTGAGCCATATCCTGAACCAGGAAAAAAGAGCCTCATTTTGTTGACTGTCCTGAAACTTTACTATTGAAGCTATTTCTTCTAATAAGAACTAATATTAGCTATTGAAACCTATGGCCTTGAAACAGTTCTGATAACACTCATTTGTAACACATGACAATATAAAAAATTGGGAGTGTGATGGAAAGGAGTGAAGGGTAAAAAAGAGGAAACTCCTTTGTTAGAAGTTCCATTCCTTGAGAGGCATGCAAGGGCAGTAATTGTAAAATTCTGGGTGATTATATAATCAATTAATCATATTTTGGAAATATAAGCAATAAAACACTTTTAAGAAGCTTTACAATGTAATTTGTCCTGAAGAGTATAAAAGGCTGAAGTATCACCATCTCCTTTAATTGTGTAGATATTCTTTGGGATACTGGAAAAGGAAAAAAAAATCAAATCAGTGTATCTTCATAATTAGGACAGGGTGTTAACAAGGTAAGGACCTGGTGTTGACAGAGGAAGGAGAAATGTGGCAGCCTCTCCAACTGGACAGTACTAAGTTCAGTACTATCTGTCAATGCCCCTGATGTTTAACATTTAGTTGTAAATCTAAATTGGGATACCCTGGGTAATCTCCCCACAAATTACTCCTTGTAGATGCTATGCCTAATTCTAGGAAGATCTGCTGTCTTTTATTTCTATTGGCATTTGTTTGTTTTCTGACAAGCACCATATATTCAGAAACATTTAGGAATTCCTTTTTCATCCCCTGGAAATAACTGACATGTAGAGAGCTTTAGCAGCAGGGTTGTCACAGCTCTGATGGTGAAAAGTCATAGGCAAGGTAAGGTCTGTAATTGGTGCTGATGTTTTTACTTGACCACTTGAAAATGCTATTCAGAGCAATTGCTTGAATTTGAAGCAATCCTTAAATCTGCTGTTCATAACAGGTAGATTTGTTTGCCCCCAAAAAATCTGTGCCCAAACAAATTTTCTCTGCTCTCTCCAACTATTGGAGGTGGTCTAATAAAACCATTTCCACCTACAGGCCTTACCTCATCAAAGTCATGCAGGATTATTTTGTGTTGAATAGTAATAAGACTAAATTTATATGGCAACTAATGCAAAACACTCCATTTCTCTACTTAAAAAAAAAATCTTATCCTCTCCTTTTCACATTCTCCTTTTCATATTCTTTTGGTGAATAATGAAAGGACTTTATAATTCACAAACTGTAAGAATGACATGTAATACTTTGTTTTTATACTGCAGTTCTCTGAAGCCTATTCATATTTTTACCTATAGTTTATTTTTACGTAATTATCATACTTTTGACTATATATATTACTCATTCTGTACCTAAATACTATGTTCATACTCCTGTTCTATTATTTTAGTGATTATGTTCAGCTTTAAATTATACATGAGTCACTTAGGTTCGTAAAAACTATTAAATGTTGGCTAGCTGAGCAATAAGTGTTTCTACCAAAAAATTCATAGTACAACTGCAATTTATTGTATTAGATTGCAGGCTTTTGATGTGCTGGTATTTGCTCTACTGTGTATAAATGCTGAAGAAAGGCTTCAGAATGGCAATTTATGTATGTGTCAACATCCTTGACAAAGGAGGGGAACTTTTTTCTTGCACATGCTTTTGCACAATACCTGTAACACCAAAGTGACACCACTAATTTTTTAATTATCAATCACACAACTGATTTGACAGCTGGAAAAATAGAGCATTGAAAAATAAAAGCAATTTATATAAATCCTTAAACAATCGTGAGCATAAAAGTGGCATGTTTTAGCTAAGTAATTATGTGATGCTTACATCATGCAACACAAATCTCACTTTGTGACAGTAATTTCTGGAAGCTGTCTGGAATTTGGTCATTAACCTTCCTGCCACCACAAGTTCATCTTACTGGAATGACTTTCATTTTTGCTCTGGTTTTGAAGAGCTAAGATGGTCTTGGCTTCTTGCGCTCTCATTGAAACGCCTGTCCCTTCTTCATCTGCTGCTCTGTGTGCTCTTCAGGGTGGGCCTGAGAGACACCCATAGCCCAGCCTTCCCTGATCCAAGCCCCCAGCACTCCAGAAACCCTGAAAATGCTTTGGCACAGCCTTGGACTTGAGCTCAGCTCCTTATTTTTGGCTCAGTGCCCTGTTGACATGGGCTCAGTTTCATGGCTTTTGCCTGGCAAGCACAAAACGTGGATGGAGGGCATTCCTGACTCCCTGCACTTGTTCACATAGTTAAATATCCTAGGTGATAGCAGCTGGCTGGAAAGACTCCCTGCTAGAAGCAAAGTGAGGTAATTTAGGGGTTTGACACACAATGGGGTTGCCAGGGTAGGGGAACTGAAATTGTTTCTAGGTGATGATACAGGAGAAGAATGGATAACTTGAGCTTCCCCACTCAATCTTGTAGTTGCTTCTATTGATAAAAAGGAACAAATCAACAGGGTTTAAAAATCTAACCTCCACAATTCCAAAACATTTTGAAAGTCTTGGAAAATTTACAAAATTATCAGCATAAGAATTAAAAAAATATTCTCTTTAAAACTACCATTATTTTTAATAAGCATTACAATTTTTTTAATAAATTAATGGACTTTAAATATAAAGTTTCTCAAAGTACTCCAAAGAGCAGAAGCTACACATCATATCTCTTCTATAATGACTTCTTTTTTTCTAAGGAAACTCATCAGTATAGTTAAATAGAGGCTGCTGTTCACCAGAACTATTATAAGTAAGTTTCTGTGTGTAACTCATACCCCCATACCTACAAATATATGTTCCAATAAATATTTGTACTATCCTTATATTTATATGGTCAATATGTTCAAATTTTGGTTGAATATCATAATGAACTATGCTAAATGTTTATTTTGATGCATTGAAGCAAGTAATTTTCTTGCACTTCAGTGAGTGATACCCTGCAACCCTGGAATATTGGCATTTGAAGCTGCAGATTCAAATTTATGTTGAATTATGATCAATAAAAGGTCCCCAAGGAGACAAAATACACAGCAGAAGATGGCTGCTGAAGAAGTTTTCTATCTGAAGCATATGGCTCAGAAGAAACCAATCAACATCAGGAACAGAAATGCAAATTCTTCCTTGAGACCCACACACTTGAAATTCTGTCTGAGATGGCTTATTCCTCATCAGCAGCATGAAAAGAAATTGTAAGAACCTGTCACAAATATAAAAAAAAACTTTCTGAAGAAAGGGAAACATACTTATTTTTAAAATAAAATCACCACATGGTAATGTCCAATCCGCACCAAGAGTTCTAGTGCTTTACCACCATGAAAATAAAGAATTCATCATATTCTGAATCATTCTGATGTCACTCAAAAGGATCATGTAATGTGTGTGTGTTTTTCATAGACTTCCTATGGATTCAGAGGAAAGAAAATAAATGTGTAACTCTGGAAGATTTGATGTAAAAATGTTATAATTGCAAATATGTAGATTTCTGCTGGCTCCAGTAAACATTGTAGTATAGTACATATGCAAGATTTTGGCTTCCTCAGCACAAGGCTCCACTTTGAGCACAGGTTTATCCAGAAGATGGGTATGCTGACAGAAAACCTTTCAAAATAATATTAAGTTCTTTCAAGATGAAGGATGTGCATTTCAGGCCAAAAAGTATGAGGGGATTTATTGGGGATGGAAAACAGTTAAGCTGTCACTCTGAAGAGGTAGAAAAAAAGAATCAGCAGGTAAGCAATAAAGAAATAGGAAAACTTAGCATTTCTTCCTTAAAGCAAACTTTTCTTTTAACGTATGTGTAAATGTACCTAGAAAATGAGAATTTAAAGCTGCAGTGGTCTTTTTTGCACAGTGAAATTCCATGAGAGTTTTATACATATTTCACAGACATTTCCAATGAAACAGGTATTTGAGAGAAGTGTATTCCTTGGATATTGGAAAATCTTTGAACCTTCTTGTGAGCCAAATACATCAGCATAGTGACACTAAAGGTTTCAGTTTCACCCTAAGATTGCACTGTATCTTCCTAGGATAAAATTGAGTTCGTGAAATCTACAAGAGCAACCAAACAAATGAGCTGAACAGAATCTAATTTCTGTTATTTCAATGAAAATCAAAAGTAGTTGGAAATTACTGTACATCTCAGAAGAGAAGTCTCAGCTGATTTTAACATTAATCCAATCAATCATGCTCAGTGGAGTTTCACCAGCTAAGTGGAAAGAAATTAGAGCCCCAAGGAAGAGTATTTACAAACATCTCTAACATTTGTCTACATGCAGGATTACAAAATTCTGGACTAAGCTTTATCACAGCTTCTAAAGAATCTAAATCTAATGAAAATGAAGAAGTCTTAAGAAGACTGCTCTAAAATTGTACTGGTATAGCTGAAAATGGGGACTATGCTCTTTAAATGCACATTATAATGATATTTTTCTACCAAGAAGAACTTTCTGCAAAGTAATCGAAAAATATTTAAATATTCAGGTCAGAATCGATCATTCTTGTAGAAATAAGAATGCTGCATACAAATTTTTTAACCTACTCTTTACAGGAATTTTCTTTGGTGGTAATAACATGCCAAAGTATTTAGAAACGACAGAAATTTGAGTTATCAAGTCATCTTTAAACTCTTTTAATTAAAAAAAAAAAAAAAATTACAGTGGTACTACTGATATACCTCTTTCCTGATTCCCAAAGACTTCTTTAACCCTGATGTTTTTAATTGTTCAAAGGTAGCTTTCTATATTTACTTCAGGGTCCACCTAGAGCAATTAAGCAGAACAGTGAAATTGTGCAAAGAACTGGGAAGTTCAGGAGCATAAAGGAGGATTCCCATAGGAAATTGTGGAGCATGGAACATGGACTTTGCTATGAAATTATCATCATTCTTTTAATAGTTTTCATAGATACCAACCTGTTATCCAGATATGGATTTTTTTTCTCAGACTTGGGAGCAAACAAAAGTGACTCTGAATCTTTTTATTGAATGAATTTATTCTCGTGAAAGGAGTCCTTTCTTCCTCATTAAATCTATATTCAGGGCAAAGGTTTTTTTTTCTGTTGGCACCCACTTAGAACAATTTTCTGATCAGCACTGCATTTCATTTAAAGGCAGTTTTTGTAATTTGCTGCTATGACTTAGAAGTTCTGGTACTTTTTTTTTCCCCTGCTCAAAGTAGACATTTATCCTTTAAAGAAAGGAAGCATCTGGAGTGATTCACTGGCAACTAATAAGGCTGTATAGAAGCAACATTGGATAACAAGAGGCTACCAGAGAACACCTGGCATTGCTGGCATCACAGCCTTGACTTCAGTAGCTTCTCTGTCTTGGGGATGGGAGGAAATAAAAGCAGCTGGGTCTAATTCCTTTCATCTGCCTTTTGCATATTCTTCAGACAGAGGGGAGTCTGCCTGGAAAGCAAAATTCAGCATTGAGTGAGTATAAGTCTGGAAAATTTTCACTGGGGTTACCCTTAGCTGACAGGTCTGTCCTGAATTCCATTATCGTGAGCCGTGGTTATTCCATTTTCAGGAGTATCCACCCGAAGGAAAGGAAGCTGAATATCTTTCTGTGACTATTAATGCTCTGCTTCTGAAGCATCTTTCAGCTGACAAAAACCTGAGAGGTTCCTGAGGACAGCTGCATTGGTACTTAGGTGACCCCACTCCCAGCCAACAGTAACATCTCTCTTTGGAACTGGAAATCAGGAAGAGTTTCCTTCATTTCCTACTTCATTGAACCTGAGTGTCTCTGTTAGGAAAAACCTGAATTATATCAAAAGGTGCCAGATAAGGGTTTTTGATCTCAGGAAAAGGGCATTGCAGGCCTTTTGCTGGTAATACAACCTGGTCTTTTGATTTTCTCAGTTAATGGCTCTGCTTAACCACTTGGTCTTACAAGGTAATTACAAAATGCATTCAGTATTTCTACAAGTCCATAAGAAGTATTTTTTAAAACCCCACCAAAGTTGTCTACATAAAAATCACTATTGAAAACTATGTTTGCAAGCTGTGATTTTACTATTGAAGTAAATTTATGCTTTGTTTCTGTGCAAAACAAAGCATAAATTAATTTTAAAGGCAAGTGTCTGTTTGACAATGCTATTTGAACTATCAATGGATGTTTATTTAAATGGATATCTGATACTACTTTTAACTGCAACTACTTACTAGTTGTTATATAATTGTCAATTTTAGAAGAGTCATTTGGCTGTGGTTACATTGAACTCTAGCACTACTGTATGTTTATGTCATCACAAAAGTGATGGGAGATTTCAAAGTATTTTATTTTAATTTAATTTTCATTTGCCTGAACACCCTTACATCATTGGTGTGTAAGTAGTGAACTGGTGCTTTCATTTCATCCAAATGGTTCTGAAAACCGTTAATTTTGTGGTTATCCCTCTAAGTTCTTAAATTCTTGCATCATTATGCACCTTCAAACACAAAAAATGAAGCTGTGACTTTGTCAGTCATGCACTGATATTTTTTAATGTCCTTAGCAGGTTTTTGTTGTCTCTTTACTTCTCTGCAGTGAATTATTCAAATAAGAATACTGTCCATGACTGTGACTGTGTTATAACACTGGAAGAAAATTTCTATTTCAGAAAAGGATAATGTAAAAGTATCTGAGTGCAAGATTGGACCAACAAAGCTAGACTTGGAAACTAGTAATTCTGTATGATTCTCATGCAATGTATTTACCTGGATAGAACTGTTATACATCTTATTCATATAGGAAAATATCAGAAAAATCTGTGGAAAAGACAGGAAAATATCTATGGCAAATCTATATTCTGAGCATTACACAAAGCTACCTGAGTCCCACTGTTAGTCTACTGCTGCATACTTCCCCAGAGCAAAGAAGGGGCTGTTCAGGCTACTATGAAGAGGAAAAATTCCTGTATTCCTTTTGAAAATATTGGGAAGCATGGAGTAAAACACAGTAAGTCATTCACAATTTGTCTAAAGGACAAATTCCTCAACAATTTTTTTTAACGTATCCACATTTACCATGCCTACGTGGAGCTGCATTCAGGATGTAGTCACACTAGCAGGTAAATAGAACCTGCTGCACTTCATCACTTTACCTCTCAGAAATGGCTCTATCTCAGGTTTTATAATGCTTTATATAATGACAAATATGTAATAAAAATCACTCATATGTCATTATGTGTCATTTATTCTCTCTTCCAGGAAAACACATGCATTTGATATTTATCCAGTGTTCTAAAATAGCTGATAGACTTACACCTTGATAACAAGACTATTCATTTTGGTTGTCCCTGAAATGAATAGGCTTGTTAAAGAAACAGGTTTTTTGAGAGTTCTGCATTTATCAAGCTGTTATAAAAGCAAAATGAAAGTTTAATTAATATTTTCCTTTTCAAAACACCTAAAAGATCTGTATATCAGCCCTATAGCTTTTAATAAGTACATATAACTCTCAGAAATGTACATATATCTAGGTCATGCTAATTATCCACCTTGGGAGGCAAGAATGTGCCTATACTCCTCTACCTAGTTGGCATACTCTTGAGACCCAAGTCAGAAGAGCAGGCTTCAGAAAGTCTAAAAATACATTTACTAGGTTCTTAGCCATTAAACTGCTTAAAGAGGAGGTCTCTCATGTACTAGCTGACAGCCTGTAATTTCTATTATGCAGGAAATGAGACTAGATAATCAAAAACAACCTTTCTGGCCTTGAAGCCTATGAATCACACAGAACAGAAAAATTACTGTGGCAACATGTAAGAAAATTGTCAGGCATTAAAAGAGTCACAGCATTTTTGCTTTATTAGTGGCACTTTTATCAGGTTTTCTTGTGTAGATGGGATTATGTGTCAATGAGCTCCCCCAAGTCAAGCCCTTATGGACTAACTGGGAAAACCATTCAAAGCATTCCCTCAAGCCAGGATGTAACATGGAAACTTAAACACTTTCATAGGAAGGCCTCAAACATATATGGAAGTGTGAATCAAAGGGAGGTTAATCCTTCTCAAATTCCAATATTTTGCTGTGGTTATTTATTTTGAATACTTTGAATTGAATACTGCAGTTAATCTCATATTTAGGAGCGTTATGCTATTCAGTATTTTTGTTTTATACAGGTTCTCATTACACATTTGCAACAGGCTTTGGAGGTCTTTAAGTTATACTGTAAGAAATGAGCTTACCTTGTCATGCAGTGACTGCTACACCAGAAAAACCCTGGGCAAAACATTGCTGTGGATTATTTGTGCAGCAAAGCTGGAGCTGTTCATATCTACCCTTTTATAAAGGGAAAAATGCTGGAAAATTAAAAGAGAAATAGAAATTGTGATTGAATCCAGGAAATGTTATAAACTAGAGGGTACACAGTCCCATAAGAGTGCTCTGAATTAGAGAGAAGAAAGATTCAAACTTAGAAGACCCAGAGTCTTTTAATATAAAGACTGAAGTCAGCGTTCTAATATTGAGTTTCTCTTTGAACCTCACCATTCAAATTTATATTCACTGAGAGTTAAGTAGTCTTTTTTAGTTGCAATATGCTCACACAAAAGGAGAGGATGGAATCATAGGCTACTTTATTGAAGGACTTATTATTCTGCATCAGAATTATCTTTATTCATGAAGACTTCAAACACTTTCTTAATGTTCAGTTTTACTGTAGCTAGGAAAAGATCCTGTTATTTGCTAATATTCAGGAAGACAAATGGGACTATGTTGTTTCTCCCAGAACAAATGAAAAAAAAAAAAATTAAGGTGTTATTTAATTCAATGGATTTAGAATATTTCTAGTTTAAAAAAATTCCAAATCTTTCCCTGGTAATACATGTTGACTATCAGAGAGGAGGAGGAAAGCCAATTTTTGAGGTATATTTTTTTATGCCTCATTAGTGGTGTTCAGTACACACCTTGTAGACTTAACAGCCTCTGGGTTATTAACATTTTACTGCTTGATAATTTATTAATGCAATGGGTCAAATATATGTACAAGCAGCTGAATATGGGTCATTGGGAAAAATGAAAAATCCTATTCACTTGGATGGGGAAAAATGTCTCTCCTACAGATTTTTCTTTATTCTTTTATGCTCTTGCTGTTGATACATATTATGGAAGCATCTCTATGTGTAGCTAAGAGGAGACCTCTCTTTTGGAACTTCTGTCCTTGTTTTCTAATCTACCTCTGTGTCCTCAGTGAAGCTGGTAATTATTCAGCCATCAGTGAAATTACTGATTTTGTGGGGGAAAGCCATAGGGAGGTGGCATAAGGAATTCTGATTCAGACTGAGAAGTGGGATTCAGATAAGGAAAAGCTGATTTCTATTTTTCCATGTCTTTGGGTTGTGCTCAAGCCATGCTGGTGTGTTAGAGAAGAGCAGGCTTCAAATATGTGGCAAATCCATGGCCCTGGCTCCTCCTGTGCTGCTGCATGGTGAGTGAGGGCACTTCAGAAATTCTCTGAGCAGCTTCCTTCTGTCTCAGTGTCATCCCTCAGAACTGGCAGCATCTGGCATTCTCAGAGAATTAATTTCTGGGGAGTGTTTGAGAACAGGGCATATTAAAATGTCACTATGAGCATGCTGTCCTATGTTTGAAGGCTGATACAGAGGAATTGACAGCTAAAAGCAAAACAAAACGTAAAAAAAGCCATTCCAAGAACAACCCTAGACCCTCCAGCAGTTATAATTAGGTCATTTTGTATAATTTATGTTGGATTATAATATTCAGATTCACATAAATGAGTACATGGGCGAAAAGCACCACACAATCTTTGTTCCTTTACATTTACAATATGTTTTATATAATTTTTTCTTATCTTGTGTCTGTTTACAAGAGACATTGTTTAGCAGGAGAACTGATGAAGCCCTGATGCTTTCATGGTTGCACAGTGCCTGTCATTCTGCTGAAGGACTGAGGAAAACCTAATTGGCAGTTAAAGCATGAACTTTCTGTACCTCAAAATATGGTTCTCAATTCCTATTTTGCCTATGGTGCATCTGCTGACAGTTTTAGCAGATGTTTGAGCGTCAGTGAAGTGTGGTCATGACTGTTGATGTGGTCAGGCATGTTATTTAAAAAAAAAAAACAAAACCTCTTTCCAATATTCCAGGATGTGTCTGATTCAAAATCTAGATTAATTTGGTTTTAGTAACTCAACATGGAACACCTTTGAGTGCTTCAGAGTTTGAGTTTATTGTAGTGGGTTTGTCTGCAAACAGGCACTAGGAATGAAACCAAACAGACATTAGTGCCAGTTTGGGATGGTTTGGAAAGAGAAATTTATCAGCAGTAACACAGAGCAAGAAACAAAGAGTAGTAACTTTGAATGTTGTCAATAGGTTTGTATTTTTTTAAAAAAGCTTTGCAACTTGCATTTGGGCTGTTTTCCCTTCTGCTTTGTTTTGGTTTTGGGGTTGTTTTTTGGGTTTTGTTGTTGTTTGTTGTTTTGGTTTTTTTTAACTGAGTAATAAACAGGGTTCCTGTGGTCTAAGAACAAAGCCACTGCATGTGTGGAGACCAATGAAATACTAATTGGATTACAGGTGTGCTTAATTATCGTGCACTGAAGGTGTTCAATTTTCCTGTGATCAAGGCAGTTGTGTGAATATGGACTGCAAGAAAGGGGTTTTTTTCTTATGCTAAGTGAAAAGCTCAGAAAATACAAAAAGGATGAGTAAAGCTGACAGGAACTTTACTAAAACTTTATGCATCTCTTGTCTCTTCTTTTTTCCCTGAAGGACAGTGTTTTTCCTTATAGTGTGAATATTTAGCATTCTTTTTTGAAGCACTTTGCTAATTAAATACCTGTAGCACCTCTGAGATGCTTGCAGCGTGGGAGGACAATGACTTTTGGCACAAGGCAGTGAGAGCAGCCTGTTCTGGGTTATTGTATTCAAAACTTTTCTTGGAAAATTAAGGCACTAAGTAGAAAACTACAAGGGTAAACTTCAATGTCCTGACATTTAAACCTGGTTCTAGACAGATTTGAAAACTACCTGTGTTTGTGAAGTCTCAAAGAAGGCAGGAAGGTTCTGAAGAGCCATAGAAGTACAGGCATAAAAGATTTTATTATTCTGTTCTTTTCTCCTACCGACTGTGTCTCCCTGTTGCTAGGAGAAAGATAAGGTAACTGCTCCCAAATTTTTAAGATACCATAGCTATTTCCTGCCAAGTGTTTTCTCCTAGGACTGACTGTTCCAATACTCAGTAGGGCCCAAAAAAATCTTTGATAAAGCCAACCACTCATACTTTTTTTTTCTCCTTATATTCCAAGGGTTAGGAAAGGGAGAAGTTAAGAATGGGAAGGTAAAAGAGTTGTTGCTGTGGGAGTGGATGAAAATTTAGAAGTGGAAAACCCAGACCTGGCAATCCTTGGTCCTGGCTTGGCTTGAGAGTGTAGAGAAAACTGCCTGAGAGTCCTGGAAGATGTGACTTGTTCAAGCTCTCTGGTTGTTCATTTAGTCTTTAAAAAGAAGAACCCTGCTTATGCATTTCTGTCACTTTTGATGTGTGATCAGAATTCAACAATGCTACATTTCTGTCAAAGGCTCTTCAACTCCAACGCTTCCATATCTTCAATTTTCATAATTGATTTGATAACAAAATTACTTAATATTAAGTTCATGACAACATTTTTCAAGAGAGAAAGGCTTCCTTCAACCATTCTCCTCCCCTCATTACTGTATTTTAATTCCTCTCTCTGAAAGTCATATTAAATATTTAGTCTATAGGCTTGATTTGATCATTACCTGTACATCAGCAAAGAATCTTTGCAAATACAGTGAATTAAAAAGAGCTGTATGTACTTTAGCATGGATGATTTAAGACCAGTTGAGGAGAAGAATATTATGAAGTAGATCTATATCAAGAGGAAGGTTAATGAAGACAAAACCCCAAGACCTCTAGGTCTTAAGCAGAGGTCTATAATATTTGCCTAACAAGATTAGGTCCAGGGGCAAAACTAAGTAGCAGAGGGCTCATACGTTATCAAGGAGGTGAAGGTGGTGGCAAAAGAAGGAGCAAATAAGCAAAACAAGACATAAGAGAGCAGAAAGAATTTTGCCTCTGAAATCAGCAAGTGGAAACAGTCAAACCCAGTTTTATTTTATACCTTTGTTACCAATGACATGTAAATAGATCTTCTGGCAATTTCCACTAAAATTTCTATTATGTTTTGTGTATTTAAGCCTTAACTAAAGATAAATAGATCAAATAACCTCTGATTCCCCAAAACATGAACATTTAGTTATAGCTTGTTAAAAGCAGGAATAATACCTAACTCTTACATGTGCTATTAAGTATTCTAGATGCCTATTCCATAACCACATTATTCTTAGAGTTTAAAAGACCTTGAAGCAAAAATGCTTCAAGTCTAATGTGAAATATAAATGTATAAGAAAATAAAGTGAAGAAAATCAAATAGGTAGAAGATATGTTATTATTTAGTAATGTGCTTGAATATGGTGCCCAAACATTTGTATTTTCCCTAAAGAAATGTGTTGAATATTTTTTTATATATAAACACGGAAAAGGGAAAAAAGCCCCAAAACCCTCCCTATTTCTTAAGTAAAAAATTTTATGAGGAAATAACATAAATTACATACATTACACTACATACATAACAGATATTACATACACCCAGTCATTATTTATGTGCATTGAAATGTCAAATAATCTGGGAAAAAGTACCAGTTTTTCAGAACTACTCTTTCTTTTTTAATAAATCCAGGAGCAATATCTATAGAAAATGACTCTAGAACATGCTGAATGCATTTTAAATTTATCAGCAAACTCCTTGTAGTTATCAAGCTTGAGAACATTTATCCTATTCATTATCGACATCTCCCAGAATTCTTTCCATGGTTTTGTGCAAATAGCTTGGCAGCTTTTGGCAAATAATAGAGGTGATTTTCAGTAACATTTTTCAGATACTTCGAATTGAATTATACATCCAGAGACAGTCAATCTTTCTTACCATTAATTTTTCTGAGGGAAAAAAAAATCCTTTTGTATTGAAGGCCAGCTCTGCAAAGGGGACCTAAGCCTTGCAATGCTAACAGAGATCTGACCAAAGGGCTGGAGAAATCCTGCCCACCAGAATGCACAACTCTTGCCTCAGCACACAGGCTTGTTCTGCAGCAAAAGGGGGAAATATGAGTATTTCCCTTTGGGCACTGTGAGAATTTTAGTACTGCAAAAGTGAAAACTATGAGGTTGATGAGTAAAGGTTGTGAGATCTAAACAGTGCTTATCAAAATCTACCTTAGGAATTTGCATACATCTCAGATTTGGCATTCCAACATGACAACGTTAAGAAGGCGCACCCATGCCGACAGCTATGTGGCATTTTTTGGCACCTGGTAGCTTTTGTTTTTTACCTTGAATTATATTGTCTCAAACCATTTTATTTTAAAGTAGCTCAAAAATATGCATTTCTATTTGTAATGATGGTTATAGAGTCTTGACCTTATTGAAGTAACTCAAGTCTTTGCCCAATAAGTCTGCAATATTGGGCAAAGTGTTTGTTAGGCCTTTGGCCTCTCTTTCCATGGCTATTGAGGGTCTGGAAAGAAGGTTTAAATGGATGAAGATTACAGCAATATGTGGAATCTTTGCATCATAGCTAATCCCAAAGCTGGGAATAGGGCTGAGCTGTAGCCTGGGACCTTCCTTAAGCATGGAGAGCAGATTCGCTTCCATGAACCAGGTTGATCCAGCACAGACAGCAGAATCACCAGGATGGTGCAGTCTCACATGCACAAATCTTTTATTGCTACTGACTGAGATACAGAAAAGATTTATAGTTTTGGTCAGCCGAGAGTATATGGGGTGTAAAATGATTTCCTTTTCAGAGCTCAGAGGCTCAGGACTGATCTGCTGTTATAAAAGTCAGTGGCGGTGTGAAAGTTGAGGTGTGCTGGATGAGGTGCTACCCATTGCATTGAGCTTGGTGGGTCATCTTGTAATCAAGTCTGAGGTTCCCTTCTAGCTGTCAAATGCAGCCTTCTGCAAATGTTAGGTGACTGTCTAGATTTGCAGATCAACTTTCAATGATTTAATAACTTCCTTGAAGAAAACAAGTGTTAGTTTACAAGGTAGGATTGAGGGAAAATTCCTTACAAATCCATTGAGAATTTGCATAGGAATTATATTATCAAATGTCAGCTGATAACTACTTTTTTGTATGATAATTCCAGCACTTATTATGAAATTATTTGTGTTGTCATCAAGTTTTCAGTTGTCTTAGAGCAAGAATGCATATATATCTGTGTGATGGTGGTCAACAGCTGGATGATGATCTTAGTGGTCTTTTCCAACCTGAACCGTTCAATGCTTTTTCAATGGGTTTTATGTATCAAGATAAGGACAGAGATTGCATAACCAATATTTTTCCTCACAACTTTATTCTTTGTAATCTTCCATGGAAGTTCTACTGTTCTGTGTTTTCTTTGGAGGGAAGAACAAAACACTTGATGCTCTCTATCCAAGCCTTCCTGTTCAGCTGCAGGAAATGCTCCCACTCTCATAAGTGAGGTTTCAACCTGCAAGCATGGCACAGAATGAAATTTCATTGGGTTATTAGATTTCATGCTTTATTAAATCTGGAGCCAGATTTTTCTGTAGCCAAGCAGGACAAGCCTGAAGTCCAAGATTGTGGGGCTGGAAGTGCAGGAGAAGATATGTCCATTTTGGAAAGTCCAGTGTGGTCAAGTGATGAAAGAGGCTGTCAGGAATGGACCACTAATTTCAAAAGGCACATTTCTGCTAAGAAGGAGTCCTCAACAGACAGAAGATGCTGGAGAGCACTAGTGGTGAATTTCTCTGTGGTGAATCCCAAGCTGTCAGAGCAGTTTTGTGGCGCAGAAATGTGAGCAGTGGTTTCTCCACAGTGAGAAAAGTTCTCATAGTCCATCCCTTGGTACTAACAACTAATTGCTCTAAGTATGTGAGAGAGTAGACAGTGGTATTATTTACTGTAGAGGAGTTGGATATAACTCTAGAAAAGCCAATATTCTGCCATGAAACAAGCTACTAATTTGCTTATGTGGTAAATTGAGAGTGCTGTTCTTACAATTGAATTACTCGTAGGGAAATGGAAAAAGGCCTCACCTGCTCACCTTCATGCAGCCCACAGATATTATTGGCAGGCTGATGTGGTAGAAATTTGTTTTGTGTTCAGAATTATAGTAATGAAAAGGGTCATCAATATAGCTAATATAGCTATTGATTCAATATTGCTTTTTTTTTTTTTTTACTTGCATTACTGCTTTGCCATGATCCATCTCTCTTGTACATACTTTGTTCTCTACTTCTAAGAAATGAAAATACACATCCCTCAATCTATGTCTTGAAGTAGTCAATAGCTGCTGAAGGAATGTTTTTAACTTTGGCCTTTAATGAAAGTCTTTTAAGACTTTGAGCTGTGACAGACTATGTCATTAAAATACACTTTAATTTGTGATATAATTTATAGAAGTGTAAGGGGTTTACACGTTTATAACAAATGGATATATTGCTATCAGTGTGAAAAAGCAGTAGATTGAATAGTTTAAAAGTCAGTCACTAATTTTGTGTTTATATAAATTCCTTTTTTAAGCTTTTAATTGAATTAATCAATTTAAAATCAGATTACTCAAACACAGCAAAACTTTAAACGTATTGACATTTTTTCTCTCTGACCTTTATGGAGTAAACTCAACTGTATTTTTAATCAATAATTTGGCTGTGAGCTTGTTTCTTAGTTAAGCTCTGGAAGGACAATATCCCATCCTTACTGATGTCTATGGCAAAATTCTTCTTGACTAAAATGAGGTTTGCAGTCCAGTCTTTCTGTTTTTGATAATTTGAAGTCATACAACTTACAGAAATTTTAAAGAATGATTCTTAACTTTCTCTATTTTTTTCATATGAGAACTATATAGGAAGGAAATTATAATTTAAAAAACTCAACTACTTGCACAAGCATGCAGACACTACCCCAGTCACAAAAATAGACTTAGTCATAACTCAATGGCAGAGAATAAATTACATGATACTGTGAAGATATCAAATTCAGCATATAGTATAAATAATTTCTTAACCAAAGCTGGTAAGCAGTTAGTATTAATTATTGTAATAAAACTAGAACAAAGGTGAGGATACAATACTGCATTGTTTAAGAAGCAATTTTAATATGAGCAATACTAAGGAAAAATTGCTTTCAGAGCTGAGAATATGCTGTAGTTAAGATAAAATTGCTCAGACTCATCTGACCATTGATTCTGTTTTTCATCATGTTCTCTTACTGAAAAAAGCTGTAGTCAATCAAACATGACTCTGTTGTATGATGCAAGGAAAAGCACAGATGTGCTAAGTAGATTTTAAACATTATTCTGGTTTTGGTTGCTGTAAACTATAAACTTGTAACTATTGCACTTCGTATGAATAATCTTTGTTTTTAAAGACACATTATTTTTATAAGAAAAAATATATGGTTTTGGTGTCTGAATAATTTGATCCTAAGGCACAGGAATAACAAAATATGCTCTGGGGCTTGCAATCTAAAGCCAGCTTGCTATATCTGACATTTATCTGCCCCTATTCAATTTTGCTCTGGGGAGGACCAGCAGCTCTTTGATTAATTTACAACTGCTTCAATATGAAATCTTAGTCATGGCACTGTGATGGCAGGTCAGCAGCAATACCCCTTTCAAGGTGCTGCCTTGGAAAGGCTGGAAGGCTCTGGATGTCACTTACAGATTTTTTTAATGTTATTTTTCTCTACATTCTGTTGAATTTTTTTTCCCTTTGCTCATAATCACGTTGAGGAATGAGGTCTTACCCACACATTTATAAAACTCTATATTCATGTGAGCAATTGGAGAGCAAGAAAAGGGCAAAAGAGCCAATGGGTATATTTTATGAAAACTTACCCTGTTTCATAAATTCTACTAGCAGCAAGGATCTAATTCACCTGCTGTCAAATTTTGGGCCACCTCAGAGGTACTCGTGAGGAATGATGTAACTTCAAATGTCCCATTACCCCATCAAAGGATTAATGGGAAACGATGCTTCTTGAGAAAGGCTCTGCATTGCTTCTTTCCTGCTGGGGTGAGTCCCAGACAGCTGGCTAACCTGTGTTAATAGTCTCTTTTCTGTCACCAGACTCCTGTGAAAAGGTGTAGGAAAGCTGGAAAAGTGCTGTCATGTCCTTATGACACATGGCACAGCATCTGTTTCATTTTTCCCTTCCTTGTGAGCTCACCTGGAATTCAAAAAGCACTTACATGAGAAGATGGTTCTGCAGATAATCCTGACTTTAGTTTCTGTCTTTATCAAGACTATAATATTCTATACTTGTTTGCAAATGCCTTCTCTAGTCAAATTATTCTCAAAACCTTGGTTATTTCTGAATAATATTAATTGTAATGGTGACATACGAAGATATTTGATTAAGAGACATGACTGTTAGTCACACTAACCAACAAGCAAAACCTTTGAAACCAAGCTTCATCTGGGTGTATATTTCTGTTACTGACTCCATGCCTGCCTTCATGGTCTTATACCCTAAAAGGAAAAAAAAATAAAAAAGTTAATTTTATGCTGCAATTTCATGAGAAGAAGGCTACTTGTGAGTTTTCATTATATTCACTAAGCCAATATCGTGCATGTTCTGACATTCTAAGGTCACTTAAAATATCTTTCTCTACATTTATATGTGCTGTACAAAAAAAAAGCCAAACAAACATTAGGAAAAATACGACCTCATCACAGTATTTTAAAGTTTATGATTCATTACAGTTCACATATTTTAGTACAATTCCGTTCTAGATTTTGTTTTGTATGATTTTCACTGTAAGAATGACATTTAAGGGAAAAAGAAAAAAGGAGAGATACCATCCTCTGTGGAAGAAATCTATTTTAAGCCTCTTTCTTTCTTTCTCTCTCTCTCTCTCTCTTTCTTTCTCTCCTCTCCTTCTGTCCTTCTCTCTTTCTTTTTCTTTCTCTTTTTCTTTCCTTTCTCTTTCTCTCTTTCTTTCTTTCTTTCTTTCCTTTCTTTCTTCTCCCTGTGTAGTTCACAGAAAAAATTGCATTGATCTTAGCAAGAGATGAATAGGCAGAGCCATTCACAGTTAGACATTCTGCAGAAAATAACTTGAATCAAATTAACCTGGAGCACCTGCTGCAGTTTTGCCAGGTAACCTTGCTCTCAAGCAGGTTTTAAGTATAATAAATTATATTTATGTGGTAAAAAGCAGTGTCTTGTGAATTGTTAAAGATATACTCACTAGGTTGCACTGTAATCCCCTTTGTAATCACCCGTTAGTGTATCTTTTATGCTTTGAGATTACAGGGTTTTATTTCAAAAAAATGGTGGTCATACTGTTTTTATTACTTTTACTTCCAAAGGTCATGTTACAGCTGTCAAAAATAAGCATAGATCTTGGTATTAATATTTTAAAACACAGTGTCGGCAAGCCCATATTGTTACTCTCCCCATGGTAATTTAAGGTTGGGGAGCTTTACTGATTAAACCCTTCATTTTAATTTTCAACATTTGCATTTAAAAGGTAGCTCCTTTGACTGGTAATAAATGAGGCATTGGTTATATTTAATAACTCCTATGCATTGTGGTGTCACAGCAGACCCACAAGATCCTACATGCTGTCACATTTAGGATGATAGATTTTATAAAACTGCGTTGCATAAAGATGAATCCTTTTGTGCTACCTTGTAAGGTTGCCATGGTGACAGAGCGCTGCTTCATGGGAATTTCACTTTTCTGGTAATGTTAGATACTGAACCCAAAGCTTCTTCCTGAGATTGTTCTTAAATCTCACTTTTAATACGTTTTGTAGGGGCTTTTAATTCATATTTTGTATCTTTATTTTCTCAGAAATGTCTCCTATAATGCTGTCATAGGTGAAGTGCTAAATGTTGACTTCCCAAATGATGAGCATGGTAGACACTTGAAATATTTTGGGGTTTTATGTTCCATGCCAATGCTCCATTTGATAAATATTTAGGATGTGTTTTGCAATTCCACACTTTCTCTGAACTATAAAAAGAAAGCTCTCAGACCTCTAGCTATGGGAATATCTCTATCATGGGAAAACATTACAGATAATATGCTGTAGACAGATAAACCCTGTACTTCTTTTTTAATTGCTTTTTTAGCAAAATGAATTTAAATCATATATCTATATGGAAAATAGTTACAAAATTGTTTTTATGTCTGCAAATAAAGCCACATTTTTTGGTGGAGCTATTGTGCATTTCTCTGTAACAGGTGATGTATTTTTATCATCCTGTTTGCATATGCAATCATATGGGAACTCCAGTTGATCTGACATTCACAACCTCTGATTTTCTTTACCTTCATAAATGAAAATGACTGACGTGGAAATCCTTATTCCCTGCCCTAATCCCTTATTCCTGAATGCTTGGCTGTGGATTGTTCACTGTGCTGAATCAGCCAGAACTACAATGTTCTCAAGACACAGCCAACTCCTTGGCATATGGCAGAAAATATATACATGGATATAAGCCCTACCATTTGGTACCCAGTTGGAGCTCCCTAGCTATGCTAATGAAATTCATGCAACAGGAATACTTTTCTGGTGGAAGGATCTCTTGCTGTTTTCGGATGAAAACAGATAAAATGAAGTGCTTTCCTGAGAAGAGTGTTAGAAATTGTTCTGCACGTTCTCCGGCCCCATTCACATTGAACGTTCCCCCAGAGCAGTATTTGCTCAGAGCACCTTGGGGAGAGCCTGGCAAACATCTCAAAATGACTGAGCCAGCTGAGGACGGGTGCTGGAGGACGTGAGAGCTGTTTTGTGGAGAAAAGAAGAAACCTCACAACTTTATAAAAGTTGTAAAGCTCGGTATGTTTATTTACGGCGCCGGACACATGCGGAGAAAACTCTCCTCAAAAGACATGCGTACCTCTGAGAACTTCAGATCTCCTTTTATCCCCCTCTCAAATACATATGTATACAGTTTCACAATAGATTCATACATATTCATTTTTATGGGTTTTGTGTGACTTTTACCACTAGTTCTTTTGTATCAGAAAGAATTCTGAGGTCAGACTGACTTGCCCTTACAGCAGTCCCTGTCTCTCTCTATCATCTTCTGTCTCCTCCCCTTTAACTCTGTCCTTCGCTGAAGTAACTTCACTGAGCTTAGGCCTTGCAGTCTGGCTAAATAACTACGATTTCTAACCACAGACTCAACTCAAAAATGTACATTTCACCTAAATTAAAATGGATTTCCATCCTGGAAAAATTTCACTTTTCTTCAGAGCCTCTTCCTGCATGGGGAAGGATGGCACTGTGCTCGCTGCTAATTAAACAGGCTTTCCTTTCCCTCTTGCTCCCATTTGAAACTGTCTTGGAACAAAAGAGTGTGAAAAGGACAAAAAAAGGGAAGCCTCAGGGGGAATAGAATGAAGTGAGGGAAGACCTTTGTTTCTCATCTACTTGAAAAGTTTTAAATCTCTTCCATCCAATATTAGTGTTTAAACCTATCTACAAACTGTCCTGCTGCTAGTGTCCTTCACTGCCTGCTGTCCTCATTTTCCTAAACTTGGCAATAAGATTTACCTGGACCTTTTGTGCTTGATGTCTTTCCCCCTTAAAATAAGTGGCATTTCAAATGTTTGCATCATGTTGCTTACATGAAGAACTAAAACCTTAAAACTGTTCAGCAGACAGCTTCCTCAATATCCTCTTTTCTTCTACTTTTTGGAGTTTTTCTTGGTGTAATCTTCTTATCACTGATAGTTTGTGTACGAAGAGCAAGAACTTTTAAAAATGTTCCTTTGAGTGAGAAACTTCTGATTTTGTTATTTTTCTTAAAAGCTACAAAATATCACAATATGCTCTAAGATCACCACAGATGCAAATAATTTTCCTGTTCCACAAATAATAGGAATTGTTCTTAATAACTTTTAAGAATTAATTTTTAACTAAAATTCTAGAAGCGTCTTTTATGGAGAATATGAAGCTAGCAATACTTTTGTTTTCATATTTTGTAAATAGCTTAAGCTTCAGCATTTTTCTCCAGACTATCACTGTCTTCAAAAATGTAATATGATTTCAGTAAATTGTCTATAAAATGTTTAATTAATAGTAGATTCCATTATTATAATTAAAATGACTGCATTTTCAATAGTAGATTGGAAGACAAGCTGGTAAGGAAGTGTTCAAAAAACTCTGTGCTTATTCTAAATAATAATGATAATTTTCCACTCTATGTAAATTATTACCTGTAGAGAACCTCATGTCCTGAAATACCTTTTCATCAAGAGAGATTTTAGTCCTTCTGGAATCTCCTAAAATATTGTTAACATCTTTTTCTCTTAAAGAGGGAATGTTCCCCTGTTCAATATGTTCAACATGCACAATGCATGTGATTTTTTAAGCCTACTGCAGTAGATAGAAGACCTGAAGACTCAGTTCCTGAGCCTTCTTCTCCATCATAATAGAAATTCAGGCAATATTTGGGATAACAAGCTATACATTGTGATCAGAAAATCTTCTGTTGCTATTAGAACTTCACTTCTGTCTGATAAAAAATGCTTCTGTGGGGAAATGAACCAATATTCTCTCTCTGCAAACCAGAGAGAGAAGACAGAAATTTTTTTTAATAACCAACAATTCTTAGTGTCCTAAATTATTCCAAATTGATTGTTTTAACAGAAGCACTTTTTTTTACATACATGAAAAATCACTTTCACTTCAGATACAAGCTGTAGCCATGAATCCTGCAGTATTATCATTCCAAATAAAGTGCAGTGACCTCTAGTATGCAAAAGGTGAAACACTCTGATAACACTCAGATTTGTGTCTATTTACTGTGCTGACTCACCTCTTCTGTGCAATCTCCCTCTTGCATCCCTCCCTGTAAAAAGGAAGTCAAACTCTGTAAAAAAAAAAGATTAATTTCTTCCCCCTCTGCCTGACGAGGTGCACACCAATTTCTTTCCAAAAACTAACAATTTTTTTTTTACAAGCTGATTTTTCACTTTGAACATGCTGACAGGTATTCTGTGGCAAGAATTCTGCAGGATGCTGCTGGATATTTCTCATAAGCAATGCTAAATTGTCAGAGAATTTGAGTGCTCTACAAGAGCTCTGTATCATTGATTTATTTATTTATTCAAATGCAATTTGAATAAATAAATGCAATAAAATAAATACAATTTGCCTCACTGTTGCTTCAGAAACTCACATGAGCAGCATCGTAGCTAAAGCTTGCGCAGGGAAGGAAAAAGAATCTAGAATAAGATTCTTTGGATAGTTTCTTCCATAAATTAATGTTATCTTCCTCACATGTCTGAGCAGGGATCAGTAGTAAATAACTATTTTATTATAAAGTAATATTTATTATATTAATAAAATAATAATAAAATAATAAAATAATATTAATAAAATAATAATAAAATTATTTATTATAAAGTAGTAATAACTATTCTTTGGATAGTTTCTTCCATAAATTAATGTTATCTTCCTGCACATGTCTGAGCAGGGATCAGTAGTAAAGCAAACCAACACCTCCCAGGAGAGAGAGCTGTGTCCTCTCTCTCATATAACCTAAAAATCAGACCTAAACAATCAAGTTGAGTTAGAGAGGAGATATATTTATTTTATAGCAAATTTGTCTGAAATCAATTTATTTTATAGTAAATTCCTCAGTTTTGATTTCAAATAATGTTTAGCATATATTGTTAAGTCATTGAAAATGTACTCTGAAGAGTGATTCTACATTATTAAATACATTAGAAAAGCAAATTGCTTACATTACTAAATACATTAGAAAAGCAAATGCTCACAGTATTTCTATTTTTTAAATGGGAATGGATACTTATATATTCTGTGCAAAAAGTAGTCCAAAAATAACAACTCTTTAAAAAAAGAGTCATCTTAATAGTAATAAAAAAAGCTTAATGAACCAGATTTTCAAGTTGCTGGTTTGGGTTGTTTCTTAAAAAAATCTGTTACGTATAGAAAACCTCTCCATCTTAAACAGTGTACACTGCTTAAGGATCTGATCTTTTTTAACCATTTCCATGGTTAACATCTCTGCTCGATGCTGAAGACAGCCAGACTAAGGGCAAACATTCTCAGCTGCTGCTGCAAATTGAGTTAAGAACTTTGTTATTTTTCCTGGTTTTGCATTTATTTATTTAAATGTATCATTTAGAGTGGAACAATGACCCTCATAGGAGCACTCTCAGGTAGAAGTTTGTGTAGACAATACACAGATGTTTCTTTGATTCTATCATCTAAATTTGTTTCTTATTTAGTTGGTTCCTTGTTATTAAGAGTTTGAACAAAGATATAATGCTCCAGCAGTGTTAGAAAGAGCCCTGTTGAGCCTATGACCTTGAGCTTTAATTAAATTAGGAAAGTTCTCTGAGTGGTTTTGGAGGTAAGAAGTAGGCCAAGGAAAGCAACTAAAAGTTTGTTTACTAGGTAGTATACTGGCTTCAGAGGTAATTTTTTTACCTTTAGGAACCAGCATATCATAAGTCCATAACTGAGCAATAGAATTTAAAAATCTTTATATTTGCTTTAGGCCTTTGTCATCAAAATATAATTGCTCCTCTATAGAGAGTTTAAAAACTTTTTTTTTCTTCTTTTTTTTTTTTTTTTTTTTAGTCCCATACAAACTGGGTTTTCAGAACTTTCTGTGAAGTGACACATTTTATCGATGTTGGCTATTACGGAAATAGCGTTGATGTGAGATTCATTGAATCATAATCAAAAAAAGGATACACGGCTACAAATCTGGATGCAATCTGGAGCCTTCTTGGGCCACATGCTCAGCCTGAGCATCACATGTGCTGCAGGGACTTACCTCATCACACTGCCTTGTAGAACTGGCTGCTGCATTTGTAAAATGCACTCTGGCTAGAGGAGTTTGCTAGGACACTTCTAAATTCAGGGTATTATGATGCATGGTAGGTATTCTCTAGAATATGTCATTTTTGTTCTGGGAGGCTCTGACTTTAGAAATAAGCTGAGTGTGCTGTAGAAAATCACCTAAATACGGGTATGAAAGACAGGGACTCTTGAGAAGTCCTTGAATACGTATGCAAACCTTACTCATTTGTGCTTAAGGTTTTCTGAGATCATAAACCAGAATGTGCAGTGGAAAACACAGAGCTCTGTTCTAACCCACTTTTACACTGACCCACATTCAATGGCTGTGACAAATGAAAGGATAGATGATTGTCAAACTGTTTCATTAATTTAGCTTTCCAGGGAAGAAACACAACTTTCTAACTCTGTATTCATTCCTCATCATCAAAAGATATTTCTTTACTTTTGTTATGACAATTTATCTGTGTTATTTTCTGAACTATTTCTATTAATTTTAATAATCAATACAATTTACATAATTATATACCAATTTCAGCTCTCTACAAGCACCTAAAATGAGGTTGTAAAGAGGTGGGGTTTGGTCCCTTCTCCAAAGTAAAAAGCAATGGGACAAGAGGAAATGGCCTCAGGTTGTGCCAGGAGAGTTTTAGATTGGATATGAGGGAAAACTTCATGGGAGGGGTTGTGAAGCCCTGGAATAGGGTGCCCAGGGGGTGACTGAGTCACCATCCCTGAAGGCATTTAGGAGTGCTGTAGGTGGGGCACTTAGGGAAATGGTTTAATTAACAGTTGGACTAGATGATCTTACAAGTCTTATTCAGCCTAAATGTTTCTGTAGTTTGAAGAACTTTTATACTTAATTATATTGCTGTATATTTATTTCTATTTAACTACTCTTCATAATAACCAGGAGAATGTAAATATTATAAATACCCAATGACTCTCTTTGTGAATATTAGGAGACATTTATCTTCCTTTTTACAGTGGAAAAAGTGTATGAACCTTCTAACGCTGATCTGAAAATGTGAGAGATGATGCGAGAACAGTCTTATTTCCAGAGTAAGAAATCTTTCTGGGCTCTAAATAGATGAGGGTACTGTAATATATTTAGGATGCTGTTGGGCTGAGTTTGTAGTGATAGAAAACAAAGACAAATTCTGTAGGTAAATGTGACCTTGCTTCTCATTTTATGACAATCAGGGGTTTCCACATAACTACAAGTATTCAAGTGTCCTCTGACTTCTTGTAATTGCTGGTGCAGCCACATTGAACTTGTTTTCCATTTTCTCCTTATGTCCCACCTTGTTCACACTGAGAACCAGAGCAAAGGCCTTCTCTTGCTCCTTCCCTCCATATCAAATCAAGCTCAAGCATGAAAGGCCAGAATATTAATAAAAAAAAGCAGCCAATTTTGTCCAGGATTTTTATGGCCCTACATAATTAATCTAATGTGTGTTATAATTATGTCTAGCTACAAAAATAGAAAGTAATAGGGTGCTATTTTTTCCCAGTGCTGAAAATGCATTGAGGTCACTGTGTTCTTTCAAGGAAAGGTCTGTGTTACTTTTTCAATACCTGGAAGAGAGTTGTGGTCATTTCATGGAATCATAGAATGTTTGGATTAGAAAGAACCGTAAAGATGAATTAGTTCTGCCCTCCTGCCATGGGCAGGGGCACCTTCCACTAGACCTGGCTGCTCAGAGCCCCATCCAACCTGGCCTTGAACGTTTCCAGGGATGGGGTACCCACAGCTTCTCAGGGCAACCTGTGCCAGTGCCTCACCAGCCTCACAGCAGAGAGTTACTTTCTAATTTCTCATCCAAGCCTTTTTTTTGTTTGGCAATTTCTTGGATTCCTTGCAGGTGTTTTAATTGATTCCTATTAAAAAAAAAAAAAAATGATCCTATGACTTGAAAAAGTTGTGTTGGCATCATAGATCTTTTACATTATGTCCTAAGGTGTTGAACCAAATTGCAGACTCTTCCTGTTACCTGGGCCAACAGATGCTCCAGACAGATGAAAAGCTTCTTCTAATAAAAAGGATTTGAACTGACCATGACATCTGAGTACATTTTTCAGCTATATCTTAATAACTGTTTGCATTGACATCTACCTTAGGAAAAAAAATCGTAGCTTTTACTTTATTTCTTAATATACATTTTGGATTTTAAAAGATATTTTTTAATTCCTAGTCTATGGACTAAATTACTATTTTGATGAAGCAATTCACAAATACTTTTATAGAACAGCTGGGATTTTTGGCATGGTCCCTGCTGACAGTTCTTAAGAAATGTGTATCACTACCCAAGATTTTACATCTTTTGAGGTCTTTTTAGGATCAGGCTGTTGCAGGCAGACAAGGTGTTGTGTGGATTTTCACCCAATACTAAACTATCTTCTTTCTTTCCCTGTGCCACTTCAATATTACAATTTTTTTTTAATAAATATATAGCCATCCTAATGTGAACTTTTGCTGAGACAGCTCTATATATAGTGTTGTATGATATTATTTCAAGTCATGCATATTTTATTTATATCTTTCCTAACTTCAAGATCCACAGCCATATGTTTCAGCCATATATCAGCAGGGCTGAGCATCTGCTCTCTGCAAAGATGAAGTAGTTTCAGGGGAAGCTGCAAGTGATAAAACCCTTTTCAAATCCAAATTCACAGAATCACAGCACAGTTGGTGCTCGAAGGGATCTGTGGAGATCTAGTCCAGCCCCTCCTGCCAAAGCAGGTTTACCTACAGCAGCTTGCTGGGATCACTCCCAGCCAGGTTTGGAATATCTGAAAAGAAAAAGACTTCACAACCTCTCTGGGCAGCTTGTTCCAGTGCTCTGCCACCCTCAAAATAAATTTTTCCTCATAGTCAAGTGGAACTTTCTGTGTTTCAGTTTGTGCCCAGTGCTCTCTATTCAGTCACTGGGCACCACTGAAAATAGTCTGGCCCCATCCTATAGACACAATTCTCTACCCCTAAGAGATTTGATAAAGTCCTGTCTCAGTCTTCTCTTCTCCAGCTTAAACAGACCCAGATCCCTCATCCTTTCTTCCACTCCCCTTACCATTTTCATAGCCCCCTTGCTGGACTATCCCCAGCAATTCCTTGTTTTCCTTGAACTGGGGAGCCCAGAATTGGACACAGTGCTCCAGATGTGGTGTCACCAGCTGAGAGCAGGGTCAGGATCACTTTCCTTGATGTGCTGGCTGCGCACTTCCTCATGCACAGAGTTTGTCTGTCTCATTTCATTGCTTAGAAATTCCATATGAGCCAGCAGGATAGCAATGAATCTCATCCCAGATATGGAACTACATTTTAAAAAAGCATTATAGAAATAATGCAGTGATCCAGGCATAAGTAAGCTGGATCTACAGTTTTCTGTCTCACACAGTCATTCAGATGTCACTTACAGTCTAAATCATCTCAGGGCTATGCGGCTGAATCTTAACTATAAATCTGTACCCAAAACATTAGTGTGAGTTATTATCACAATAATTATTATCATGAAAGGAAAAGGGTGGAGCTATTTGGAACCACATAAAGAAGCATTAGTGCTCTGTTAGACCCTCAACCAGGTTACCTAAGGATCCCAGACTAGGATTTGGCTAAAAAGGGGAGGAAGGAGTAGGTGTGATTGACTGACTCTAGCACACAAGTGTGTGGAAAACTCCAGAGCCAGACAGAAAGCTGAAATCCTATTCAGGATCACTCTTAAGAATGAAATTCTAAAAAAAATTATTCTTTAGGATTTCATAGTCCCTATTCAACTGTTAGGACAGTGTAGTCCCCCTCTGCATTTGTCATCCTGTGGCAAGGATGGCTTTTGCAGACGTAAACCAGGCAGCCAAATCTATTTCTATCAAACTGGGTTCTGTCTTAATGTAAACCTTTCCCCTCTAGGACTATATTCGTTTGCATGTATGTTTATTTTTATTTGCTCCAATGATCTGTGGGAAATTAATGCATTCCTCAGCTTCATTTTTACTAAAGATAAAGGTGTTTGCTGTAGAAAAACCTGTACATCAGGGTTAATATTTACCTCATTTACAAAACTATGGGGCCATTTGGAGCCACCCTCTTTCAGGAAAAGTACTGCCAGTTCAGCATTATTTTTTCATAGCCTGTTATAAATCTTTGATGTCCAGTTCTGGAGGGAGAGCAAGAATGGAAAGCATTTAAAACTACATTCTGCATTCTTCAAAAAGACTGGCTGCTGCAAAAGCAGAATTCAAACAACACAGGAGATGTGACCCCTGTGGTACACATGATGTGTTAAAGGAAAAGTGCTTATTGTGTGAACCAGGTCTTGTGAGATTATACAGTTAAGGAGCTTTTTATTTTTAGGCCTTCAGAACTTTGGGGAAGCTCTCTTAATGCATTCCAAAATGTGAATTTGGCCCCCTGCTGAAATTTCTCCAAGTTTATCCCTACCACATTTTGCTTCAGATGAGCCTACCTGTGTATTAAATGCACAAAAACCTCTCTGGGTGTTTGGTTTTTGATATCCACTCTTTAACCCCAATGCTTTTAAGACCTGACTCTGTGCTAAGGAAATAGAATTTGATTTTGATTCTAGGTGAGACTGAAACCCAAGAGATTTCCAAATGATTTCTGGGCTCTTCATTTTAGTCCTGTGTCTTCTGAGGTCTGGATTTGGCTTTCCAGCTTTGTTCATTGGAGTAGTGGAAGCTGAGATTGTTGTGGACCACATCTCCTAAATGGGAACTATTTCCTCTCCTTCATTTCCCACTTGTCTACAATATACATGTTTTGTGTAAAAAAAACCCAAAACAATAAAAGCTGTAACTCTCTAGCTCCTTATTAGAAACATTTTTCCAATTAGAATTTGTAATGTAAAGACAGTTGGCCACTACAGGACATTAAATACTTGGGATCACCACCAGTTAAAGCATCATTGATTGAAACTGAAATTACATTTATGGCCAAAATTAGGATATTGCTATTCCCTGTCACAAAAAGATTTCTTTAATCCTGTGAGTCCAATGTCTTGATGTAAAATATAGGCTTATAATTCAATAATAAAAGAACTAATAAAGGTCATATAAAATGCTGAAAGACAGATTTAATATTGGAATTGTTCACCAATTAAATCTGTTCCCACGTCTATGCCTTTTCCCTTGAATATTCAGAGAGATATCCAAATTGTTTTCACTGACAATGTTAGTAATCTTTACATGGGCTTTATAGAATTGTAATCCTTTATCCTTTGCTGAAAACATTGTGGGCAGAAAGGAACAGGGGATTTTTGTGGAAGAGGAATGTACAAAAAATATTTTATTTGCTTTAAAAATCCTGTCTGTTTGTTTTGAATGAGTTTCCCTTCTGATTTAAGGGCATTTTAGGGAGATTATTTATTCCTTTCTAAAACTTACCTGATATAGTGACTTTTAATAATTCATCTCCTTGCCTCACATAATCAAATGACCTGTAATGTAAGCATTTAAACAGAAATTTAGATTGCAAAGTAAGTTCAAGTAGACATGACACAAAGCTGTTAATGTCCTTTTGCTCATTGGCATTTCCAACTCCTGAAGATTTTAGCAAGGGATCATTTAACTCTGCTTAAAAAAATTGTCTGGGTAGTTCTACATTGTGAAAAAGATCAGAAACTTCCCGACTATTATATCAGGATGGTAAGCAAAATATCATATAGAGATACTGGCACAGTTCCCAGAAACAACAGGCTCAGACTAAGGAAAAAAAACACAAAACCCCCCCCCTGCTTTTCTGGAGAAAAGCTTAGCTGGTTTAGACACAAGGAATCACTGATGCAGATAGCTCCTTCCCATTCTTGACTTGATAATTCACTTTCATCTCAAGGACCAGATGGGAGATACATATATACCCTACATGCAGCACAGTTTGAAAAGGTTTTAAGAAAAAAAATTATACTGGGGTGTTGTCAGCTACATTTTCCAAGACTAGAATTTCTGATTCCCGTTTATTTTACCACTCATTGGGAGGATTTAATGTATGCTCAAAAGTTGATACCTTTAATCCTCTTTCAGGTCACATGCAGACTCTTCTGATAGCTTCAAATCTGGGTTTTTTTCCTCCAGGTTAATAAATTTTGGTGTATGCTCTTGAGTTTGCATCATGCATATGCCAAGTAATTCCAAAAGAAATCTTAAAAAAACCCCCATTCTTTATGTGAACAATTTCACATTGATAATGAAGATGAATTTTTTATACTACTGCAGCAATTCTAAGGCACAAAATTTGTTCTGATCAATCATTAGTCAAGACTCACAGCTTATAAGTCTGAGATAGGAGAGTGAAGGATATATTAAAAACAAAAAATGTAGAAAACTGGGACAGAATAAGTATTGAATCTGGCATCCTACCAGTACTGGACATTGCCTTCTGACAGCAAAATCTGTTTATCATCTATGAAATTATTGCTGAATTGGAATTATTTATTGATGGAAACTCTTCATGTCTGCTTTCAAAGTCTGCAGAAGTTCTGACTAGGGGAAAAGAGAATTGCTGAGGTTAGAGTGTAGCTGTAGGGTGTCAGATAGCAAAACCAGAACTTGTCAAAGGTTCTGCTCCCCATTTTTGGAATGAAAAATAGAAACTGCTTGGTTTTCTTCTCCGTAATGAAGTTAATTATTCAGTACAGATGCCCTGGTCACCTCTTGAACAATAATATGTCTTCCTTCATCCCTAGAGATGCATTTTTACTACCTCAAAAATCTTCCAATTGTACATTACAGCTGCAGTAAATCCTCAGTGTTGCCACATAAACTCATGAAATGCAGCTTTCCTGAACAGCATCCAACTTGCTAACCTCTCCAACAATTTGTCTATTACAATTTCAATAGGAATTATCTTCATGTTGTGTTTTCACAGTGTCCAGAATAGCTTGAAAAGATGTTAAATTCCCATATTGCAACAACAAAAATTAGTTCATCAAATAGCTTTAATTTCCAATACTCTGTGTTCTTTTTGTGTGCTTTCTCAAGCTTGTTCACAAATGTGGTAGATCAATATTATTTTTTAGTTAAGTTGGTGTGAGAAATGATTACACAAATTACTCTCTCCATTATAAGGTATTATCTATGTCCTTTTTTTCATCCCTCAGACCATAATTTCAGCCTTTTTACCTTGGAGTAGAGAATAAATTTTATAAATTATGTTCTTCAGACAGAAAGGTGTGACAATCTGTAACTAGCTTTGGGCTTTTATTAATGGTCTTTTTCTTTAAACTCTGAGGACATGGTTCATTGAGAAAAGACCAAATATTAGTCAAAGAGGGGCACTTCATGTTGCTTGAAACCAAAGATGAAAGTATGTTCCTTTTCTTTTTTTTTTTTGCAAACTGAGCAATAACTATGAAAAAATAAGGGGAAAGAAGAATTCTTTTTATTTTGTTTTTTGAAAACAGAAAAATCCTTGTTGTCTTTAGGGAAGAAAAAAAAAAATGTTGCTCTCTTTTTCTTGAAAATACTATAATATTTAGATTGAGAGAGGAGTATAAATACCATAAGGACAAAGACTTCAGCTGCAGAGCAGGCTGGTACCTTTTTTTGATAATTATGGTTTCAGCTGGAGTTGCTGGGTCTGCACCAATTCACTCTAGCAAACTGCCAAGTCATAAATATATTACAGCTTTGTTGGCTTCCATTACAACTTCATTGACCTTTAGCTCGACAAAAAACTTTTTTTTACTAAGGCCTTTTCTGCTTTTCAATTAGATATGTTTGTCAGTTTTCCCTTGATATGTGTGGCACTGCAAGCAGGTTTTTAATTCCTTTTAGAACAAAAGCAGCATGAAACTCTTCCAGCTGCACAAATGGAAATAAATATTCAATTTAAAGAGTTGTTAACTAGAGATGACACAATCGACCTTTGTAAAATGTGGTATCTCTCTCTCCTCTCTAAGTGAAAGTGAATGAGCCATAGTGGTCAATTAGCTCTTCATAGTGACCAATTCATTGGTTGTTGACATTTAATTTGATGTACAAAAGAAAAACTGTAGTAAAAAGTACATAAATATCAATAATCAAGTTCACTTTGTTATAAGAGCAAGAATTAATTGAGTTTTAATGTGATTTTTTTCTTTAGTATGGGATCTTCATGTAAATTTCTATCAGGAAGTTTCACCATTTTATAGGTACATTGCCCCTCTCACTAATCAACATTCTCAGAAACTCTCAGGGATTTTTTTCCTCCATCTATCCTGTATTTCTTTTCAGTCTAAAATTAGAAGTTATAGGAAAAAAAAAGAGGATTTGACTTCTATGAAGTAATGTAACCCAAACCTTTGCTTGCAAAACATGGGAACTAGAAACCTCTATACAAACTGTTAGGTAGATATTAAATGGCTCTTTTAAATGGGTGAAGCTGGTTAACTGAAGTTTCAAACTGCAAATGAAAAGTGCATATATCTGTTAAAATATATGTCTTATTCAACCTTATTTTACTTAAATCTTAAACTTAGTATTTAGCAAGTTGCTGACCTATATTACGTTGACTCCAGTAGATGATGGATTTGTTTATAACCTTTATAAAGTCATGCCAAAATTTTATATAAAAAACATATTAACTTTACTGTTGCAGTACTGGAACAATAAATTAAAGGTCCTATTGAGACAGATAAAAACATACCAGATTATCCTAACCTGATTAATTTTTGAGTGAGATCCTCATTTCAAAAGAATTATATATATATAATCCTATATGAGGAAGTCCCTAAGTCCTTAGTTAGCCAAGTGGTAATTATATCAGAAATTAATTTAGTAATATTTTTATATTATTCCAAGATTACCTGAACTCCTGTAAGCAAAACTAGCTCATCTTTGCAAAGCTCACTACACATTTTTTCTTAAGAAAATTGGCATTTCAAGATGAGAGGAAATGTACATCGAAAAAGGCATTTCCATGAGCACCCTCTGCACTCACTGACTGAGTGAGGAGTTCTGTTAAAGTGAATCTCACTGTATCCTCCCACATAAAGCAGACAAAGTACTGAAAGCATTTAAAACTGTTATGGTTATCATTACTATTATTATCATGTGATTATGGTTATTCTAGTGCACTTTGTTTTTGTTTTTTTTTTTTCTGTGTTAAAAGAAGTTTTCCTCCTTTCCTAGCAAAATTGGCCTGAGCAAGGCACACAGATTGAGTAGACAACTGTAAGTGCAAAGAGGTCACTTAGTAAAATCAGGAAAATAAGATTTTTTTTAATACACAAGATCTTGATGCCAGTGTTAGCACATAAGAAGTTTTAGCTTGCAGGTCCAAACAAACACATTATTATATTTCCACATGCTTGATGTTAATTAATTTTCTTTAATGTTCTGAACACCTGAGCCAATCTGCTCTACAGCCCCACTGGGAAAACAGCAGAGCTCACAAGAAGCAATGGAAGAACAAAAGCAACCTGTTCCTTTCCCCACTAATGTGGGAATTGCAAAATCAGGCTTTTTCTCATCCTTTTTAAAAGAGTAGGATCTAAATTCCTGTAATCTTCTTTTTCTTCATCTGAGCCATTTCCACCTAGAATGTATCTAGAGGCCATCTGAACCCTGGTTGAATCTCTTCTTGGAGCTGGAACTTTGAAAATGCACAAATAAACTCTGTAATCATTATAAACAATTTTTTCATAAAGGGGTACTGAAATGATCCTGAAAGGGTGTGCATTATGTCTCGTTCTTTGAATGCCATCCTTTTAGTTAGTGTCATGATAACAATGGCACACAAATTAAAAATAAAAATAAGTGAAATAATTTCTTAGAAGAGGAATAGAGACGCATGACAAAATGGACGTTCCCAAAGCAAACTCTAGGAAAGGACTGATGTATTCCAGGGACAGACTTGCCAATCGACAAGGATATGCACAGAAGAAATCTCAGTTGTACCATAAACAGTAAAAAAATTACAGGGGATGTGGTTAATTATTATAATGGCTTAGTGACTTGAATACTCTGGGGATGTGATTTCTCAATTAAATACACTCCTCAGGTTGCTGCATTGTCACTTTGAAATGTCACTGGTTTTAATCCAAGCAGTAATTATTCCAGGATTATACTTTGATCAACAAAGACTGGAAGGTAATGCCTATGCCCAAGGAGGTTCTTCCCTTTCCATAACCTGTCCAGTTGTCCATCACATCTTTGGGAATTACTGCCACTCTGTACTGTACCTGAGTCACACAGTTGTTAAGTTTACCCTTCAGCAACCTTAAATGTTAAATTACCTGTTCAAGAAAATAAGTTTTCATCCAATATTCAGAGTTTATATAAATTTGACAGTCTTTTATGAAACTAAATATAAAAACCCAAAGGATCATTAAAAAATATATGTAAGTAAATTTCAAAACAACTGACATTTTTTTAATTCATAAAATAACAAAATTAATATTGATAACCTGACATGGGATTGGTTTTTTTAGAAAAAAAGCAAAACTAAGCACACCAGAAATACTGGTAATTTTAGTAGAAAAACTGTGTGTTTTTCTTTTTAGATTATTATTTATATTTTATTATTTATATCTGTAGTCTGAAATGGAATACAGAATTTGAAAAGAAATAGAAATTTTTAATGGACATATTATTACTTTGAGTATTAGCTAATTTTGAGCTGTATATTGGAGAAAATATTTTCATCAACAGGGCTTTTAAAAATTCTTTTCCATCATATGTATCAAATAAATACACATTAGCATGTCAACTGAGGATAGCCCCAGGTGAACCCAAAATTTCCCATAGGAAAGGAATCTAATTGTGTGCATCTCTGGGGAGCAGATCTTGTTCTTGTTTTCATACATTTGGCAATACTCTCAGAACACCTTTGAGATTTCCAAATAGGTTATTAAGTAGCAGGTTGAAAACAATTTTTTTCAAAGACAAATCTGGAACAAATGATTTTTTCTAGAAAGAAATGCAAGAAGATCATTTTAGGTAGAGCAAAGTATTTTGTAAAACACTATTTTTAACTAGATGATGTTCATGGTAGAGGATATAACTCCTAGCTAGAGATGTATATTCCTCTCCAGTGTCATGCTCATTGGACTAATCTGCATGGTAAAAAATTACATTTTTGTCTTGCTAATTCAGCTTACTAAGGAAATTAAAGGCTAATTATCTCTTCTGCTTTTGAAGATGAATGCATGAAATCAATGCAGGTATTACCTGTCTCTCCTGAAGATGCCTGACAAAATAATACTCAATATTGGGTAAAAATGTTGTTGAAATTTGCTTGTGATTTTTTGTACTCTGACCATTTGCTCTTGATCAGAACATGAAGAATTAGAAACCAGCCTAAAGAAGTGATTCTGAGTCTAAATAGGTGATTTTGAGTCTAAAGAGATGATTGTCCCACAGTGTTCAGTGTTGGTGCAGCCTCATCCCCAACACTGTGGGCAGTTCTGGGCCCCATAATTACAGAAGGACCTGGAGGTCCTTGAATGCATCCAGAGGAGGACAAAAAAGCCCTTGTGGGTTAGTGGGCTCCAAGGAATGCCCTGTGAGCAGTAGGGAAGGGCTTTGGACCGGTCCAGTTTGGAAAAAAAGGAGGCTGAGGGAAAACCTCACTGTTCTCTGCATCTTCCAGGGCTGGGGAAGTGGGGAGGGAAGAGCTGAGCTCTGCTCCCTGGTATCCAGTGACAGGATGTGTGGGAATGGCTCAAAGCTGCCAGGGCAGGTTTAGAGTGGACATTTCTTTATGAAAAAGTGGTCAAACACTAGAACAGGTTTTCTAGAGAGGTGCTCAATGCTCCAAGCTGCCAGGGCTTAAGAAGCATTTGGACTTTCATTGCTCTGCCATTGAACAGAAATGCAAATCAACATTTACATGTTGAGGTAACAACATGTTATGTGATGTTTTAACATCCGCAATCAGGTAAATTATTTTCTTGATTGAAAAGATGTTTTGCGTAGATTTAAGGTGAGTTTTTTGAGTATAAGGCAAGTAGTGCATTAGCTTTCCCTAATGGGGGAAACATGAACATGAGCTACATACATCTCATCAACAGTCAGTGTGCATCCTCTGATGCAAAAAAATTAAATCCTCTGATGTTTGCATCAGATTGCATCACTTTATGGAGGTGAGATTGTAGACACCATATAGAAAAAACTATTAACAAAAAAGGTTGTGATTGATTTTATGATTATCCTGTGGTTGTACCACTAATTTTCTTCAGTATTTCTGTGACTATAGGGAAACAGCTTATAACCTGTTGAAAAAGCAGATGACTATAAGGAAACAATTTATAACCTGTTGAAAAACAGCCTAAACTTTTGAAAACACAGCATAAAACATTACAGATAGTTGCTGTCCTGTGCAGTTGATTTTATTTCATCAGAATGTACACTTTCAGCATAATACAGTGAGTAAATGATATATGTATTTTTAAAAAAGCACAACAATGTTGGTAAATAGCATAGCAAGTACAGAATTATCCATACTGCCTTCTTCAACCCTGTTTCAAACCATAATCTGATATCCTGGCTCTTTACCTGGGGACAAAATTCTAGATGCTTAGCAGTCAGTCAGTTCTCCTATTCTAGACATCATACAGAATAATTAAGTCAGACAGAAGCTTAGTGGAAGAAAGACTGAGCAGCTCCTTCAGACAGATTGAAACAAAGTAAATATTTCACAGGTACCATGGCACTTTTAAAACTAATGCTGACATAGCCACAAACTGGTAAGTCAAATGCTAAAATAATACCTACAGCCAACCCACCCCTTTTTATCCCAGATATCTTCATCAGCCACAGCTGCTGCCCAGTTAAGGACATCACAGCTGCAGCCCATTTAGAACAACTAGGACTGGGGCAAGGCCATTTATACAATACAAATATTTCACTATGGCTCAAAGGCCACCTCTACTATACATACTAAGATTCAATGGCTGCCTATACTGACCCAAAGGGAGAGAAGGATATTTGTAAAGAATTTATCAGGGTTCACTGAGTTTTGAACTAAAAATTAGGAGGGGTAAAGGGTTTTAAAGGCAGGATCAATAGAGATAAGCATTGAGACAGCATGCTTTGAGTGCTATGGAGGTTCCTTAGTCTGCTGTCTCAGTAAAGTGGGGGCAAGGAGATCCATGTGGCAGCCAAGTCCCAAGGGTTATTGATGTGCTAGAAACCACATTCTGTTCTCAGAAACACCTGAGAAGAGCCATAGGCATGAAGGCTTCTCCCTCCTAAAAGGAGGTGGAATCAATACCCTCAGTGAAGTGTTTCTCCACCAATACTCACAAGGTGGGCAGAGAACAGGAGGAGCTACAAGCCCAGGAGAACTGTGCCATGGGTGGGCATGGTGGAAACGTGATGGGGTGAGTCACTCAGCTTATAAACCCTCCAGAAGGGATCAGCAGGGAGGGAAGGGGAGGCAGTGGGGTAATTCTGAACGTTGGGGAATGTCTCAATTGTTTCAAGATGTTTAATGTGATGATAAAGTCAAGTGTTTGTGGGTAAGGATCCAGCAGAAGGCCAGCAAGGCAGAGAATCCTGGCCTGTTACAGAACACCCAACAAGGCTCAAGAGGCAGACGAAATACTCTTATTAGCAGCTGGGAGGAGTGTCATAATTCCTACCCCACATTCTCCTGGGGGATTTCAGCTTAGCAGGAACTACAATACAGCAGAAAGGAAACAGTCTATGTGATTAGATTTTTCCAGCCTTTAACAATTCTATGTTTCTAGTAGTACTACCTCAACTCCTCAGCCTTTTATTTTCTGTCTTTTACTGCTTCTATGCTGTAATGTGGTGCTCAGGGTGTTTCAGAAATCTGGTCTTTCCCTCTTGTTTTCAATCTCTTTGAGGAAGTCCACACTGCACTGTGTTTGCAGCTTTCTGCTAGAAGTGGCTTTAATTCCTCTCCAGCATTCAATACACACTCTTGCTGAACAAAGCAGTGAGTTCTTCAGTTTGTTTTGCATTTTTAAAAGACAGTTCACAGATTGCATACCATGGAGAAAGACATTTAAGGAATCACAGAAAATAGGCAGATTTTTCACGTGGTAACAGCACATCATCTGGAAGCAAATATAGTTTTGATATAATTGTTGGCTCCATTTATTCCTCTGAATGAAGCACTATCATTTAGGTGATGTTGACCAGCTAATGTTAATTACTATAATTGATCAGGATGTGTTTAAAAATTTTAAAAATGTCCTCTCCATGCATATATTTGGTGCATGCTTTTTTCACATTGTGTAATTACCATTAGTAGGTGCAAGCAGGCTCCTCAGATTATGAACAAATAAGCTATCCTAGAAAAATTTGCAAACAGATGAAATGCTTAAATAGACGCAGACTGTTAGGAAAATCTGCAGCCTGATTAACCACAGTTTTTGCTGAGAAAGCTCAATTCTGAAGTGCTTAGAAACCAGAGGGTGGGTCAGAACAACAGAGACCTTGGTAAGCCCCTGCCTTTTTCTCAGGGGAAAACACATCTGGAACAGGGCATGGAGCAGTGGCAGGTGCCTGCAAGGAGCAGACAGGTTTCTGTGCATCAGGTGAGGGGACAGCTGGGCATGACAAGTGTCCTAGCACTGTTCCCAGTGAAAATGCAGGTGTTGCATCTCAGCTTTACAGAGTCAGGTGTCTGCAGAGTTTTCTGTGAGGCATTGATGCACCTGTGTCTGGGTGTCTCTTACTTAAAGCCACCTCAGGCGGATTTTTATTGCTTTCCAGTTGCTGCTGTGATGGATGTATAGCTGTGGAGAAGGAAAAGAGTGCAGAAAAAGAGGAGGGAAAAAGGAGAGCGAGGGAGGGAAAATAAGGGAGAGATGTATGTAAGGACAGAGAGAAGGAAAGCTTATTTCTCAATGTCTTGATATCCATCTTACTGGTCTCCTCCTGGGAGACTGAAAAACCAGCTAGAACAAGAACTTGAAGGACAGATGGCACAGCATAACTCTGCTGAAAATCTGTTCTTAGTTCTCTGATTCAGCCTTTGCCCAATATGCGTTGTTCTGAGAAGTTGTAGACTGCAGTTTAACATACAGTAATGACAACTAGTGTGTCAGGAACAGGTATTTCAAAAAGTTTTTTGAAGAAAATGCAATCAATGGGGTTTTAAAGCTAAAATTAAGATGTAACCCCTGAGTACTCATTCATATTTTGGGCCACAAATAACTATATTAGCATAGTGGATTTACAGTCAATTATTGTTATAAGTAAAAATCAGAGGGTGATCCTCAAGATTCATGTGTGCAAGCAAGCTGTTCTCAAAACAGGTGTGATTATTTTTAGACCTGGGAGGAACTTTTTGTGATATTTAGATCAAAACCTACATGTTCCCTCAATGATCTGAAGGTTTTTCCTAAAACTTTTCTTCAGAGATGGTGTCTCCAACTAAGGGAAAGGATGACCAGAAAAACAGACTAGCATTGACAAAATAAGTGGGGGTGATGTGGATGTCAAAAGTTCTGAAGAAGAAAGATCTTTTTAGGGCTGGCCAGAAGCATTAGGCATACAATGTTTTGCCTCATTAAAATGACAGACTTTTCTTGTCTATCTTTACTCAAAACTGTGACTCCAGTTCACTCAGTTGAGTGGAAGGCACAAAGTTGAGACCATAACAGGATGGTTTCTGCTAATGTGGCTGTCTTGATGTTATGTTTTTCATAATAGTTAAGAAGTAGAACAGCTTGTGTGGTAGCAAGCTCAAGTAAGTGCTGTAAACATGCTTTCTGTAATTGAATCTTATTAACTTTAGTTCATATTCAACATAATTAAGCAATTCTTTTTTGCAATGTTGTCATATCAGTCAAAATCATCTATTTTTAATGAGTATCAAAGCAAAATTAATCTAAAACTGTCTTTATAATTTGGCTTTTTTTTATTGTTGTTTCAGGTTTTCTCTTGCCTTTTTTCTTTTTTTTTTTTTTTTTGAAAAGGATTTATCTGGAGTGGAAAAGATTAGTTTAAAACAATGGTGTTTGTTTGACATGAGTTTGAGTGACCTTTCTGACTACAGGGAAATTTGAAGTCATGTAGCACACATTAAAGTTTTCAAAGGTGTTAAAAGGTGTTTTCTGAACTGGAGAAAACATGGTAGAATTCTTCCATTAAAAAAGTCTGAGTCAGATTGCTTTTCTATAAAGCAAACAATTGTCTTTTACTCTACCCATTTTCTTCCATCTCAGCCATTTTTTAAAAATAAAAATAATTTGAACTACTAAATCTTTGAAAATAACTGGTATAACCATTCTTAAGAATGGTTTTAACCCTTAAGAGTTCATAACCCTAAAGCTGGTAACCATAGGGTCAGTTAAATGCCTCAGCTTTGCATTAAAAGCATTAGGTTTGCAAAAGGCATCAATTTGTCAATATTTATTTGTCAGTAATTGAAATCTATATGGCAACTTTTCACTGATGGCAACCAGTCCAAAAAAGAACAATTTTGTTCACAATTAAGTAAATAATAATGGCATTACAGAATTCCTTTGATACTTTTGAACTCTGAACATAGGAGCCAGCTGAGATGTGGGGTAAAATTCTCATTGTGTCTCAGTGAAGCCAGGAACTTCAAAATCAACCTCCTCATGTAGAGTGTAGAATAAATCTTGTGTGTGTCAGAGCTACTCTACTTTACAATCCTCTGGGAAACCCAGTGGCTGCTTTTAGCTGAAGAATTGACTGGGTGCATTTCAGTACTTTTGAAACAGAACATCATAAAATTTCACTTATAAATCCATTTCATGCCTTAGCCATTCATTATTTATATGGAATTAAATATACATATATATATTATATATATATAATATATTTTATTCATATAATATACTGTATTACATTTACATATTATATGCACATATCTATATATATATAAACTCTAAACTCTATTTTAAAAATCTACTTTGAAGTGGAGACTTGAAATCTGGGGTTTTGCCAATTCTAATCTCCACTTTTTTGTTTTGTTTTGTTTTGGGTTTTTTTGGTCTTTCTTCCTTAAAATAGTCAAGAAGGAGTTAATTTTTCAAATGCCATGAGAAATTTTGAATATCTGCACAAATTATTGTGAATTATTTTTTTTAACCTAAGTTTCTAAGGGCAGAGAGCTTGGCGTGGGGGTGACATTGAGCTTAAAAATCACTGCACTGAAACTTCTTTGACATGGTATCTTACCATATGGAAATGCTGGGATTTAACATGTTTGGCAGTGGCAGGCAATCCTTCATTAATATGCCTACAGAGGAGCAGTGCACACTAAACGTTCTAGCTTGCTGACAAGGCTATATTAATACAAAATAGAAGTCTCGAGTTAATTACAGTTTTGTCTGGGTCTGGGTGTGAGAGAAGGGTGTGAAATAGATCTTCTTAGATAGCCAAAGAAGAAGCTATTTTCTCCTTTCAATGTATGTTTAATCTTAATAAATGGACAGCCAGCAATTTTAGATGGTCTGCTGTACTTTAAGTCTGTATAGTTTTTAGAATGTGTAATTGAGCTACTGGCAGTGTAGAAACATCTTTTCCTTTTTTACAAGGCTGAGATTTTTGTAAAGAGTATGTAGAGATTTAAATTAGCAATAAAAAAAAAAGTTGCAAAATTTCTACGTGGAAAACTTTATCTCAAGAAATCCTTAGTAAATATCTTAACCTTTATTTTTTATTTTTTTTTTTTAATTAGGAGGAAAAAAAACCCACAAAAAATCAAATATGGAGATGGAAGAAAAGAGTAGGCGACCTTGCTGTAAAATCAGCAGTTAATGTTGGCAGGAAGTTCTTGATTCTTTTACCTTTTAATTATGGGATACATTTTCTCATTAGGCTTCTCTATTTAAAGCTGACTATAATTGGCTTACATATTAAAAATAACAGTGACAAATGCAGATTAGGATGCCTGTTTGTATGGATGAGCACTTGAGAGCTGAAGCTCTGGCAGAAAGTAACTCCAAGAAGAGAATAATTGAGCCCTCTTTGTTGCAGGTGAGGATAAGAACCACTTAATATCTTCTCAGAGAGAGTCTGAATGAAAAAATGCTCTCTGCAGCTGAGATATCTGGGAATTGCTGGTGTCAGAGAACTGTGGTGAGGAGTGAAGGTGTTCCCTTGAGTTGCTTTACTGCTGGAAATGGTCACTGAATTTTGGGTCTTATACCCAGTTCCACTTGGTTCTAAGGAATTGCTGGCGTCAGAGTAGTTTGGTGAGGAGTGAAGGTGTTTCCTTATTTTACTGCTGGAA
The DNA here is from genome assembly GCF_028551555.1 of Melozone crissalis. Lineage (NCBI taxonomy): Eukaryota > Metazoa > Chordata > Aves > Passeriformes > Passerellidae > Melozone > Melozone crissalis. Next base: position 11,949,597 of record NW_026535858.1, read on the forward strand.
ATGGTCACTGATTTTTGAGCTTTAAACCCAGTTCCCCTTGGTTCTATGGAATTGATGGTGTCAGAGAACTGTGAGGTGAGGAGTGAAGTTATTTCCTTGAGTTGTTTTACTGCTGGAAACAGTCGCTGATTTTTGGGCTTTAAACCCAATTCCTATTGATTCTAAGGGAGGCCAATGTGACACGATTGCCACATGTGCAAGAACTGGAGCTGTGCCTGGGACAAGACAGTTTGGTGACTTCTGAGAGGTTCTAGGAGGCTTTTAAGGTGCTCCAATAAATCCTCCTGGGTGTTGAGGAGCACACCTAGGGAAGGTGGCTGGGTGGGAGCAGGGGGAGCTGCAGGCTGGGTGATGAATTCTGGCAGGGGGCTGTGATTGGCACGAGAAGGGCACAGGAGCTGTGACAGCAGCCAGGTGACAGAACACTCAGGGATAGCAGGAGCTCTGCAGGAAGAGCCCTGCCTATGGCTTGCACCCACTGTGAAGGTACAAATGCCCCGGGTATCCCCAAAAGTCTCCATCCATGACTGTTTTTTAATAAAAGGAGTTGTTTGCATTCAGGCTCACAATAGCAGTCTGCTGGTATTGATTTATGTAAGTTACTATATTTGCATTGCTTTGCAATGTTTATTCCAATGGTGTTTCCTATGAGTGTGATGGATAGTACTAGTTGGAGTATTGTTGTAAAACCACTTATTCTCAATTTATTTCCTCTACAAAAAATGTTTTTCACTCATTCAACCACCCACATAGAGTTCTTTGCCCAGGGAAAGAATTCACTGTGATTACTAAGTTTTTCTTTAAAAAATTTTAAAAAAAAGTTAAAAAGAGTAAATGAAACTATACAGATATTGCTTATACATCTCTTTATATAAGGACCTCCAAACCCCCAGATTTCTTTCAGGAATAAAGAACTATTTCAGGAAGCAGCCATTGTGTTTTCCAGGAACATCAATCACAAAGTCCAAGCACTTAGCAGCAATGTCTAGCTGGGCTCTCCTAATTCTCACACAGTCTGCAAACTCAATGTACAATTTGTATGCATAAAGAAACATCCTTAATCACAACAATCTAAATCAGCAATGAGTCATAGTTAAAAGTATAATTGCAGTTTTGATTTTAGTATCAAAATATTCATAGTTTTTATTACGTGACAAGTGTCTGATGACAGCTATTTAGTTCATAAGTTTCCTCCATACAGAATAATGCTATATAGGTAGCCAATTTTTTTTCATTTTTAATCTAGGGAAAAGAGGAGGGTATTGATCATCCATTGTGTTTATAAATTCACATTTCAGACCAATAAATTCATGTGTGTATGTCCATTTTCTTGGGGTTTTTTTAATGGTTTGCTTTTAGAATAGCAGAATTGTGCTGCACTTCATAAATCTTTATGCTGGCTGTATGTCAGATGAGCATCAGTAGTTTTATAGAGCAGGTGCAGCTGTAGTGCAGGTACAGGAAGTAACAAAATCAGTGTGATGGGCTGAGTGGTTGCAATGTTTCATTCCATAAAAGCACACCTGTTGGGCACTGCTACAGAGGTATAATATGTAAAACAAATATCAGCTTCAATCCCTTTAGCTCCAAGTGTAAATTTATTAACCACAGAAATATACTTAGGTATTTTAAACCACAAATGACCTATTGCTGGCAACATTCTGTGTTTAATAACTGCACTGAGCTACCATACAAAAACAATTTCCTGATTGTTTGTGGGTGCCTCATCTGATCTTCCTTAATCCCACTTTTCAGGAACATACTGCAGGTCCTTGTCAAACCAACAGGGAATAAGGCAAGAAATTAGTACCTCAACATAGAATTGTAAAATTTAACCCCAATGTTGATTTTTCAGTTGATGTTCTGTGTGTGTTTCTAACTTTTATAAAAATTAAATAGGATCCTGTATTCTTTTCTCTACTCCATAGCCTTGGAGTCTTTAAATATGGCTTGCACAGGATTGTCCTAAGAGGTTTTAAACATGTGGAAGGCATACAGTGGTGACTTTTAATTTTGCTTTTACACTAGGTGATAGCAGGAAAACACATTTTCAGGCAACCTCAATTAATCTATCAAATTTCACATGATATGTTGAAATAGATAGTAAGAAAGACAGAATGAATGAATGAATGGTGAATGATTTGGCTGGCCAGATCTCTAAATATGGAAAAGTTCACCTGAGAAATACAGTAAATCAAAGAGAAGAGGTAAGAAGTGAAACCAGAACTGTAAATGAAACTTATTTTTCTGTTGCTACACAGACTTCACACATTATTTTCATTAATTGCACAGCCTTGCATCCAACCATGAAACCCCTGAATTTCTATAATTGGTGGTGCTCTGAAGAGGTCTAATGAGCTGGAGCCAAGACTTGGTGCTGTGCCTTAGTGTTTTCAGTGTAGAGTGGAGTAACCAAATAATTGTTTAATTTTACAGAACTAAGCGTGGTTCATACCAAGTGACTTGAAATCCTAGATAGTTCATGGAAACTTGTGATTTATTTATCTGCAAATGGTTAGCTGTAGTAAGCCAAAAAAGTGCTGATGAAAACAGGGCTGTAATCTGACAACAATTAGAACGACCAGTCAAAAATTTCTAGGCCAAGAGGCTCATTTCAGTTGCATTTCATGTGCCAGGTTTGTTGACCAGTTTTGTCTTTTTCCATACTGTTAAATTATCAGTCCCCCCATGTTCAGTTCATTAAAGATAGCTATTTTTTCATTTTTCGTGGGGTTTACTTGCAACCAGAGAGGTTTCCATCAGCCTGCACATTCAGTGGAATTAAATAGGTTTTTAGGACACTGGAAAACAAGCATCTGTAAAGAAGGTGTGAGTGGGTGTTTTTTGTTTTGTTTTGCCGTTAACTAGGATGTGATTTGGCAGCCCAAAAATGAGATGTTAAGTCTGCTATAACAAGCAGCAGCCTAACCACACTGAACCCTTGAAATGTGTGACCTGGCCTACCCTCCAAGACCAGGGCAATACACAGATCCCCAAGGCTCTCTGCCACCAAGAGGCCAGACTAATCTGAAAAGGATAAGGGTTTGTTCCAGGACTAATCACTGTGCAGTGCCAGGGATGCAAGAATTGGGAATGCTACAATTTGTTATTCACAACACACATCCCTCTGCTTAACAAATCTTAAATACAAACATTGCAAGCAAGCAATGGTCTCTTCAGCTGGCTGGCTTCCAGGGCCAGTCTGTTGTACCTCAGAATGTGTATTTGTCAAGAGACTAATTTAAAGATTTTCTGATTAGTTTTACAGGAGTAGGCATGTTCTATTGCTAGGTAGCAATTTTCTGATGATTCACACAGAAAATTTTAAACTAAACCTGTAAAACTTCTAAAATTTCAGTGGGATCTTGCCCTGTTAGACAAATAGAAGGATAAAAAGAGACATCTTTGGATCTGGGAAGGTTGTAGTTAGCTGAAAGGTAAAATGCTTGTGGTTCTAAGGTACCCTAATTAGAGAGTAAACCAAAAATTTGCATAAAGCTGTTTTGGATTCCTCATTGCTAATCAGTCACTTCTCTGTGAAAGAAAAAAAATATAAATCCATGAATGTTTCTGCTCTTTTTTTTTTAGTAAGAGGAGAGAACTGTAAGGTTTTTAAAGTCTGAGGAGCTGAGCTGTGATGAAAACTGCCATTAGCACTTTCACACCTGATTGCAAACCACTGCAGTCAATACTGTTCTACTGACAAAGCAGTGTCAGCCTGTCAGGTTGGGATTTAACTCTGGCCTTTCAAAGCTGCTGTCCTGGAAGTGTGGAGAAGTTAAATGAGAGCCAGTGATTCTCTTTTGAGTTTCCTGGGTTTTTAATGGAAGTTTTCTAGTGCTGATGTAGCTCGAGTGCTTCATCTTTTGCCATGATTCCTGCAAGCTTGAACAATTTCTGTATTTATGGAGGTGAGTTGCTACCTGTATTTATCAGGTGCATTCACGGCTGCCAAGAGGACTGCCAGCTTGAGGCTGCAAATTTTTATCACTCTGACTCTAAATAAAACCCATATTAAGACCATCAACTAATTTGTAGCTGCTCTGGCAGGCAGGAATGGCATTTTTGGACATTGTTGATAGGAAGTAGAGTGAAGCAACCAAAGCTGAGCAAGATGGGGAAGTTTCACATCCCACTGATATTTTGAGTCATGGTAAGCTGCCAGAATTTGAATTAGAGCTCTCATCTCAAATATAATAATCTTATTATCAACAAAAGTAAAAAAAATGAGGGTAAGATGTCCTTTCTTCTGTCCAGTTTCCACTCTGTCTCACAGCTTTATCCCTTTATTCTGGGTAAGATCCTGTCCATCAGTTCCCTTTGCTCCATTCAAAAATCGGGCTAATGTACTGCTGGATCAGGATTCCTCTGTCTCTGGTTACTCGTGTAATTTCTCTAAGTGCTTTGATGGAGTGAAGTTGTGAATTTTTAGGAACCAGCTGCTTCTCAGCGGCAGCATTGCCCTCTGGTGGATGCATGGCTCCAGTGGGAGAAAAGGTGAGAGAAAGAAAAAAGTCATGTGGATTGGCTCTTTTGTGTTTTTTTTTTTTTTATTCCACCCAAATCTCTGTGAATTTAAAGGGTCGATAAAACATTAAATCTACACTGCAGAATCTATTGCAAAAATCTTGGAAAATCCAAGCTTACCTGATCTTTCCATCAATTAATAATCATGTGAAATGTATGCCGTTAGTGACCACAGCATTAAGTGGAGCCTTGTGGTAGATGGAAACACTTTTTAAAAGTGTAAGAAATCTTCAGCACACATAAAATGTAAGTACTCTAAGCAAAAGTATTAGACAGCATATAAATGAATTGAGAACGAGGGTGAAACACTTTCCAAGAGACAAAAAAATCTCTTTGCTGGCATCATTAAAATAATTCTAAAATATGCTTAATTGAAACTTCCTATTTATAGCTGAGCTAGAAACTTTAGATTCTGAGCCCTAGTAACTCTTAAGGGGCATAATGAAGCTGGTCACCAAAAGAAATTAAAAGTAACTAAATGATGAAAGATGAAAACAAAAAAAAGGACTGAAAGCTTAGGAAATGGGATGCAGTTCTTTATGCAACTCAATAACTGAGCTGCAGATGATTATGATGGTGATGAGAAGTCTCTGATGGCTTCTTAAGTTTCCTGCAGACATCTCTCATTTAACTGAGAGCCCAGACCTTTGGCTGGGGTTTTGAAAGAAAGAGAGAATGATCAAGAGGTCTTTGGAGCCCAACACCTATTTAAAAATGTTCTGTTGATATAAGGTTGATAATTTTTCATAGTTCCTTGTGCTTTTAGCTTCCCTCTGGTACTAACTTTAGATACTTTCAACATGTATTTCTTCTTCCCTACTGATACTAGAATATAATTGAATTCTGTTTTTTCATCAGCTCCTTGTTTACTGGGAAATATTCTGAGCTTAGTATGTTGTACTGAGAATAGTAACAAGAACATCAATACCCAGCAATATAAATAGTCTATTTAAAGATTTCTCATTTGTGAGCCTTTCAGAAAACATATTTGCACACATGAGGAACCTTTTAGTCCATGTTCAGACCACTTCTTTGGATCCCTCATTTTTATGTTAAGGAACTTTGTTGATCTTCTATAATTCCATGAAGGAATGATATATTAAAAGCTGAGTCATCATTATTTGATGTAAAAGAAAAGAAAATGAGGAGGATATTAAGATATATGAAGGGTTTAATGATTTAAAAGCTCTTTAATGGTCTTATTATATATCTCTCCAGTGAAAATATGTGATACTTTCATTCTGGAAAGGACTGTGGAACTCTTTCAAAGTGTGAAATTAATGAGAGTGCACAGACATGATACCTCATTCTAAACATCTTAAAAATTGTATGTTTCTTTTATGTGCTAGAGGTTTAACGATGCTGATTTTAAATAATGGAAATGGGCAAAGAAAGCTGCAACTGGGAGAGATTTAAACTGAAAGTTTTCAGATGGTCTTTTGATGCCCCTGCATAAACTCAAGCTACAAGTGCAATTAACAGATACAAGTACTATTTTTTGCCTTTGCTGCTCTAATTCATTATTGCTTTAAAAATGCAAATACTGAGAAGAAAGTATATCAATAGCAAGCTCATTATAGAAAAAAAAAAATATTTCTGTATCAGGAATAAGTAACTAGAAACATGACACAAGTACCAGAGAAGAAAATTCTAGCTTTGATTGCTGTATTTCTAGCTAAAATCTGAAAATCTCTTTATGAAAATCACAGTGTCTGTGCTTTGGATGTTATTAGATGGTTTAGATATGGAAAATGATTACTATTTAAATGGAGGAGGAGATAAAAGTCAGATAAGTTCTCTTTAAATCTGAATGAAATGATCATAGGAAACAAAACTAAGTCTACCCTCATGTAGCAGTTTTTGATTAAACAGTGTGGAAATATCAGATATCTAAACCAAATTTGAATCCCAGCACAAGCTGAAATTCCTACTGTTGCCTCATCTGTAGTTATTCAGAGCTGATTCTAAGCACGTATAATAACAGACTTACAGCCCTAATCACAGTATTCACTGTCTTCCATGAAACATTTTGCTCCCATTTCATTTTTTTTTTATCTTCCCCCCTAATGATTGTGGGATGTTTTCAGATTTCTTTACAAATACATTTTCACTTTTTACCTAAGAGATACACTTTTTCTTTAGAGTGCTTGGTTCTGAGTAATTTTTTTTTCTATCTGTCTCTTTTATAAGCCATATTTGGAATAAAAAGCACAAAAGCATTATCTCCTTATTTCTCACAGTAGATTAATTGGAGTTGGGAGCAGTTGCTTGAAAGTAAATTTTCAATGAGGCTTGTTTTTCAAAACTGCTTGTATTCACAAACCATCTGCCAGTTCCTCCTTAATTTACCGAAGCTTCTAGGACAATCTTGGCCTTTTATGGAAAGAAAAGGCAAAACAATGATGACACATTTTGATCTGGAAAAAAAAAAGTTGAAATAAAAACCTTCATGGTTCTCTCAACAATAATAATCATAAAAAAAATCTACGAAAATAGAACAGTGTTTAGGCAAAGTTTCTTTTTCCATTTTGACTATTTTTTCCAAGTCTATTTTAAATGGAATTTTATCTACATGTTTCCAATTAGAGGAAAATTCTACCATGAGTATATAGATTTTATCCTCTTTTATTTTTTGCTCCGCCTTCCATTTTTTTTCTGACCATTTGGCAGTTTAGTTTAGCCCTGGTTATGGTTCCTACTGGCTTGGAAGGCAGAAAGGAAGTTCTTTAGTAGCATACAGCAAATTTTGGAAAAGCTTTCTTATGTACTTGCATTGGGAGTGATCCTTTACATCACCTCTGGTATATGGCAAGGTAAATTGGAAAAGGACTCTGGAAAAAGATGCATCCATAATTATTGTTAAATAATTTAAATAGGTTTTAATGACTTTGCTTTTCAAAATTTTATATTAATTAATATAATTATATTAATAACATAAGTTAATATTTTTCTTCTTTAAGTAAACTTTACTGTCTTTGGTCTGTTCTGCCCATCCTCAACTTTCATTCCCCTTCAATCACATCTAATCAGTGCACTTCTTTGTGAGCTGTTGTTTTCAATCTTGTAGAATACATCCCATGAGAGCACTTCTATCAATGCATTATCCTTCCTGGATTATCACTCTGTTCACTATTAATTCATGAGATTGATTCACCCCCTTCCTTGTAGAGAAATATTAACATGTAATTAAGATACAAATCCAAATGTGAGAGCATAATAACAGGAAAGCCATCTGAGGGAAACAAAATCACAGCAGTGACATGTTCTAGAAGAGGGCTGCAGCTGAAGATTAATTGGTGAGCACTCACAGTGACAGCAGATAACTCATGTGTTGCATTGACAGAGGGAATGAAAGAGCTGGAATCTGCAGACTCTTTGTCATAAATAAAAGAGATGGCTTTCTGCAGAGCAATTCCTAAATCTGCTTATGTTTAACATATTTTTCATGTTGAAAATAATTTGCTGAATACTACGCAAAATCTTTGTAGTTGCACTGTAGTCAGATTAACTCACACTCCCTTGGCTCTTTTATGTCACTTAGATTATCAACCAGCAGCTGTGAATTCAAACAAGAGCAAACTTTTATTAAGATCACACTACTGGAGCAGCAAATGGGTTAATGGCATTCTGAATTTGTGTTTGGCATTTGCTGCTCAAATCTTACAAGGTGTATAAAGACACAGGGCAACACTTAATTGGTCTGGAGTTATTTTCTGTGTATATGTGCATGTGCCTTGCAGTAAAACTTCAAATTCCTTGGAGCACCAACCAGATTTATAAAAAAGGAAGTAGATTGCATTTAATGCACTTTTACACTGGTGAAAGGTGAAAATTTTGAAGTGGGAATTTTTGCAGGAGATGATTTGTGAAGAGAGGGACAAAGGTTAAAAAGATATTCTTTGAAGTCATGTGCCTGAAAATGACTTCATCTTTGTTAAAGATTTTAATGCACTGCGAAGAGGTTCCGCGCAAAGTTACTTGTGCCGAGAATACCACGGCATGAAGAGCACAATTACAGTAACACCTTCAGAAAGTGATACCAATAAATGAAAATGCACATACAATTAGGCACTAAAATATTCATAACATTTCAGCAATGGAAGCGTTATAATATAAGAAAGTAAGAACAAAAGCAGATAATGAGGCATTAATAGCTAACTATTACATAAAGTACGTTTGAATCAGACGGACAAAAAATGCAGCTCGTTTGTTGAGGATGAATTCCAAGTGTGTAAAAATTCTCATAGAAAATATAAGTTGAGACTAAACTTCAAATTGAAAGGTATTAGGGGTTTGAGAAGTTCATAATGAAGTGTAGGGTTTTTGCAGAATACAGAATTAACAATTTGATCTACCAATAGCTGAGACACCTCTTATCCCAGATCCCATCGATGTCAGGACAAATGAGTTTCATCAACCATTTAAAAGGGGTCTGCTGCACAAACAAATGAAGTTGCCTGTAAATAAGACACATGGGCAGCCTGGGTTTTAATCCTGGATTATTTTGTTTTTACCTTCCATGCAAAGATTAAGAGGTGTTTTTGGCAAAAAATCTCTCTCTTCCCTGAAACTTCATTGACTAATGATGGCTGATATTGACCACAGTGAGGTAGGTTGAATGTGAGAGATCAGTGTTTGTAATTGTATCTTCCAGCCAGTCTCCTCAGGAGTCTGTAATAGGAACATGATTGATCCCCCTTCCTTCCTCAGTCCTATTCTTCACTCTGTGTGAAAGGACAAACTTGGCTAATTCTGAAATCCACCTTTCAGCACACGTAGTAGGCTGCTACAATGGTACAGTCATTCCAATCCAACCAAAAAAGTGCATGTATGAATTACACAGGTTGAAAAGACACCCAGGAGTTGTGAATTTGGGCATGAAGTTCAGGCAACTTTTTGTAACCTTATACAGTTCTCTTTATTGTGGCAGAGCTCAGCACTGGAAATCAGAATCATGAAGTCTTCATCCTTTAAGAAACACTCTGCTAATCTCTTTCAGGTGGTACAGATGTAGAAAAGTCTTTCTCTCAATAATTTAAACCATTATCAAATCATTACACTAAAAATCCTGTCCTGAATTTTCATTAGGATTATCCTATAAAAGACTCAGTTTTGCAGTCCTTGGCTTTATAGCTTGCATGTCCTGAACAGTGAAATAATACTGAGAGCTGTGTATGAAAAAGTTCATGTCCTTCCCATCATCACATTCCAAATATGTCCACAAGTAGCTGGTGCAAAATTAGACACAATGCCAGTTTGGACTGGAGATTGTATTTATCTTTTGATGGATGGTGTAATTATACCAAAAATAATGAGGATCGGCTTGAAAAAGTGTCTATTGAGTTGGCCCTTTTCAGCCATCCTTTTTAGAACCATCCTGTCTGAACTAATAGAAAGTAAATAATGGTTAAAAGGTAATGAGAAGTAATGGACCTTAAACAGATTGACTGTTGATTGGGTACCACCAATTTGCAGCATTTGTTCTTCCTTCAGGGCCCTCGAGCTGTGCAGCTCCCTAGCAACAATGAAATCTGCTCTGAGATATTCTCATAGAGAAAGAGCTGCACTTGCCAGCACGGTATGGTGATAATCGAGCTGGCAGCAGAGCTGAAATTGCCGTGCAACAAACACCCTTACATTCTGCAAGATGTTACACTCTGCATTGTGCATGGCAGCCACGATTATAAAGCCTTGCCTCTCGAGAAAAATATTGTCATACTTTGATTTGTTTTCCATATGCAAAAGTTGCTGTGATGGGGAGGGTGTGTTTGTGTTTATCTTGCCCTTACAGTGTCAGAACACTGTCAGTATTAGTATTCTGGGGTGTTAATCTGCAATAATATACAAAGCTATGTTTGGGTAATCCAGATCTGGACTCCAGCTTCTTCAAAATATTTGTGTTGCACTTCTTTGCTGCATTTGGATTTAGAGGAATCTTTTCCCCCATGCCTTATTTTTTCATGTATTAAATAAGACAATATTATTTATATACAACATGGGGCTGAATTAAGGGAGACAAAGTGGATGGTTTCAGTGATAAAAATCTTAATTATTGTATTATATTGTGAAGTGTTTAGGTAGAGATGGCACTGTAACTTTCATGCAGTAGGAAAATAGGCAAATCTTGTCCTGTCTGGTCCACTGACTCTATTAGCATTGTGTCTTGTTCTAGTCATACAGGGAAATGACATCAAAAGTGCAGCATTCCAATCATCTGCTGAATTTCTCTCTGTTGGAAATTACTAAGTACCTAACTAACCTAACCTACCTTACTGAAGTCTTTTTTCAACATAGAGCATCAAACCCTCAGTTAATTTTTCCTACAAAGAATTTTACAATAATTTTCTCATTTCTAATTTAAATATTAAAATAATTTACAAATGTTATAGCTCTTTTTATTACTTTCTGTAGTTAAAATTCATATTGGTTTTTAGTTTTGAGACAAGAATGTTTTAATGCCCTATTGTGGACAATGTCAGCACATTAACATAGAATTTTGTAAAAACAAAGTTTGTGGTAATTGGGAGTGGGGCTGTGGCTGAGCCTCATCCCTAATAGGCTACACCTGTGAGAAGCAGGTGAAAAGCATTAAAAGCAACGAGACAAGGAGTGCTGAGGTGCACTGACCAATCACCAAAGGGAGCAGAGGGCTCACAGGTGCAATGCATTAACATGAGGGTATAAAAGGTGGGGACAAAGAACAAGAACGGCAGATACTTGCAGCCTTCTGGTGTAGAATGGTGTGACTGTGTATGGGCAGATTCCCGATTTCTTCTGGGGTGGTAAGGTTTTCTTCTATATGGAGGAATGCTGAAAACTTTCTGAAATTGCATGGTGACACTGCATTGTGGCCTTCTTTGCTGTGGCATATGCTGTGACAGAATATCTCTATCTTTTAAATAGTGTTTTCTGAATTTAGGACTCTACTGTTATCACTTTGTTGTGCTCAAGTAAAATGTGTTACTGTCTGGATGTTATATTTAAGTTGCTGTTGTGCTTTCTTTTTTCCCGTTTAAATGAAACAGGGATCCCTCTGATTAAAAACTGCATGCATACCTAGTCTTAATAGCATTTATCCCTTTTTACCATTTGTATCTTTTTTCTTAACAAACATAGTTGCAATTCCCACGAATGTGCACGTTACTTTTGATTTCTTTTTGGTTCCCAACCCTGGGATGCTGTCTTTTTGGTTTTTTTATCTGATAAATAGCATGGTCTTAATGGATGCCTCATCAAATCTCTGAATGGTTAACACAGATGTAATAGCAAACCCTTCTGAACTCTTGCTCCTTGTAATTACCTGTTTGCCCTAAAGTAGTCTTGAAAAGAGTATTGAATTAATTTGTTATGCGCATATCAGCTAATTCCAGTTTTGAGCCTGGCAGTGTCAGGAAGCAGCAAACAAGAGACATGGAAAGCAAAGTGTGTGCAGGACATTGGCTTTGTCTGTGACTGCACGCTTACCCCTGTTCCTTTCCCTCTTCCCCCAGAAGTAGACTGCAATCTTTAAGGTGTGGGGTAGGGGCATTTCACTCACACCCTGGCTTTAGGTTGGTAACTTAGCCCTCACTTGCTGATAAAACTGAGTTTTGGCAAAGTTTGTGTAGGCTGCTGCTCTTTCTTGACTTGGCTCCCTCAAGTGTGAGGGGGTTCCAGTGCACAGAGGATGCAAAGTCACCTCCTTGAGGCAGTGATGTGGCTTTGCCCCAGGTGTGAGTGCAAACACAAACCCTGAGAAGATGTAGGTTAAAGAAAATACTGTGTACAATTAACTGCCTTTGATTTGGCATTAGCTTTGTTTGCTGTGGCTACTGAGCTTGAGGCAATTTAATCAAGGCAAACAATTTTAAGTAGCCAAGGATGGATTTAAAGGCAGGTGGTGATTTCTGGGTTTGGATATACCTGCCTTTGTGGAATGTTACTGGGAGAGTGAAATGTCTTTAATTTCTATTGAGTAACTTTGAAACAAGCTCTGTAGAGATAGATTTGTTTGGCTCAGTCCTACTGTTGTTCTTTTAATTTACCCTTGTGTGAAACCTGATAGCTGCTTTTTCAAAGTGTCAATTTTCTAAGTCTTTTGGATCTCTGTCTTAATATTAATGTGTTTTGACAGAAAGGAAGCTTAAGTTTTTGTTCTTTATGCCAGTTCTACAAAACCAAAATCGTTTCAGATAGTGAAGCTCTGAGTTGATGTGTTTGAATTTCTATTCTCCTGGAGAATAAAACTTGGAGTCTGTTTCATCTGAAATAAAAAGTGTGCCAGGAGTTTGAAGTGTAGCAGGTCTGGGTTTTCATATGTGCCCGTTTTGGGGAATCTTGGACAGGTTTGAATTTATAAAGGTCTGATTCAGCATGTAAACAGATCTGGTTTTGGTTTAAAAAATGCCAAAATGCTGCTTTACTCAAGATCATTGCAACTTAATCCATAAGAGGTTTAAGATATTCAGGCATTAAAATCTGAAAACTAAAACATTACTTCTCCCTCCTAGAGAATTTTTTGTTCTGTTATTAGCTGGTGAATTAGATATTTATTTGAACTATCTGCATTTTCTGTTTTGAAGCAGCCTAAATTATGTCTGTTGGAAGATTTGAACTTTTAGTAGTGGAAATTCTTTTGGAGATTTGTTATTTTGGAAAAAAAAAACCAAAAACAAACAAAAAAAAAACAAAACAAAAACAAAAAACCAAACAAAACAACCCGTAAAAAACAACCAAATCACACAGATACAGGGGAAAAAACCCCTAAAAGCCAAATTCGATCAAACAAAAAACCTCCCAAAAAACCCAAACCTTAAAATTGCTTTCTAATCTCAGAAGTGAAATACAGTTTTCAGGGGTTGTGGGATGAAAGTTTAGGGCAAGTCTTCCATAGTAACCAGTTTCATTTGTCAGTTTCTCTACCTGGCTCCTCTTGTTCCCACAATAATCATAAAATCATTGGCTGTGTATTGTCAACAATTGGAGTAAATTTATTTTTTTTTATTTCCCGTTCCTCTCCTCTAGATATAGCACAATGTGTGGGGACTTGCAGTACTACCTGATTATAAAACTTAAGGGATGACTAAGACAAAACACCAAGCAAATTATTCTGTATTCTCTCCTTTCCCTCTGGTTCATCCCAGTGCTTGAGAGGCAACTTCGTATCAGCTGTAGCCAGCTCAGGAGTAGATACCTTTCAGCTGGGGATGTGCAGAATACTTTTTTATAGTGTTGAAACTTAGAGCTACATAATCTTTCCCAGGTGTGAGGACACCGGTGGTTTTTAAGGGAGGCATCAGGTGTTTTGTAAATAGTGCTGGGTGTGGCTCTGGGTTAATTTAAGAGGAATAACTGCTCACACTCACACCTGAAGAGTTGCAGCAGTACTAATCGCCAAAGATTAAGAGCAGGCCTGCCCTTAATAGGCCACAGCTGTGTCCAATGAGGAGACAAAAGAGTGAGTTAGCTAGTTGAGAAGACAGTTTTTGAGTTGTGCCGTGAAGAGAGCTAGAATTTGTTGTCAGTGCTGTGAGGAACTGCCTATGAACAATCACCGAGAAAGTATAGAACTTTTGCAATATGATGACAACAATTTGTGATGCCAACATGATTCTGACATGATCCTGTGGTGGTTTGGGACAAAAAGACTTAAATATTAACTAATGTAATCTTGTGGTGGTTTCTGAGTCTCTTCTGCCTGGCACGTATTTCTGGACAACTTCAGAAAGAGCATCAGCGCAGGTAAGCATGAAGCAAGACTGCTCTAGGGTATTTTAAGTGTTTGTGGCTCATAGATCTTGAGTGACAAGTGGTATCTGATTTTGGTTGCTGAGTTTTTATTCCATTTAATTTTCTAATCCATTTTTGAAACAAGCAGGCTCACTCATACCTTAACTGTGGACCGTGTGAAGAATTGTCTCTTGCTTTGTCTTCCTTCTGTTTCATTCCAGGGCCCTGTGTGTTTGCATTGGGGAAAATTGTGCACAGTGTGAAGTTGTTTGATCACTTTGTTATTTTGAATGTGACTTCGGTTGATTTTCCTTCTTATCTTCCTCCTCTCTTTCCTGGTATGGGTTGGTGGAAATAGATATGAGCAGCAGGGATTTGTGCAGTGGCATTCTCTTGGTGTGGTGAGATAGAAAGCATGTTGTGGTGACAGGAACTGCAAAGAAGAAACTTGGTTTGCTCTGGTCGCAGTGTGAAACTGGAGCATTTTGTTGTTTATTCCTTGAAAGCATTTAGAATCTAAGTGTTGGGCAGAGAGGAGGGATGCAGCACATGGATAAACAAGTGGCAGCATGTCCCATTTGCATCACCCAACTGACATGGATGCAGTTTTTAGGTTGTTTTGGCAACCTTCCTTGTTGCCTAGAATATCAATATCAGACCAGTAGTAGATGCTAGTTAATAAGTCTTTTTTTCAGTGAGATTTTGGGGGTGTCTGCTGGTAATACTTCTCAGGATATTATATCAAGGAGAAAGGAAAGGAATGCAAAACTGGGAGGAAGCTTCAAAGCTTATTTACCTCCAGAGATATTTGAAACCAAAAGGTGTGAAAAACTGAAGGATGTGGAAACTCTGGAACACTTTACGAGCAGCTAGACTTGAAGGAGACATTTAAAAAGAAAAAGGAATTGTTGCATTATAGCTCTATTATGCCAGAAATCCCTGGCAAAGGTTCTCAAACTTAGTGAGATTTCCGTAGTCCTAGTGGTTCCAGAATTGATAATAGACTGTGAATGTTTTGTGTTAAATTTTAATGGCCTGCGAATAAGAGGATTTTAATTTCAGGCCTGTATTTTGTATGAAAGTTTGAGTCAGCATGTGGAAGAAAGTTAAATCTGAGGTTGGTGGTTTGGAAGGTATTTTACCAGATATGGGCTGCAAAAACAGCTCTTGGTCCCACAGTTTCAACAGAAAAAGAAATGGGAGATGGTATTCTATTTATTGTCTAGAAAATATAGAATTAGGCTCTAGTTTTGTAAATGGAGTGTGTTTGCTATTGGCTTATATTTATTAGACTTGTTTTCTGAATGAAATTAAACCAAAATTTGAGGGACTAAATACAGGAATTTAAAACCATAACTGTCTGGTCAGGGAAATCAAGGCATTCTTCTGTAGCACTTTCTTGCACGTTGGTGATATGTTGAAGCAAATAGAGCAGCTCTTAATCCTGTGTCATCATGAACTGAATTTCTGGATAAAAGGTTTTCACTTCTGTACAGATTGTTACCTTTTGTAAACACCTGAGGAATCACATGCTGTTAATATGCTATAAGCAGATTTTTGTTTTGCTTCATCTCCCATTTTATTCAGACTTAGTCACATGTGACTGATCTGCTCTGCTCTCAGCAACAGGTGTCAATGGTATTTGCAGGCTCTTTGATTGGAAAAGTCTTTCTTAGTTGTGATAGTGCAACCTGTGCAACACAGTTATGTTCTACTCAGCAAGCAAAGCATTTGAGTCAGCAGATAAATGCAGTTTGCAGTGGCATAAACTGACTCCTGTGTGTTTATAAATATGTATTTACAGTACACTTTCTTATTTCTGCTTTATGAATGTATTAAACTAGCATATTTATCTTGCAGATTAAACAGGAGCTGGTTGTATACCAGCACAAAGTTATTTCCAGAAAAAGTAATGTATTTAAATGTGAAAAATCAATGATTGCTGAAGTACTATTTCAAATTTTCTTTCAAATAATTTTCTCATTTTCCTGTTAATGCTTGTCCATTTTTGTAGCTGGAGTGCTATACCTGCTGGTTTTGACACTATTCAATTTGGTGCTATTACTGTAGAGTTGCATTATTTGTAGCATATTGTAAACATAAAGATCATCTGGAAGTTCTGATAATTTGTATGTTAAGGATTTATAGTACCAAACATAACGGTCATATCCCCTGATTATTTTGTAATCCAGTGAGCAAATAATACCAATCCAGCTTTTGTGTTCTTAGTGAGTGAAGCAGAAATGAAACAATTTTTGCTGGTAAGGATGAAAATGCATGACTTGGCCATTTCCCTAATGCAGATTTGTAATATATGCAGGAATAAATAGGTTTCTATCACTCTGCAGAAACTGGTTGAGTCCAGACCCCTCATTTATTGGGTCACGCCACCATTCCCAGACAGTGTGGATAAATAAGTGGAGAGCAGAGCAGTTAGAACTGATGGCCTTGCAATGTGGAGCATACAGGTTCAGTGATTTAACCTCTTAAAATCATTTATAAATTTCAGAATGACTCAGTGGACTGGGTGTTTGCTCCTGTGACATGTTAGAGGCAACTTTGCAGCAGAGTTTTCAGTTTAATTCAGAGGAATGTGCTTTGTGGTTCCTGGGGACCTGTGTGCAGGGATTACTGGAAGAGGTACCTGAAAAGCATCCCCCAGATCTGAAATACAAACTTTGAGGTAGCTGGACCTGCCATTTCTACATTGATGGGTTTTGGTGTCACTGGCACTACCCAATAAACTTTCTAATGTGAGCAGACCAATGTTTTATTAAGGGAATAGGATTCAGGTGTGGGCATGAAGAGTTATTGTTCTCAGGGTGTTTTCTGGAATTGCTGTTGTTGTTTCTAAAGTGAAGCACTTTTGTTCCTGCTTTTGAAGTCCATTAATACTTTCTTTAACTCTGAGACCACTACACACAGTAGCTGTGCAGAGAAGGTGTGTTATAAATGTGTGTAGTTTTAACTGCTTGAAATGGCCTGTTTTTTTATCATGTGAGACTGAAATTGCTGTGAAAATTTAAGTCCCTTCATGTCGGAGAATGACTTAAAGAAAAGGCCATGAGACATACAATTGAGAGAAAAGTATAGGGGAAAAGTAAAAGCAGTTTCTAACAGTTCTCAGCCTTCTGATTTGTATAAACAATTAGACTCTCTCAGGCATCATTCTATAAACAATGGAGTTCTCAGATTGTCTTCCCATAATAAGCAGAACACTGTCTCTGGGAAGGCCTGCCATCCTGAGAACAGATGTAGAAGTTTTGGGAACACTGGTTTCTGTTTTAGTTTCTGGTTTCTGTTTTGGTTTCTGTTTTTAATAAACAATTGTAGGTATTCTAAAACAAAGGGAGTGGTTAGAAGTTTCTCTGTTAGCCTATCATGACATTGGATTACAGAATATTCATGGCGTTCGTTAGCACTGTTATTTAAGGTGATTGATTGATCAATAAAGTTGGAGTTCGATGCATTACCAGGATGGTCGTTCTCCCCTTCACTTCAATACCTTCAGGAATGACATTTGAATAAATCCTTTCTCTTTTATTTCCTGCTTATTAATGAGCTCTTAAGGCAGTTAGTCTTTGCAGCTGATCTGTCTTACATAGTTGTGTAAATAATGGAAAAAACAGTAAGATTTTAGTCTTAAGTGTTTTAAAGATCTTTGATGATAACATGCTTTAATATGAAGGACACAACTGAAAGAATTTTGTTTCTTCTATGTTCTTGATATGACTTGTATTGATCAGAATTCTCATGGTATGGACTACTATAATCAGTTTGTTATATGTCCTTGATAAACCCACTTGAAATTTATTGTTGCATTTATTTGATTTGAAGCTTTTTGGCCCAGATGTCTTTGCATGACCCCCTAAATTGTGTCCAAGTTTTTCAGCTGTGGCTGGTATTGCAAGCTAGGGTAGTGTCCTTTGGTTTTTAAATACTTTCTGTGTACAAATATTTATATATAATCCCTTGTCAAGTGTTGAACAAATGTGCTCTTTATTTCCTCCAGTTGCTTGTAGCTGTAAAATTCAAGAGATTATCCCAGTGTGAAACTGAGGCAAGCTTGTGTTGGGTTTGCTGATCACAAAGTACCTAGAGCATTCTATTTTCTCTCTCTTGAATAGGTCTAATAATAATAGATTTAAATTATTGATATGGCAGTAACTGGAATTGATTATTTAATAGAAGCCTAACAGTATTTTTTTGTATTTTATTATTTGCCTTTTATATGTAGTGGTATCTTTTACAATTGCTTTCATATGGAATTTAGCACCTGTGATATGTATTTATATATATCATTATTAAGTAGTAGTATAATTAAAATGATGGGGGAGAAAATGTGCTACCCCAATTCATGTGATGTTAAGGTTTTGTTTAAAAATGAATGGTTGTTTATCTGAACTGTGATTCAAAGTCAGGTGTCTCGCTTGGCAGGTGTCAGTCCAGGTTAGCTTTTTATCATCAGGTTTTTTTGCTCTGAAATGGAAACCCATAATCTGTGTGCCAGCAGGCCTTGAACTACAGTGGAATCAGGATTTTACAACTATGCTAAACTATAATTATGCTAAGTAGTTTATGCAATGAATTGGGAAAGAAGAGTAAAGATAAGGGTTTAATGTCTGAAGGGCCAAGTTAATAAGGTCACTAATTATGTAAATACAATGAACACATTCTTTCAGTTTTCAAGCTAGTTGTCTGAATAAGAAAGTGATGCAGTGCAGGATCTTGATGTTTTGGGGACTGCTGCTGGTGAGGAACATAAAATATTGTTTTTCAGCTTGTGACAGAATTGGCTATGGGAGTTCCAGCTGGAATTGACTATGGGAGTTCCAGCTGGAAACCAAGGGGTAGGATGAGCTGCTGACAGCTGCCGTGGCATTGGTTCTACCAGACACTGACTCAGTTCCCAGTTTAAGCACTTAATTGTTCTCTGTGCTTAAATAATTAACCATCTCCTGTTCTCCCAAAAATGTAAGATAACATGGAAAAGATGCTGTGCTGAGCAGAGTGAAGTTTTCTTAAGTCATGTAGAGCTTAAAGTACTGTATTAAGCAAATTAGATGGAATGTCAAACATCTTGATGTTTCAAAGGGTTTGCATGTCACCTTTTCCACTGCTTAAATCAAATCAATGCCAGTTGAGCTACAAGTCTTGCACTTAATCTGTGGCAGAACTTTACTGTTTGATTTATTCACTTTAATCAGAAATAATCTGTAACCTAGTGGTGGGATACATTGCATATGCTAAACTTGTCCTGAGATATTGAATGTAGTGCTTAACACTTGGGCCAAATGTCAGTCAGGTTTGGATTTTTTCTTCTTTCCGAAGTTTTCAAAAGAAAATTTCAAAACAAGTTCTTAACTACTAAAAGGGATTTGTTTAAAAATACATGCTGCTTCCTGTTGTAACCTCTTGATTGTAGCAGTTGTTTTTCAAGACAACTTATTCATCCTGAGTATCCCCTCTGACCAAATTAGTGAGTACTGTATAAGGTATTCTATGCTTATTTTCACGTCTCTGAAATACTGACATTCACTCTCTGTGGGTCTCTGCAATACACAGAACCTCTTTATTTCATTGAAACCTATAGGATTTGTTAGGGGTTTTAATATCTTTGCCTGCAACTCAAATTTAGGCCATCAAATTCTTCTCAACTGCCTCAAACCCTGCATATGGCAGAAGTCACTGAAAGCTTGAATTTCTAATGCTCATGTTCCCTCACTTCCTTATGTTGTGCTTCTGGTCCTTATCTGACTCACCTCAGATGCTGAAGTATTCACTAGTGCCAAGACTAAAACTTGATAGGATTTCAAGACATGAGTTGTTTTTTTTTCCTTCCTTCCTTGTCTGAAGGTGCCTGTTAACTTAGAGTGCAACATCCTTCCTGGGTCTCTTATATAAATTGCTTAATTGTAAGAAGGTTCACATACAATATGACAGACATAGTCACAAATTATACTGTTGCCATGGAGGACTTGAATTTAATTTCAGCTCCTCAGTGCTTCAGTGGGGAAACGTAGCAGCTTCAACAAAGAGGATTTGGAAAGCCCCCCCAAATGAAGAGCACATAGGATTTTGGTTATTTAGGGGATAGGACAGCAATACTGCCTGTGAATGATTTCCAGTCAGAGGGGTTAGCTAAATTGAATTTTAAATCTGAATACTAAAAACTGTTCTGTGGAAAGAAAAGGGCTTTTTTGTTTTTCAGGTCATTATTCTTGCCAGCTAAACCATGAATCTGGATTTGTTAGCTTGTTTGTTTGTAGTTCCATATGTGGCAAGCACATAACTTAAAATACTTGGGTATGCATCTCCTAGCCATAAAACAAGGACTGGATAAGGATTTGTTAGAGAATTATTAGAGAATCCAGAACTGAAACTTTAAGCTATTCTGGTGTTTTTTTCTTGTAAGGGTCCACAATGACAGGTTCAGGGAATAGCATCATTTTGTACATTTAGAAAATTCTCATGCTGATAAAGAATTCATTACATTGAAACTGTTTGTTCTCAACTCCTCTGTGCTCAAAGCATTATTTGCTTAACCCAAAAAGCCAAACTATTGTGGTTATGAAATAATTAAACAGCCTTGAAAGCTATCTACTTGGAAAATAATCTCATTGTGGAAAATATCACATTTGTTCATCTGAATGGTCGTTCAAATAATTCAAAACCTAAGTGCAGTACACCAGCCATGACCACTTGGCATCTGTTTCACTACAAATTGCTTATATAATTTGTTTTGACTCTTTATTTTTCTACCTTAGGTTTTTTTCTTCAACTGGGCATTTGTCTCAGAAAAACACCTTTGTTTCACTTAGGCTGCTTCTTCTTAAGAGGGTGGCAATCTATGTTTGAAATTGGGATTCAGAATAACATCCTGACTCTCTCAAGCTCTGAGTGCTCTGCAGTCTGTTCTTTCTTTATCAAGTGGGTACTGACACAATGAGTATTTTTAAAGGGAAAACGAAATGAAAATTAAACAATTTAAAAATGCAAATATATTTAATATATTAAGTAGGTTTTGTATACAATATAAAACTTTTTTTATTTACAATCCTCTGCATGTATCTATTGTTAGATGATGACATATATGCAATGCAGCTGCAAAATCTTCTCACCTCTTCATGTTTAATAAGAATAAAATACAACAAACTAAGCACAGTTCTGCCCACCATGTTTTGAAAACCAAGCACTGAAACGCACTGGTAATTTTAATATTAGGACAAATTCTACAAGTCTGTTGTCAATATTCTCTTTGCTACAGAATGAAATTACTTGAAAAAGATGAAAAGTTGAAAAAGTTTTGTTATCTTTGCTCAAAAGGAGGAAATGAAGAGAAATTTTGTAATTGCTCTCTGGCCCTCAAGAATTAGGAGGAACTATAGGGTCCTCAATTGTTTTACCTGTGGAATGAACACCTTTTGAGATGTTGGTGTTCAAGTTCCTGTAAAATAAGTAAAGAATTGAGCACTTTATTTACCTTTGTCTTAATAGCATACTTGGAATGGCTGCACCTGGAACTCACTTTTTAATCCAGATTAAAACACTTGAACTTGTTCTGTAATATGGGGGCTCCAAAGACTAATAGTTTTGTCCTATTTCAGCTTTCTAGTTTGGGGCAGCTCTGTCAAATACAAAACTTTGGATACAGGTTTTAAGAACCTACATCAACTCCTGCCATTTGGTGACTTTACAGTTCAAAATTGGGGTTTTTGTTTAAGGCAGTCAAGAGAAGGTGCAGATCTGTTTTAAACTCCTCTCTTTTTGATTCAATCAACTGTGTACTCTATGAACTTGTCTTGGAGGAAGCTACCAGACCCCAAGATCACATTCAGGCTGTGTGAACCACCAAGTGACACACCTGCCTGCAGTCCAATGATATTTTGAAGTAGCATAAATGCTGAACAGGCATCATCATCATCACTGCAATCTTTCATGCAAGCCCACCATTATGGTGTTCTGGGGTCTCTGTTTATGTAATAAGAGGCTTCAAAGATGGTAATCTCCTGCAAAGTCTGTTTTAACCAGCCTGCTGTGGTGTGTAGACACACTGTGAAAAGTAAAATGCTAGTGAAATGGTCTTATGTTTGTCTACATATTTGTGTGATGTGATTAGTGGGAATGAGGAAATAGATTTATTTTGTCATGGGGAGTGAGATATCCTCTGCTTTCTGAGTGGTGATTTGTGTAGCATCAAGGATTTATTTATTTGTATAGATTTATATAAATAAATGTACTGCTTTCTACAGTCTTTGGAGTAACATCTAAAACTAAATCAGTCTTATACTGTCCAGGAGAAAAACTACGATTTCTATTTTTATAGCGCAAGCATTTTTGGTTCTGTGATGCGATTGTAGCTGACAGAAAGGTCTGGTCTTAAAATGATCAACCATGTTTAGGCTTTAAGAGTTAAAAGAGGCTCTAAAGCAGCAAAGGTTCACCATAAAAATAAATAATAATCAGAATAAAAAAGGAAGAGGTTTGGTATGTATGTGTAAAAGCTGCTCTTTGCTCCAGGCCTTAGCTTCCTACCACATCTGGTCAAAAGTGTGTCTTTTTGAGGTCAGATTGTAAATGACTTGAAAAAGAGGTCAGATAAAGTTGTCTTACTTGTATAAAGCAAATAGACTTGTTTTAGTTCAAACTGGTATTACTGAATTTAGATTTTAGCCCAGAGCTTTACTGTGATAAACCACAGGTATTAAATTCCTGCATCCAGAAAAAAAAAAAAAAATTCCTTCAGATTGACCCTTCCCCTGCTACTTCTAGTCAGATATGCTTATTTTTCTGTGACATTTAGGTGTGGAAATTTTCTCAAGAAATTAAAATGATGTGACAGATTACTGTATGCACAAGAAAGAGGTGGTGACATTTCTTCCTTGACAGAGGAGCTGTATGGTGATACGAGTTTTATTTTAACGTATTTCCAGTTATGAAATGTGCTTTGTTTTACATTGATTAGAAATTCGTGGAGAATAGCTGATGTTATATTAACATTGAAGAGCATGCCTACTACATTTGGCATGCAGTTTCCATGGCAACTGTACTGTAGAGTGACCCAAATTAATTTTCCACCAGTCACTAAGTGCCCAGTCAGGTTTTTTGGCTTTTTTTTTCCTTGTGCTGGGGATAAGCAGGCTCTAAAGTACTCAGGGTTTTTTTTGAGGAATCTTGCCTTCTGATTTGTCTCTTGAAAGCAATGGCTGAGCTATGTTAATCAACCCAGATCTCCCACCTTCATTTGTGCAGTTGAATGCATGCTATTTAAATCTCAGTATTCCTGAGAATCACTTGAATGAATAACAAGCAATTGAATGGAAGTAAATGTGAAACATCTTCATAGTAATTGGAGTAGACAACATAGAGCATGGTCATTTGCAACCTCTGCCTTTGCACTGCTCTGCTGCTTCCACATCCAGGCTTCTGAGTCCTTTTTAGAGAACAAGTCTGTGCTGAGCCTGATCAGAAAGGGAGCAGAGAATACCGTGCTCTGCATATTTAGCTTGCTCTCCAGCATTCATTAGCAGGGTGCTCAGTGAATGCCAGTAACCATCCCTTAGCAATAAAAGGATACAAATTCTTCATACAGATACTGGCTGCTTATTGCTGGTGTGGAGCTGATTGCCCCTTCCAAATGCTTGTATAGGTGGTTTGTCATATGAGTGACACAAAATCAGCCCTTCAAGTTTAAAGTTACTACCCTTAAGTATTTGTCACTGTCATATGACAGAGCATTTTGGAGCCTGGGATGGGGATTTGTCTGTATTTCCCCTTGCTGGATGTGGTTTTGCCTCACCTCAGTCTTTGTTCCCACAGGATTTCTGTCTCTGTGTCACTGAATGATCATTAACACAGACAGAAATCCTTCCTTACTTGAAGCTCGTTTGTGCTTTGCCCATTTTTGCAGTTTTTCTTCCTGTAAGGATAATTTCTGTATGCAGAGTGAATGCATCTGTGTTCATGTACACCTTTATCATATGTAAAACAATGTAGTTTCTTTGTATTTTCATAGGTAGGGATGAAGTACCTTCAAAACAGCATCTTAAAACACCATGTGCACAAAAGTTTTGCAATTATAATGTGTAGGTTTGCTGCTAACTCTGTAATAACTGTTCAGAATATATGATATTGTGTTGCTATGCTCTCAGCTTATATCTAGACAGTTCTCATACTGTCTGCTTTGTTCATTAATACAGAGCTCTTAGATTGCTTCTGGTATTTGATAGGTTATTTGCAAAATTGAAGAAACTAAACTTCAAGTATAAAACATCAGTTTGAGAGGAAAATGTATTTCATTGGCTTTTTTTAAAAACCATTCTGCTGATTCAACCAAGATCAAAAATGTATGTATTACTTATGGCATGGGCTTTACTTACTAACTTCTTAAAAGGAATTTGTAGAAACTCTGCAAGCATAATATCACATTCAAACTTACACAAAGCTTTTAATCATGAAAATATTACCTGGTACCTCTGCATTTAAACTGTTCAAAATGCTTGCATAGCAACTCCAAATGTGTAAAAAAGCTCTGTGGAGTTTATGTTAACAAATAGACAAGAATTCCTGCTGATAATATCTCTTGTCTTACAGTTTTTGAAGCAGGACTTTGTGGTGTTTTTCTGAACATCTTTTGTCACGAAGCCTTCAAAAGAATAAATCTGTATTTTTGATGTGGGGCCAGTTGGCTGATTGCAAACACCACATCAGTAAAAGTATATTTCTATCAATTTGATGCTTGGGAAAACTTAACCTTACGTACTTTCAGGCATTATTTTTTATTTTTGAAGAAAGAGTAGGGCAGTCTCTCCAGTGCCTTATGGTGACATGAGTTTAACTGGATAGGGTATATATTCGATTGCAATCCAGAATGGTCTCTACCCTTGTTGTGGGGCAGTGGCTTTTTTATAGAACCTGTTTTAAAGACAACTGAAAACATGCTGTTGATGACTAATTGCATTCTGCCTCTGAAATATTAACTTCTATGGAAGTCAGGGTATTTATGGGAAAAGAGCTTTCATATATCTCGTCTTTGAAGACATCTTTTTAACTCTGAGAAGTAAATTTCCTTTTGACTCATAAAAGCAGGCAGGGTTTTGAGGGCTGAACATGTACCTTTGCTTTGTATTTTGCAAGTGGTTGCTGAGATGAGAACATCTAGTAGTGTACTCACATTAAAGCCCTTCTGTAATCAATATGCATAGACAAGGTAATGAAAGGCAGGCTTAAACTGGGAGGGTGGAGTGGAATATTTTGCACTGCTGTTCTTTTTTGCTGTCCTTATGAACTGCTGAGACCATTGGAGTGTCATTGTGAACTCTTGTGTGTAAAGTTTTGCCCTTCCTGTATTAAGGAAAGTAATTGGACTACATCTAAAAGGACAGGGTGGAATTGGTGACCCAGGATGTCCTTTCTAGTCCCCTGTTGTCTGATAACATGGCATTGAAACTCTCTAGTAAATAATTTGTAAAAATCCAATCCCTTGTAAAAATAAAATGTCTATTTCTAGACTTAAAGGAGTAATGTAGTGACATAAGTGGAACAAAACTCCATGAAAGTTTAAGGAACATGCCAAATATCTGGAAGACTTATTCAAGAACAACAAACTGTGTTTATACTATAGTATTCTGTAGTCAAATATGGCCTTATTTCTGATTCATGTCCATGAGTGTGGTGTGTAAGAGCCTAAAAGACACTTCAATGTCTTGGATTGTTTTTGCTCTGCTCCATTCTTGTGCTGAGAGAAGCTGAGTAAATGACATTATTAGAGCCTTTTTATTTTTCTTTTTTCCATTAGGCCTTATGCCTGTCATTGAAATTGGAGGTGTATTAGGGTTCTCTGCAGCAAGATTGGTAATTTGTAAAGAAATGGTGTGAGAGATTTGACTCATTCCTGAATGGCTTTCATCTTTCCCAAATGCTGTTCTTGTGCAGATCTAATGATGATCCCAAAAGCCATTAACTGAGATTGTAAAAGGCTGCATCCTGAATGGAATACTTGTCTTCCTCTATATGCATAGCAATACATTATTTATTTGCATGGAGAGTTAAGGCTATTGCATCATGACTCTTCAAAAACACCGTGTTGCTTAGGAGTCCCCAGAAAAGGACAGGAGACTTTCCTCTGTGGTTACCTGTAATAAAAGGTGGGGATTCTTGCCAGCATCTGCAATAGAAACAGAGGACTGAAAAAGGTTAAAAATAAAGGAGGGTGGGGGGGGGGCTAATGGCAAAAAATCCCCCAAAGAATCCAAAACATAAAGCTCCAAGCCAGATATACCATATCTGCCCCCCTCTGCCCTTCCTCAGCAAACCTCAAGATCTCAAAGCATTGCAGCATCCCTTATAGTGTCATGGCTTCCTTTAGATCTTTCCAATCATCTAAATTTAAAAAGAAGGGATGGAAGAAGCCACAGTACCCAATCTTCTGGTTCTGCAGCTTCCTGTGCTCTTGGATTCTGAATGCTTGCCTGGGAAACACTGTGGGTTGTCAGAGTCTTCAAAAGTCAGCAAAACTGATGTCTCTAGTTGGTGTTAAATCAACTTGAAAAACTTGGCTCAATACACATGAAATGTATGTTGAAAATTAATGCATATCAATGAAAAATATTCTGGTCATTTTGGAAAAAAAGCAAGAAAAATCAAAGGCATCCTGAAGCTTTAATAAGCATAATGCTGATCTGCTTAATAAAGGTGGAAGATCTGAAGATTCTGAAATGCTTAAAACTGCATTTTAATATGGAAGAGGTGGTTTTATTCAGTTATTTTAGCTACTCTGTTTTGAAGCCAATATAAAGATTTTGGTGATAACTCTTTGGAGTTTAAAAAGGAAATAAAGAACAAAGGTAGGATATACAAAGATGTGCTGCAGGAGGGTGAATGTGTACATATGCCTACGTGTCATAGTGCTTAAATGTAAATTTTTACTTATTTCCATGTGAGTGTGATAAGGCACAGATGAAAGGAGCTCTATTTAGAGACCAGAACAAGAGTTTGTGATGATGGTTTAAGATCTTTCTTGTCCCTTTGCCTTCTCTGGTTAAATGGTTTTGTTCCTCAGGTCACACTCACAGCTATGACCTGTTGCCAGCTAGAGTGAGGCTGCATAACCAGCTGCTGAACCCTGCTTAAGTGCTCTACTCTGCTTTGTAGTAGGGTTTAATTAAATGGTTTTTAGCTGAGGGGAATGAAGAAAAAAGCAATTAAGCATGCTCAAGTATTCCAGTTTCAGCCATTATTTTTCACTGTTGCTTCTAGATGTGATTGAGGATGAATGTTTGTTCTCTAAGTTCGGGGATTTGAGAATGAGGTCACATGTGAATCATGGGTGCCTTCATACAGAACTATTATGTTTCCTGGGAGTAAAGCAAATATTTTATTACTCCTGCCTTAGTTGTAGGCAAAATATTAAATTTTAATTATAACCACTGCAGAAAAGAGACAGAGGTGTTTTATCTTATTCCTGTATTATTTCCTTTCCTGTCTCCACCCAGGGGTTTAGTTGGGGAGTGTCAGAGCAGCACCCAGAGGGAGCTGGATGCTGTTCCAACTTCAGGCACACTTGCACTGAAGATATATTGGAGCAGGGAGGTTTGGCACTACATTAATTTCTAGGTGTTGAATAGATCCATTTCCTCAGAGTATGCAGGAGGAAAGCTGGGAGAAGCAAAAACTTTCTGTGGAAAGCAGTTCTGAACATGTTTGCTTAGTCTTTAATAAGTGATTGTATGATAGCAAGCATGTGGTGGGAACTCTGCACTTTCCCCAACACAGCAGCAAATCTGTGTTGGTAAAGCTTGAAAATGTTGTGGTGGGGGAAATGGGTTAAAATCCTGTAGAAGAGGTGAAGAATGCTTCTCATCTTGGTCAGATTTCTGCATTCTTCAGAAACATTCTGCAGTTTAAAACCTTTCATAATCATACATGTATGCAATGAAGCAGTGTTTGTTCTTAATGCTAGGCTTGTTTTAGCTTGAAGAAGACAAAAGCAGCAAACAGATATGTAGTACAAGAGCAGGCAGCAATAAAAAGGGAGAGGTTGTTGGGTTTGAATTCAAATTGCTGCCACTCAGGGTAGCAAGGTTTGTAGAATGAGAGGGATGACTAGGAGATTAGACTCATGTAAAAAGGACTGACAGACTTGAGGAGATGGGGAAGCAGATGCATTGCTTCCTTTAATTAGCCAAATAACCACTTTGTAACTGCTTGACTTTGATTTGGTTACAACGATTTGAAAAAAAACTATGAGAAATCAGATGGTCAAGAAATGCAATGTAACCTGGGATCTTTATTCAAATTCTAGAGCTGGTGTTGAAAGGAGCCTGTGAGAACAATTTCTATTGTAAATTATATTCTAGTACAAGTGCTCATGAACTAGCATATTGTCTCTTACTGAACACTCAGCAGGTGTGGTTCTCTTTACACTGCTCAAGAAGCTAAATGCTGTCTACTTTGTTCACCCTTGTGAGCAATTAGCTTGGGAAGAATGAGTCATCCCTTCAATGTTGTCCATTTGTGTAACTTAGTGAAGTTTCTCAGTCAGGTGTCCTGGTAAAATAAGGAGACAGAGGAAGTTTGTAAGTTAGTTTTGCTGTGATGGCCATCATCTCAAAAACTGGACACTGCTGCATAAAGGGATAAAAATCACTTACCTGACCCTCTGGAGTGTCTGTGGCAGAGCAGCTCACTGAATGCAGAGTTGAAGGGTTTCAATAATTTACCTGTAGCATTGTCCTGTCACATAATCACAACCCATGCCACTTTGACCAAGTTGCTGCTATCGCTGGGCTGTCTGTGTGAGTTAACAACAGCACAAGTGTCAGCTGAGGGCTTCTTGCCCAAGAAATGCTTTCATCCTCCCCCTCTGCAGTGGCTGCAGCTCCATGCTGCTTCCCTTAAGCAGGTGAGCTTTGGAACCACACCAAGATCCAAAAATATCTTCTCGATCATTATTTAATTCTGGCCTGGTCAGCCCTTTTATTGGCCTGTGTTGCCTTGTAGCAGGATGGGAGTGTCTGTAGGAGGAAAGAAGATGCTGTGAGTGTGTGGGGAAGGCAGATCCAGCTGCTCCCAAACACTCCTGAATCTGCTTAGGCAGCTTATGAAACTGTGGCTTTATGGGAGTTAATGACCTTGTTTGGGTTTGGAGTCCTTGAAAGTCTTCCAAGACCTGATCTGTATTTCTTTAGAGAAAAATCTGATATTCGCTTGAAAGTAGCGAGAGTAGATTTGAAGTACAAGTTCAAATTTACTTTTGTGCAAATTGAGGTTTTTTTTTTTTTTTTTTTTTATTTATTAGTCAAAACAACCAGTTAGGTAACTCATCATTCTTAAACTTGCATATAAGCTTGCAAGAATGACTGGACTGGCTATTTAAACATTTTGCTCTTGACTCTTTCTCTTTTGGAGAAGGTTTGCCATTGCCTTATTTGATTGATGGGTGACTAAGCATTTAAGACAAATTCCAGTCTTTGTTTTTTTGTTCCTTGAGTGCATTTCTGAAATTGGGAGCCAGTGAAAAATGATCTACCTGTAAGTAAACATTCTGCTACCAGGGAGGGAGGTAAGAAAGAGCATGTTGTTAGCCTTAAGGAATCTTTCTTTAGCAGGAGGTAATGGGACTGGTGCTCCAAGCCAAGATGAATTACTTGTGCAGCTTGTAATTTATTGAACCCTGTGGTCTTCCAGAATGATCCAAATTGGAGTTTATATCATGAATGTATTTGACACCTATTTTTCTCTGGAAGCCATAGCTCACCTTAATGTTTTCACCAATGGGTTTTTCCTTTGAGTTACAAATCCCTGTTGTGTGAGCAGTCAGAGACTAAAGTAAATACTGGTCTCCCTTGCACATTTACAACAATATTGACATAAAACTTAGGCTGTAAAGTTCTTTAGTAAGAGAAGCTCATTATGCATCTGAATTCCAATTCTCATCTTCCTGGACAACAGAGCAGAAGCTGGCATTGCTATTTCATGAGAGACAATTATATCATGTTACATGGTGCAGTGAGTGAAATTTTCTGCTAAAATGATCAAATGAAAGTTTACTGTCAAGATATGGAGCCTGCTTATTTTCTTCTGGTAAAAGCCATCATTAGTTCATAAAATGCATTCTTGAATGTAATATAAACAAAAGCTAGCTAATTTTCCTTTCAAGGCAGTGAGTCTGACAGCATTACATTTTTAAAGACCTTTTAGCAGGCTGTGGAAGTTAAAAACAAAGCATATTTCTTTATTTTTACTATTCCAGGAGTTAAATGTGCTCTGCAGATAATTAGCTATGCCATGTGATATATCTAATTGATCACTGGGTGGTGTCAAGAGATGGTGTCAGAGTTCCAGCCCTCTGTGCTGGAAGACAGAAGTCTGTGTGGGAATCCCAATCAGTTTTACATCACAGTACACCACAGGAGATCAGACTCTCAACTCTTGCATGATTCACTCCAGTACATAGCTCCTCTTCAGATTTTTATAGTTTTGCCTAAAAATCAATCCATTCTTTCTTGCCTGTAAAAGTGTTTTCCATATGTCTGAATAGGAGGGATGTTCTAAAATTGATTTCCAGGCACTATTGAATGTGAGGCTTATGCTTTCTTTGTGTTATAACTGTAAGGACGCAGCTGCAGCTCTTTCTTGTTGAGATTTGTGACTCTGTAGTGAAACTTGTGGTGCTCACAATCCATTCTTGATCCCAGTGAGGGGATTGCCAGCAGAAGTGTGCTGCCTGTCTCAGAAATATCTATCCCAAAACTGTTAACAGTATTTCTGGGATAGTTAATAAGAGAAGGAAATTATGTTTGTGATTTGAACTTTTTTTTAAAATTTTTCTGTATTAAAAGAGACACTAAATGGAAGTGAAAAATCATTTGTGAGCTCAAGAGAATGGAAAGAAAATAAAAGTGAAGAGGCTGAGATGCTGCTTCTGATTTTCCTGAGCATTCAGGAAGTAGGGGTGATGTCAGAGTTGAGCATGCCCTTGCTGAAATGTTGAGAACCTAGCATTTCAATGAGAATACTTTAATTGTATGGATTTTCCTAAAAATACTTGCAAACTGGCAACTTCACAGTTCAGTATGTAATTGCAAAATCATTTTGTAAAATACATTTGCTTTGATATAGTTACAAGTGAGCCAGTTGCTTTTTGTGTTCTAATTATTTTTAAAAAAGGAAAGTCCTGAAAGTGAAACTTAAGAATTAAGTCTTTTTGGTATGGTCTCTTAATGGAGAGACTATATACAAGTGCATGACAGGACAAGGGGGATTGGCTTCAAACTGAGAGAGTAGGTTTATATTGGGTATTAGGACAAAATTCTTTGCTGTAAAGCATTGGTACAGGTTGCCCAGAGAAGCTGTGGATGCTCTGTCCCTGGGGAAGGGTTCAAACTAGATGGGCTGGGGCTCTCAGCAACCTGGTCTAGTGGAAAGTGTCCCTGTCCATGGCAGGAAAGTCGGAACTGGGTGCTGTTTAAGGTGCCTTCTAACCAAACCATTCTATGATTGATTATTTTTGAAGTCTTTTCACCTTTGCAGAAGGTGAACTCCAAGGCAAAATCCTCATGTAACCTCTGGAATGTAAGGATCTTGGGCCTCTATTCAAGTTCAAGTAGTGAAAGCTGCACAGAAAAGCTGACTTGTGAGAAATGATTCTTATTCCATTAAGCATCCTCTGGCCATTTACAAAGAAAGTGCTTAAAGGGTTTTCCAAAAATCCACTTCCCATTAATCTTGCCAGAAACTTGTGCAGTATTACTCAGGGAGTTTAAACTGGGCCAATAGCGAGGTGCATACAAATTCAAAATAAAGGCCACCCAGAGGAGATAAGTGAATTCCAGTAACAATGTCAAGTTGGATTCTTTTTGCAGGACTTTTGCTGGTTGCATGACAAGCTAAAATAGTAATGGAAAAAAGGAATGTGGAATTATCTCTTTGAATCAGTCTGTTTGGCAACAAATGTCTGCAACCATGCAACAGTGTGTATGTTTGTTTTCCAGCAGAGATTTATATATATTTAATACCATATTCTAGGCTGTGATCTCTAACTTAGAGATCTTTGTTAGGCCAGAGATGAAATGTCTCCAGCCTTCATGTTTTGTTTCCAGTGGTTTGTCCAGCATCAGTATCCAGGGAAAAAAATAAAAGGATAAACATGTAGTGAAGCTTTTCAGAATTAGATTCCTGGGTCTGATCATCTTCCCCTCAGGGAAGGGTGGCTTTGGATGTCATGGTGTTTAATTGGCTTTCAAATCCATGAGAGTTTCCAGACCACTTCTTGATAACACCTCCACATTCTGGAACCATGTAAGCTTCCGCAGCAAGGTTTAAAGACTTTATGAATGACCTATTTCTTTTTGGCTTGTCTTCATGGAAATTTATGATCTACAGTAATAAATCAAAGCCTAAAACTACTGTGCATCACGTGAAAAAGGCATGAAATAAAAACACGGTAGAATGTATCTACCACAAAATTAGGAAGAAAATATTTTATAGTGTTAGTCTCTAGGTTGTACAGTAATAATGAAGGCTAAGCTCATGGATCACTAGCAATCTTGTCATCTGCAAGCTTTAAAATGGAAATAAATATAAGCATGAGGTGGGGAGGACTCAATGCAAAGCACTGCAAGCACTGTTAGTATTCAAGTTTTTGAAGGGATCAGCTGATTTAAAGGGTGCCTCTTTCTGCCTTTTCTCCAAAAGGAAGATTTTGGAAGGTGAGGGAAGAGTAAAGCTGCAATGATGATATGAAGAAAAAAAGTAATTGAGGAATTAAGAAGAGAATTCTTTAGTGTCATAAAACTTATTTGTGCAACTTAGGGTCTTTCCTGCCTGTGAGCATGTGCAGTTGGGTGACCTCCTCAGTCTGAGCTCTCAAATTTGCAAGTCTTGAACTTCATGAAGTAATGACTTAAAAAGAAGGTTACAAAAAAGTCTTTCCAAGTTAGGGGAGGAGAGAGAGAGTATTCTGGTTTTAAAAGGTGGGAGTTGTTCAGTAAATTTAGTGCAAGGGAATATACCAAAAGCTTATTTTTGGAGTCTATTTAGATCCTGATTTTTAAGAGTTTTATGTGGAAGAAAGGCTATTAGAATGGGTATTCTGTTGTAGCTCCCTTAAGTGCGCTAAAAATTCCTCAGGTATTGTAGGAAAGCGCTATAGAAAATATGCTTTTAAAATAGAAAATGTCTAGTGTTTATAAGACTCACTGTGCAGGTTGAAGTACCCTTGGCATTGCTGGTGGGATTTTTAGATACGGAGATACATACTTATAATTCAGAATTGATTTAACAGTGAAACTGGAGCAAAGGAAAGGGAGAAAAGTCCAGTTGCTGTTAAGAGGCTCTGCATTTCTGAGATCAGTAGAGCTGTTTACTATATTAGGTGCAAAGCTAGTTAATGCTGGGAGACTATGAAGTACTATTCTGAATACTCAATTTAAGCCTCAGTTACTATGCAAAATATGCTCCTACGAAAAAGATGCCTTATTTCAGGGCTATAGTGGATTTTGTTCAAGATGTTTATTGAAAATGGTGGGAATTTATTAATATAAAGAATACTGTAATATCATATAGGATCTTTATGTAGTCTGACCTTTATTAATGAAAATTTAAAATAATTAAGAAACTAAAAACTTTAGGGAACAGTCATTTGAAGATTGCTACTGTGTTACTGGCTCACCACTTGGAAATGCTGACCTGTTGTTTCTCAGATGTTTTGATAACCATCTCCAGTTTTGGCATTTACTTTTTATGTGTATTTCATTGCCTTAGTTCTTTGATTAACCTTCAGGGTCTTTGGATTTTTTTGTTGTTGTTGTTTGGATGGTTTTGGGGGGTTTTTTGTGGGGTTTTTTTGACACTGCTTACATCATGATGCCAGAAGGTCCAAAAAACTAATTGCAAGGTTAGCAAATTCATGATGCAGTGCAGTGTAAAAGGAGATGGGGAGAACTGCTCTCATGTTTGAAGCACTCTTGTCGGTGAAAAACGACAATTTTTTGGTTTTTGGTTCATGGTCATGATGTCAGTTTTGGTTATCTAGGAATTGTCTTTCCCTCTGAGAAAGGAAACCACCCAAAATGGATTGTGCTCACTGTTTTGGAAAGGCATGTTTTAGTTGGGAAATGAACTTTTAATTTTCTTTGGTCTTGCTGTCTGAATTTCATCCCTTGGGATCTGTTGAGAAAGAGCAGTAGACCTGTTCAAAGTGTGTTTAGATTAACCCTTAGAGAAATCTATATAAAATTAGATTTAAAATGTTTACTCAAAATACCTGTTAAGAGAGGTTGAAAGTATTTCTTAATTTCCAGTTTGAAGCCCATTTTATATATATACTCACACAGGTAAAATGCAGACTTTTTTTGTGATTGTCTTGAAAATGTTCAGCACACAGTCCCTGATGAAATATCAACCTGATCCTCAATTTATGTAATCTAGCTGGAATGCAATATTTGAATCTTTACTTATCACTTTCTTCAGATCTTTGGTACCTTCAGACGTCTTGGTTCTGCTCGGCAAAAAATCAGACTAATCGGGGAGAATTTTCAATGTGGCTTTGATTGGTAACAAGAAACTTGAGCTAAAGGCTAAAGTAATATTTATAGCAAGAAAACTTTTTTTTAAGTAAAATTTCACTACCAGTTTGTGAAAGGAGAAGTGAAGGAAAACCCACTCTGTAGCTGCTTTTTGTGTAAGGCATCTGCCATCACTTCTGAGTTTCCCTTTTAGAATGCTTGGACAATGAATGTGCTGGTAATAACTTGTTTAAAAATTAATAGAAATGCAAATGATTTCAAGTGTAATGTCACACATTCAAATCTCTGGAACTAATATGTTCAACTGGATCTTATTTTGAAGAGTGCCATGGCACCAAGTAGCATAGCAACAGTCTTCTTTTAAGAAAAGCCTGGTGAATTTGTGCATAAGATGTTCCTTGTGGTCTGTCTTCCAGTCCCTCCTTTATTTTTGTCTCTCTTGGTTTCAGTTATCAGTGATTTTTTTTTTTTTCTTCTCTGTACATATTCTCTGCTTGATTCACTCTTTCCCAGTCTGCCTAATTTTGTTCCTATTTATTCTATCTTTGTTCTTCTTTATAAGTGGTTAGATGAACAGAGCTCAAGGAGACTGGGCAATAGCAGACACTCAATGCACCTACGATGGTATGTCTAAATGCAGGCTGATAGTAGGAGAAGGAGGTGACAAACTACCTTATGTTGTGTTTCCTGTACTTTACCTTACAGGGTTGTTCCTGATTTATGTGTGGAGAGGGCTGTTTTGCTGTGTTCATGTGCAACAAAATTATAAAATTGAGAGAAATTTCTGAGAAGACAGGGAAGGCATAAGAAAAGTGTTGAAGGAGAAGCACTGCTAAATATGACAAAAGCATTGTGGACCTAAACTCTTGAACAGATGAGCAATGATGTTATGGGTAGTGGTACTGACTTGTAACTTGAGGAAGAGACATGAAGGTGCTTGGAATATCTTGGTGTTTCCTAGGATACAAGGCGATGCTCATCTGCACAATGACAATGACCTGTTGGGCAATCTTTGTTCATTCTCACATTTTAACCTTGCCTTTTTATTTTGTACTCCCTTTCTTTTCAGCACTATTGCAGGTTAAACACAAATAAGGTTTTGAAGGGGATTTAATTGATGACCAGCTGCATGCATGACTTACTTCGTTCATTCAGCCTTTTGAGTTTTCTTCCTAATCTGAGGTTTGGTTTGTCTGTGCTCATCCTGCTTCTGTATGCATCCTTAATTACATTGATTCTCAGTTGCTCTCCCAGCATCTGATGGCATCATGTTTTGATGGAATTCTGCTTCATAATTCAGTACTGCAATTAATTGCTAATCTTTGGGTACCTTAAGACAAAACAGCTTTAAATAAATGTGAGCCAGCCATTCTGTGTGATACAGAGTGGTGCAGAAATGTGAAGGTGTGTGAAGCCCCATGCTTGGCCAGTGCCAGGTGAGCACTGTCCTGAACTCTGAGAGACTCTGCAACTCATTTTGTGACACATTTCTACAGTTTTAAAGCATGTTGTAATGTGGCATGCAGCTCATGCTGCTGCAATTTCTATTTCAGCACAATTTTCCATGTTTTCGGCAGTAAGGCCAGCTTGCTGCTCCTCACTTACATGCGTTATACTCTCCAGTTAGTTCTTAAAAATAGGTGATTTCTTCTTGCTCCTAACTGTTATTTTTATAAATTTCGATGAGGATTTAATGGAGCAAAGCAGTTGGTTTCTGGAGAGACATATTTCTAAGGGGTAGAGCCATGTAGTGCATGAATATCATCACTTGATAGGTGTTTGAAAAATAAGTATTTGGAGCTGTTTAACAGTGTTTCACTCTTAGAAAATATACTGGCGGATTCTTTTTGTTATGAGTTCTATATGGAAAATTCTGCTCAGTGGCTATTCAGGGTAATTTGGTGTGAGTAATGTACATGGGGATACATCAGATCAAATGGAAAATCAGAAGTTATTGTCTAAGGTTAATTGAGTATTCAGTGGGTTTTTTAAGTGGCACTGAAAGTATTATTAGATTTTTTTACATATTTTTCCGAAGTTACATGAGCAGTCTGAAAGACATTAGTCTTTTTGATACTTTTTTTATTGACAAAAACAGGAAAAAACTGAAACAAACTTTCAAAATGTTTTATCATCAAATATGTTTGTGCTTTTAAAGAGAATTTGGATAACAATTCTAAACTTTTTATGTACTATTACAAAGACAAATACATCTGTCGCATTCCACATGATTATTAAGCTCTAGGGGTGTTTTTTTAGTTGGATGCTAAATTTTGTCTTAGGTTTAGCAGTAAAAATGTTTTGTAAACAAACAGAAATGCTGGAGGGTGAATTCTTTCTTCTTGGTGCACGCAGGTGTGCCAGGAACACTTATAAGTGGAAGTTACAGGAGTGGGAAGAGAATTTGGCTTATTTTTTTTTAATTTTAACTGTATGTTTAGAAATCAGTCTGTCTTTGTATTATTCCTCCAATACTGTGGTTGGAGGATATCCCAAAGTATGATAATTCTTAGAGTATAACTGCTATTTATGTTACTTAGCTCTGGGAAGACCATAATTTCCAGTAGGTGCCTTAATATACACTTACCTGAACTGGAAGGGTGAGAAATAGAGAAAACTATGATAAAGAACAGGAAATTAACAATATTGCCTTCACATTCTTCATTTTTTCTAATACTTGATACCAGCGTTCCCAGAGCCCTGTTATGTTTCTGTGTTTCATTTAAAATTCCCAGAGCCAGTATGGAGGAGCTAGAAATAACCTTTTGCAGTAATAGAGCAAAAGGAAGAAAAATGCATCTCTAGTGTATTTTTATGTGGGTGTGCAAATGGTGGAAGGAGTTCAAGCCTGCTTGTGTTTTCTCTCAGAAAAATGGTTGATTAAAGCATGCCATGGCAGGGAAACTGTTGGATTCCTGTGGAGTTCAGCTCCCTGGCACTGTCACTCAAGCTCACAAGGTGCTCTTGGAAATATTCCTTCCCAAGCTCCCTACCTTGTAAACTTGGCTGCAGTGATTGCTTCACTTCCCCTTGATCTCCTGCTGCCCCCCTCTTTTCTCTATCTAGGAATTCTTATCAGGCTTGGGGAATAAAGAACTCTGATATATGAGCTTGTGGAGGGTGCACGGTATTTGTCAGCCTTCTCACACAGGATAGATAAAATATGGTGCTGTAATGCTGTTGAGGAAATTGGATGGGCTTTTTGCAGAAATGTGTCTCCAAAGTGATTTCAGTCATCTTCCTTACGATGTTTTATACCATGTAAGCCAGCTGAAGGGAATTCTGTGCAGGATGGAGTGGGACATTAGAGACCAGCCCTTGCCAGCATTACTGTAAATGGGTTGTGTGCTCCAGGCCAAGAACAAGTCTCTTATCAGTAGAACTGATGAATCAATCTGCACATTTATAAATATTAAGGTATAATATAATTAAGAATTATATTATTAATTTTGAGTGCAAGTACACAATTCTTTGAAGCAGTGGCCTGTAGCTGGTGATTTTGAAACTCTTGGAAGGAAGGGTTTTACAATTTGCTGATTTCCATGTCTTTCAGAATAGGCATTTTTCTCAAGGGTAACCTGAGACATAATTACATAATTGTATTTACAACCTAATATCTTTTGCCTGCTGCCTGTTTTCTTATAGCTGATAAGGCAATCTAAAGGCATTAAGATTTTCAGGGTGAACACAAAACACAATTGATGTGATCAAACAAACAGCAGCTTTTCACAGGCTTTCATACCTACTTTTAGTGCATAAGAGTACCTAAAACCCCACAACCTGATGTTCAGGTTATGTTGGACAAAATGCAAGGGAATTGAGGAAATTTGCACTTATTATCCTACCTTTTCCTTAGCCCCCACATAGCACTTGCAATTTTTGGTATATTCATAAATGGTTTTTTGCATTAACCTACTTATTTTGCATATTGTTGTAAGGCTTAATTTGCTTCAGTGCAAAGAATTGGTTGGCTAAGACTTGGTCGGTGGTTTTTAATTTTTTCTGCAAGAATAAATATGTATTTAAGTTCTCCAGCAACAGTGAATGGGGTATTAAATAATTTTTAAGATGATTATAGATCTTAAAGATTTTTGAGAGATTCATGTCACCCTCATGATGAGCTTACTATTTTTGCCATAGTGAAATTACTACACTTTACGTATTTTTTTTGTATATGCTAACTTGACTGATTGAAGAGTTTACATGCAGATAGTGCACTCAATTCATCTCCAAGTAGATTATCCAATAAAGTTAACTTGTAAATAAATTCAAGCTATATGGCAATTTATTACCAGGAGGAAATTTGTCTGGGAGTCACAGCTTAAGTAAAAGCAGGAATGGGAAAAAGCCAGGAATGAATAAGTAATTGATCTAATTACAGAATGTTTTGGGTTGGAAGAGACGTTAAAGATCCACCCAGGTGCAACCCCCCTGCCATGGGAAGGGACACCTTCCATTCATCTGGGTTCCTCAACTTGGTCATGAACACCTTTAGGCATGGAGCATCCATGTCTGGACAAACAGAAACAGAGCCTTACCACTCTAGTAGTGAAGAATTTCTTCCAATTATATATTTTAAACCTATTCCCTTTCAATTTAAAGCCATTCCCACTTGTCCTATTAATACATGCCATTGTAAAAAATTCTTCTCCAGCTTTTTTGTAGGCCCCCTTTAGGTACTGGCAGGCTGCAGTGAGGTCTCCCTGAGTTCTCCAGGCTGAACAACCCCAACTCTCCCAGCCTTTCCTTGTAGGAGAGGTGCTCCAGCCCTCTGATTTTGGTGCTTTGGACTCACTCCAGTAGGTTTGTGTCCTTTGTGGGTTGGGGGCTCCAGAGCTGGATGCAGCATTCCAGGCAATTTTTTTTTTATAAATATTTTATATTTCCTGTGGAATCCTTTTTGTAGAAAGTTTTGGTGAGGATCTGATTCTTGGAAAAGTCCTGACCTGAACAGATACAGAATTAAATCCATGAGCTTTCTACCCTACTGTTGGGAGATCTTTCTGTCTACATACAGAGGTACAAGAGAACAGGAAAAATCCCTGAAGCTGTGGAAATAGATGGAGATTTCTGCATCCTCTGTGATCTCCTGTTTCCAACACAAAAGACAAGTTTCTTCTGCCATATGACAACCTTACAGTGTTGTTTTACAACACTGGGAATATTTTTTTCATGGAGAAGGATTTTTGGACTCCAGAATCAAGAGTTCTGTCCCTCCTTAAAGCAGCATTGGTGCTGTGAGGCTATGCAGTCCAAACCTCTGTTTGAAGCAGATTCAACTAAATCAGGTCAACCTGCAACATGGATCAGTGTGATAAGCAGAGAACTTGAGAGTTAACCCCAGCTTGTTGCTTAAATTTGCAATTTCTCTGAAGATGTTTTTTTCTTTAGTTATTTAGTTTAAATGGTGTTTATCTTTTCCCTTTGCATTGTGTTTTCAAAGCTTATGTTAGTAAATTTAAGGTAAAATTTTCTGTCATTCACTCTTCAAAAATAATTCTGTAACTCTTTGCAACAGGCTAGTCTTGTGCTTGTGTACTGCATACAAAATTTTCTCTAGTCCAAACCAAGGGATTATTGTGTGGTTATCACCTCTAAATGTTATCTGGAAATAGGTTCACCCTCTGTACACCCCAGGGTGTTCAATATTATAATAAAGTTTCTTTTTCTGCCATTAGATATTTCCAAATGCTAAAAGTTTAGCAGCTCCTGGGCTTTTTTCTTCTGGTGTAAAGGTAAATCAGATAAAGGCTATTTTGAGAATATCTGCTAAAAGTAGCAAATTAATCATTTAGCACTGTGCTTAGTTTAGGTTTAAGTTTTTGTGGATTCATTTATTTTGAAAAAATATTTTTGGTAGGTAATGCTGCGTTTCTTCCAAAATTGCTAAATTTTGCTTAATCAGACATTCCATTTGCTGAAAGTGGCTCAAGGTGTCAATGCTGCAAGCCAACTCTATTTTTCTTTTTGTTAAAGTAAATAATGGGCTTTTCCAAATCACAGTAGGAAAATAAATACCAGAGAAACAATGCCTCTCCCTATACTTTAAAAATACACACTCATAATCTGAATATAATTTGACATTATTGGAAATTGCAAAGTTTACCTGTGGGGAATGTTAATGATTCATTAGCTTTCAAATTCTCTGGGAAGGCAGAGGACAATTTGCCTGGAGTCCCTCACACAAGAGGCAGAAATCACAGGTGGTTCTTGACTTCTTCAGTGTCCTCATTGCTGTTCGTAGTGATGCCTTAAGGTGGTAGCTTTTATATTTTTCAAATCCTGTACTGCATCACTGCATTGCTCTAAACCTCATATAGAATGCTAACTGCTGTCTTCACATTTTGGTCAGACAAAAAAAATCCCCCTGGGCCTGAGATCCAAGGACACGCCACAGCCTCCGACCCTGAAAAGTATAATCAAAAGTCAATTCGAGGGAAGTGAGCTGGGGGAATATGACTTCATTACCTGAAGCTGTAATTGGAGAATTAACCCCTGAAATCAAACTTATCTGTCGGAAAAACTCGTGACCACTGTCCATCCTGGATGTGGCCTCTGTGAGGCTTTTACGCTGCCCGAGGTGTAACTCTTGAAGGTCTTTGATAAATAGTAATTTTATTCTCCAACTCTGTCTAGGCTCTGTCCTAGGTAGCCACTCTGAGGCATCAGTAGGGTGTGATCCACTGCAGTGCACTGATTTTACTCAAATATGGTGGTGAATACAATCAGAACACAGCTCACATCAGCTCTCAATGCAGTGTTCATCACTGACTACTACAGCACTTAGAGAGCCAGGGTAGCATCTTCTGTTTCTTCTAGAATTAATCCATATTCTTTCAAGAGTGATCCTTGAAGGCAGGCATTAGAATGCTCCCTTAATTAGCATCTGACTGAAACATTGACAAAAGTCTGGTTTTTGCATTCTTCTTAAAGAGCTGTTTGATGATATGTTTATACAGTCTCTAATTGTAGAATTTGCTCGTGTAAAGCAGCTGTAGAATTTCCCTTGGAAAATCAGATTTGATTAACAGTGACTCAAGGTCTGGCATCAGAAAGCTAAGTAGGATTTACCTTTTCATTAGACAGTAGGAAGAATGTTACAAAGCAGGTTCCCACAGTGCCTGTCCATCCCATCTGGCTATAGCCCTGGTCCTCTTAATCCTTCACTTTGATAAATGCTCAAAGTCACCTGGTCTCTACATGTTTCACTCACAATAATTTATTGCTGGAGAAACCTGTGTTCTTTTAAATCTGCCTGATGCTGCTCTCAGCTCAATTAAAACCAGGAGAAATTACCACAAGGAAAAGAGGAGGCGGTGGGGAAAGGGCTCTTGGCCTGGGAGGGGATCCCTGTTAAAACTCTGGCTGCATTTTGTGCCTGATAGTCGTTATTGACACTCTGTGGGACACAAGTGCAGAACAGATGTGGAAAACTAAATAGTAACTAAACTTATGTCATTAAAAAGGAAGGACTTGGAAATTTCCCTTGGACTTGGAGTTTAAAAAGTGTGTACCTTTGCATATTTGCAGTGCTGTACTCTGACCTCCAGCACCACCTGGGTTTATTTCTTTGTGCTGGGTGAAACCTGGAAAGAAAGCGGGTATTATTTTTAGCTGTAGTTACCTGGTTACTAAAAAGCCATTATGAACTTCCATCAGTGATTTGTTGTTTGTTTGTTTTTTTTTTTTATAGTGCAAGACTAATATTTGCCTGTTGTTGTTCTGTCTGCATTCTGACACAGATTTATTGTGCCTTGGGGCGAGTCACCAACCTGCCCTTTGTTGCTGTTCCTATACTTGTGCAGTAGAAGCAGTGCTCTCATTCCCTAAAATCAGCTTCTTTGGCTAGCCTTTTGAAGTGACATGCAGTAATTGATGCAGGTGTTAATGTGTGTTACAGGGTTGCATACAAATTATGCTGCACCAATGTGTTTCAAATCTGAGCCACTGACCTGTAATGCCATCTAGGAACTTGCAGGTTGGTTTAGTAATGATCTACAATAGAAATGGGAGAAAAAGGCAGACAGGGTTCCCTGCTTTTGTTCAGCTATTGCTATTTTGCTGTATTATTTAAGCTTTCTGTGCACCATAAGAGTGGTGAATGTATTCCCCATACCACAAAGTTTTAATAAAAACTTCTGCATTAAGCCTCATTGTGCCCAAGTCTGTTTAGAAACAGCTCACAATGCATTGCCCCTTATAGGGATACTGGAGAACGTGGCAAAAGGCACAATTGTTACTGAAAATATTAGGGATGTAAATTCTCCTCAGCTATTGGGAGAATCTTGAGTGCCAAGCTGGTTTTGAGAGAGTAACCTCTTCATGGAGATGGGCAGGAATGAAAAGGCTCTCCATCCAGATCTAAAGTCCTTAGCACTTGGTGTTTCTTTGAAATATTGGAGACTCTGATGCATTAATTTCTAGCAAAGTGTGATGGAACTTGAGAGCACATTGAAATAGGCTGTTAGCAGTTAGCCTTTCACTATCTACGTATTATGAATGAGATTCATTCTTATAACTAATTGCAAATGCAAAGTCAGAGTAGGGCAGAGGTATTTAGAAGTGGAATGAGAAGGAAGTGTTAAAAATTTCTGTCATGGGCTAAAATCCCTTGTTTGCATTTCTGGAGTGTTTTAATACAACTCAGAGTAAAACTTCAATATAATCATATAAAAACTATTTGCTTTGCTTTTTCAGCAGCAGAGGGCAAAAGAGCTGTTTTAAATG
This sequence comes from Melozone crissalis, assembly GCF_028551555.1. Taxonomy (NCBI): domain Eukaryota; kingdom Metazoa; phylum Chordata; class Aves; order Passeriformes; family Passerellidae; genus Melozone; species Melozone crissalis. The sequence goes on from NW_026535858.1 coordinate 11,993,087, forward strand.
TTGTTCTTCTCTTGGGAATGATGGGTTGGAAAAAAGGTTGTGGATGGACAGAAACACTTGAAAAGATATGGCCATTGTCCCTAAAGCCCTTATATCTTGTTTTAATTTTGGTCCAACTTTGAGCAACCAAACTAAAACTGCACAAGTAAGGGGCAGCAAGACTGAAAAAGCCTAGGAAAAATGAATTATAGCTCTAGAACAGAAAGGCTTTTACAAATTCCCTCCTGTTGGAGAAGGGCGTAAGAGAACATGTATGGGAAATCCACAGTGGGAAAGAAATGCAAGAAATCTCATCTATTCATAAAAATTGAATTTTGGACATTAGTTACATAACATGACTTTGGAATTCCCTGGCTTAACAGAGGCTGTACTGTGGTGTTTAATTTTTTTGTTTTTTGCTTTTTCTGGAAGAACAGTGACAGGCAGTAGCCAGTAGTCAGCAGCTGGATTTGTTATAATATGCAGACCAAAGCATGTAGAACCCTTAAATCATAGTTTGCCATCTGTTAAAAAATATGGGGTTTTTTAGCAGAAAACTGTGACATGTGATTTCTGTGCTGTGATTCATATGCTGTAAACCATGACTGTAAATTATTTTTTTTTAAACTTGAAATTTGAAAATTTTACTTTGTATGGGTAGTTTGAATGTCCACTAAAATTGTAATAGTGCCAGAAAGGAGGAACATTTTTTGATTGACTGTTGGCCATGAGAAATATTGGATGTGAGTAAATGGGAGAGATAATTCAATGGAATGAAAAATAATTGAAGCAATGATGGTTTTTGGTAATGATTGTGCTTTATTTTATTTTTTTTTTTTTTAGCCTGTGATAGGTTTAGCAATGATTCATCAAGCTAAAATGTGAAAACACCACAAGCTGATCTATTTCTGGGCAGCACAAATCAAAGAGATTCTAAAGCCAAATTTTGGGTGGATTTGCATACTCTCCCAACCCCATGAGTCCAGTGAGATCAGAGTTTAAATCAGGTCAGCATTTGGACTAGTTTCTGGCTAGTTCAGAAGTTAAAGACCAGTCTTATCAGCTGTTATATTAAAGACTGAGTTTTATATGCTTGTGAAAAAGCTGAAAGGGCTTCGTGATTTCTTAGAAGACTCTTGGAGCTGACTGTTGTGAGCCTCTAATTTAAAAGGGTGAAAACCCCTATCCAAAGTTTTCCAAAAGAAATGGCTGTATCCTGAGCCCATGCTTGATAGCACCAACAGGGAAGGTGATTAATGAGTTGGGTTTAGATTGGAGGTCTCACCAGAGTGCTGGGAATTCAACTTCTCAAAGCAACAATCAACATTAGTGAACAATGGAGCAGATGACAGGGTTGTCATCCCAGTGTCAGAACTGAGTGGTGAGTTTGAGGTGAGACGTCTCAGATCTCTTTCTGAGAAATACCAGGTTTTTCAATAAACACCAGTGTGAAATCTTCATGGAAAACAAAGTCCCATTTTTATATAAAAACAACTTGACATTTTTCAGTATACTTTTTAATGAGCATTGCTCTGAGCTATTTTATAATGAAATTTGCTTAAAAGTAGAACAGGCTGGTGATACTTGGCAGAACGACGTGGCATATGGTAAAACAGTTGTGATTTACTGGCAAGCACTCATTTTGGAAAGAGTGGCTTTCAGCACAGTGATCTGTATCTTGATATTCAGGTCTTTAAGGGACAAAAAAAGCCCTGCTGGGAAGTATACATGGGATACTTTGAAAGGTCTTGCAATGTGAGTAGGATAGGAAGCTTTCTATTTCTTTGTTTTACATGTGACCTTTGCCAAGACCTTTATCCTCTTTTTCACCTTTTTTAGAAACATCAAAATGCACTGTAGCTTGAAGGCAAGTGAGCATTTTTAACTCATACAAGATGGGATTTCTAGAGCTGGCAGATCCACTTCATTGTAGCTGTCACATATATTTGTGTTTATTCCTTGTACTTTACAGTATCCTGCTAAAACTACTGATAAAATTATGGGTCCCCAGTTGTGGGTATTGTCCAATTCACATTCACAGTTGTGGGTATTTTCCAATTACAGGTCTTGAGTCTATTTTTGTCTAACGTGAGTTGTGTAAAGAGCCCAACCCAAGCTGAAGTATCTCTAAACTTTTGCAGAAAAAACACAATTACCTCAGTAATGTTAAATGCTATAAATTTCCAAGCATTTGGCAATTAGGAAATGAAATGTTAAATGTCCTTTTTCAGGTTCTGTTCTTCAAGGCTTGCTGTTCTCTGCATATGCAGTCGTAGGTGACAATTCCTGCCAGTAGCCAAAGGAGGATTGTGGTGATGCCACAAAGAGTTCCTCAAAGAAATAATCAGATCTAACTCCTTGTGGTGGTAGGGGTTTTTTAAATGCTGGCATGCTTTAGGAGCTCTTTTGGGTTTTTTTGGTCAGGATTCAGTGTTTTAATAGGACACAGGTTCTTGAAAAAGGATTATATAAAAGCTTTTGGACTTTATTTTTCCCTAAAGGGTATGGTAAAGCTGAAATCCCCCAGCACACTCAGAGGAGAGGTCTGTCACTAGAGGTGCATATTCCAGGTCACCCAGGGAAAGAGTGGAGAAGATTTACAGGCGGAGCTGCAATTACTTTCACAGTTTGGTCAGATGTTAACCCACATTACAGGTCTCTGGCTATGACCCAGACTCATGGGCTCATGAGTTATTAGCCTGGCTTTTTTAAGCTTTTTTTTTTTTAATGAAAGATTCTTGCTCTCATGATTGAAAAAATGCTCTGAAGAATAACTTAGAGGGCAGAGCTTCTGTGAGGCAAATGCCCTTTGAATGAGGGGGCATGGCCACAAGCTGGGTCAATTATCCTGGTCTGCAGGAGAGTGTGGGGCCTGGCAAGAGTCAAGGAGAGAGGAAGAGTCAAGTCTAAATTATCCTCATTTGAACTGGCTGCTTTGGAACTAATTAATGACTCTGGACTAGGACCTTAGCAACAATACAAACCAAGCTTTCTGTGTCACGTTCAGTCCTGCCCTCCCTTTTTCACAAAATGAGGAATAACTTGATCTGAATTTAGTGTTTAGATGTGGTAATACCCTGGGAAATCCTAACTGGCTGATTTGTTTGTTTGCTTTCAGGAACTATCTCATATTGCAGTATACCAAATATGTAATTATTGAGATTTGCTAAATACCCTTACTGCTACAGCCTCTCAAGCTATCTTTAGAATTTAAATTATTTTCTGGGGCTTTTTAAGGAAATAAAACAATTAATAACTTTTCCCCCTACACATGCTCAGTTTTTGTTCTGTTTTGGTTGTGGATGTAGATATATTTATATATGTATTGCTGATCTTTGGGTTGTGGAGATGTAATTGAAGGGTGTCTGCCAAAAACTCAATTAATAGTTGCCTTATTTGGGATTTTTGTCCCGCATGCAGGAAGTGTCCTAATTTTTCTTTTTCCTCTCCAGTGTGAGCAGTGAGAGGGGTTTCCAATTAGTGAAATTTATAGGTTAGTTATGAATCATCTCCTGAAATCAGCTCCATGAATTGAGTCATTAGTACTGGATGTTTTCCATTTGGGTCCTATGAATTTCTGCTTAGTGTTTGGCAGGGATGCTGTGTTTGATGTCCAGATGCAGTTTTTCAGGGTGGGCACATTGTAAACCTTGAATGGAAGGGCTCAGTCAGGATGTGGCTTCCACTGAAATGTCCTGAGCACTGGCTTTTAGGGCTCTGCAATTTGGCAAGGTGATATTTCACCAACAGATAAAGAGATTTATTTTTTTTTTTCTTACCTGTGCAGCAAGTTTTATTGGGCAGAGTTTGAGAGTGATGACATAATTTTATTTTAGGTTCATCTGGCAGTGGACAGTGAGGAAGGTTTGCTCAGCATGCTGTGCATTCTATGAGTAAGAGGTGGTTTCTGTCCAAAAGGATTCCTGGTCTGTAGCAGGTGTCCTGCTCCTGTTACTGACACAGCTAAATGCCAGATCTGGCAGTGGGAGTGCCCAGGCAAAATGAAGTAGTTAATACTATCTTAATAGCACATGATCACTGCTAATTTTTGATTAGTCTGCTTTAATAGGCTAGGAAAAGATTCTAAAAGGTTAGGATTTTGTTTATGTTCTTTTTTTTAGAACAATAATTAGACTTTTCTTGCTTTTGTTGTAAGTTTGATAGTTGTTGCTTCTTTTAACTAGCTATGATTTCCACTGTTTGTTTTTAAAAGAAAGTAATCTTATACATAAAGCCCCTAGAAAATACAGAAAAAAAAATTGGTTTTGAGAGATGATCAACTGTATTGAACTTTAATCATGGCTTTAATACAAGAAGCAACTCCTGAGTTTTCAAATATAAGCATAAAAGCTGAGAATGATGAAACTGAAGTGCACTGTGAATAAGCCATGGGTTCAAGAAAAACTTGTTGTGATCCCTTACTCATAAAAAGCCACACAAAATTGTTTATGCCCCTGGTAATAATTCTCACCTGTAGAACATCACTAAGAATAACTCTAGGTATACCTGACACTGTATTGTGAAAAATAAACCAGCCTGAATCCTGTATTTAGGTGATTTTTATGCATGTTATTTCTGTCCATAGTGGGATGAAATGAATGATGGATGAAAATAACATTATCTGTTTAAGTCCTAGCATTAACTTATTTGTTGCAGAATCATGCAAGTACTGAAGTGTTTTCTTAACAAGATGGTAACTTGCAGCTTATCTTACTGCATAAAATGTAGAAACAGAAAAATGTATTTTAAAGTCAAGCTCCTTGCTGACAGAGACACAAGAATGACCTTTACATAAGAGCTGGGATAACAAGAGTCCTTCCAACAATGTGATGTGAACTCTCAAATGGCCCATTTACAACAATGGTACCAGATTGATGTTGACAGCAGAGGTTTTGCTGTCTTCAGAGTGCGTCTGTGGAGCCTGCCAAGACCCCTTGCTGTTCCTATAAAATGCTTAGGAATGACACAAAGAGCAAGGCAGATGTGCTTGGTGGGTTTCTGTTCAGGATCCTCCTCAAGGAAGTGGTTACTTGTGCAAAATGGAAAAGTTTTGGCAACAGTGATGGAGTGCACTCAAAACTAGAATATCCCGTAGGCTTTGAATTTGGACCACCCTCTGTTCTAGCAATCCTAACAAGTGACTTAATCCTTGGTACAGAGATGAATTGCACCCAAACATTGAACAGGTATTTAAACTTGTGAGTTCTCTCATTAAATGTAAGAGAAGATTTTCTTCTTTCTCTTTCTCAGTCTTAGTTTTCTATTTGTTTGGGTTTTCTTTGTGTTTTGTAATAAGACCCAAACTGAACTGTTGTAACTACTCCAAATGTCACCAGATACTCTCTAGGGAGGTGGAATTGGCATTTTCCCTCATACCTTTCATGAAAGAGTAACCAGAATGAAGTGAGGAGGAGAGGGAATTCATTACTGGGTCACTTTAAAGTCATAAGTGTGTCCATTCTTTGTAGCTGTACTGTGAAATGATAATCATTACTGTGAAATGCATGTTTTATACTTGTACTGTCTTATTTAAGTAAAATATTTAATTTAGAGAATGATAGCCTCATACAAGTATTAAAAATCATTACAATAGCCTATATTAGAATTATGGAATTATTTTTTTTGCAAATGCTGCTGTTTTAGCCAGCATTTTGATGGATGCTTTTGATGCAATATTTGCTCCTGCCTCTGTTCTCCCAAAGCAGGCTTGCACATGACGAGGCAGCTGCTACAGGGAGAGCACTGATATCATTGGCAGTGTGTGTAGCAGAATCAGGATGGGAAATCAAGCTCCAGAAGAGAGCAGGAGGTTGTTCCTTGTGGGGAGGAAAAAGCTGTAGCAGCTGTTTGTGTTTGAAAGTATGAGTTTATAGAGAAAAGCAGCCTTGGACTTGCAGGGAAAAAAATAAATGGCTGAGCTGGAGGGATTGAGGATACATTGCAAATAATTTATGTGAAATATCACTGCTGTTAAGTGGGAAACTTAGTGGAAAATTCAGCATAAATGAACCTGAGGAAAAATTCTAAAGCTTAAAACTAGGTTTTTCTAAGTGATCTGAGACATTACTTAGCCATGCATCTGAAATAAATGGAATCCTGGATACAGAAAGAACCTCTGTGATCCCTCAGCTTTGACCTCTGAACATGAGGCTATATTTATACACTGCACAGAATCTGTATTGTATTTACATGTTTTCAATTTATCTGCCATCAATCTCGGAGTATGAGAGGGGAGTTTTGGGGACAGCATGACAAAAGGATTCTCATCACTTGTTTAACCTTGGTCAAATGCTCTTTTGAGTCCATTTTCTCTAATCTCTGTATTATATGCATGCCCTACACAATGCTTCATGAACTTGGTGATCCTACTGAGTGTCAGGAACTATAAATGTAAAAGAGCTAAGTGGTTAGAAAAGTACATATTTTGATCTGCAGAAGAACAAAATATTCCAGAGAGCCTGTTTTGAAGAGCCAATAGCTTAAGATCTATGCCTTGCTGTCTAATCTTCCTTTCCTGCTGGAACTACTGAGATGTCACTGAAACTGAGGCACTTCAGTGTAATTGCATCATCATTCTCTGCATCCTTAACCAGGATGCTTCTCCTAGCATGGAGAGGAAGCCTATTAAGAGAAGTTCTGATCTTTTATAAAAATAGTGGAGCTTACTGTATGTAGGCTGAAATGTCAAATATTTTTCTAATGCTCTACAAGCTTTCCTTTTTTTTTTATTCTCATGGGTTTGACTTTGAGTTTAATGTACAGTGAAGATGATCCAGTACTGCCTCTTGGTATGTAATCTATTGAGTGAGCCTGAACTGAGCTAGCAAAAGGCATGGAACAGAGCAAAGACTGCAAAAGACCATTGTCTTGCTGTGGCTGTTGTAGCTTTTAGAAAGCTGATATTGAAAGATTCTGTGCTGGCTCTCCTTTTTTTTTTGTGAATGGCTGAGTTTAGATGGGATCTCTGGGGGTTTATAGTGTTCAGCCCCTTTGGTCAGGTGGTCACCTAAAGGTGGTTGCTCAGTTCTGTGTCCTGTTTGGTTTTTTGAGTATGTCTAAGGATAGAGACTTTACAACCTCTCTAGGCTGCTTAGTCACTCTCACAGTGAATGTTTCTTGATGTTCAGAGAGCACGTCCTGTGTTCCAATTTATGTCCATTGCCTCTGGTCCCGTCACTGTCCAAAACTGAAAGGAGCCTGGCTCCATGTTCCTTACAAGTTTTCTTCATATTTATACGTTTGTGTATATATAATAGGTATATAAATATATATATAATTTATATATGTTAAGATCCTCCACAAGCCTTTTCTAGGCTTAAGTCACAGCTGTCTCAGCCTCTCTTTGTGTGAGAAATGTTTTAGTCGCTCAGTTATTTGAATCTCTCAGGTAGCTTTGTATCCCTCTTGCACTGAGGAGTCTAGACCTGAACCTAGACCTGGACACAATTGTTTTTGTTTTGCTGACAAATGTGGACATGACTATTTCATTTACAAAAACTGATGCTGGGTGTTCAGGACAATAAAAGGTGGTGTGAGAGGATCTGCTGACAGAGCAAGTCATTACAATAGAATTTTCTTATTCTCTCTGGTTTAGGAACTTATGAAATAACTAAGTTCACCTGTTGGCATAATCTGCCTGTCCTTGCAAAGTGTGTCCCTCTTGCAAGATGTTGTTTTTGTTTTAATATGTAGGTGTCAACTTTTGCACAGTGAGTACCCATTTATCTCTGCCGTGTGAATCTAAACAAAAAATCACTTGCATTAGAAGTATGCATTTGTTCTTGCTTATAAAGCCTGTGTGTTTTAAGCAAATGTAGTGGTTTAGTACTTGTTGGGTGTTATTCCTTCATTTTTCCAAGTAGCACTGTTAAAGAGAATCTGTAGCTTCAAAGGCTGAAATTGCATATGCATATTTTAAAGGTTGGCATATATGTGTGTAATTGTAGTAAAATTAAACCAAATGGTTTCATTTGAGTGTGCTGGGAAACAAGAATGGCTGAAGAGCTGTGAGTCCTCATTGGGCCTCTGCACTGCCAGTTGGTGTTTGAGCAGTGTTCAAGCTTCAAGGCTGAGCCCCAGTACTCTGTCACTCAAACAGGGAGAGGTGCGTATCAAAAGCTGTGGTGTCCATAGTGAAGTTCACTTTCTACTGTGGCTGAGCAATGCACATGGTGTGCCATTTTTGGTGCTTCTCTTAGAAGATTCCACCCAAAGTTAAATCAAGTTGGGGGACTTAGCAGTGAGTTTTTAGCTTAATTTGCTTTGGGGAGAATTCTTCTTCCAGATTCTGTAAAAGAAACCATATGACTGAGGGAAATAACACTTCTCCCTCACCCTCAGGAAGTTCAGGCCTTGATTGGCCATAAAGCTGTCTGCAACTTTTAGAGGTAAAACATTAATAAACATGTGCTTTGAGATAGTTTTGCTATAACTCTACTCAGACTTGCAATTCTGATTTTTATGTTAGCTGTAAACTTGTAATTATTGCTATTCAACAGACAAAGCACTGCCTTCCTGATTTTGCAGTCTGCACGAAGATGAATAATCACTTCTGAAGGGTAGCCATGTGTCTTGGTTTCAGCTGGCTAGTGCTATTTTTTTTTTTTCCTAGCAGCTGGTATACCACCATGTTTTGGATTTAGGATGAGCATGAGATTGATACCACACTGATGGATTAGTTCTTGTGAAGCAGTCCTTACCTTCAGTCAAAGACTTTGTGGCTTCTCACACCATAACACCAGTGAGTGGTTTGGGGAATGTGAGAAGCTGGTGGGACACAGCTTGGACAGGTGATCTAAATTGGCCAAAGGGATATGAAGGGGGATAGTTCATAGTATGTGGTGTCATGTTGAGCCTATAAGCTAGGGGGAGAACTTGCCAGGTGTTGGGATCTCTTGCTGGTCAGAGTGACCCCAAGAAGAGTTCAAAAATCTCTTTTCCCAGCCTGGCATTTGAAGGAGTCAGGGCTCTTCATTTCTCACTCTCAAGGTTGCTTATTGTATCTTATCTATAAAAACTTTTCTCCTGCCCTGCCCAGGTCCATCCAGCAGGACAGTTCCAGGCACTCTGCCTGTCCCTGGGGTGGTGTTATGTCTTTATACTAAAAACTATGTGTACAATGTTTACAATTACTTTCCAATGCCTATCACCTATGTTACCCAGTGAGCTTCTACTCCAAACCAATCTGTAAGTGCCAACATCACAGCAGAAGATGGAGGCCAAGAAGAAGGAGAAAGGCTGGACACTAACACACCCCCCTCCTCCATCTTGCCTCCTGAACCCTCATTCCAGAAACTCCAAAATCTACTTTTCCACCCCATGATAACTTCACTATCATTCTACTTGAACTGTTGTGGCTTGCTGATCTTCATACAAGATTGGTAATTTGCTCCACGGGTCATAGTGAAAACACAGGGGCATTCTGGGCTCTGTGCCAGGGTCTCTGAGCCCCCTGGCAGGGGTCTGGGCTGCTCAGGACAGCCAGAGGGATGTCCTGGGTCCTGACAGCCAGGAGCTTCTGCTGGGGGGGGGAACAGGCTGGGCATCAGCCTGTGGGTGGTGAGCAATTGCATTGTGCATCACTTTTTGTATATTCTAATTATTTTATTGTTACTATAATTTTTGCCTTTTTTTTTTTTTTTTTTTTAGTCCCATTAAATTGTCTTCATCTGAAACCTCAGATTTTATTCTTCACCCCCCAATTCATCCCTGTAATGAGGTAGAGAGGGAGTGAGGTGTTTAATTGCCTGCTGGGCTATACCATGACACTGTGCTAGGAGGAGATGCTAGATTTTTGTGTGTGTCTTCAAGGGAAGATGTTAAAATCCTCTGTCAAATATTTTTGATGAGGAAAGGGAAAAGAAGTAAAAATCTCCTGAGAATGGTAGCATCTGGTCTTTGAATATGGTGAAACAAAGCACTGAAGTAATAGAAAGCCTTGAAAAAGAAACATGAGAGGCCCACAGCAGAAATAGTAGTGGACCCTATATTAGGTCAGAGCAGCTATAATGAAAAGGCAGTCTGTAAAAAAATTGAGACTTGTTTTGCTGGAGAAGATGATACTAATCTTTATCATGACTTCAGTTATAAAATAAAGCAAATTTAATGCTTTTCAGAAATTGCTGTATCATCCCTAAGTGCCATAATAGATGGGAAAGATGTTACATGTGATTTTCCTACAGGTTTTGAGAGAGATTCTGATTTGGAAGACCTAATCCAACATCCAAAATAATTTAGCTTTCACTAAATGATTTTTTTTTTTTCGAATAGGAGATCTTAACTGTAGGGTTCTCCCCAAGACACTGGGTGATTATGTGACAGAAGCATTATATCCAGGCTGGATGATACTCACGATGTAAGAAACTTGTCTACTCTCTGTACCAAGGAATCTTTCTGTATCAACATATTTGTTACACAATTATTTGGGTGACTTGAGTGCACTAATGATTTAATTGAGCAATTTGAAATTGTTTTTTTGAGTGTAACTTGGTGCAAATTTAAATGTCTCCTTTTGAATATTAGCCTTTGCTTCATTCTCTCTGCTTATGGAGTAAGATATATTTTTTCCAATGAAATATTTTAAATACTTGGTACTCATACTCATAGAAGGCACTTGTTCATAGCTCATTTATTTTATGTATTCTATCATGGATGACTTAGAGCTTTTGTTCTTTGAGTAGGTTGGCCCTTATAATTGAGGTAGCTGGAGGTTGTGAAGAGGTAGCTTTACTGTGTTTCCCAAGAGAGCAACAAATAGTTTTTATTAAAAGCAACAAACTTAAATACTATATCTTTAAATCCATGCCAAATGAACTTATAATGGAATTATAATTTAAATAATTTAAATGTAATTAAGCCTTTGACTCAAAAGTAGTCAATGAGCACAAATATTTTTGTTCTTAAAAAAACTTGAAGTTGAATGAAGTTATGTTTGCAATGTGGGGTGAGAGCTGGTCCAGAGGAGGCCACACAAATGGCCAGAGGACTGGAACTCCTCTCCTGTGAAGAAAGTTGGAATTGTTCAGCCTGGGGAAGAGAAAGCTTGGGGAAGAGACCTTATTGTGGCCTTTCAATGTATATAAAAGTGACTAATGGGAGAGATTGAGAGACTTTATTGCCACGGTTTATCGAGACAGGATAAGATGTTATGGTTTTAAAACAAGCAGATTTATTTTGTTCATGAGGAAGAAGTTTTTTATAAGTGTGGTGAAATATTGGCACAGGATATCCAGAGGTGTTGTGGATGTTGCATTATTTGAGGTGTGCAGGATCAGGTTGGATAGGGCTTTGAGCAACTTGGTCCAGTGAAAGAGATGTCCCTGCCTGTGGACAGGGCTGTATCTTTAAAGATTCCTTCCAACCCAAAGCATTGTATGATATTTAGAAAGAATTTAAGCAGCAGATTGGTGTCTTGTTGCCCACCACTGCTGCAGTTTGTCTGTTCTCCCCCTCCCACTTCCTCTTAGCACTGCTAGACATCATCCCTATGCTGACATTGTTCCCGTATTTCCCAAGCTGCCAGTGGACGTTGCGCTGAGCATTTGGTACTTGGTTTGATTTTTACATGCAAAATCACCTTTTCAATAAGGCTTGGTAGTAGCTGTCTTTATACAGCCTCATTAAAATGGCAAGCTGCTTTTAAATGCTTATGTTTTCTTGTGTTAAAATTACATATTTGTGATGCCTTCATGGAAATTTACCCAACTCTGAGTATTAAGCTAGAAAGATATTGTCTAAGAAAATGGACACCAGAAAACCTTTTTCTCTAAATGAAGGATCATAGGTTACCTGTTTTTCAGGTTGGAAAGGGCCTAATCACATAGGTAAGGGCAAAACCAAATAGTTTTAGAAGCAGAATTGAAATGATCAGTACTGTGATGGACAGTGATCTGTGTTGCTCATTATTTCTCAGAAATGACATTATTTTTCTTGAAACTGTATGGCTTTTGATTTAAGGGTGTTTTTAGAGGCAAAGTCTTTTAAAACAGCTTGTTAATCTGAGACTGAGCATGTCTCTCTCCTTTCTTCCCTTCTTGGCGCTTGCAGAGTGCTTCTTTGTTTGAAGTTCTCACAAGAAGATCATGTCAATGGGTGGAGAAAGGGGAAGGATTTTCTTCAGTGTGCTGGGTTTGCACTCACATCTGCAAAAATTGCAGTTGGCTTGGAGACCAGCAACTGGCAGAAGGGCACAAAATTACAAAATTGATCTGCCTTATGCAGCAGATCAATTTGTGCTGCTGGAAGATTCATTTCTCTCGGGTCAGTTCTAAGTTTTCATGTTGATTTGAGCAGCTTTGTGCCTTTGCATCCTTTTATGGCTGCTTGCTTTGTGTGAAGCCTCTTTGCTGTCTCTTGGCACGATTGCATGTCAGGCTGGAGCGTAGCAGGGGGATGCTCTAACTAGTCACAATTGAGACACCTCAGGTATTCCAGAGCTTCCAGCCATGACAGAATGGATCTCTGCATGATTAATTTGCTCCTACCCTCACAAGCTTTGTCAGGCTGCAGTCAGACTCGTCACAGAGATGATTCATTTCTTCCTCCTGTGGAATCTGGGGCTTAGGATACGTCTCTGCTCTAGTAAGATGGGTTGTGGTAATAAAAGCAAGAAGGATGCAAAATGGAAAGGCTAAATTTGAGGAGATGACCTGCTCTGGAGGTGGAATGATGCATCTGTCTGAAAGTTGGTGGTGAGAGAGAGAAAAGGAGTGGTGCAGTGTGGGGCACCACTGGGTTACCCTGGCTGCTGTGAGACCCACAGAGTGGGGCTTGGGGTGCAGAGCACAGAGTTCTTGGTCCCTTACTCTTCAGGAAACTTCTGAAACCAAAGTGTCTCATCTTAAATATCTGTATATTATTTAAAAGCATTGTCACTTTACAAACAGCTGCTTAGACTGGGAAAAGTGAATGTGGCTTCTCTTCCATCTTTAGAGATGCATAATAATCAATTTCCAAATTTAATTGTCGGATTGCTGTTTAGCTTTTCTTGCAAGAAATTATAGAAAGAAAAAATTCAGCGTGTTTAATGTTCCACAAAATCTGTCAAAGTTATGAATTCTGGATAGTCCATGAAACCCTCAAGCCAAAATTTAGACTTTTAATTTAGGCATTATGTAAATATTTATATTTAGTTTGGTCATGTGCTTGTGTATATCTGAAGGAAATTATTTTTGTACTCACTATTTAATTCACTAACCAATAGAGGTTTGAGAATATGTGCACTGAGCAAACAAAAATAAGTAATAAATTCTAGTTTCCATAGATATTTGATTTTTGGGAGCTACACTCTAAAATATTTCTGTTAATTATTTTTAACATAAGGTATGAAACCATCTGTCTGCTTTTGATTGAGATTTGTTTTTAAAACCACAAGCATTAGAATTTTTTTTGTTTTGTTTAAAACTGAAAAAATCCCTTGAAAAGCTGTACCCTTTGCAATTGTGATTTGACAATTAGTGTCGTGTGGCTGGGCATCTGCTTCCTAAATCAGTCCCACTAAGGGCATTGGGAGGGCTATTTCCTACAGCTCTCAAAGAGGCTGGATGCCAGAATGTGGTGTTGATCTAAGTCTTTTTAAAGATGTTTCTCTGTATTCCTTCACTTTCTATATATAAAATGCTATTTCTGTGGAGCAGCTCCTGTCATTGCAGGCAAAAGACAATTTAAGTCATGCAGTCTGCACAGACTTGTTCCTTTCTGATGTTTTTTGTTGAAGGGGGGAAAGTATGTGTTCATAGAAAGCTGCCCAGTTGCTTGTTTCCCAAATTCAGGAATTTACCAGCTGTGAGCAGGATAAAAACACATCAACATCGCATCTTCCCAGAAAAAAAAAAAAATTCCTCATTACTAAAAAGTGTTATTGCATTAAAGCACTACAGAATAACTTACAGAAATTGTTGTAGGCTACCAGTATTCACACAAAACATGCCTAAAGCTTTTGTTATAATAAAGGTAATAAGCAACAGAACTTGAATTTGCTGGGGCAACATGTTCTGTATTACTCATTTTTTTATCTTTTTAGGTTATGTGAAAGTCAGGTCTGGATTTCTAGAAATATTAGTGCTTTGTCTTAAAATAAGATTAGCAGCCAGAATGAATATCAAGGCATTTGGTTGGTAGGTTTATCATGTAGCTGCTGGAAGTTTTCTTTCATTAAAGACTGGCTGTCCTCTGCCATGTTTTTAAATGATATGTTGGCTAACAACAGAAAATTGTGTGGTTGATGGATTCTTATGTTCCCTCACACTTTTATTTTTGGCAGTAAATTACCAGAGAAGGGCCTTGACTTAATTCCTGATGCATAGCTGCTGTGAGATTGGAGTGTATTGATGTGTTATTTTTAATGAGTTGGCAATGATTTTGTCAATACGACGTTTTAGCTTCAAAATAGAACAATATTTTTAAAATAATGGAATTCCTTTCATGTTTTTCCATTATCAGAATGTATTTATTTCAAGGAAACCATAATCAAGACTTTCTGTGATAAAGCATTAATGTAAGGAAAAAGGGAAAGGCAAGACTGAAGGGGGAGAAGCCCAGAGCAGTTGCCTTGTGTTCTGTGTTCTCTATGAATTCTGGCTGAATAATTCAGAGTATTAAAAGTTAATATCTCTTAGTGAGTGCTTTCATGAGACTCAGGCTGTGAGGTTTCAGTGTTTCTGGCTCCATCCTTCCTGGTTTCCCTTGATTTCACTTGATATTTCCAAATAGTAAACATTAGAACTCACAGGAGAATATTGGGTCGAGGATTTCAGAGTTGTTGGTTGAAGTTTTCAAGAAGGTGTTACTTCTTTCTTCTCAAACAATGCAGGTTTCAGTTGCAACTTCATGCCCATTTGATTCTAATTCCATGAAAAATCAAATTGATGACAGAAATAATTAGCAACTAATGGTAGCCACAGTGATTTATTATTTTTTGTAGCAGCTGCCTGGCACTTGGCTGTTCTGTCAGTCGAATGCAATCAGGGTAAAAATAATTTTAGGATGATAATCAGATTTAAGGTTTATGCAAGGCAACATCATTTTGGGAAGCTTCCTTGTCTTCTCTGTCAGCCCTCTTTGTTCCAGTGGCGTGCAACAAAGGATGTACCAGAACATCAGCGATGTACAGAAAGCATGAAGGGGAGGAGGTGGCAACCCGAAATTCACATCAAGTACTCAGAAAAATGAGCTTTTTCTCTTTGTTATGAAGTCTGATTTCCACAAGTGCCTTATTTCCTGTGCTTGCTTTTCTTAATAGACACGTCCTATTCTGTTCTGCCAAAGATGCCTGCAAATAGGCAAAAGTTACTCAGTGGTGAAGGATATTTTAAATATAGAAAGAAAGCATTGCTTTTGCTTTTTCCTTCTCATCCCTGTGTGATGAAAAGATGTGGGCTTGACAAAAATGTTTGCTAAGACAGTTATTTAAGGCTAAGCAGATGATAATCCTCTGCATAATACCTTGAGTTGGTTACAGCAGTAGTGCTGATTGTAGAACCCCCTGACTGATTGACTGGCAAGGAGCTAGACTAAATAATGTGTATTGTTCAGTGGTCATATGAAAGGCTATATGGTAAAGATGAATTTCTTAAATTTTTGGAAGGATTTTGTTGAGAGTTTCACTCTGAGGAATCAGCCCAGTCTCTCTGAATGAAAGCAGAAATCAGGCGCTTCAACAGAAACTCCTCTTAAAGACATGTAGGAGACATGGCATGAACTGGGGGGGCAAAGGAGCTTATGCAAAATTCACTTTTAACAAATGTAAGGAGGCAATAACTTGGTTCAGCAGGAGAAGATTTAGGCATAGATTTTGAAAGAAGGAAGTTGCACAGTGCCTCTAATGGATAGTCTTTATGGCCATGAGCTGCTGTGGTGGGCCTTTCCCAGCTCAGAAGATAACTGCTACACAGTGGGGGCTGTGAGGTTTTATAGGTAATTCAATAAATACTTGGGAAATGGTGGTTTCTAGCATCTGCTGCAGTTTGCAATGTAAGCAGTGTTTTGTGTTACCAAAACTCAACACCAGTTTCCATCTTCCTGTGGGAGGAGCAAGAATCTCTTTTCAAGTGGGAGGAGTTCAAGCAGATAAAACCTATTCATTTATACGTTTTTGTAAAGAGAAGTCTGAATATACTATAAGGATAATAAAATAGGTGCAGACATGGCTGATTGCCCTTGAGCTGACTGCTAATGAGGCATGCTGGCACAGGCACCTCGGGTGAAAGCTGAGCATTCAGAATTGTCACTGAAATACCTGGAATGAGTTCTGAAGGCTTCAATCACCTGGAAATCAGTCTGTTTTCTTTCATAGCTGGTTCTTTGAAGTCATTACTGAGGTAAAATATTTTATAGCCTTGCAGTAAATGTGTTTTGATTTTACTTTTATATATACTTGTTTTATTTACTTTTTAAGCAGATATGACTGTTTACAAATAAAGTTTAAGTTATCTCTTTTTTGTGCTAATCTTATTTTTTTTAATTATAAAACATGCAAAGGCATACAGAGGTTCAGGAAGGTGAATATTAATGAAAGCTTTTTAAGAACATGAAATATGTAGTAATTTTTCTCAGATACTCACTGGCAGGGAAGAATCGCTGATATCCAATTTTTTAACACTCATTGTTGTATCAGTTGCATACAGTTGTAGAGTAATTACAACTTAAGAGCTTTGAGAGATGAGTGCATCAATTTTCTTTGCTGGAAAAATTAGCTCTTAACTGAATTGTGAAGAATACTTGTAATGCTGGCAAATTGGGCTAAGGAAGTTGTGCTTGTATGTAAGTTGTTCCTCTATGAGTTTCCTTAGTTTCAGTTGCGGTTTTTCCACTGATTTCAGAGCAGCCATTCCTGGTGGGTTTTTTTGTTTTTTGGGTTTTTTTTTTTTACTTCTGTAAGTCATGCCCTAAAGAAATCTTTCACGGGGCAAGGAGGACTTGGCAGAAAATATATTTTAGAATGCTGCAGAGTGGATGCAGTTGAATCAAGAGGTAATATTATGGAAGATAAGGAGCTTTTTGTTTTTTGTTTTTTTTTTACATATGCAATAGCTATCATTTGCATTGACAGCATGTTGGGGAATAGGTTCTTTTAGTTCATGTTACTCTAGGGAACCATTTTCCCTCTCTTGCTCAGTGTGTTTAGAACACTGAAAATAATAAAGACTGCCTTCACCTGACCTGACTCAGACTGTAAATTACTGGTTGCTTTGAAAGATATTCCCACATCCAATGCATTGTTGGCTTAACAGATACCAAGACTACAAATGAAGCAAAGCTCTCTTTTTCCTGTTTTTTTTTAACATAGAGTAGAAATACATCAAAATGTATTGCCAAAATACATCAAAACTCTTGCCAAAGAGCAAGAGTTCTTGAGGTGATGATTGCTAATGTGTCAGTGGATGGGGAAATGGGAAAATGGGGTCAGATGCATTTCATATCCTGTTTTTTTCTCCAAAGATGTGATTCCCTTAGTTTCTACTGTTGATGACTTTACTGTTAGCCAGTGAATGCAGTTTTCCAGTATTTTGCTTTTCACCTTAAACATAGATTTAATTTTTCATGTGGCTCCTGAACTGAACTTAAGGGGTTTCAAATTCATATTTTATTAAAAGTGATGAGAAATAAAGTTGACAATAAATATAACTGGAGAGTTATTAATCCTTGCCAAAGAGCAAGAGTTCCACACTTTTGCAACTGTTTTCCCTCACTTGTTATAATGGACTTCAGAATAGTGTGGCCACTTGCAGACCTTTCTGCAGGGATAGCCAAGCCTTTGCCAAGGTCTTCTGAGTGCAGATACTAATGAATGATAATAAATTTAATATACAAGTTTTTTTTCTAATCTGACTGCTGTTTCCCTTCAAATCCTACTCTAAATTAGAAAACTTGCTTATATTTCTGCCTGTAATCTGCAAGGTCCACTAGAATTGAGAACAATTTTTTTTCAATATGTCTAAACCATTGCAGATAAATTAGATAAGCTTGATTGAAAATAAGTCTAGAATGAAATTGAAATATTCTGTTCTTTCAAAGATGGGTCTGGTGTGCAGTGTTGTGGAGTTTTTTGGGTATGCAGGATGGGTAATGTAACCATTGCTGTGAACTACCTTTAAACCATATTTGAAGTAGTTCAATCTATTAGGAAACAGGAAAAAAAAGAAGTATATAAATAAAAACTATCAGAATTGAGAAAGCACAGAGGCTAGAATGGTGTTTTCCAGTAAGCAACATAAATTGAACACCAGGCAACACAGTTTTGAAGCAGTGGGATGTCAAAAAGATATGGTTGTAGGAGCACTGTTCTGGAACTAGCTAATTATTGATAGTTCTATTTGAATATTAGTGTTTTCTTCAGTCACTTTGACTACTGCAAGAAGTGTGATGCTGGCTTTGGGTGTACTTTATGCTGCTGCTGTTGCTCTCTGAACTGATATCAGTGTACTGGGCCTACATCTTAGCTGAGAATAACTATCTGAGTTCTTGCCACAAATTTTTTCTTTTTGATGGGAACCTGAGATGGTTTTTGTTTATTTTTTACTGACACTGTTCACTGTAAGTTGTACAGTTTAACTTCTTCAGAGAGAAGGACTGCTTTTCTCTTCTTACATGGACAGACTGAAACCAAGAGAGAACCTGAGCAGGTTATCTTCAATCTTCTCTTATACCATCCTGTTGTGGGACCCTACTGATAACTTGAGTGTTGATGTGCATTTGATAGTTTTGTTGTTTTTCTTCTCTTGTTCTGCACTTTTGAACACTGTAATTATTTTGATGCTCCAGCAGGGTGCCTCTGTTGGGAAAGTGAGAAATAAGGAAAAAGAAAATATTCTCAACAGACTTCTGAGAGGGAGAGGGCCAATGGTTGGCTGGATGTTGCAGCTGATATCTGTCAAAAAGTCTTTGCTGGAGTTAATGAAAAGGAAAACAGGAAATAGAAGCAGTGTAGATTGATATTTCTCAATGTCTTTTGGATTTCTGTAGTTTAGATTTCAGAAAAAAACATCATCTGATACACAATAAAATGGGCTCTGGGCTGAAGTCTTTTTCTTCTTGCAGAGAAGTAGGAAAGGGCATTTTAAAAGCAGGCAGAAAAAGGGATTGTGCTGCTGTTTGATAGCATGAATATAGAAGCAAGAAGAAATATTTCTGTGAAAATGACACTTCTGATGTTTCAAATGTTTTGATGATTTTGTATAGGAAGAGCTGCTATTCATTTTGTGCAGCTTTTATTCCTGTAACATGAGCCATCTGTCTTATTTTACCTCTATATTTATATATTCACTGCAAAATTCTGTGTTGGAGTTTTCTTAAATCCATTGTTTAAGAACAAAACAGAGCAGAACTATTTACTTCTTATAGTATTTACATACTTCACGTGTCATAACCTGCACAGCATTTCTCTGTGCCAGTTCCAGTGTTTATGTCCTAGGAATAATAATGGTGATGCCTCACTGGAAATGCAAGACAATTAGGGTTTGTTCCAAGATGTCTCTGGAAATAGATCAGAGCTGTACTTGCAGGTATGGTCTATGGCATCATTTTGGTAAAAAATATCTTACTTTTCTGGTAGAAATGTTTGGAGAGATTTAAATAAAGCTGTGCTGCTTACTCAGAAAGCAATGATGACCTTTTTTATTAAATCATTAAGGAAAAGAATTTGTCCTACAAAAGTGGTGATGAGAACATGAAGGAAGAAGACACCAAAGGTTTCCTTTTTTTGAAGTTCTTCTCTACACAATGGGAAAACAGCTATAACCAAAAAGACCCAAACCATGTCAGTGTTTATGGGGGGGGGGGGGGGGAGGGAATAAATATTTAGTTGTTACATGTCAGAAATGAATTTGAAATGTAGATAAAGATAAGACTTTATCTACATAAGGCTTCTCATTCTCTCTACAGTAGAGAGTGAGAAGCCTTCCCTCTTTAAGGAAGTTTTGCATTTTGGCAGTTTCAACCTGACTTTCAGACTAATAAATATCTGGAGTTCCTTGGAGAGATGAATTCATTGCTGAAGTCAGTCACTATCTGGATGAAGTTGTTTTCATTCTTTTTTTCTTCCCCTAGACCAACTGAGTTTGGTTTAGGGAGTAACATCTTGGCAAGGTGGCAAAATATGAATAATTGGGTCTTTTCCTACCCAGATGTAGCAAAGATGCCACAACATTTCAGGACTAGATGAGCTTGTTGTAATTAAAACTGTATTTCTCAGAATCATGATTTAAAAATCCTGTCAAACAGCGCTGTTAATGTATTTATCAAAGTAAGACTGTGAGGACAAGATAACTCCCTTATTTTCCTCCTGGAAATAAAATAGGTGAGACAGAACCATCTAAAGAAGTCCGGTGGTGCCTGCTACTGTGCAGCTTCACCAGCCCTGTGCTGAAGGTGCAGTTTCTTCTGAATTTAACCAGTTGGAGTTCAAGCAGCCTTCAGCTGAATTTTTAAAGAAGTTATCTTGTAAACAGGAGCAGTCTCCTGGTGGATCCCGAATTACCATGTGAAAAACAGTGATTGTCCAAAAAACTTTTGCAGTTGAGCAGTTGCATTTACAGTCTTGCTGGAGTTTAGTAAAATTAGAGCTGAACTAAATGGATTAAAAGGTATAACCCTCCACACACACCCACACATCAAACTAAACAAATAAATAGCAAAGATAAGAACATCTTTCAGCCAAGGATTTTCAAAGAAATAACATCACTTCCCAGGACATTAAATTAAGAATGGTCTGCAGCTTCCTCTAATTTACTGCCCAAAGCCCATGTGACTCTTAAGTGGTGACTTAGTTCACTACCAAACCACCAGACCTTAGTAGAAAAAAAAAGGATTAAAAAAAAAAAAAAAGCATAAGCATGTGGAACAGGGAGTCAAAAATGCAGGCACATATTACACATGCACTGCGAAGACGTAAAATGTCTGATTCTGGAAATACAGAAGTAAAATTAAACCTAATATGTGTAAAACACAACTAGAATTTGTTGCAGAGTGAGACCAGTAGAGAGTTACTAGACAAGCTGCTGGAGAACATCAGCGAAATTTCAGACAGTTTTGGAAATCTGAACATGAAATCATAATATCCAATCTAGGACAGAAATTTAAGGCTTTGATACTTGGGAATCAAGCTGTCTTTTATTGGGTTTTTTTTGAAAGGCCTTGGATTATTGTAGATATGTTTTCTACCTTTGTTTTCTGATGCTGTTCTCTGCTTAAACTGCATTTTGCTTTTTGATTTGGGTTGGCCTGAAATGCTCTGAAGTACTCAAGCAAATATTCAAAAATACTGCAAATTCTGTTTCACTGTGATGCTTTGAGATTTTAACTTTTATGTTTTTCAAATCCTACACTGCATTAGTGCATAACTCTAAACTCCATATAAAGTGTAGTTAACTGTCTTCAGATTTTGGTTAGACGAAACAATCCCTCTGGGCCTGTGATCCAAGGACACCTTATAGTTTCATGCCCTAAAAAATATAAATTAAAGTGAATTGGGGAGGAGCAAAATGGGGAATTATGACTTCATTGCGTTCACTACCATAATCAGAGGATTTAATGGCTGATATGTAAATAGCCCACATTTATCTGTCTGAAAGGCTCCTGACCATTGTCCAGTTTAGCTGTAGCCCCTTGGGAAGACTCTCTGCTCTTAATGCACTTCAAAGCCCTTCCTTAGATATATCTGCTTTTATCCTTCTAACTTTGGTCCTTGTTTCTAGGTAAACCCAAGTTAGGCATTAATTCCAGTGCTAATAGCCTTTTAAAAAGTGGGGATTTAAAGGCTGAAATGCATTTCTTACAAGTATATATATCTTGCAACTGTTTACAACAGCTGACTCTACACCAGAACTGTGATTTTGCAGAAATTTAGAAGCTGCTAAATGTTTATGTACTGCATGTGTCTATGCACAGGCATGACCATTCACTGTACATTTATGCACCTTGGTGCATAATGTTTCATTTTGGTTAAAATTATTGTTTCATTGCCTCAATGCTTGTTTACTGACAGTGTAAATGATGATCGACTGTATTGAATTAATTGTTTCTTTATCTGAATAAAGTCTGTTTGAAACAACATAAAACTGATTTTCGTACTTAAAACCCCTGACAAAATACACAGTTTTCTTCAGGGAAATAATGAACTAGAACAGTTCTTAAAAAATGACCATAGGGGCATGTTATACTCAAAAAATAGTTATTTTCTGAAAATGGTCTTTCAGTCTAAGTTTCAGTGAACAATCTGTCTCAGAGTGAACTTTTCTGGTTATTTCAGTGCTGTTTTTCTTAAAACACTTTATTATGTATTATATAGCCATGGAGGTATATTCTTCCGGAAAACAAGATATTTGTAAAACCTATCTATCATCTTAAAATTATGTCAGAAACAGACATGATGCGTTTGTGGGAGATTGTGCATGCAAATTTTGGCACTGTGGGTATAACTACAGATGCAGGTGAGTGTGTGTATATATATTGCTGGGAAGAAATGAACAGATAAATGAGTAGGGCACTGAAGCTTCCATGGGATGGATGGGTTTCTGTTTCACTACCATTTTGAACTTCTATTTTATTTTTTTTAAGATTATAATTTTGTTTTATTTTTCTTATTTTTACTATTAAACTACTCCTGTGTCTGATTTTGGTAGTATGACAAACTGTTAGTAAAAATGAAGAATATACAAATAGGGTTTCTACAACCTTATATAGCAGAGAGGATAAGGTGTTCTATATCAGAAAGATCCTTTCTTCAACTCTTCATGTAATAAATGTTTTGAAATGAGCCAACTCCTTATCCTAATTGGGTGGAAATGTGAGTGTGTTTCAGGAATTTGGATAATTATCTCCTTTAGAGTTTCACAATGAAGATTTTATAAATGGAAAAAATTAAAAGTTGCTTTGGTGAAATTAAACTTCCATTTGCTGGGCTGGTAGACCTGAAACCACCCCTGAGTGTGTCTCACTAAGTTGCTCCTGTCAGAGGAGTCAATTTTCTTCCCCACTAGTGTTCCAATAATCTTCCTATGCATCTGCTTCTAGTGAGTATTTTTGACAGATGGGGAGAGAAATGCCATTTTCCCCTGCATAATGTGATGTGCAGTATTGCACACAGACCTTTAAATTGTCTGTAAAGATTTATCTCTGATCACTGCAGTTAAATATCACCTTATTTACAATTAAATGAAAAACTCTATTTGTCGGGCTCTTCCAGACAAGTATTTTAAATGTCAAAAATCAGTTGTTTGCTTCAGATTCTAGTTATTTGATTTAGTATCTCAGTGTTTGCAGGGGGTATGGAGGACACAGATGATAATGTGAAAAAATGAAGCAATGTTCAAGTCCTGAAAGGTGCTGAGAACTTCTCCTAAAAGCCAGAGGAATGGATGGCACTTAGAGGAATACTTTTTAAATTGAATAAAATCTAAAATAAATTTTAAATTTCCAAAACCCAACAATAAAAACCTTCAAAACCAATGTTTTATGACACTTTGGAACTAATTTTGTTCTCTGTTTAGTTACATATTGTAACACAGGAAATACTAGCAGGACCTTATGTATTGCAGCATGTAATGGCTTATAATAATCTTAGTAGTCATGAATTGAGTAAATAAAGGAGAAATCTTGTTTAAATAGTGCTTTTCTGAGCTATTGGGTGACAAACTGAATTGTGCTCTTTGTTTACACAGCACAAACATAAAATTCACTATTGTTGCAAGCATATAATTTTTTTCCCAGAATGGCGGGACTTGAGCTTTTTGCCCTTGCTTTCAATGTTTTTATTGATTTGAAAGTGAGGAAAAATAATTTTGCAATTAAATTTTCATGAATTGGTGAGGAGACTGATTCAAATTAAAAGCCTAATAAGGAAGATTTTTGATATTAGCTGCCTAGACCCAAGATAAGAATTTATTTTTATAATATTTCTACCTTGAAAATAGGTTTTCCCATCTATGTATTTTGTAGCTTTTATAATGGTGCTCTGTTTATCTTGAAACTTACAGTGCAGGAGCTCTTCAATCTGCTTTTATTCGTTAATGCTTTGTTACCTGGTAAGGATTCCAGCAAAGAGCTGGTAGTAGACTTGAGTATGTGAAAGTAAATAATGTAATTGGCTTTAAAAGAGCATAATAACATTATTGATTAGGCATTATTGAGGTCATAGCAGTCAACAGATGAAAATTATATACTGGGAATAAAATGTTCACTTTTAAAGGAGCTTGCACATGATTTTGCTTGATTCACACTGCTGTACACTTGTCTCTTCTACTTGGGAATAGTCAGCAAAAGTCCCTCCTGAGGGCAGGAGTGCCAATGCAAGGACCTCCAGAGTGTTGTCTCAGTAAAGATATGTGATTATATATATGCATATCTATATATATGAATCACCTTTTTGTTATAACTTCCTAAATGAAGGTGCAGGGGTTTGTTGAATGTCTCTGAGCTTGCAGATTATTAGCAACAAAATGGGGAAAAGGACTTTTGGGAGAAAGCTGTGACATTGCTTGTCACCTGGTCATGCTTTTCCTGCCTGTTCCTACTTCTCTAAGTACAAAACACTTTGTCAAGCCCCTGCAGAAATGTGGGATTCAAGTGGTCTGCCTGTCAAGGTGGCTTGCAAGTGCAACACAGCCCCTGTTTTGATTACTTATGTCAAAGTAAGTGATTGCCAGAATGCTAGGAAATGGGTAATTGGGGAGTCATGCCTGTATGCCAGGTTTTCTTGAAAAGAAGATTTGGGAATTGCTCGCCCTTGTGTAAATAAATCCTACACTAAAGTTTTTCAGATCTTGAAATATGTAAAGCTCAGCAGTTTTGATTTTTGGGGTGTGTAAGGGACATATTAAGCTACTTGGAAGGAAAACACTGACAAGTCTTGGGGGGTTTTGGGTGGTTGATTATGGTTAAAAAATAAACTACACACAACCTACCCCAACACAGACACAGGAAACATCCCATCTAATTTATAACAGCTGATGCAAGTGTTAGGAAATTTCATCCAGGCCTCTCCCTTTATTCTAATAAAGCCAAAAAGGACTCCTCTGTCTCCTTCTTGGACATAAACCTCTTGTAAAAAATGCATGCATGTTATGATTGGCTTTTTGCAAATATTAAAATGAATATTATATGGGTTGTGTTAGAAAGTAATGCTGTATGTATTCTCTCAAGTAGTGTGTTAAATATGGTTTTAAAAATGTTAAAATAGAAACTATGCTGTGTAGGATATATTTTTTTTAAAGAGAGGACTCGCAGCAAGATAGCAGCCACAGGACCCCTAAATCTTTCAGATGAAGAGAATTTATTCTTCTCTTATCAGAAGAAATGAACTTCTTCCCACCTTGAAGGCGCTGTTAGGATTCAGAGGAAGAAGCTGATACTGACCAGACAGAATCCTGTGTTTGAATAGATTTTATGTATGTATGAGGTGTATGAATATGCAACAGATTATTGTTTTTAAGGGTTAATCCTCTGTTAATGTGTGTCCTTTTTCGGGCTTTTGCTGCCCAGAAAAAGGTACCAGGACATCCATACCTCTTTGTCTCTATTGTCTCATATTGTCCTAATTCAAAGAAATAACATCATTTTGGACACTTCAAATTGTCCAAGTTGTTATTACTCTAATTGTATTACTATTTTTACAACCATTTTATTACTATTAAACTTTTAGAATTTTAAAAACAAGTGATTGGCGCTTTTCACGCTCTGATGTTTGTGGATTAATTTTCCTGATAGCAGTGATCTGTGCATTAAACCTAACCACCCCACCTGTAGCTGAAGGATAAGCTTAAGCTGGTCCTGATCTTGCTGGTTGTGCTGCAGTGGCATGTGGCTGCTAGCAGCAGTATTTAGGCAATAAGTGCTTGGCTGGACCTGAGCCAGAATGTGCTTAGCCTTTTGGAGAATGGGATTCTCAATTACTACTGTATGACAAGTGTTTGTGGGGAGAATTGAGAGTTCGCTTAGCTGTGAGTGTGTCTCTCTCTCAGGGAGCCTCCTTGGGAGCTGAAAAGCCAAGAATGAAAGGGATAAAAGATAAAGTGGGCTAAGAAATTCACCCAGACGTTGTCACTGCTGTGTTTCACCAGCTCTCCCATGAAATGTGCACGGAGGCATAATGGATCTGATGCCAAGCATGATACGATTTTTATTACAGGCCTGATGAAATACTTTCATGTCTTGTTACATAACCTGAAGCCTACCATTTGTGTGGTTATTCAGAGACATTCAAGATAACAACATGAATGAGGATATGAGCTCCTGTAGAAAATCAGAATATTACCAGCCAATGTTGTGCCTAGCTGAAAGATGTGTCAAGTAAAGCTCTGAGCTAGAGTTTCCATGGATTTGCAATTATGGCTTGTTGTATAATAAAATCTTTAATATTTAGAAGTTACAGGAAAATTGTCTGCAGGAATCCATATAGCTAATTTTCTAACATCAAGATTCATGAAAATAATGAAATAGAATAAATCTTCAAGACTAGAATCTGAACATTTAGCTAGGAAGAACATTTTATTGTGTCTGACTGAGAGACTGAGGTCAAAATCTGCAACAATAAATAATGACAAGTATTTTTTTCCCCTAATGATGGCAATGTAATTTTCCTACTTTATTTCATATGCACAGTAAACTGCAGATAGCTTTGCAAAAATGATAAGCAAGCCAAGCATATAAAGTACATGAAATATTTTATTTCCTTAGAAAAGTAAAACTGCAGCATCATGCCAGGACATGGGTTCCGTTGTAAAACTGTATTTTAAAAAATTCTGTTATTCTGAGAAACAAAATATTTGTAACTTTGTCCAGCTTATGTAAACAAGCATTAAATCCTACTTAATTTTTGTATCTTACTACTGATTTTTTGCCCAGGTAAAGTGAGGATCATAACAATATCATGTTGCTGCTGGAAAGGTTTTTATCTAATACTTTTTTCTTTTGCTTATTGAAAGGCAGGCCATCTGCCACAAAGCGTTCTGCATTTGTCTTTAGTGTGCCACCTGCGACTTTAAGTGTGACTTTTTAAAGTGAGATTCCGTCTGTCCCATCTTCTCACATACTGGATTTCTTTAAAAGGAAAGAGGTTTGGGTTTTTTTATGGTGCTGACTTTTGCAGAGGAATCTTTAGCTGCTCAAAATGGGTGCAATTCCATATTGGCAGTTTATATTCAAAATGGATTGTGGACTTTTTTATCAGAGAAGGTATCTTGATCAGCTCTGGTGGAGATAGAGCATTGAAAAGAGACATTAAATAAGTGTCTCAAAATTAAATAATCCTTACTACTGCTGGATTTTACACTCATGACTGCGATTGAGCTGAAAATATGTAGATTGAAAGTACATTTGTGCGTGCAGAGAGACTAATTTTTGATTGAATTCTCTTTATTCTGGTGCTTGAAATGCAAGTATAGCTCCCATTCTAAACCCCATGTTCTGATTTGGTTGTTTTGGATATGAGAAATAAGTTTGTGTACCGCACTGTGCCCTGTACCCATTGCTGATTTGACCTTCACCAGGCCTACAAACCCCAAAGGCACATTTTTAGTGTGCTGTCAGTGAAGAGTGGATAAAGGTTTGAGGTAACTTCTGAATAAAGAGATTAAACTGCTCTTGAAAATTCGCTACTTTTTTTTTTTTTTGAGTGCTACAGTTGTCGGGCAGAGATGAGTGTGATAATTAGCTGGTTGTTCATTACTTACTACAATATTCTGGAATTGTGTGCCAAAATGGGAACTTTATCAAAGGAAAGTGTGAGAAAGGCCAGGATAGACTTTGCAGAAAGGAAATCTTGCTTGTTTTGAAGCTGATGGAAATGGAGTGGTGTATTTTAGAGATCTGACTCCCTTATTTTCCTTGTTGTTTTCAAATGTGTTGAATTGACAGTCCAGCTCTGGTGATATCTTTGCTGCCCTAAAGTACTAGCAATGGCAGGTACACCAAAATTTCGTGGTGAAAAAAGCTCAATGCTGATGTAAGTGTGAGAAAGTTTCAGGAACATTGTGGGCACGTGGAATTACTGCAGAGAGTAAGGCAGGCACTGTGACATGGGAGCTGTTGGTAATGAGTGGGAGCTTAAGTAAAGCACTGAGTGTCTGGATCATAAAGGATAAATCTCCCTCTATTTTCTTATCTCTGGCTGTTATTACTTACAAATGTAATGAGGTTGGTTGCAAAATTAACTTTCTGTGGAGGCTTCATAAAATAAACCAGAACAAAGTATTGTTAGGTGAATTTTATTCAGTGAGTTAGATTGAATTAGAGTATGTCTTTTTACAGTCTGATTAGTGTTTTAAACATGCCTGGGAATTAAGAAGAAAGATGTAGTTGTAACGTTAAAAAAGGCTCCAAAGCAGCTTTTTAGAGAACGCTTTGACCTTGAAAAGATAAAATGAGAACAAATGCAAAATAGAAAGAAAATCATCTGCTATTGGCACAAAATACTATAGCACAGTACTGCTCACGAAGTAGGAAAACAAAAGAATAAAGGAAAGGGTAGCTAAAAGTTCAATGTTCATAGTAGTCAGACACCTAGATCTATCAGTAAGAAATCATAGTCTAATTAATCTCAATATGGTTAAGTTTTATTTTGCATCTAAGCTACCATAAAAAATACGGGTTTTAAGGGCCTGGAACAACTGACATTTAGTGGGGTTTTTTTATCAGATATTTCTAAATGGTTCTGAAGTTAATGTCTTAGATACTCCAATTTAGCATCTTGTTTTATATGTACTATATCACAGAAACACATTTCAGTGGCATTACTGCAGAGAATGCAAGATTGCAAAGTGAGGAACAGCTCCATTACTGCCCTAAACAAAAAGGGAACTGTCACAGCCTGAAATTTGTTGTTCCAAAGGAGATCTCTCTTGTGTTTCTCTTGAGCAGCTAGATTGTATGCAAGAGTGCATGTATTGATTTCATATAGTTTCAAATGGGGAGAGTCCCTCAGGCTACAGTATTGATTGAAGTGAACATAATGATTTGACTTTCAACATGAAATGAATGCGTATTTATAGCTTACATTTGCTATTTTCAGTTTTGTTTCAAGGAACAAAAAATAAAAAGAGTTGTGGCTTATGAATTACCATTTCCCTTAATAAGCGTGGCTTAATTGGGAAATAAATGGTTGGAAGGAACATCCAGTGTAAATCCAACGACAAATGCAGCATTTAATATTTTTATGGTTTTTGGGGGAGGGTTTTTTTTGTTTGGGGTTTGTGTGTTTGGTTTTATTTTTTGGTTTAAGTTTTCCCATATGTAATTCTACCAACTTTTAGAACTATAAATATTTTTTCTTGTTTTTCTTGCTTAAAAATTAGTTGATTTTGCACTGCTTTAGACACAGGTGAGAAATAAATGTCTGTTTAGACTGTCTTGCCCACATCCCAATTTTTTAGTTGACATTATCAGCTGAGATATTCTTTGTGGTCTTTTTTATATGGTTTTATGGCAAAAAGACAAGGCAATTATTTCTGCAGGGTTTAGTCTGCAACTTACTTCCAAGTAGACTTCTCTGTAGGATTTTTTTTCTCCTTTTTCAGAACAAAATGCTGTTTGCTATGGAAATTGAAAGGATTGACAAGGTTTTAGGAAACATACATATTTTATCATTTACATCATTCTATTAGTAGATACTACTTTAAAATGCTCAAATGTGATGTGGGCAGTGAAGGATATTTTGTAGAATGTCAACTGGGTTTGTGGAAGTGGAAGATTTGAATGGCAAGGTTTGAATTTTCACAGCTTGATTACTGTAATTCTTACACCACGTTTTCAAACTATCTCAGGTTGAAGCATGGAGTTACTCAGCCCTCCCATTTAGATCAAATTACTGATGGTGTCAGGTTTAAAACTTTATTTTGTAGTCAAACCAGTATGTTAAGCTGTGTACTGAGCTGGTTTTGTTTTTCAGGAAACTTTAGGTATAAAACAACATGCAGATCTGATAACCTCTGTGGTGTATTTGTTCAAATCACGCAAAGTTGACAAGTCCCTTTAAAAGCATTACATGAAAAGTATGTACAGCAACCCACTGCTTACAGGAAAAGGTCTAAAGATTTTTAATACATCCATATAACATCAATACAATGCCCTGGAATACCTTTTTTTCCCTTAGGTTAAAATAAATTCTGAAGCTGGGGCCATGTTTTGTGCTAAGAAGTAGCTTGGAACCATGAAGGGCAGCAAGCCAACTTGTCCATTCTATTTTTGAAAAATTTTTCCAAGTTCTAGTAGTATTTAGGTTTTAGTATTAAAGCAGAAGATATGTTTTTGTTTTTAGTGGTTAATCTTTCTAATATACTTTGGCCACATGAAAAGAGTAAAGCATCACAGCGACATAAGCACAGAACTCTTGCTTGCAAATGTGGGTGTTGAATAAACATCAAATTAGTTCTGGCTGTGAGGGTAAAAGTAAATATCCCTATCGCATACAGAACACTCTGCCAAGCATTTTCTTCTTGCAAAATATTGCTGGAAGGAACTTTTCTATTGATTCTTCATATTTTTATTTTAAATTTCTTAAATTCCAATCAGTAACTATTTCTGGTAATTTAAGTTTGCAATACCTTTTAAATTGAATTATTACGAATCCTCCTGTCATCTTCAGAGGTCTCTCTAGAATTAAAACCTTGTGGTTTTCCTAGCTTTGCTGTTTTCTGGTACAGTCTCTGTATAGGTGCTGAATTTACGCCCATCCTTGGTCAAAATACAATAGTAAAACATGTTTAGAAGAAATAAGTAGTCCAACATCATTTTCAGACTGTGTTAGGACTTTTGTTCTTCTTCTAATGCTGTGATTTAGTAGTGCTGTGATACTTCAGTTAATGTAAAAGAATATATTTCTCTTGTGTCATTTATGCCCTTTGTGGGGTCTGGAGTGTTTTCAGGTGACTTCAAGTTGGGAACCAATTTTACCATCAGCATTTAACTGTGTTTCATAGCAGTTTCTCTTTGTTGCAATGGGAAGGTGTTCCAGGTCTCCATGCAGCTGTTGCTTGCAGGGATTTCACCAGGTCAAAAAAAGTCAGGATTAGGTAACATTAAGCTAATACTGCTTTGATTTCCTAGACTGATGTTGATTGTGATAGCAGACACAATGTTTTTTAGGGTCAGCAGAATACCCAATTTATAGATTAAGCAGCATTTGTCAGAGCAGTGCACTTTTAGTGACAGTGGATTAAATCAATAACTTTTGTGCCTTCCCAAGGCCAGAGTTTAGAAACTGTTTTCAACAAAATTTATGGGCTGTTTAAACTTGTTTGCTAGGTAACTATTCCTTGTCTCTCTTTGGTTCTGTTGTTGAATATCTAATGATACCATCTCCATTTTCTGTTTAATTCAAATGTAAATAAAATGTGTAGTGAGCATGGAGAAACACCTACTGGGGAAACGTTTCCCTACTGTTTTGCTCTTAATGTAGCTGAAAAAATTTTGAAACATAATGAAAAACACCCTCAGAGCACCAGAGTAGGTGCATTTTGTAGAAACCATATAGAAGTTTATCAATACTTTTAATTAATCTGAAGCTTGAGTTTGTTTCCTAAAGTTCTGCGGTGTTTTGGGGATTGGACAAAGAATTGTGTATGCACTGATGATGTGGATAATTTTTGACATGGTAAATAATCATTCCATCTATTATTATTTGTTTATGGTAAGATGACTTCCATTCTTTTTAAATATTCTTGTCTTTATTCTAGCTAAGGATGCTAGAATCATCTCACCTAAATATTAAGTGTGGATGCTAGAGAAATATAGTGCCCTATGCATGGCTCTATAAAAAAAGTAAGGATTCTTATCTGCCACTTTCTATTACAGCACCCTAGATATTTTAGGATTAAATTGTAGACCTGAAATAATTCCTAAAATTTCTTGTTTATTGTGAACCATTTGAAATTAATTCATTTATGCAGTAAGGTTCACCAAAAATTGAAGGAATAATTTTAGAGAACAAATCTCTATTCTTCTGAAATGAGAACTTCAGTGCCACTCCAAGAGTTTGTTCCAATATTTTAACATATTGGCAAGTTTGAGTCCTACCTAAAGCCTAATTAGAGTTGTTGGCATATTAATTGTGCTTATTTTTGACTGTATGTTGTCTAAAAGAAATTATTTTTTTCTCCTCCCCTCAAATATTTCATGTAGCAATAGCAAGAAAGCACATTTTTTATGCTTAAATGGTCTTTCCATCCCACCTCCACTCATGTTTCAGCCCTGTGACAGCTTTTAAGTGGTTAGAGTTTATGGAGCTTTGAGATCTTCATATCCAAATCACTTGGTTTAGAAATTGAGCAAATATGTTTGAACTTTCCTCAGAATGAGGGGTTAGTCAGCTTAAATGCCTGAACTTACCTCAAGAGAGTGTTTAAGAATCACTCTTGATTATGAAGGTCCCAAAGATGGACAATGTTCAATAGTCATTATTCTTGTCCATTGAGCTGAGACTTAGGGAAAAGAGATGTTTTTTGAATCTGGTGACTTTATTATCCCTGGGGAAATATGATATGCACAGTTTTGCATTGTTAGCTGCTATTAAATTTAATCTAGGGTTTATTTCATGAATCAAAGGCCATTTGCAATCCTGAGTGAAATAATTCATGGAGGAGAGACAGAAGCCAAAGAATGAACTACAAGTCTGTTTGGCAGAATTTAATCATGCTAGATGGAGATAAGAGATATTTCTTTGATGTTGAATTGCACACTAAGCAATGTGTTGTTGATTAGAATAGAGGTAATGATAATGTGCAACCTTTAGAGACTAGCCTAAAATGTTTTTTAAACAGAAAATAAAAGTAAGTAGCTTCTGCCAAATAACCTGAAGGTATAACTATTTTGTTATCAGTCTCAGGCATAAGAATGCAGGGATTGAGATTACTAAAATAGTTTACATGGATATATATAGAGTTACTTTCTCTGGATATATAATACTTACTAATTCTTTGGAATTAGTAAGTATTTCACAAAGAGTTTATTTATTGATAGAGGGACTTAGAATGCAACATGATCGTACAGCAATACAAGTGAATAGAATATTCCTTTCACTTGTATAGGCTATATTCTACTATTCTTGATAAAAATATTGTCTTGATGATCAAACTCTGAATGTGTCCACCACAGTGGTGGTAGGGCTCTCAATCCATTCATTGAAGGCTGACCCTTCAAAATTTCAACATAGTTGGCAGCATATTCTGCTGTTGGAGGTCATGTATCAATCTTATTTTACCTGTAGCCTCTTTCTGTGTTTTGCATTAAAAACTGAAAGCAGAAAGAAAGGTCAAGATTCTTGGCTCTTCCAGAGAACTCTGGAATTGTGAATGGTTGTTGCAGGATTCAATAGTAGCTGTTAAGTATTAATTCTAATACCTTTAAAGCAAACAAGAATTTGAAGAATTGTTCAGGGAAAAGGAATCAGTGAAATATCAAAGATAGTAGTCAGAGAATGCAAGTCTGTGTTTCTGTTAAAGTGTAAAGATCAAACTGTTCACTGGCAAGTTTGTTAGTGTACAGTGATTAGAGGTTCACAATATGTTCCTTTTTGGAGAGGTAACTTCTATGGTTAACTCCTTACAGACTGCACTAAGTAGTTTATCAGGCACAGGGTAATAATGGTCATGGTGACATAGAATAAAAATACCCTTGTGAAGAAGCTTTCAAGTACAAGACAACTAAAAATGCCAATTCATCAGCTAGCGCTTGATTTACCTTATAGAATATCCAGGTTCAGAAAGAAAGAAAGAATGTTCCTGATGTCTGTAGGTTAACTAGTAGGTTTGCATAACCACCTCTGCACTTGCCCCTTCTCCCCTTCTTTCACGTAAATCAATGGAACTTAATGTCAGATCTCTTACAGTTTCTGAATGCCTTTTAGATAAGACACGTGTGCCTAAAATGTCCCACTTTCCAGTGTAAAATCAGGCCTGATTGTGTTGATGTTAGATGGGCACCCTGACAGAGGCCTTGGGCAGGAGGACAGCCTGAAAAATGTCCCTACTATTCATTAGAATACTTTTTGGTATTCTTACTTTTGGTATCAACTTACTTTTTGGTCATCTACTACCTTGTTGCTCTCCCATGGCAATGCTGCTGGAAGTTCCTTAAAAGGTGCTGTCATATATGACTTAATGTCTGTGACTAAATCAGCATTTGGTTTACTTTTTGGAAGTAGATGTTCTTGCTTATGGCGTAACTTTGAAATCCAAGATAGAAGTAAAGATCTTATTTTGAATTCTTTGTCCTTAATGTCTTCTTTTATTTGGGTAGTAGAGAAGGCAGTCTTCAGCAAGGTGAGGTTTAAAGGATGTTTCTGCTAGTGAAATGTAAGTAATTATTGGAAAAGTGGAGAATTGTATCTAAAATGAGTACAACCAGTTAGTTCTTTAGTTTGGTGTGGAAATGTGGACTTGTGTTTTATCACAACTCTATGCCTTGTAGCAGCTGCAAAATAAGATTGCTACTGCATGTGACAGATATAGGCCAAAAACTTGATACTGTGAAATTAAACTAAAGTGTGACCTGCAGGGTACTGGTCAGCTGAATTACCCACACTTTTATGAGATTCTAGAAGAATGGAAGATTTTTTATACTATGAAAGACTGCAGTTCTGCTTACCTTTGTAAAGATTATGTAAAGAAAGAGGGTTTTTTTTGAGAAAAGATAGATATGTACAAATACTTCATTTAATTATTTGTAAGAACTGTATCAGAGTTTTAAAGTGTCTCTTGGAGTTTTCTTTCTTAGTTGATGTAAGTATGTGTTCTAAATTCAAACATAAACAAGAAAATGTAAAATATAGGTTTGTGTATATTGCAGCCACTGGCCAAATGGAGCTTGGAGCAGGGAGTTCAAACCATCTCAGTATTATCTGGTTTAAGAAAAACCTGTTAGCATCAGGCACACATATCATCTCTTCCTTTTCCTCCTCCCAATCCTTCAAGAAAATAAATTGTTGTACATGCAAATTTCCTTATGAAGCTGTTTCTGCATTAAGCAAATCACTGCATTAGTGTTTCAGTTCAAGGGATGTGACATGTGATATTGCACCATGTCTCATCAGGCCCCAGTAACTGGGAGCAATGGCAACTGGAAATGACAGCCCCTGCCAGACCTCAGCAATGCAGTGGTGTTACAGCTCAGTAACAAGGACAATAATGTGTGTCATGCTTGTTAGTCTTCTTTTTTTTTTTTTTTTAAGAACTTTTTACCTCTGGTTTAATACAGAGCAAAAGTGGTATTAAACATTAACAGTGTCAGACCAAAGTCTGATTTTGATGTAAGCTGAGAAGCCTGATTTTCAGACTGATGCCTAATTCTGCCCTCAAGTTTTGTGCTTGCATTGTCATCGCTCTGGATAGGCACTGGTGCTTAATGGGCCTAACAATTCTGTTCTAACTGGTATCATGGCATCCTGTGTCACAGCCCCTCAGAAAGTCACTGCCTTGTCATAAATGCATGCAACATGATCTTTGTTGTGACTGCAAACCAATTAAATCCAGACAGATGATTTAAAATAAAATAAATAAATAAAAGCCTTGTGCTTATGATTGCTTTTGGAGGGTAAAACCCCAAACAAATTTGCTTGTTATAGGTTTAAGTAGTTCTTGAGGCACTATTGCAAGGCTGCAGGGTTTGTGAAAAAGGTAACAGGCTGGAGGGAAGTGGGAGAATGGCAGAATGAAGTACCATTATGTAAGTACAGCATGTCTTAATTAGGAAAGTGGAGAGGTGCAGGGATACTGAATGGGAGTGAGGACCCTGCTGGGTTTAGCCACATGGAGAATGAGATGTTTTATACTTTCTCTTGGGGTATTACAAAATCATGTGCTTCATCTTATCAATGATGTTATTGTTGGTGTTGTTGGAGTACCCAGAAGCCCTATTTGTAGTTAATTAGTTCATTATACAATGAGCCCCTTTTCTGCTATTCAAAAGGACAAGCATCAGTCTCTTTGAGGTAGAGACTCTTTTGCTATTATGATTGAAGAAAGCAAATAAATGGGCATTGAAGCTGTGGTCTCAGTGCTCTGTATAACCATTGTCAACTTTAGTTCTGGTTTTACACACGGGTTGCTTGAAATGCCTCAAACATCCCTTGATGACAACAAAGATGGGAAAATAAGTTTTGGCAAATGTTGTGGATGACATGTCAAAACTCATTCCCGTTTGCTGTCTTTCTAAAAGTATTGATTTTATTGTGTGTGTGCATCACTGTAAAGATTTATCTGAAGAGCATGTCAAGAGCTATGCAAAGGCTCTCCTTGAGAGGAAGGTCATGAATGAAGAAGTACATGGAGCCTTTCAAGCTGTTTAGTGGGCAGGTGAGAAATGGTAGTCTCAAACACAGGTGTCGTTCATGCCACAGGAGATGTCAACTTTGAGAGTTTTGAAGGTGAGGTTGGTATTTACAACAACAACAATAACAAAAGTGTTCCAAGTGTTATGCTAAGTGTTATTCCTTTTCAATCGGAAACTGGATTTATAGTCCATAGATTATATTTGTCAAATCTATGAGAGCAAACTTGTGCTTCAGAGAGGAGTCGATGGAAGAAACATTGTGTGTAGCTGAAAACCATAGAAACAGATTTAATGTGGAGGCATTTCCTCATCACTGTTTACCAAGATTTCTTGTATCACTCGTGGCATGACTGCACTTGAACTCTTGCAACTTTCTCAATATATTTTGAGCAAAATTATTTTTTTACAACTTTGATTTTTATTTTTTTCTAATTAGACCATACTCTGATCACTGAATGTGCAGCTGAAAAGGACGAAAAGATCGCATTCCAGTCATGAATGCTCTTTTTTTTTTTGGTACTGTTTTGATTTTCCAAGCTCAGAAAGGTCAGGGTTATTCAGCTTCTGCTTGGCCTCCTTCTCTGAACAAGTAATCCACATTTCAAACACATTACAAAATCTGGCTCTGATAAGAGGCATTGAAGAGAACAACAGAATTCCAGCACATTACTGTGACTTGACTGCACCAATTACAGGACAGGCATGAACAAAAGGCAGTAATGCTCCTGGGAAGGAGGCTTTCCCATATGGATGTGTGCTGGAGCAAGTGCATTGTTGGCTTTACAGTCCTCTTTGATAAGTGATCAAGAGCTATTATGTTTCTATATACAAGCACAAAAGGGGAAATTTAAAGAAAAGTGATGTTATCACCTTTTATTGTTGGGGTTTAATTACAAGTCAGCAAATCACAGATTGTGCTGACTTGGAAGGGACCCACAAGGAGCTCAGCTCCTGGCCCTGAGCAGGACCACCCCTGAAAGTCAATTACAAAGGCTCTGGTAGAGCTGAAATATAGATTTGAATGAGATTCCTTGCAGGAAGGAATGGTGGATGTGGTTTTAATGGATTTGTTTCCTGGTTAGAAGGATTGGAGGGGGTTATGCATGTTTCTTAGGGACTTTTTCTAGTTACAAGCTAGATGTTGAATCAGTATGGTTTTGATGAAGAATGCTTACTGTTTGTTGAACTTTTGGTGTCTTTGGCAACCTGAAGGATCTTTACTCCTGGACTGGGCCACATATGTATGCAGTTATAAGTTAAATGATTTGTTTGTTACAAAAATGGCTAAAGATTTCAAATAGACTACACACAGCAACTGAGACACAGGCATCTTAGTAATAGGGTTAACTTTTTTACTAGTCTAAAAGAGACAGGGAGTGATGGCATTGAATCTACTTGAGGAAAAAAAACTTACTTGAACTTTAACTGTGAAAAGTATCAGATGTTACAGGTAAATTTATGGATGTTTTAATTTTTTTCTCCCATAGTTTTTTAGGTATTCACTGATGGTAATGGGTTTTTAAAGTATGGAGATACAGTTGGGGCTCTAGGGAATTCATTCAGCTTTCTCTATTATTTAGTCATTTGAATTGGATATTAGAGAAAGTATTTTTATTTTTTTTTTACTGTAATAGTCAAACTAGAAAATCAGTAGCTTAAAATAAAAAAAAAATACTTTTTCTAATTATATGATCTTGTAAGAGTATTGTTTAATTCTTGGTTTACAGTTTCAGTATGCAAAAGCTACCTTAAAAGAGAAAATATAAAAAGTTAAAAAGGGGATAAAATCCTCAACAACCAAACTGACTTTGAAATTCTTACAAAATAAATGGTCTTGGTACATAATTTTTTAGTAAATTCATGCTACCAGGACAAAGCAGGTTGTCGTACTGTACTTCTGTTATTAGACTTCCACTTGCTGGGTTAATAATTTCAGCTTCTGTTGCTTCAGATTTTTTTAAAGCACTTTTTTGGAAGATTCTGCTGTAATTTCTGACCAAGACATGTAGTCTGCAGATACTCATATAAGTATAGATCAGTGTACAGCCATTCACAAAAGAAATGGTGCATGAACAATATGAATTCACAGAGGACCTGTGAAGAGAAAATTACTTTCCTGATGAAAAATGAAAGCAAGGGAGGAGAAATGAGGTTGAGGCATATGAGATTAAAACTTGCTCTTCTAATATATAGAATTTTGTCTTTTAATATTAAGGCTCTAAGAACTTGCCAAAATTATTTCTTCATTAGAATGCCAGTCATAATTAAACCCTCTTTTTCCTTGTCCCCAAAAAAATGTTTAAATGGCAATTAATTTTTGTGTAGTGTCTCAGCTTTTAAGTGAAGTACATCTTTCACATGTTTTGTTATGTATATGGCCCTAGATTAATGAATATTAGGCATTATTTGCCTAAAAGCAAATCTACAGCTGCAGGCACAAGAAATACAAAATCAGTGTTATGGTGCAATGTTTCATTTTCCTCTCACTTTTTTCGCCCACAAAAAAGATTTGGAAAGCTTTGGGTTCTTTGAGTCAGCTGAGATACAGATGGAGCCAGTCAAATGTGGAGCATGGCCAGCATTCCCAAAAGATGTTTTCAGTTTATTTTCTAGTCAATAATTTTCATGGGGAAAAAAAAAAAAAGACGATCGTGTTGACTGTAGTGTCTTCCCTACAGAAAGCAGAGAGGATGGAATATTTCCATGTTGAGTTAAAATGCACACATTGCTGAGCAATGAAAACAAATTAAGGCAAATTCAGTAAGTTCATTTTAAAAGCAACAGTGAGCTTTAATTGTCATAAATTCAGAACTAATTAAAAACATGTTGACAAAAATTGGACCAACAGCTTGTCATTTTCAAATCTAAGTGAAATGCAAAGTGCTGAGAATAAATTACAGTGTTTGAATTCAGTTCTTAAGTTTAGTGCCTTTGCTACATGTGGGATATCTCAGGATCTTTTCGGGGGAAGACAGTAGAAAATTATTAGAAAATATTGTTTTCATTTGACTAATATTGTAAAAATAAGCTCTGTTCTTGACATCTAAATATTGAGAACTAGAAATACTTGTCAGTGACTGGGTTTAGATGGGTGGTTCAGTCCTATTTTAACTCCATGCTGGGTGAGAAGTAGACATGTTCCATCTCCTTCCTCACAACATATAAGAAAGAAATAAAACTGAGGACATGGGCTCTAACATGAAGCTCCATGTAGTCCAGATGGGTCCCAAGTCTGGATTATTAAATAAATAGAACCACAAGATGTGTTGTGGCACACAAATTGCCCCCTCAGTATGTTCCTATCTGCTCTGATAATAACTAGGTATAGTGTGAAAAAAAAAACTAAAATCCCCAGAGGTTCACTCTTTCAGGATTGATAAAATACCAAAATCTAGAATCATAGAATGGTTTGGGTTGGAAGGGACCTCAAAAATTGTCAAGTTCTAACCCCTCTGTAATGAGCTGGGATGCCACCCACTAGACCAGGTTGCTCAAAGCCTCATCCAGGTTGGGCAGAAACACTTCCAGGGAATGGGGCATCCACAATTTCTCTGGGTAGCCTGTGATGGTGTCTCACTAAGTAAAGAATTCTTCCTAACATCTAATCTAAATATAATTTTCTTTAGTTTAAACACATTCTCCCTTGCCCTAGCGCTATCTGCTCGTGTAAAACGCCACTCTTCCTCTTGGTTTTTTTTTTTTTTTTTTTTTGTTTTGTTTTGGGGTTGTTTTGTTTTTGTTTGGTTGTTTTTTTTAATAAGCCCTCTTTAGGTACTGTAAGGTCCTATAAGGTCACCCTGTGGTCATCCTTGTACTGAGGATCCAGAGCTGGCTGGGTCACTCCACGTGGAGTGCCCTACTCACCAGGGCAGAGTAGGGGGGCAGAAGGACAGAAACACCTCCCTCAACCTGCTGGCCACACCTTTTATGATGCAGCCCAGAACAGCTGGCTTCATCATTACATGCTAGTTGAATTAACATGATTCCTGAATTGTAAGAAAAGTACTGTTCTAGGGAATAGAGAGGATAAATTTTCAACCTTGAATCTTCAAAATGTGCAAGGTTTTGCTGCAACTCTCATATGACTGGAATGCTCTTGCAGTTGGTATTTCACATCTTGCTGCCCAACAGGAAGATAAATCCACACTAATATTCTGAGTTAAGTTCTACATTGATGTGCACACACTTAAAACATGCCACAGAGTGAGAAGCTGTAGACTTCAGAAGTTTTTGTTTAGGTGTAGTAAATCTATTTTGCAAATACTGGGCACTACTGGTGTCTAAGTCTGAACCATCTTGAAACTAGGATCAAAAATACCATGGATTTTATGAAGTGTAGGCTGACCCAAACATCCTTTTATCTCTGTACAACTTGAATAAACAGGCTTATGACAATATACTAGATGTCTCTTAAAATACAGCCCTAAATTAATTAGTGAAGTGCTCTAGGGTCCACCCTAACACAAGGTGTAAATTTGCAAGGGCTGTATGTGAAGTGCAATGATTGATAGGATGTAGAGTAAAAATGCGATTATTTTACTCTTTTAAAGAAATCAGTGGCAAGCATAGCAGTGTGGGGTTTTGTTCTCTCAGCCAATTACTTGTTTGTAATTGAAATTTCCTGAATGACTTTGCAGACTTTGGCATCCCGTAGTGAGACCTCAGAAAATGAATAAGAACTATTTATACAACTAGTAGAAAGACACAGGAATAAAAGCATGTGTAGTGAAGGGCAGAATAAAATTGTTCATGCCTTCTTTGCTGGTTGATGGTCTGGGTAAATCTCAGAGAAAATTTAAGTGCCTGACCAAATTTCAGCCTGTCTTCCTTTCAAGGTACTCAATTAATCAACAACTACCCTGAACAGAATAGAATAACACAATTTATCAGCAATGGGGAATGGTTAAGAACTTAGTTCATTGAAATACCAGTTATGCTGAATTACACAACTCCATGTGAAGGATGGAATCCCTATCCCTAGGAAGGCCAGTGGAAGTTAGGAGCCTGACTTTTGAGAACTATGAGCATAATGTTATCCAATTAATTATTTTAAGTCAGTTATATTTAATATAGAAACGTACAAATACTCTAGCATACCTTACAAGATTAAATTAGAAATATGTGGGGCTTTTATATGTGT
The DNA here is from genome assembly GCF_028551555.1 of Melozone crissalis. NCBI lineage: Eukaryota > Metazoa > Chordata > Aves > Passeriformes > Passerellidae > Melozone > Melozone crissalis. The sequence continues at coordinate 12,034,458 of NW_026535858.1, forward strand.
GTGTGTATATATATAGGGATGTGCTCAACAATGGGAAAGCACGGCTGTATTTTCCGTCACACCTCATAGTTTAGCTGCTTTTTTTTTGCTAACTTTGCTGCATTAAGTTGTCAGACTCAGGTAAGAAATGAATTGCTTCATTTCAGACATAATGAATACTTTGCTTAAATTGTCTTTTTGTCCGACAACAAAATACTTAGCTGAGAAAATTTAGTACAGCAAGGTTCATGCAAGAACAGGTTTTTCAGTGTTCTCTTATGCAATTTAGAGTTGTTGACCTTTAATTAACAAGCCTTTCAGTGGTGCACCTTACTGCAAAAATAACCAAGACTTTTAACACTTCTTCATAATAATCACCACTGAGTTTGCTTGTTCTGTGTATTTAAAATAACGATAAAAGATTTTCCAATACCTCAAACTGAATGTACTTTTTATATGCTATAAAGGCCTTTAGTACCAAGCCCTTAGTGACTTTTTGTTCAGTTACCATGGTAACTTTGAACTTTCTTTAGCTGTGGAAAAAAACATTCTTTTTTCACTATCAAGAAAAGTAGTGTTTGCTTTTGAGCAAGAAGAAAAAATGGACATAGTTTATCAAGTGAGCTTGTATATTTTAAAACGTCTTTTTTAGAATACTTTGGTGGTTTGTTTTTTAATTAGGTATCTAAATAATTACTGAAATGGAGAGGAAGGAACTAATTTAGTGAAAAATTAATGAAACTTAAAGTTCATAACCAGGGAATACTATATATGTATACATATTTACAAATGGGATTTAGATTGCATTCATATAATTGGTTAAAGATCAAATGTTATCTTTGTAGTGTGAGCCAGCTCAGATCTTGGGGAATTTAAAGAAAAAAAATCCCCAAATCATAATGAAGTTTGTACTAGAGCTGTGCTTTATTAAGCCTCTTATTTTCATGTGAAGGATATGAGTGTAAGTGTAAGATGTGAGTAAAGTAGAAATGTGTAGGAATCCCTTGAATATTGGATCTTGCTGTGGGAAAATGCTTAATGTAATGCAGGAAATATCTATTCTTGTGGGAAAATTGCTTAAAAATAATACAAAGATATACTTGAGCTATTCATGGTCTTTAACATCAAGCGTCTTTATTTACATTAATTTGAGAAAATATTGATAGGAGGATTCCTTTGTAGCTTTTTTTTTTACTATTTGGAACTAAAATATTTGTATGTGGAAATTAGGAATTATCTTTGTGATGGTTATCAAGGCAATATGTTGGTAAGCAATTAAAATGTGTAATCAAAAACCAGCCCAGGATGAAATCCCTGCCTTGGTAGTATAAAGCCTGAAAGCTTTCATTAATTCCTGCTTGCCTTTATTATATTAAACATTTTTTTAATATTCTCTTGATGAAAGCCAGATTGCTTCTAATTACAACACAGGTGCTTTTGTGATACTATAATAGAAAATACTCTGATGTAGCAAATCAAGGAAAAATAAGACTTTATGAACTCACTCCAGCTCCATTGCTTGAAAAGAGTTTGTGTGGTCAGCAAACTTCCTGTGGTCTTACCAATGTCTGGCAGGTTCACCCCATCAAGTTTCTCTACCTTTCTTTTCCTCTTCAAAACTGTTTAAAATATGAGTTTTATTTTTTGTCAATCATGTTGCTAATGGAAAATAAGAAAAAATATTGGCTGAGATGGGGGATAATTAAAAAAAGAAACCAGTAGGTGTTTTTCCTTGGTGAATGATACAAAACTGTGTTTGATGTGAGGGATAGCTGATCAGAAACATCTGTATTGTCTGTTAGGGAGGAGGTCAAACCTTAATTTTCAGTGATTGATATGGTCTTATAGAAGCCATGCTTTATTCCAAATTAACTATTTTGGTATTGGGTATTATTGTTCTAATACAGTGTGGAAAATAAAGAATTGTTGATTGGGGTTTTTTTCCCCCAATGTTATCCCACTATGATAGTCTAAACAAGAATAATAATTTTTTTATTTAATAAATACCAATCTTGCTTCAAAAGCCTTGAATTTGGGGTTGATAATGTTTGGCTTGATAAGGTTGATAAGGTTTTGTTGCTACAAGGAGCAACACTTTCTGAGGAGCTAGACATCTACTTGAGGAAAAATCCCCAAAATTAGGATTAGATTTTAAAATTGGTTTTAGTGTGTGGCTTTTTATTACACAGCCTAAATATTTGTACACAAAATACTTAGGTGGAGCTAATGCCTACATCTCACTTCTGAGTAGATTGCATTAGCTTCTGGGATATAATAAATCCACTGGGCCCAATGCCTGAATTAACATAATAATTAAAGTTTCAGCACATTGTTGTAGGTCACAGTAAGAAAATGTTTAATCTTTCTCCCTTCATCTGTGTACATTCAAGGCATTGGGAGGTCTTCAGAGACTGAATTAAATTTAAGTGTACCAGAAATGAGCAGGGTGTTTTAAGAAAAATGTGAAAAAGATTTAACTTTGTTGGGAGCTGCTCATAATTGGTTTTGTTCTGACAATAAAAGATACAGCGGAAATTGGGTCACTACACAAGTTACAGCTCAATTAATGGCAGAAAGCTGTGGGTGTATAGCAGCCAAAACACAGAATTATCCTGCATCTGCCCACTTGAGGCTTTGGGGTTTGCTTGGTTCATAGATCATTGTCTGTGGTCAGCTGTGCCCGTAGGAAAAAACAACTGCTGGGCTGAGTGAGTAAGCACAGGATGTTGCAGATCATCTGAAAGTTACTCTACAAAATGAGTGTTAAAGAGAAGGAAAATGTGCTTTTCCAAACATAATTCTAGGCTTGAAAAATTGATGGTATTGAGAGGAAGATTTAATGTCATTTTGAGTCTTGAGAGAAGCCAAGGAATATTAGAAATTGTCTTTTCCTGACACTTCTAACTAACCAGAGAGAAATATCTGGATGCTGATTATTGCACCACCAGAAATGGGTCAAGATGCAGCTTGTTTTGAAACCAAATTGAAAATCCATGGTAAATTCCTGAGTTTTAATAGAATCTATAGCTGCAGTTTCCCTTTATTCTGAAGCAGCTCTTTGCTAATATAGGGGGAAACGGATTTAGTAATTTAATGACTAATTTCCTTTGCTAGGCATTCAGTTGACAAAAGGCCCTACAAAGAGGATGGGTGAAGAAAAGTTCTGTTGATGTTTCTTTATTCTGAGGAACCTGGGCAGGCTGCTGCTCAGCTTTTCTTTGTGCTTACACAAAAACTTGGAAGATGAGGATAGAAAATAAAAACGGGGAGCCTGAAGCTGCTTAAATTAGTCTGTGTTTCTTGTATGGCAGCATGGCAAGTTGGTTATTAACTTAATATTGGGGGAGTAGGGAAAAAACAAGAGCTGGAGGAGCTGCCCTTGAATACAGCAAACATTCCTAATTTCATGGCTAACAGACTGACGAATGCTGCCTGCTTTTGCTGATGAGATGGAAATGCTTCGGTGTGCATATTGTCTCCATAGCCCCAGACAAAAGTACAAACAAATAATCCTTGAATAATAAAATAATCGAATTATCCTCCAGTTAAATTTTGTTTTACCTCTAAATTTCAGTTTAGGAATCCAATGAAAATGAACTCAAGTAGAAGTGAATTAAGAATGAATGGACTGCTAGTCTGCAAATTTCTAATTTAATGATAATTAAGAAAAATTCTTAATGGTTCACATTTACCTTTAATTTTAAACCATTTATATCCCTACCATTTCATCTGAGTACTGTGATATGATGTTGCCTCAGAAATTGAACTGATGGACAGGATTCTAAAATACTTTAAACACAGCTTCCTATTAGTTTGGAATCCAAACCCTTGGGAAGTCCATAAGGTGTAGGAGCCTTGGGGAGAAATAGGTATAATTACAGAATGATTTCTTCACAGAGACAATAATTCCCTTTCCTGAAAGTTCAGAAAGGTTTAAATTATTTTGTGAACATAATAAGTGACCTGGTGTTTCTGTGATGAATGCTAGTGTGTTTTGTCAAGAACTCTTCAATTTTAATTAATTGAAAGTATCCAGAGTAGTAATCAAATAGTTTTAGAAGTGTAATGGCCTGTGTTCAGAATCAAATGTCTTGTGCATAAAGGGCTTTACTTATTTTCTCAGGGTGCTGTAAAAGGAGGAGGGACTTTAGAAAAACAAAACTATCTTCAGCAATGCAAAGAAAACAGTGGGGTTGTAGAAGAAGGTTGAATTAATAGCCTGTGTAACTCAGAGTGCAAGTGCCCCACCAGCCTCTGGGGCTGTGCATCCAAACAGCTGATGGGTAATTACAGGAGACCTGTGAGGCACAGGTGGGAGAGAAAAAATTCAGGCTGCTGGTGACAGCATCTGTGTTCAAGTTATGATTTGAAGCAAACTTTCACTTACTCTATTTTGTAGAGGGATTTTTTGTTATTGTTTTGGTTTTTGTGGTTTGTTGTGGTGTTTTTTTTTTTGTTTTTTTTTTTTTTTTTTGTGGTGAGAAGAGGTTTATTACATTGTAAGTTTCCAAAGAATTTGTTGTATGCCTCAGTATTGTGTGTGACCAGTCAGTCTGGTTGTAGTCCTTGCTCCTGGTTCCTGTGTGCTTTAGAGTGGGACCAGCAGTCATGCTCAACCTGCTCAGGAGGAACCAGCCTGTGGTTCCTGCTGTTGTTGACACAGTCTTGCTTTTTTTTTTTCCTCATTGGTTAGGAGATGGAAGTTTGTGGAAAATAGATGTCAGTTGCTAAAACATTTGGTGAGGGACACAGGCTCCATTGCTTTTTTCCCTGCCCTCTCCAGTCAATGGCTTAGTGGAGTACCAGCAGCACAATCTTAGCGCCTTGAATTGAAAAGAAACTTCAGACCCTGAATGCAGATTAGATTCTTGAAAAAGGAAGAGTACCCAAACCTGAAATTTATGTAATGTGCTTGTCAGTAGTGTGTCACAACTTTTTTCTTTTGATTATCCTTTGCAAGATATGCTGAATTATTTTTTCAGTTATGTTTTGTTCTGTAAGTGTCATTTGGATGATTACAGATTTGTTTCTATTTCATATCTGTAGGGCAGAAGGCTGTAAATAATTCTAAGCTCCCATGCAGTAATAATAAATATTGAAGTATTTTAAGCAGTTATTTTAGACAAGTTCCTGGAGGACTGAAATTACTTCTTAATATCTAATGTTTCTAAAATGAGGCAGTATCTCTGACAGTGTCACTCTTTCTATCTCCATCTGTATTTCTACCCCTTCCATTACCTGAGAAATGAATTAAGTTTTATGTTAGATCCATGCAATGATGCAAATATGTTACATTATCTATGACACTCTAAGTATCTCACCTTGTTAGGCATATTTATTGCATAAAAAACAGCATAAAGTACCAATGGTGCAAATGTGCTGTCTTCAGTGGAATTTACCAGCAGATATCTTGGCCCAGTCATGACAGCAAATCTTTCCTCTAAAATATCAATACAGCACTAGAGTCCAATTATTTTTATACTCTGCTAATCTTTTTTTTTGCTTTTACAGTGTTCCTGCAGGCTTCTATAAAAAGACTATTGGTAATCTCAGCAGGGAGGCCTCCTTATCAAGTAGTTTCAAAGACTTATGACTTCTGAAAAAATAAGGAGGTAATACTGAATTAATGGAGAAAGAAAATGGAGTCTTCAAAAAAAACTAAATGTAAAGCATATATAATACGGATTATTTTTCTACTTGCAGAAGTTTTCTTGGATTTTCACAGATTTGATAATAAGACTTGGAGAGAGAGAGTTAGAAATCTTTTATATTTTTGAAAATACATGCCTAAAATGGTTCTTTAAATATAAATCTAGACATAGCTCTTTTTATATACTTGTAGCTGGAAAGAAATCAGTGCGCATATAGGTTGAAAGCTATGGTCAGGCTTAAAACCTGCTTATCAATTTTTGAAAGTCTCATTTGAAAGAAAAATTGGTATAAAGAATAGATTTGGTATTTCTTGAAGCCCTGGTATTTCTTGAAAGGAAGAATAAGAAATTCTGTGGAGAAGGACCTGGGGTTCCTGGTGGACAGCAAGCTGTCCCTGAGCCAGCAGTGTGTCCTTGTGGCCAAGAAGGCCAAATGTGTCCTGGGCTGCATTAGGAACTGCAGTGCCAGCAGGTCAGGGAGGGGATCCCGATCCTCTGCTCAGCCCTGCTGAGGGACATCTGGAGTGCTGTGCCCAGTTGTGGGGTCCTCAGGATCAGAGAGACATGGAGCTCCTGGAGCAGGTCCAGTGGAGGGCTACAAAGATGATGAAGGGTCTGGAGAACCTCTCTTATGAGGAAAGGCTGAGGGAGCTGGGGCTGTTCAGCCCCAAGGAGAGAGGGCTGAGAGGGAGCCTCAAAGTCTCAGAGGATGGACCAGGCTCTACTCAATAGGACAAGAGGCCATGGGCATGAACTGATGCACAAGAGGTTCCACCTGAACACGAGGAAGAACTTACCTGTGCAGGTAAACCTGAGCTGGGATGGATTGCTCAGAGAAGGTGTGGGATCTCCCTTGCTGGAGAGATTCCAGAATGATCTGGATACAATCTTCTGCTGTAGGATGACCCTGCCTGTGCAGGGAGAGCAGACCAAATGTCCCTCTGCGGTCCCTTCTAGCTTGACCTATGCTGTGAAGCGATAGCAAGAATTCTCTTATTTAAAAACTCGCAGCTGTTACTTAAAACACTCGAAGGTATCCATCAAATTGCTTTGAATTGTATCCTCCTTTATCGTGTTATGGGGGTAAGCTTTAGAGAATCATGGAAAAAGGTACAGGGGAATGGATTTCAGAGCGTTAATATTTCATTGATGTCTTGCTATGTGTTTAAGCTTTTCCATACTACAGAATTGCAATGTCCATAAGTGGGTTTGTTTTATGAAGGGACTTTGTAGTGGCAATGACTTATTTCAGCAAAACTTTTTTCTCAAACCTCTTTGTTATGTAGCTGCCACTAGTCCTTTAAAACCTGATGTAAGTTGCATGTCTGTGATTATTAGCAAAAAAAACCCCATATATGTTTTATTTGCTGTCAGATAAATCAGATAAATCAGATTTTGAGATTGTCACGTGTGAAATTATCATCTGAATATCTCTGGTTGATATTTACATAAACCCCTGGTGTTATATTCAGTAATAGGCTCTTGCTTATGTGGACAGTGCTTTTTCCTCAACATCTCCCATGCTCTGAAATACTACGGCCGAAGTTTTGATTTGGTGTGGAAGGGGGTATAAAATAGAGTTATATCCTGTCAAACCACTACCAAAATAATGGTAATTTTGCTTTTTTCTTTATTGCCCTGGAAAGAATGTTAATTTGAGAACCAACAATAATGCCAGAAATGTAAAAAAAATAGCTGCAATACATTGGTGTAGAATATAATGTCATACTTTTGTAGATTTCGTGAATCTTTACTGTCCTTTCCATAATAAAATTTCTTAAATTAGTTTTAATTCAGTTAGCCTTTTTGCCTATCCTTAACACCCTACTTTTATATATTCTTTTATCTGACTGCTGCACACAAAATACAAATAGAGGTGTTTTTTTATTATTTAGGTTTATTCTGTTCTTCAGATGTGATTGGGGATTTCCAGTGGCTGCTGATTAGTGAGAACACTGGCCAGCATACAGCTTAGCCAGTCTTTGCTTCTCAGCAGGAATTGCAGTGCAATAAGAAAGGTCTCTGAAGGAGAAAACCTAAGATAAAGAGAAGAGAGTTGAGGGCAGCAGTGAAACAAAAGGAAAGAACCTGAAAGTAATAGGTCAAAACATTTCTAGGAAGATATGCCACAGCCTCAGGAGATAGTAACAGCACTATCTCAGCCATCAAGGTTTTCTGTGTGATGGGAAGTCCTTTTGAGTGCTTCATCTGAATTTTTAAATAGTCATTTACTGATTCTGGATTTGCCCTTGAATATTTCTTCCCATACATATGCAGGTGGTGGCAGTTCTGTGTAAACACCTGTAGGTGTTTTCCTTTGTAAGGTACAGACAGTTCAGCTGCTTTTATTGCCATGACCTTGACCAGGCACCCTGTTATACAAATAGTTACTAATTTTTTTTTCAATTTGCCTCCATTTTAAAATGCACTTTTTTTTTTTTTTTTTTAACTGTGGACACACAGTTGGTTCTTCTCTCCAGAGCAGAATGTTTTCTGTTCCTAACCCAATCCCCTAAAGGTCTGTGCTGTGCTGATCTATTACATGTTTGGTGTCCTTAGTGCTTTGTCCATCAGTTACAGTCATAAAGGTAAAATATCATAAATCATTGTAATGCTCATTAATCAATTTGGAGGAAGGTTATCTGAATTTTTAATGAGTTTTATCAGACATTAGAGTTCAACACCACTTACTGAAACCAATTGAAATTGGCACTATTCTTTTGCTCACTAAATGAAAATTCTACCTTTGTCATGCTTTGGAAGAAAAAAACTGTTTCTAAAACCACTATATTGAATTTCTTATAACTCTTAGTTCAGTTTTGAATAATGACATTTCTTATCCCATAGCTCATTTGAACACCTGACCTATGTATAGATGGTGGCTGAAGGCAATTCTGGAGTGCCAAAAGAAATATCAAATGTATGACAAGAACACATATTTCTCCTGATACTACTTCTCATATATAGCCTTAAGTTGAAAAATATAGTTTTGGCTCAATTATTTTCCATGTGACAATTTTTGAGATAATGAAGCACAAAGACAATTTTTGACTAATGCTCTGCCTGTCTTTGAAAAGCTTTGAGCTTCTTCTCTATCCACAACTAATCAATAAAAGAGAGTTCTTTTACTCTTTGTAGCTGACATAGTAATTCCTTTCACTTGATTTGAAGAGGCAGGGTTGCAAAGAGATATTAGATGGCTTGTTTAGATCAAATATTTCTAGTGTAGCAACAGGCCATTAGCACATCTCTCTGCTTGTTATTTTGAACAGCAGATTTCTTCAGCTGAGACTTCAGCTTCTCAGATCGCTGTTGTTGCTGTAGGATCCTTTCATAGAATGTATTCTTCGTGTGCTCAGGAACTTGGAAAGATTTTTCTGTTTTATATGTGAAAAATGTTTCTGAAATGAAACTATCCTCAATGGGCTGGAAGATGTAAAAAAATAACTGTTTTCATATTGAACTTCCATGTTTATAGGAAGACCAAGAGTTATAAATAGCTTCTTCCAAACATGTTTTGAAGGCTCAAATAGAGATCCAACTGACTTTTCCCAAATGTTTTTATGTAGATAGTCCTTCAGTGATACAATGTCAGGCAGAGACAGATAAAAAAAAAAACAAGTGATGGTTTTGTCAGTCCCCTCTGGAAGGTGTTTTGTTTTACCTTTTTCAAAACCATGCTGGATCTCTTTTTACTGTGTCAAATGCTGCATATTCCTGTAGCACCCCTCTGAGACAAGAGCAAAACTGGTTTTATGGCAGTGGCTCATCATGCATATAATACCATTGCAGTGGCATTCCCCCTGCATCTCTGGGAAGCTCATTGCTACAAAGGGCTTCTTTTAACAGGAGTTAATTAGGACTAGAAAATTGCTTGTTGTTTTTTATTGCCGCTAAACCCCAGGACATGCTGCACTAATCCTCTAGTGCTGTGTGGTGCCATAAGAGAGGTATTCAGCTGATGTCTCAGAAGTTTCTTATTAGCTTTGAAACTGTTCCTTATCAGATCATTTAACTCATTAACTCTTTCTACACATAAAATGTGTTAGTTGGGGATTACTTTCTTCCTTGTTCTTTCATTTAAAATGTGTGTTTAAATATAACCCCAACAAAGTAAAAAGAAATTTTTGTTCTTCTCCTATTCCACATTTTTACTTAGGACAATGAAAAATAAATGCAACTCATTTGGAGAACGCTCAGCAAGGAGTAAGGTGCTACTGCTTCATCCAAGAAACACTATAGAAAATGTTGGTTTTTTTCTAGGACAGAAACTGCTTTCAATTTTTGCAAGAATTTCTGCATTTGTTTTTTGCTCAGTCTTTTGCTCAAAGCATATTAATTTTAAACTTGCATTTACATAAGTTATATATTTATGAGGAGTAAAATTAAAACCACTATTTTTTTAAATCATAATGTCAGTTTTCCATCCGTTCTGTAAACAATCTGATGCTGAAAATCTGTGATTCTGGTTGAAAGATAGAAATCTGCATTTTGCAGTTCAGGTCTAACATCAGTAAGAACCTTGAGGTCTGGAAAAGGCCTTTGGAAAGTTGCCTAAAGATGTCCAGCATGGTTTTAAACTTGCTGCAGAAACTGGAGCCTCTATTTATTTGTTGGTATATTTCTGCTCTGGTTTCCCAACCTGTTACCAAAATTCAGAAATGAGTTTTAAGGCAGCAATAAGGTTGAGTAATAGTAGTTTCTCTTGTGAATGTAGAAGTGATGTGAGAGTATTTGAAATTTTGCAGATTTTTCTTAATTTAGCAAGAATGCCTTTAAAGTCACAATTTCAAACTTTGGGGTTTTGAGTAATTTTTTGACACATTATCACTGCATTATTAAGTGCAGGATACTGTAATCTGGTTATTAATGATGCAACTGCTAATTGGAAAAAGGTTCTCTTATTTTCACCTTCTAGCAATTTAGTATTTAATGTACACTAAGATGGCACCATTCCTAAAAACTCCTGCTTGCTTTCCTCTCCCTCCCCAATTACAAATGTGCTTTTGAAGTGCCTACTCTGTGTGATTAAATAGAAGGACATGAAAATTAGTGAGGAAATTGCATGGTGCAGCCATTTTAGTTATGAATTTAAATGGCTGTTTAGCAAAATGGAGTAATTTATCACTTATCTAGTGTTCCCTGCAAGTCATTTATCATGAGTAGCAACTATCATAATTTTATTCTAATCTGAGATGGTGGGAAGGGATCAGAGGTTCATGCTTCTTGTGATTGGCTTCTGATTTAATGGTGGTGTGTGAACCAATACAGGGGCTGGAAAACTTTCTCAAGTTTCTTTTCATGGTGTTATACCTGACTTTGTAGCAGTTAAATCTCAGGTAAATGCTGTTAAATTTTTCTCAGCAGGTAGAATTTTCTTTGCATCTCATTTTACTGCAATGGATGCTGGTTTTATGTTGGACACCAGCAGTGCAGGCTTTGGTGCCCAGGATCACAGGTGCAGTGTGTTATTTGAGATAAACCATGTTCTGATGCTACATTCCAGGAACAGAGATTATGGCAGTCCAAAGCACTTGGTTATAACAACTAAACAAAGTTGTACCTTGTCATGGTTTTGAGTGGAACATTTTCTGCCATGGAAAGGCTTGGATTGGTTCATCAGATCCCTGGATCTGTGTAATAAATAGACATTTCTACAGCCCTGGGGGGTTTTTTGTGTTTTTTTTTTTTTTGGTTTTTTTTGTTTGGTTTTTTTTCTTTATAAAAAGGAAGATTTGAAACAATAATAAGGAGCCCTTGAGAAGTAATTCCTCAGTCCTTCATCATAAATTTCTTATGGTCTTAAATAACTTCCCCAGTTTTGTTCTCACGTTAGGCTGGTCATGACTACTTCTTAATGAAATTATTCCCTCACAAGGGGAAGTGACACAGAAATCTATACTTACTGGAGAGGGAAGGGAGCATTAAAAATAGGAAATAAACACATAGATATTTCCCAGCTGTGGATTTGGAATCACAAATCGGATTTTTTTTCTCCAAGTTGCTTTCTTGGAATTTTCTGTGGAGACTTGTTCAGAGGGCAAGGAGTATAGTTCTGGGAAGGAAAAGAAAAAGATTGTGAGAAATGAAAGAAAGCGTGGAAGATTCTTCTGTTAAAAAACGTTTTTTACAAGAGATAGGAACAGAAAGCTACTAGTGTGAAACAAGAGCAATACTTGCAAAAATTAACTCAACCTAACTGATAAAGCAGAGCCTCTGCATTCTCTCAGAATGAATTTCTTAGGCTTTATCATAATTTCATCTTTTTTTTTGGTTTCGTACTAAAGTCTTAATTTTTTAAATTAGAATTATTTTGGTTCCCTGTTTGAGCGCCTGTGTTTTATTTCTAGATGCAACGTGGTCATCCTTTATTATGTGATTGGGAAGCAAAAAATGGTCAAATTCAGTATAACATTTAGACAACTACTTTATAGTCTTTGTAATTTTTTTGTCTTAAGATCCAGTAAGTGTTATATTACTGGGAGAGTAAAGGCTTGCTTCCTAAAAGAGCAGTGTGCTGAGAAACCTTGTGCATTATGCATCCTGAGACCCTTCCAGGTTCAACAGTTCACACCTCAGGTGGAGAATATTCCTTTTGTATGGAATAGCAAGCCATGAGTCTGCTATTGCTGAAAAGTTTGGACAGAGGTAGCAGTTCAGGCTGTCTGGTTTTATTGTATCAGTCATTCTTGTTAATGGTTTTGTCTATGTTCTGTTTTAGTGTAGTTTTCCAAAGTTGCACTACTTTTTCAGAAAGACTTTATAAGTTTAAGTTGATGGTGTAGCAGATAAATGTTTGAATTTGAAATTGTTGTGAAATGGAGCACTGAACAGTACATCTGGGAACATACTACACTCTGGTTTGGCATAATTTATTTATGCAGAGCACATTTAATGTTTTGAAGATTGTAGAGAAGTAACTTGGTTCTTAGAAGTAGAGTATCTGTGGTGTCAGCTTATTTGTTCTTTCACAGTAATTATTTTGGCAGACAGATAAATTGACAGCACTCTACCAGGCTTTGTTGTGTAATAAATAAAAGTTTATTAACTAAACCCCAACAACCCATTCGACAACATAGGTGTTGTCATATGAGTTGTTGGTGTTTAGTTAATAAACTTTTGGGTTCTTCTTATGCAAAGGAACATTGCAGCTGTAAATAAACAGATTTGATTTACTCTTGCTGCAATTTTACTTCTCTTGTCTATGGTTCCATTATTGTTACTGCCTAATAAGATCAAAGCATCTAGTCCTATGTATGTGATTTAAATCAGGCATGGGCACATGATGAAATTATTATGGATGCAGCCAGACCTAGTTTATGATGTAATACTGCCGGTGGGGTGGGTGGATGTGCTATAAAGCTTAGCATAGTGCTTAGGTAGGACTGTAAAATCTGCTCAGGCTCATGGAAATATTGCTTCCATGTTTTTTATCAGACTTAGAATTCAATGAAATTCCAAAGATTTGAATAATAAAACTGTTGTGGACTTCAGGGTGTCAAAGAAACAAACCCTTCCTGCAGCAACAGGTGCTTTAATAGAGAGCTTCTCTTGTTTGAATCCTTTCTGTGACACAAACAGATTGCGCCATTCTATATTTGCACGTCTCCTGTAATTCTGGACTTGCACTGCCATAATATACTACGTTTTACAGTACTCAAAATTCAGAATAAAACCATGTCAAACTCCTTTATGGTGTTTGTATTATCTTGTGCTTTTCTATGCAGGTAATTACATTTTAATCATTAAATGAAGTGTGACACTTCATATTGGCTAGAATGACTGCTATGCATTTTTAATGGTTTCTCTAAGTGTCATTAAGTGATAATTTGAAAAAATAAACAAACAGCCAGCAGTTTACACAACTGGTTTTTAATGAAGCCTGTTCTTAATTTGCTTAAAGGATCAACAAAATTTGTGGTATGAAATGTAGCAACAGATTGAGTGGGTTTTTTTAATCTAAAACATTTGAATGTTTTATGGATATTTTTTAATGTCCATTCTAAATACATACATTCCTATCAAGAGTAAAATAGCACATCTTTTTTGATATTGAGAAGTGGATACAGTGTTGATTACCAATATTGTTTAGTGGCTTTTCTGTCCTGTGATGAAACATTTTGACTTACGTGCCTTCTGCTCAGCATGCTGAAAAGTCTGGTTTTCGGTGATAAAGCACTAAGAAAAATATCTGTAACCTGATTTCCTCTTGGTATTCCTGAATCCTTGCTGACCTGTGGCAAACCTGTGGGTGTTTTACCTCCTGTCTTCCCATTTTGGGTCTGGGCATGGCAAGGCAGATTTGGAGTTGCAGTGGCCAATCACTTCCTAAACACAATGCTAGAATGAGGGCAGATATGCCTAAGGTTTCATCCAAGTGATCATAAGAGGGAAGTTTAATTTTTTGTGAGGAATTAATTACTCTGCCGACTGGAGAAATGTGTGGAGGTATTTTATTGGTATTCTCTCCCCTGCTTCAAATATTATGTAATATTTGCAGTTTGGCCAAACTAGAATATTGACACAGAAGATGACTGAATTCATGCCGTGGGAACAGAATAAAAATAGCAAATAATGGGTATTTTTGGTTTGTCAGGTGAGCAGAAAAGATAGTTTGGTAGAAAAAGCATGCAGTTAGTCTCTTTATCCACAGTGTTCATGTTTTTTCACCAAAATATTTCTTCTGAAGTAAAATGCTATGCTCAATTTTATTTTTTTTTTGTTGTTTTCAAGTGAAATTTAGTTTTTAAACAAGTGTACTAGTTTGATGTAAATCAAATAATAATGTAATTAAATTATGCCAATAAAAGTAAGTTCTTCAAAATTTTTAATTTCATGGTATTGCATACCATGGACCATATTTTGAAGCTAAAAGGAATGAAAGGATTCAAAAATGAACAGTGAATTCTGCAGGGGTATTACTTGAAGAATTACTCAAGTTTTTTCTTGGATTAACTGCTTGCTTTTTGAAGTCCTTGTTTAGGAATATTTTATTTTAAAAGAGCCTGGCATGTACTTAAGTTCCATACATTTTCATGTCTGAATGCTCAGAAGCAGTTTGCAGTGCATAATATGTGTACACAAATATTTTTCATGTGGATTCATTTATGTCCTTCATTTTTTTTGTGGTACAATCATTAAATACCTGGGACAAAATCACAAATACCAGATTGCTGCACCTGTTTTATCATCTTTCCATTGTAGGTATTCATGCTGCTTTAATATGCCTGTGCAGCAAGCACCCATAGCAAATAAATTTGTGCTTGAGTGTTTTATGTTTTTATTAAATATTCATTAGATGAGATGCAGGCTGCTGCTTTGAGTGCATTGAAACCCCAGAAAATGCATTGTTTGTGAATCCTTTATGCAGCATGAGGCAAAGTGTTCACTACTGAAACGTGTAAGGGTCCAGTATGTGTTGCTACACAGCTGAATCTTGCTTTGGGCTGTAAAGAGATCATAATTAATGCAGAGTCATTTTGGGTTTCTTACATTGTATTCTAGTATGATTTGGCTAATGCAAAAAAAAAAAAAAAACCCTAACAATTCCCAGAAAAAAAAAAAAACAAAACAAAACCAAAAAAAAACAAACAAAAAACCACCAAGAATTCTTCATCAAATCCAAGAGAAAGCACTTCAAGTAAACAAAGACTAATAACTTCTAATGTTCTTATTGCAAAGCAAAGTAAAAGCAAAATGCAATCATTTTCTGGTGCCTTATCTGATGTATTTTGCGGGAGTCTCTGAATTTACTCTGTTATCTAGGGAGAAGCGTTTTGAACATCCAAGATCAAAGTTAGTGTATAGGCTACAACAGAAGACAAATACACCCAAGGACCTCTCAAAAAAAACCTGTGTCCTCACACCTGTTTTTTGCGTGCTCTGTCATTCACTGGTCTCTTATATTCACACT